>NC_138770.1:25577003-26237003 GCF_965119305.1 Pelophylax lessonae
CAGCCTGGGAGATGTAGTTTCTTCATCTTGTGAAAAGGAAGTCACAGCCCGGGAAATTCCATGCAGCTACCACTAGAGGGAGCCTAGTTCCTTCCCACATATCAAACAGTGTCTTTAGGCATGTTTAACCCCGCTACATAAAGGAGCAGTGGGCTACGATATTACATGCCATCAGATGTGCAGTGTGAATTGAGACATACACTTTGTATGGCTACATTCGCACTGAACACGCATACAAGTCGCACATGACCCTTTATTTCTGATGTATCTGGATTGGATCGCACAGTGCTTAACACTTGTGGAATACAATCCTGTGCAAAAAGTAAGTGGCGGGTCACCCTTATGCAATGCTGGAAGGCTGCAAAGTCGCAGACTTCCCGCATCGCATAAGTGTGACTCAACACTCAAGGTACTAGCAGTCCTAGGATTCAATATGGCATTGATATTGCCAGTAGCAATCAGTGTAGGGAGATCAGTGTAATCTATAGTGTATTGCTTGTTCGTTGCTCTAGTTCACTTTCCATTACCTATATATATAACACTTTGAGATGAACAATGATCAAGTTTCACATAACACTGACATATCCTAACATTGGTGGGCAGTGAGAAGGATGTCATAAATGAACACAACATAACAGGTGTAGGTACTTTGTTAATACCCTAATGTATTATATGAAATATATAGTATGGGCAACTTCTGGACAATGAACACCAATGTAAGGTGACATTAGATGAACCTTGGGTGTGACCTAGTTCTCAATGTGACAGGGTTTGTGTACATTTTGTGGGGTGCAGAAGGCCCTTGTATTTACACCACTGGCTAAAAAATAACACATGGCCATCATCACTTTGGATCAGCTGGTGAGAGACTACAGTCAAGAAACACACTGATGAATGTATTAACCCTTCCAAAGTCACACATATATAACACATGATTAACCCAAATAATTGTGTTTGGCATATGTGCCCAAATGATTATAATCCACAATACAGAATCATTGCAATTTTTGTTTAATGTGTTGAAAAATAATATATCTCTGACATTTATCTTGTGTGTCCAATCTTTAACAAGATTAATGGGTGTGTGACAGTGATTGCTGCCAGGACACAGCTCCTCTCCCCACGAAATAGTCCAGATATTCCTGGCGGATCTGACGGGCCCTGTGTGATGCCAATGCTGACCGTCCAACTTCCATTGACGGCATGGACTCCACTTGGTTAGAAGGTTGGGCCTCTCCACTTGTACCTGGCATAGCAGGGTCAGTATCCAGTTGCTGCAATACATAATTTTGTGCATTCCTGCGTAGGAAGTTGTGCAAAATGCAGCAACACAAGACCACATTATCCACTTTGTACAGTGCCAGGTTTATGGACGTCAGGAATATCCGGAACCGGTTGGCCATTATCCCGAAGGCATTCTCCACAACTCTGCGAGCTCTGGACAACCGGTAGTTGTAAATCCTTTGGTCTGGGGTGAGGTTCCTCTGAGGGTAGGGCTTCATGAGATGCTCCCCAAGCGCAAAAGCCTCATCTGCGATAAACACAAAGCTCATACCCTCAACAGTTTGCTCCCTGGATGGCAGGTTCAGAGTGCCGTTCTTTAGACGACGAGCGAACTCCGTCTGATCAATAACTCCCCCATCCGAATTGCGGCCATTTTTGCCAATATCCAAAAAAATAAACTCATAGTTTGCATTAACTATGGCTAGCATGACTATACTAAAAAAACCTTTATAATTATAATAAAATGTGCCGGAATTCGGAGGGGGGACAATGCGGACGTGCTTCCCATCAATAGCACCCCCACAATTGGGAAAATTCCACTTCTCCAGAAATTGAGCAGAAATCTCCAGCCATTGCTCTGCGTTTGAAGGAAACTGTGGGGAAAAAATAAAAAAAATAAAATTAGTGCTTGAGCACATCACATTATTAATTACACACACAGTTGTCTGTTAAATGCTTATGCAACTTGCTAAAAAAATATACAACAGGAAGGCAAAGGTTTGGATATGGGGATGTAACATCTACATACATTTATTTTCAAACTCCTATTGTTCTTATATTGTAAAGGGCCATACACACTAGAAGATTCTCTGAAGACTTTTTCGTGCAGATTTACCTTTTCTATGTAGTGCAAGGGCCTACCAGATTGCATAGGATTTGAAAGTGTTTGTTGGACCTCATATTATTTGGTTTTGGTAAATCGGAAGGATAAATTGTTCTGACAATCTTCTAGTGTGTATGGCCCATTATACTCACCAGCTAGAGCTGAGATTTACAAACTACGGCCCTCCAGCTGTTGCAGAACTACACATCCCATGAGGCCTTGTAATTCTCTGACATTCACAGACATGACTAGGCATGATGGAAATTGAAGTTCGTGAACAACTGGTGGGCCATAGTTTGAAGACCTCTGAACTTGAGCTTTGGTATATGCTGACTTTGAGATTTAGCATGTGGGTGGGGGATGGGTAAGTAAAACTGGGCATTTATACATCAATAAGGGCTTGTGGTCAGTGAAGGTTTTAACATCATTACATAAACATACAGAATCATAGGTGGGAATGGATGGACTGATGTATTTTAGATAAATCATTAACTAGGTACTAAAACATTGGCCAAGGAATAATTGTTTGAGGGAAAGCAATAAAATGACCCAAATTCAAAATACTGTTAACAGGCAATGCGTTTAGGGACACATAGGAGAGAATGCTGGGGTGGTTAGTGGGTAATTTTACAAATGGTTAAAGATAATCTACATCTTTACTACTATGTGCATGCGGACAGAGGGTAGTTTACAAATAATGGCCTGTGTCAATTGCTGTACATCCAAAAACATCATAATTCGGGTGAAACTAGTAATACATGTAATGTAATGTAAAAAATCAAACATACCTTGATATAGTCCTTCTGCAAGACCTTGATGATGGCAGAGCAGGTCTCAGGGATGATGATACCAAGAGCTTGGGGGGAGATGCCTGTGGTGAACTTCAGATCCTGCAGGCTTCTCCCTGTTGCAAGATACCTCAACGTCGCAATTAACCTTTGCTCAGGAGTAATTGCAAGCCGCATACAAGTATCCTGCTTCAGAATATAGGGGGACACCAGGGCAAGAAGACGGTAAAAGATGGGATCCGTCATCCTCAAATAATTCCTGAAGTCATCAGGATTATTTTCCTGGAGCTCCCTCAGCAAGGACATATGAGAAAATTGATCACGGTTAAGCAACCAATTTTTCGTCCAGGAGGTCCGCTTCTTCTTCCTATTGCTCGTACGTCGTCTCAGAGCCAAAACTCCAACACTAACGACAGCAACGGACGAATTCACGGTCGCCATAATAAATTCTCGAACGATGTCTCGGAAAATAGCGAAATGTCGTCAACCAAACAAATGCTACCGAAATCAGCGCGAGATGCCCAGAAGGGTCACGGCCAAACACTCACTTCCTCTTTTGTAGCGGCGAACGTGCGTGGAACGTAGTGACGTCATTTTCTGTCGGAAGACAAATGTCCTGGGCAAGTTTAGAGCACTTTTCAACAGACAAACAACAAACACACCAGCCGCGAACATTTGTAGGACGTTCTGTCGGCCGACGATCGGTACGTGTGTACGGGGCTTAACACTAGAAACATTGGTGGTGTGAATGTTGGCTACTACATCCTAGGAGATTCTGCCTATCCCTTGCAGCAATGGCTCATAAAACCATTCAGTGACACTGGACGGCTGACAGCAGAACAGCAGGTGTACAACATGAAAATCTCCAGAGCACGTGTAGTGGTAGAAAATGCATTTGGTAGATTAAAAGGAAGATGGCGTTGCCTTATGAAAAGAAATGACTGTGCAGTTGACCTTGTGAAATCTATGGTCCAGACATGTTGTGCGCTACATAACCTTTGTGAGAGTCATGGAGAAGCCTATGAGAGTTCATGGGATTCACCTGTAGTGGCACTGGCACAGGCTGTAGAGGAGGAGGGCAGGGATGTACGTGAGGCTCTGATGCGTAACTTGAATAGTTGACTCCTGTCAAGCTATAGCAAAAATAGTACCAAGTATAATGTCTCGCTTCCCTTTTTCTTTTAAAAGTGCTTTAATTATTGTGGTATGGTGATTTGACAGATCATCAGCACAGGAGGTGAGAAGGCTATCATCACCACCGAGCATCGCTGCTGACCACACCACCTGCTACTGTATACCTGCTACGTCAAGTAACACTAGACGTTATTGGCCGCCCGCCGTACTTTGAATACCGAATTCATACGTTCAGATTCACCAATTCGACAAAATCCCGGCGTTAGACAAATAGCGGGACTATGAATTAGGCCCTAAGTGTTAGACACGTGAAATTTGTTTTGGTGCGAATACAAATTCCGACAAATTTCTGGTAATTCCTAGATTCGGATGTATCCAAATCCCCAAATTAAATTGTAATAAATTTTGTTGAAATCTGTTAAAATTTGTTTAGTTTATTCATTTTCTAACGAATTCCAACTTTTCAGAACGATTCAAATTCGGATCAGTCAAAAAAACAATCGACCGATGCAAATTCTGTGTGAAGAAATAGCTGGTTGTTAAGCTGCAAGCCGGCCGCCCGCATCCTTACCAACCATGACTCATCAGCTGTCAGCGGGCTTCCCCACTGACAGATGAATGGAAAGAAAAGAATGCGGCATTACCGGCAATAGAAAAAAACAGCGTGCCCCCCTCCAGTCCATACCAGGCCCTTCGCGGTCAAAATGAAAAAAAAATCCCAGTGTGGTTTCTTCCCTGAAATCCATACCAGACCCTTTATCTCATCATTCAGCCCGGCAGGTCAGGAAAGTGGGAGGGACCTTGGTAAATGGGGCTTTCAGTTTATGATTAGCCCCCTGCCTACAGACCCCCAAAACCACAGGCCACAGTTGTGGGGAAGAGGCCCTTGTCCCCATCAGCATGGGGACAAGGTGCTATGGGCTGGGGTGGGAGAGGTGCCTCAAAGCACCCACCGGGTATGGGTTAGGGGGGGTGCTTGCTTATCCCCCCTTTCCTGACCTGAACTGCATGCTCAGGTAAAGGTCTGGTATGGATTTTGGGGGACCCCACGCAATTTATTTTTTTTACATATTTGCGTGGGCCTGGTAAAGACTGGGGGAGGGGACCCCACATAATTTTTTTTTAAACATTTTTCTAGGGCCGGGCAATGCCGCATTCTTTTCTTTCTATTCATCTGTCAGTGGGGAAGCCCGCTGACAGCTGATGAGTCATCGGTTGTTAAGGATGCGCCCCCCGCTTAACAACCAGCTATTTCTTCACACAGAATTTGAATCAGTCGATCGTTTTTCGACCGATCGGAATTTCTAAACAAAAATAAACAAATTCCGAAACCGAACTAAAGGAATTCCATAATGAAACAAAATTAGTAACATAACGAATCAATCCGAATCAAAACAAATGTTTCCATTCTGCACATGTCTCCTAAGCGTGCCCAGCCCAGATATAGCAGTTGTGTTCCTGCCTCTGGGATCCGGGTCGCCCTGCGGATGCATCGATTGCCCTGTGGAAGAGGTCTGGGACACATGAGTATGTTTGGCTTGAGGTCAGCAGAAGGGAGCAGACGCCATGCGAGCTGCTAGGGAGTAACCAAAAGGAAAACCTATGGAGAGGACTCTGCTCTCTGGGTGATCGATGTGCATTGCAGCATCTTATCAAAGTTTGGTGCAGTCGCCTACCTTTGTCTTCTTTTCTGTCCTGAGGAGCAGGGGCGGCCCGTCCATTGGGGGCGCAGGGGCACTGCCCAAACCCAAATCCCCTAATCTACATGCAGGGTGCCGGACGCATGGATTCCAATTGGGCATTTTTTTTTGAAGCACATGATTAGAGCCAGAGCCTCTATTAGGCTTCAAAAAGGGAGGGCTCCGGGCACAGAGCACTGCCCCCTGAGCCCACCCAGTTGTGTGACAATAGCGAATGAATATTCACTGTTGTCACACTGACTCTCCTCCCAGCCAATCAGGAAGAGGGTTGTGAGACCCCTTTCCTAATTGGCCAAAAGGAGAAGCAATCTTACTGGCCAGGAAGAGGCAGAAGACACGTGGCTGGAGGAGGAGAGCGGCTCAGCCATCCAGCACTCCCCGACTCAGACAGGAGGGAGGAGAAGGTGAGGAGGCAGAGGGGGGGGGGGAATGTTTTACTGACTGACTGACTGGACTGGCTGAACTGACCGACCAAGGGGGGTAGAGGGGGGTGCATTGGTTTGCCGACTAAACTTATTGACTAAACTGACTGAACTAACTGACTGAACTAACTGACTGAAATGACTGAACTGACCGACCAAGGGGGGTGCACATTGGTTTGCCAACTGTACTAACTAACTGACTGGACTGACCGACCAGGGGGGGGGGCACACTGACCTCCAGCATACAGGGGGCACACTGACTGCCAGCATACAGGGGGCGCACTGAACTCCAGCATACAGGGGGCACACTGAACTCCAGCATACAGGGGGAACACTGACTGCCAGCATACAGGGGGCACACTGACTTCCAGCATACAGGGGGCACACATATCTCCAGCATACAGGGGGCACACTGACTGCCAGCATATAGGGGGGTACACTGACCACCAGCATACAGGGGTCACACTGACCTCCAGCATACAAGGGCACACTGACTGCCAGCATACAGGGGGCACACTGACTGCCAGCATACAGGGGGAACACTGACCTCCAGCATACAGGGGGTACACTGACCTCCAGCATACAGGGGGTTACACTGACCTCCAGCATACAGGGGGAACACTGACCTCCAGCATACAGGGGGTACACTGACCTCCAGCATACAGGGGGTTACACTGACCTCCAGCATACAGGGGGTTACACTGACCGCCAGCATACAGGGGGGTACACTGACCGCCAGCATATAGGAGGTACACTGACCTCCAGCATACAGAGGGTACACTGACCTCCAGCATACAGGGGGTACACTGACCTCCAGCACACAGGGGCACACTGGCCTCCAGCATACATGGGGGAACACTGACCTCCAGCATACAGGGGAACACTGACCTCCAGCATACAGGGGGCACACTGACCTCCAGCATACAGGGGGCACACTGACCTCCTGCATACAGGGGAACACTGACCTCCGGCATACAGGGGGCACACTGACCTCCGGCATACAGGGGGCACACTGACCTCCGGCATACAGGGGGCACACTGACCTCCGGCATACAGGGGGCACACTGACCACCGGCATACAGGGGGCACACTGACCACCGGCATACAGGGGGCACACTGACCTCCGGCATACAGGGGGCACACCGACCTCTGGCATACAGGGGAACACTGACCTCCGGCATACAGGGGGAACACTGACCTCCGGCATACAGGGGTCACACTGACCTCCAGCATACAGGGGTACACTGACCTCCAGCATACAGGGGGCACACTGACCTCCAGCATACAGGGGGCACACTGACCACCAGCATGCAGGGGGAACACTGACCACCAGTATGCAGAGCCACTGGTTACCAGTACACAGAGGACATAAAAAATACAGTAAAACATCTACAATGCAAGTAAAAAAATCTGAAAAACAATAATCTTGTTAGCTGGTTCCCTCATCTAACGTGCAACAATAAAAAGCCAAAAATGCAGCACTGCCCTACACTTCGTCTATAATATTCTACAAATGGACTTATAAGTGCAATGGTGACACCTATACATGAATATCCAGTGCAAATCCACCAATGTATTGCAACATAGCAGTGATGGTGTCACCCCCTCTGCACAAATATTCTGAGAAATTGTAGAGCTTCAATGTGCAAATAATGGTGAAACCCCCCACATACAATAATAATAACAGAGATGCTAATCATCCCGTGTATTAGAATATAGGAGTGATGGTGTCACTCTCTCTGCAAAACGGAAGAAATATTGCAGAGCTTCAATGTGCAAATAGTATTGACACCCCCCCCCCCCGATATATAATCATAATACAATGCACAATTGATGTGCATATTTTGTTATTATGATTATATATATATATATATATATATATATATATATATATATATATATATATATATATATCGGGGGGGTCTCACCACTATTGCAGCTCTGCAATATTTCTTACCTTTTGCAGAGAGGGTGACATCATCACTCCTGCCCTGGTTGGATTTGAATTTTGCTGCCCCCCCCCCTCCAATTTTTTCTTCTTTTCTTCTTAACATTTGGTAGTTATATCCCCAAAAATTCTAAGAAGTATCTTTTTTTTTTCTATCTCATGGAGGAAATGTGAGAAATAGCGTATTTATCTTACAACCACTCCATAAACACATCCCACAAACACCGCACATATCATTTGAAGAAAACATGCTTATAAAATAGTTTACCATTTGCCAATAAAAAATAAATGTCCCCAGATTTAATTTTAAAAATCTGGTCACCTTATTGTAATAGGCAGTAATATATTTCTCCCCCCCCCCCCCCTTGGTGGGAGTGGAGATGACCCATCTATAAGGATATACAGTACATACACACACAGCACAAGGACGTGTTCACACTATGATACGTTTCTCAGAGCTGCAGTTCCTCTGATCTCCACAAGGTGGTGATCTCACTTCTACCCAGACAGGAAGTCTCTATGGAAGACAGGAAGTGATGTCAGGTATAAAAAGGAATTTCCGGGGGATAGGTGAGTTGGGACGAAGTAGCAAGGAGACATTGCTGGAAGTGGTAGCAGAGGAGGTAATAAGATATTATTTTCTATTTACACCCAGTAACCCCCCCCCCCGTCATGTCCGTCCTCTTTCTCCATAGTCACTGTTACTTCTTTTATCTCCAGCAGATGATGATACACACTTATATTATTATTATTATTATTATACAGAATTTATATTGTGCCAGAGGCGCCGGGCCCCGGTGCAAGAAACAAAGAAGGACCCCCAAACCCCTAGCTGGGGCCCTTCCCTTCAAGCCTGGTGCTCTTCACGTGGATCCTGGGGCCCTTTGCTCTCATTGTGGGGCCCTTTATTACAGTCTTGCAGCAGGACCCTTTCAAAGTTCTGCAGTGGGCCCCTTTCCTGCCATCTTGGGGCCCTTCCCACAGTGGTGGAATGCCAGGGCCTGGTCGCAAGTGTGACCTTTGTGATCCTGGAAGTTCCCCCACTGGTGTCAGTAGTTTTTATTTTTTGATACTTTAAATGTAGTATTTTTATAATTTTATTTTATTTTTTCACAATGTCACTGACTATGACTCTGTTCATTTCATAAAAGGACCCCTTCCTGGTTCTCTATTGTGACACATCCCCTGCAGCAGCTGGCAGGAGAGGGGAGGGAGCACAGTGGGGGGTGGGGGGGCAGGGGTGCACACAGGGGCCCAGAGACAGCAGAACACAAGTGAACTGGATAGGAGGAGTTGCGGGGGCAGCATACAGAGGAACCAATCTCCTCCATTTTCCTCCTGCAGCTACAGCAGGAAAAAGGAGGACAGTAATTTCTCTACATGCTGCCCCCACCACCCCTCGTATCCAGGTGGAGCATGGGGCCCGGTTGCAATTGCAACCCCTGTAGTTACGCCCCTGTATTGTGCCAACAGTTTGCACAACGTGACGGCAGACAGTACAGTTACAATGCTCATTAGAGGTTACAATCTAAGAAGGAGGGTCAAAGGATATGTCACGGACCCTACTCCCCCCCCCCTTCTTTTCCTCTCTTCTGCAACCCCAGTACTTTACTATCTTCCCCAGCATGGGATTCTTTTCTCCCCCCTGGCTGCTCACTCCTTTGCCTGCCCCCCCCACTGTGCTGTCCCTCTCCCCTCCCCAGCAAGGTGCCTGAATGTCTGCTTCTCCGCCTTCATGCTCACTGTGGACAATGAACACATTCCTTGTGTGGGCTCAAAAAGAGGGGGGCGGGGCTGGTTGCTGGGGCAACTGGACGCCAGGCTGGGAGTTGCCTGGCCCACCTGCTGGGACACAAGTCCTAAGATATTTAAGCTGAGTGAGAGTCTCTCCTGGGTGTAGTTCATCTCTGCTGTTTGGAAGACTGTGTGTCCCTGGGCTGCGGCCAGGGAACACAGAATCCCCTATTGGTTCCTGCGGGCCTCTTCAAACCTTCCTACAACCTGGATTTTGGATTTACCCTGTCCCTTCCTACAACCTGGATTTTGGATTTACCCTGTCCCTTCCTACAAACTGGATTTTGGATTTATCCTGTACCTGCCTGCTGGTGAGTGGATTAACACTGGGCCTACCAGAACTCTGCCTGAACTTTGTCACCTCATTGTTTGCCCTGATCTGTGTGTGGCCCAATCCCTCGCTGGCCAGGACTTTGCCCATTCTATTGGGAGCCCCCTGTTACGGACTAACCCGTTTATCTGCAACTCTGTCCTACCCATGTTGGGTCTGACCCTGGGCACCATTGTTTGGCCCCTTTCTTTGTGAACCTACCCGCTACCGTTCAATAAAAGGCTTTGTTGGCACTCCTGCTCTCCATGTGCGTTCTGTCTTACCTACACTTCCGTCACAGGATACAAAAGGCAATTACTGTGGGGGATGAGCTGATGGAGAAAATAAAACTCCAGTTAGGTGAGGCAGGAAAAGCTTCTCTGAAGAGAAGGATTTTCAGGGATGAACTAAAAGTGGTCAGAGTAGGAGATAGACAAATTGGGATAGGGAGTTCCAGAAGATGGGAGAGGCTCAGGAGAATCCCTGGAGTCAAGCATGGGAGGAGGTAACGAGGGAGCTAGAGAGCAGGAGGTCTTGGGAGGAACAAAGAGAATGTTTTGGTTGGTATTGTGAGACTAGGTTAGTGATGTAACTGAGAGCTGAGTTTTGGATGGCTATCGGGGACACTGAATGGGGGCCAGTGGAGGGATTGGCGGGGGGGGGGTGTAGGACACTAAATGGAAGCCACTGGAGGTATTGGCAGGGAGGGGTGGAGGACACTGAATGGAAGTCGGTGGAGGGATTGGCAGAGAGGGGTGGAGGACACTGAATGGAAACCAGTGGAGGGATTGGCAGGGAGGGGTGGAGGACACTGAATGGAAGCCAGTGGAGGGATTGGCAGGAAGGGGTAGAGGACACTGAATGGAAGCCAGTGGAGGGATTGGCAGAGAGGGGTGGAGGACACTGAATGGAAACCAGTGGAGGGATTGGCAGAGAGGGGTGGAGGACACTGAATGGAAACCAGTGGAGGGATTGGCAGGGAGGGGTGGAGGACACTGAATGGAAACCAGTGGAGGGATTGGCAGGGAGGGGTGGAGGACACTGAATGGAAGCCAGTGGAGGGATTGGCAGAGAGGGGTGGAGGACACTGAATGGAAACCAGTGGAGGGATTGGCAGAGAGGGGTGGAGGACACTGAATGGAAGCCAGTGGATGGTTTGGCAGAGAAGGGTGGAGGACACTGAATGGAAGCCAGTGGAGGGTTTGGCAAAGAGGGGTGGAGGACACTGAATGGAAGCCAGTTGAGGGATTGGCAGAGAAGGGGGGGTGGTAACCCATGAAAAGGTAATCTAATGAGGAGGAAGTTTCAATAGTTGAGGCAAGAGATGACCATGGAGGGAACTGGGAGCTTTATGGTGTTATTGGTTAGGAAGGGGGGTATTCTGGAGATATTGAGGAGGCTAATTTGGATGTGGGGCCAAAAGGATAGTTCAGAGTCCAGGATTACACCTAGCACCCTGAAATGCAGGGACGAGTGGAGAGTTGAGAAGTTGATTTTGACACAGAAGTCAGGGGAAGGGGCACGTGGGGAAGGAAATATTATGAGCTCATTTTTTTTGATAGATTGAGTTTGAGGAAGTGATGTGACATCCATGTTTATATGTCTTTTAGTAAATTAGTTACATGTGAGGAGACTGATGGAGCTGAGGGGTAGAGACAAATATTTGGGTGTCATCAGTGTAGAAATGGTATTGGAAGGCATGGAGGCTATGAGCTCACCCAGGCAAGAGGTTTAGATGGAGAACAGGAGTGGTCCAAGAACAGAACCTTGTGGGACCCCGACCAAGAAAGGAAGAGGAGAGGAGGAAGTAAAGTTGTGACTCTGAAGGTGTGGTGGGATAGGTAGGATGAGAACTAGCGAAGAGTACAGTCACGGTCACGGAGACCAAAGGATTGGAGTTTTTTAAGAAGGAGGGGGTGGTTTACTGTGTCAAACGCAGCAGAGAGGTCCAGAGGTAGGAGTACAGAATAGTGTCCATTGGATTTGGCCATTAGCAGATGTTTTGGGAGTTTAAGGAGAGCGGTTTCGTGGAGTGTTGAGGATGAAATCCTGATTAAAAGGGATCAAGAAGATTATTGTCAGTGAAATGGGCGCTCAGTTGTTTGTAGACTAGACATTCAGGAAGTTTGGAGGAAAAGGGGAGCAAGGAGATGGGGTGTAGGTTGTTAAGATTGGTGGGGTCCAATTAAGGTTTTTTAAGTATGGGAGTGATGCCTGAAGAGAGGGAGTGATTGAAGATGTTGGATAAAGAGTGTAGGATAGAGTCAGAGGGTGACCGCAATATTTGCAAGGGTCCAGGGAGCAGGTGGTTAGGTGGGTGTTGAAAAAAGTTTAGCAACCTTGTGTATAGCAGCAGGGTTGAAAAATGGAAGAGTTGATTGTGCCGGTGAATATGGAGTGATATCTGTACAGGGGAGATTTCATCATGAATTGTATCAATCTTTTTTTGTAGTGATTGGCGATCTCCTGGGCAGTGGATCAGTTAGTGGATGAAGGCAGTGGAGTACGAAGTAGCGTTAAGGTCAGAGAAGGGTTGATGGGCATGGGAAGATAAGTTGTTAATGAGAGTGATAAAATAGATCTGCTTGGCAGTGAGGAGACAGGATTTGTATTTTTTGAGGGCAGATTTATATTGGTTGAAGTCTTTAGAAGACTTATTCTTACACCACAGGCGCTCAAGAGATGTTTTTTGAGACTTCTCATCTGTTTGCCACGGTTGTAGGGGTCGGGGCCTAAATCTGTGTGTACTGAGGGGGGTGAGCTCATCCAGGGTGGAGGACAGAGATCTATTGTAGACAGAAGTGGTTAGATTGGGGCAGGGCATGGGTGAGATTTTGTCATAGAGGTGGTCAGTAGCAGGAAAGAGAAGGGTTAGGTGGCAAAGGTTTCTATGGGTAACTGTTAGGTGGTTGGAGGGAGAAGAGGTGAAGGTCTCGGAGATTATGAAACTAATATTGTGGTGATCAGAGAGAGAAAAAGGATTGTTGGAGAGATTGCACCGAGTGCATAGGTAGGAGAATACATAGTCAAGGGTGTTGCCATCAAAGTGGAAGCATGAATCTATTGCTTCAGGTCAAAAGAGGAGTTTAGACTGAAAAGTTTAGAAGTAGCAGGAGTGTTAGTTTAAGTCACCAAGAATGATTTTGGGAATTTCAGAAAAGGGAAAGTAGGGTGGCAAGTCATCAAGAAAGGTTGATATGAGTCCAGGAGGCAGATAGATCACAGCACTTCTAAAAGAAACTGGGGAAAATCAATATATACAATGTGCCTTAAATGAGGAGAGTGACAGAGAGGCAGGTGGGTGAAGTACCTGAAAGATGCTATGTGGGGCTAGAAGGATTCCCACTTCACCTCCCTTCCATCCACAGGGTCTGAGGAAGTGAGTCCATTGTTACATAGTTAGTGAGGTTGAAAAAAGACATCAGTCCATGCAGTTCAACCTATTATGTGTGTGTGTGTGTTTGCTTTTAACCGTACATTGTATACCCCTGTATGTTGTACATTGTATACCCCTGTATGTTGTGGTCTTTAAGGTGCCCATCTAATAGTTTTTTGAAACTATCAATGCTCCCTGCTGATACGACTGTTTGCAGAAGAGAATTCCACATCCTTACTGCTCTTACAGTGAAGAACCCCCTGCGTATTTTAAGGTTTCCTCTAGTTTTAGTGAGTGGCCACGTGTCTTCTTGTTTTTTTCTTTCTCTGAATAGGTTTTTCCATATGCTAGGGTTGCCAGTACAGTATTTGTACATTGATATCATATCCCCCCCTCAATCGTCTCTTCTCCAGAGAGAATAAGTTCAGTGCTTGTAGTCTTTCCTCATAGCTGATGTCCTCCATTCCCCTAATTATTTTTGTTGCCCTTCTCTGGACTCTTTCCAGTTCCAGCACATCCTTCCTGAGGACCGGTGCCCAGAACTGGACAGCATACTCCAGATGTGGCCTGACCAGAGTCTTGTAGAGTGGGAGAATAATCTCTTTATTTCTGGAGTGAATCCCCTTTTTTATACATTCCAGTATTCTGTTGGCTTTGCTTGCAGCAGCTTGGCATTGCATGCCACTGCCAAGCCTGTTGTCCACCAGTACCCCCAGGTCCTTTTCCATTGTAGACCCAGAGGTTTCCCCCCCCCCAACCTAGTGAGTAGCTTGCTTTCTGGTTTCTGGCACCCAGGTGCATTACTTTACATTTTTCAACATTAAACCTCATGTGCCATGTAGTTGCCCACACCATTATTTTGTTCAGGTCCGCTTGTAAGGTTTCCACATCCTGCCCAGAAGATAGTGGCATGCTTAGTTTAGTATCATCCGCAAATACTGAGATTTTACTCGATATCCCCTCTTCTAGATCATTTCTGAATAAATTAAACAGGATTGGTCCCAGGACAGAACCCTGGGGGATCCCGCTTTCCACACCTGCCCAATCCGAGTACTCCCCATTAATCACCACCCTTTGCAACCTCCCCTGGAGCCAGTTCTCTATCCAGGTACTCACCTTTATGGTCCATACCTACCTTCCTTAGTTTGAACAGTAAGCGTTTGTGGGGAATGGTGTCAAAGGCCTTTGCGAAGTCCAGGTACACTACATCCACAGGCCTTCCTTTATCCAGATACACCACATCCACATGCTTACTTTTATCTAGGTGGCAGCTCACTTCACCATAGAAGGTTAATAGATTGGTTTGGCAAGAACGATTTTTCATGAATCCATGCTGATTACTACTAATAATACCATTTTCATGACTAAAGTCTTGTATGTGGTCCCTTAACATCCCCTCCAAAATCTTGCAGACTACAGATGTTAGGCTGACCGGCCTATAGTTACCCGGGATATATCTCGGCCCCTTTTTAAATATTGGTACCACGTTGGCTTTTTTCCAATCAGCTGGCACCATACCCGTCTGTAAACTATCCTTAAAGATCAAGAATAATGGTCTGGCAATCACCTGGCTGAGCTCTTTAAGAACCCTCGGGTGCAAGCCATTCGGTCCCGGTGATTTATTTATGTTAAGTTTCTCTAGTTTAGTTTTAAGTCTATCTTCTGTTAGCCATGGCGGTATTTCCTGAGGTGTGTTGTTTAGTTCGGCCTTACAAGCTAGGTTCGTGTAGCCCCCGATTCTTTTGTGAAGACTGAAGAGAAGAAATTATTTAACACTTCCGCCTTTTCTCTGTCCTCAGTGGCCATATTTCCTTTGTCATCTTTTATGGGGCCAATGTGTTCTGGCCTCGCTTTCTTACTGTTTATACACTTAAAGAATTTCTTGGGGTTCTTTTTACTCTCCTCCGCTATATGTCTCTCGTGTTCTATTTTAGCCACCCTGATTTCGTCTTTACATTTCTTATTACACTCTTTGTAATGCTTGAATGCTGCCAATGACCCCTCAGTCTTGTATTTTTTGAAGGCCTTTTCTTTAGCACTAATATGCATTTTTATGTTGGAGTTTAGCCACCCAGGGTTTAGTTTTGCTCTTTTAAATTTATTTCCCTTTGGAATGCACTGGTCAATCCCCTTGTTAAGTATGCTCTTGAAGCACTCCCATTTTTCCCCCGTGTTCTTTGTTCCCAGGGTTCTATCCTAATTTATATTTTCTAGCAGCGAGCGCAGTTTTGGGAAATTGGCTCTTTTGAAATTCAGCGTCCTATATTACCCCTCTGCTTCCTATTACTGTAATTAATACTGAAACTTATTGACCTATGGTCACTGTTTCCTAAGTTGCCCCGTATTTCTATATCCTTGAGCAGGTCTGTATTGTTGGTAATCAGTAGGTCAAGTACCGCATTGTTTCTTGTCGGTGCATTCACCATCTGACCCATGAAATTGTCCTGCAAAACATTTAGGAACTGCCTAGCCTTGGCTGAGTGTGCAGTTCCTTCTGCCCAGTCTATATCAGGATAATTAAAGTCCCCCATTATAATGATATTTCCCATCCTTGCTGCCAATCCTATCTGTAAAATGAGGTCCGCCTCCCCCTCCTCCCTCTGGTTGGGGGGCCTATAGCATACGCCCAATATTACCTTCCCCACCGTGCCTTCCCTTTGAAATTCTACCCATAGGGATTCTGCCTCATCCATAGCTCCATTATTAATATTATCCCTCATATTTACCTGTATACTGTTCTTAATATACAGACATATCCCTCCCCCTTTTTTACCTTCTCTATCCCTGCGATAAAGGGAATACCCCTGAATGGTCGCCATCCAGTCATGAGAGCTGTCAAACCAAGTTTCTGTTATCCCCACAAAATCTAAGTCCTCCTCAAACATCAGCAGCTCCAGCTCTCCCATCTTGTTGGCCAGGCTTCTGGCATTGGTATACAAACCTCTTAATTTTGACCGGTTACATATATCCTCATTTGATGTTTTTAGGCTGCTCTCTTGATTTTTCCCCATACCCACCCTGGGTATAGGAGCTCCGAACACCCTACCGCTAATGCCCCCATTTCTGCCCTCTGAAACTTGCTTTCCACTGGCTAATTCTACATCTGTACCCTCCCCCCCATCACCTAGTTTAAAAGCCCCTCTAACTTTTTGTCCATCTTCTCACCCAGTACGGCTGCACCCTCCCCATTTAGGTGCAATCCGTCCCTACCAAAGAGCCGGTGACCGACTGAGAAGTCGGCCCAGTTCTCCAGGAACCCAAAACCCTCCTTACTACGCCAGCTCCTGAGCCACTTGTTAACTTCCCTAATCTCCCGCTGCCTCTCTGGTGTGGCTCGAGGTACAGGTAGTATTTTGGAAAATTCTACCTTGGAGGTCCTACACCTCAACTTAGCTCCTAAGTCCCTGAAATCATTTAGGACTCTCCATCTTCCTCTGCCTATGTCATTGGTACCCACGTGTACCATAACAGCTGGGTCTTCCCCAGCCCCACCCAATAATCTGTCCACCCGATCCGCGATGTGCCGAACCCGAGCGCCCGGCAAGCAACAGACTGTTCGGCGCACACGGTCTTTTTTGTTTGTTTTTTTGTTGGGAGTTTTCTACTTATGGTTGCTCTTTGTGTGTGTGTTCTAGTGTGGCTGAGGCCCTCTGCCGGGCCCCTGCTGCTGCCTAGACGGTGGGCAGGTGGCCTGGCCCTTCTGGTGTCAGTGGCGTGGTGGTGTATGCCTATCCTATTGCTGCTAGAAATCCCAGCTCTTCATGGCGAAGGTTGATGTGATTTCTTGGAATGTGCGGGGTATGAACTCTGCGGTCAAGCGCTCCCTGGTCTTCACCTTCCTGCGCAGATATACCCCCCACATTTGTGTCTTACAGGAGACTCACCTGCTGGGCTCTCGTACTCTGGGCCTGGGTGGGCTCTCATTACCATGCCACGTATTCCTGTTACACCAGGGGAGTCAGTGTCCTCGTGCACCAGTCCCTGCCTTTTCATTTGTTGGAGGTTCGGACCGACCCGGCCAGCCCCTATGTACTGCTACATGCTACCATACACTCTGTGCCCTTCCTCTTGGTGGGTCTTTATTTGCCTCCCCCTGTTGACCATGATTTTCTTTACACCATTATGCAGCTGACTATTTCTTTTGATGTATCTAATGTACTATTGTTGGGTGATTTCAATATGTCCCCCACTCTGGACCGCCTCCACCCCCCCTCGGGCTGGTGTGACGCCTTGGCCCGCTGGATGTCCACCTTCTCTTTGATGGACGTCTGGCGGTGCTTACACCCATCGGATAGGGCGTTTACCTGTCACTCGGCCTCTCATCGGACTTTCTCCCGAAGTGACTTAGCCCTGGCCACTTTGAAGGTCGTTCGAATGGTCACATTGGCCTCTATTCTGCCTAGGGGTATTTCTGACCATGCCCCCTTTTTGCTTTCCCTCCGGGTGTTTGCTGAGAGGTCGGGTGGTGGCTGGCGACTGTCCAGATACTGGATTATGGAGCCCTCTATTTTTGCTGCCCTGCCAGCTGAGTTATCCCACACAATGTTATCTGGTCACACAATGAAGAGCATCCTGATCCCTTGGTCTTGTGGGATGCCTTCAAGGCCTGGCTGCGGGGTATGTATATCACTCGTATTGCTGTGGCCCGCAGAAGGTCCATTATGCATCCTTCCAGCGGGCGCTCCGTGATCTTTCGGTGTGCAGGGCTGCTGCCACTGAAAAGCAGAGGTGGGGGACTTGAGTCACATGACTTGACTTAAGTCAGACTTAAGTCACCAGTTTGAGGACTTGAGACTTGCTTGACTAAAATTAATAAAAGACTTGACTTGACTTTGACTTGGTATTCATGACTTGAGACTTGACTTTGACTTGAGACATATGACTCCAAATGACTTTACTTTTTTAAGTTATTAAATATTAGCATTTTCTCAAGATGTTTTAAGGCAAAATGAATGTGCCTGTTATGTTTCTGACACCACAGTCACTTAAAACACCTCAGTGTGTTCTTATTTTTAGGACACTGGCTGTTTAACAATGGAAATACTTAAAGCGGAGTTCCACCCATTTTAATAAGTTTAGATGTACGTAATCCCCTTTAAAATGCTTTTACCAATGTAAACTATTTATTTTTTTTTTTGCAAGGAAATCCCTTTTTTTCTTCTTTATTCATCCGCATTTCCGGGTCTGGCTGCCTATAGGCGATTATGTCACTAGGCGATTTGCAAGGGCTGCTGGGATGTAATCGCCTGGTGACGAAATCTCGCATTATTACACCGGCACCAGCTGTACTCAGAGATGTATTGCTTGGAGTCCGCGCTCCGTGAGAGGAGACTCAAAGTAATACATCCCGTAAAGTTCACTGAGAGGAGGCGGGGCACGGACGAGATTTCGTCACTAGGCGATACGCAAGGGCTGCTTGGAATCGCCTATTGACGTAATCGCCTATAAGCGGCTGGACCCGGAAGTGCGGATGAATAAAGAAGAAAAAAAGGTATTTCCTTGCAATAAAAAAAAAAAAAAAATGTTTCCATTGGTAAAAGCATTTTTAAAGGGGATTACGTACATCTAAACTTATTAATTATTTTGAGCTGTTTGGGCATTCAAAGTATTTCTTTAATATGCCAAGAAAAAAGCACTAAGCAGTTTTGTTATGTTGAAAATAAAACAAAACCTTTCCTGACCACTGACTTTTAACTGATTTAAAGGTGAAAATTGGGGTAGATCAGTATTTTGACTTGATTTGTGACTTGACCAAAATAAATGACTTGACTTGACTTGCTTGACTTCTATCAGTGACTCGACTTGACTTGCTTGCTTTTCGCCACAGTAACTTGGGACTTGCTTGAGACTTGAAGGTTAAGACTTGAGACTTGCTTGTGACTTGCACATGTGTGACTTAAGGCCCGTACACACGTACCGATCGTCGGCATACAAACGTCGGTGGACGAAGGATCTGCCGATTGTACGCGTGTTAGTATGGTGCCTCCGACAGATGTCTGCGCACAATCCGCGGACAAAAGTCTTTCGTGCAAACATGAAAATATTTGTATGCCGACACCAGAACGGACGATTGTTCGCCTGTCAGTACACAATTCGGCCGACAGACCGCAGATTTGCAAGACTGGGCATGCTCAGAAAATAGAAAACACAGGGAAAGTTAACCATTACATGACATCACTTCTGCAGTCGGCGGACAAAATTCTTGTGCTGTCCTTGTGCTGTCTTTGCACTTTTCAGCAGACACCGACATCCCGGGGAGAAAAGAGGAACATTTGTAAGCCGACCATCGGTACGTGTGTACGGGGCTTTACTCCCATGTCTGCTGAAAAGTCCCTTCTCTCGACAGCCCAACGTATTTTTGAATATGGTGACAAGAATGGGCGCCTCTTGGCCTGGCTGTCGAGGGAACAGACTGCCGTCACACACATTGGTTGGATCCGGTCGCTGTCAGGCACCCTGTTGTCTGAATTACCTGATATTAATGATTGTTTTTGGGATTATTCTCTCACTCTATACACTTCTAGGGTGAATTATAGCGCAGATGATCTGGAATGTTTTCTAGCCGGTATTTCGCTCCCGGAATTGGATGATGAGGTTAGAGACCGCTTAGATAGTCCTATCACGCTGGAGGAGGTCCAGATCGCTCTGTCTCGGATGCAGTCTGGCAAGGGCCCGGATGGTATCCCTGTGGAATTTTATTCCTCTTTTCAGGAATCCCTGGCTCCACGCTTGGTGGAGCTGTTGAGTCGGTTCACGGACTTGGACGCCTTGCCCGGACTCCTTCTCTGAGGCCCTCATTGTACTAATACTTAAGCTTGGTAAGGACCCGGAGGACTGTGCCTCGTACCATCCTAATTCCCTGCTGAATGCTGATGCCAAGCTCTTGGCCAAGGTCTTGGCCATTCGTTTGACCTCGGTCATTGAGGATCTTGTGCATGTGGATTAGACCGGTTTTATGCCAGAGAAGGGACGGATATTTATCTCCGTTGTCTTCAACTGAACCTCTCTGCCTCACATCTTAATCCTGGTCAATGGGTAGTGGCCTCCCTCGACGCGGAGAAGGCCTTCGACTCGGTCGAGTGGCCCTATCTCTGGTCTGTGCTCCGTCGTTTTGGGTTTGGCCCTTGCTTTATGGGTTGGTTGCGCCTGCTCTATCGTTGCCCGCTGGACCGAGTTCGCACTAATGGTCCTACTTTTGCTGCCTTTCCGTTGCGTAGGGGGACAAGGCAGGGGTGCCCTCTCTCGCCGGGTCTTTTTGCCCTGGCGGTGGAGCCCCTGGCGGCCTTGCTTCACTCCTTGGAGGCTGTGCGCGGCTGGTGGATTGGTCCGCTTGAGGAAAAGGTGTCCCTGTATGCTGATGATACCCTGCTCTATTTAGCCGATGCATCCTCGTCCCTTCAGGCTGCCCTGGCCATTTTTGAATCCTTCGGCTGGTTTTCGGGGATACGTATTAATTGGACCAAATCAGTTTTGTTTACCCTGGATCCGAATGCGAGGACCCTGGCGGCCCCTTCCCCCCTGTTGTCGGTTGACAAATTTAAGTACCTGGATGTCAGGATCACTAAAGACCCCAGAGATTACCTCTCTCGCAATGTTGCTCCTATCCTGGACCGACTTCGTGAGCGCTGTGCGGGCTGGGGGTACGTGCCTCTGAATCTTTTGGGCCGCATTAACATCATCAAAATTATTTTTTTGCCTAAATTTCTTTGTTTTTCGCCATTCCCCATCGTGGATCCCCACCGTTTTTTTCCGTGACCTGGACGCCTGTATCGGCTCTTTTTTGTGGGCTGGCTCGCATCCCCGGCTGGCGTGCTCTACCTTACAACTCCCGGTGTCCTCGGGGGGGACTGGCCCTTCCTCATTTCAAATTTTATTTTTGGGCGGCCGTCCTGGTTACCATACACTTGTGGTTTGCGGGGTCTAGGTCGAATGCAGAAATGTGCCTGGAGGCTGCTTGTCTGAGCTCCCTGGCGGGTCTCGGCAACCTGGCCTACCGTGGCGCGGGTGCTTATCCGTCTCTTCCCCTCCCCACCAGGACTACTCTCCGGGTTTGGAAGGTGGCCAGAGTGCGGTTTCTCCAGCCTAATACTTGGTCTCCTTATCAGCCCCTGTGGGGCAACCCGTCGCTCCCTCATTTGCGGATGCTTCCTGATCCGCAGGTGTGGGCCCGATGTGGCATCCAGCGGCTAAAAGACATTATGCCACTTGGCACACTTCCGGACTTGCGTGGCTCCTTCGCCCTGCCTCACTGGATAGGTTTCCGCTACCTCCAACTGCGACATGCGGTTCGTGCCCAATTCCCGACCACCCCGGTACTACAGACCGATTGTCTGGAGGATGTGCTCGTGCAGGCTGAGCTCCCCAAGCCTCTTTCTGCCCTTTACGCTACCTTGTTGGTTACGGACTCTCCTGCCCTGGAGCGTCTTTGGCAATGCTGGTCTTCGGATTTGCCTGCCCTAGATAGGGAGGAATGGGAGGACTACCTGGGAAATGGTTCCAGATCGGTCATTGCCTCTAGAGACAAACTTATCCATACTAAATTTCTGCACAGAGTTTATTTCACTCCACTGGGACTGCACAGAATGTATCCTGCGAGATCGGCCGACTGCCCTAAATGTTTAGTAGCTGAGGGCTCTTACTTGCATATGTTTTTGACTTGCCCACGGGTGGAGGAGATTTGGGGTGCTGTGTTTGACCTCCTGAACACTCGTCTCCATCTCACTGTCACACACACCCCGGAGCTGGCACTCTTGGGCATTCCTGATAAGGTTAGACGCTGTAAGTACTCGCGGCTGATGATTTCTTTGTTGCTGTATTATGCTAGGAAGGAAATCATTCTTCGCTGGGGTTCTCCCTCCCCCCCACGCTGACTGCGTGGGTGGCCCTTGTGAACGGCGCTCTCCCTCTGTACAAACTTACTTACATTAATAGAAACTGTCCCCACAAATACGAAAAGATTTGGCAGCCCTGGGTGGATGGTGCGGTTTATCTCCACTTCTCCTTGCTGCTATTTGACTCACTTGTCTGCCGGTTCTGTACCTGTTTACTTCTCTATATATTTTCTGTTACTGTATGTATGCAATGTTTCCCCACCACGCTTACTCGGATGCTACTAGCGCGCTGGTTTCTCCCATCTGTCTATGTTACTGGCCAATGGCTACACGTTTGTTGTATACTGTTGTTTAATTCTGATTTTTTTCAATAAAGAGCAACCTTGTTTGTAAAAAAAGAAAATTGTGTGGATTGCTGCTCTTGCCAGAGGGCATGGGGTGATGGGAGATTTGGGTACAGTTAAGCGATGGAGGCCCAGGGTTTGGGGTTTAATCTCTAGAGGTTGGGAGAAGCAGAAGGGTGAGGGAGGTAATATGGGATTGCAATTTATATGAAGGTACATGCCTCAGGGTTCTGGAGGTTTTATTAGCATGTGGGTTTAGAATTAGCAGGAGTTGGTGAGTGCAGTCATAGGGAGAGGACAGAAGTGAGGGTGATATATACAGGCTGTGGGGTGGAGAAGAGGGGTGAAGAAAGACATTAAGGAGTGAGGACACAACTATCAGAAGGATTTTTTAGAAAGTGCATGTTACAGAGAGGAAGGAGAGCTGAATTAGGAAACAAGGTCACCTGCAGTCTGTTTGGCGTTTTTCAAAGTAGTTTGCTGTGTATTCTCGCTTTGTGCAATCGCTGAAGTGCGCCCACTTAAATAAAGAACCCACTTATAGAAAGATGTGTGCTCCCCAGCCATATATAGTGTGGAAACTTAGATGTACCCCTTCAGGGTCATAGCATTCCCCCACTTACAGGGCTGATACATTTCCTTCATTTTGGTGATGTCACCTTTTCCACCAATGACCTTCTCACCTCATCAATCTATTGTAGAATTACTAACAATGTCACGCTTACCCCTAACGCAGGTGGTCAGACACTATAGCTGGCTTCTGTGTTCTTCGCCTATAGCAGTCTCCTTTCCCATAAGGCAAGCAGGCCTACCAATACTCAGTTGCCCCCCAGGACTTAAACACAATGCTATGATGAATGTTGGCAGAAAAACTATCAGCGCAGTTATCACCACAAAATAAATTAATTAATCTCAGAGCAGGGATATAATCAACCAGTGTACAAACCCAAAACAGTGTATAAAATAAGAAGATCCGGCAGCTAAGACAAAATAGCGTTATTCACTTACACAATACAATTTGATCAAACTTAAAAGGTGCTGCTCGGGAAACAAAGTGTAACATATATTGGAAATCAATCTGTGTATACAATAAAAAGTGCAATCTCAGTGTCCATAAATCATAGGTGCATTCCGGTATCCAGAACTGTGATCACCCAATAACGTGATTAGTACAAAATACTGTGCTCCATTCCACCGCCACCAGAGATCTAAGCCTCTCACCTTAAACTTTGACCCAGAGACCTGAGCCAAACAAAGCTTTTACCCCTCAGGGGTCACAGGCAGGTGTCACCGGATGGTGTGGAGGTTTCACTAACGAATGCACTGGGACCAGCTAACCGCGATGGTTCCGCTCTCACACAGGGCACAGAGAGATCACCACATAAGCAGAAAAGCAGAAAGAAATCTAATGCTCTCTAGAGCTCTACTGTTGAAGTCAGCGCCCTGTCGGCAAAGACGTAACGCGTATAGGGGGCGGAGCCTTTCCTGCTGCTGGCTGCATCCTCTCTGTTGTGCGGTCTTATTGTATTACGAGCGTGTCTCCAAGAAGCTGTTTGTGAGTACCTTTATTTAACCACTTCCCGCCCACCCTATAGGCGATTGATGTCCGGAAAGTGGTTGCATTTTTCTGAACGGACGTCATATGAAGGCGGCAGGATAATGCGCTCTGCGCACCCCGTGATGCGGCGTGTCACACTGACACACCGCATCTCCGATCTCGGTAAAGAGCCTACTGACGTAGGCTCTTTACCATGTGACCAGCCATGTCCAATCACGGCTGGTCACATAGTACACAGGAAGAGCTGTTGATCGGCTTTTCTCAATACGTGCCTGACGGGCACAAGTAAAGGAGAGCCGATCTGTGGCTCTCCTGACAGGGGGGGTCTGCACTGGTAATCAGAACATTGATTACCAGTGCAGACCCTCGGGGGGGAGGGTGCCACTAGAACCACCAGGGATGCCCACCCATGACCCCAGGGATGCCCACTATGGCCACCAGGGATGGCAATCAGGGCTCAGGGAGCCCACCAGTGCCCTCCCCATCAGTGCTGCCCGCCAGTGCCCTCCCCATCAGTGCTGCCCGCCAGTGCCCTCCCCATCAGTGCTGCCCGCCAGTGCCTATCATTGCCATCTATCAGTGCCCATTATTGCCCACCAGTGCCACCTATCAGTGCCCACCGATGCTGCATATCAGTGCTACTTATCAGTGCCGCATATCAGTGCCTCCTCATCAGTGCCTGTCAGTGCAGCCTCATCAGTGCAGGAAAAAACGTATTTATTTACAAAATTGTATAACGTAAACAAAAAAACTTCTTTTTTTTTTTTTTTAAACTTTTCGGTCTTTTTTTTATTTGTTTAGCAAAAAAGAAAAAACCTTGCGGTGATCAAATACCACCAAAAAAAAAGCTCTATTTGTGGGGGGAAAATGACATAAATTTGGTGTAGGTACAGTGTTGCATGACCGCGCAATTGTCATTCAAAATGCAACAGCGCTAAAAGCTGAAAATTGGCCTAG
Source organism: Pelophylax lessonae (assembly GCF_965119305.1). Classification (NCBI taxonomy): domain Eukaryota; kingdom Metazoa; phylum Chordata; class Amphibia; order Anura; family Ranidae; genus Pelophylax; species Pelophylax lessonae. The sequence continues at coordinate 25,602,273 of NC_138770.1, forward strand.
GCAGGAAGGGGGTGAAAGTGCCCTGTATTGAAGTGGTTAAATAAACGGCTGTATATGCTTTACCCGCACGGAGAGCATTCGATTTCTTTCTGCTTATGTGGTGATCTCTTTGTGCCCTGTGTGAGAGCGGCACCATCGCGGTTAGCTGGTCCCAGTGCATCCATTAGTGAAACCTCCACACCATCCGGTGACACCTGCCTGTGACCCCTGAGGGGTAAAAGCTTTGTTTGGCTCAGGTCTCTGGGTCAAAGTTTAACCACATCCATACAGGGCACTTTCACCCCCTTCCTGCCCAGGCCAATTTTCAGCTTTTAGCGCTGTTGCATTTTGAATGAGAATTGCGCGGTCATGCAACACTGTACCTAAACCAAATTTATGTCATTTTTCCCCCACAAATAGAGCTTTCTTTTGGTAATATTTGATCACCGCAAGGTTTTTTTTTTTTTTTTGCTAAACAAATAAAAAAAAAAAAAAAGACCGAAAAGTTTGAAAAAAAAAAAAAGGTTTTTTGTTTATGCTATACAATTTTGTAAGTAAATAAATTTTTTCCTGCTCTGATGAGCACTGATGAGGCTGCACTGATGGGGTGTCACTGATGGGGTGGCATGATATGTGGCACTGATGGGCACTGATATGTGGCACTGATAGGTAGCACTGATATGCAGCACTGATGGGCACTGATAGGCGGCACTGATGGGCACTAATGGGCACTGATAGGCAGCACTGGTGGGCAATAATGGGCACTGGTGGGCGGCACTGATAGATGGCAATGATGGGCACTGGTGGGCAGCACTGATGGGGAGGGCCCTGGCGGGCTCGCTGAGCCCTGATTGCCATTCTTGGTGGCCATAGTGGGCATTCCTGGGGTCATGGTTGGGCATTCCTGGGGTCATGGGTGGGCATCCCTGGTGGTTCTAGTGGCACCCCCCCCCCCCAAGGGTCTGCACTGGGAATCAATGATCTGATTACCAGTGCAGACCCCCCCCCCTCCCCCCTGTCAAGAGAGCCGCAGATTGGCTCTCCTTTACTCGTGCCTGTCAGGCACGTACTGAGGAAAGCCGATCAATGGCTCTTCCTGTGTACTATGTGACCAGCTGTGATTGGACACGGTTGGTCACATGGTAAAGAGCCTACGTCAGTAGGCTCTTTACCGAGATCGGAGATGCTGTGTGTCAGTGTGACAAGCCGCATCACCGATCCCCGCTCTGTGCACCCCCTGGGGGTGCGCAAATTGTATTATCCTGCCGCCGTCATATGACGTCCGGTCAGGATAATGCAACCACATTCCCGCCGTCAATCGCCTATAGGGCGGGAAGTGGTTAAGGTGAGAGGCTTAGATCTCTGGTGGCGGTGGAGTGGAGCACAGTATTTTGTACTAATCACGTTATTGGGTGATCACAGTTCTGGATACCGGAATGCACCTATGATTTATGGACACTGAGATTGCACTTTTTATTGTATACACAGATTGATTTCCGATATATGTTACACTTTGTTTCTGGATACCGGAATGCACTTATGTTATATGGACACTGAGATTGCATTTCCATTATATGTTACACTTTGTTTTTGGCGCAGCACCTTTTGATCACAATGCTATGATGCCTGGCCACCCCACCAGGGCAGGAACGAACTGAGCACAGCAACCAGGTACTTGCGGTTGGCAGACAGGCAGAGTGGTTCAACGACAGTCCAGTTACAAGGCAGGCAAGGTTCAGAATAGTCAGGGTCAAATCCGTAGTCAAAAGGCAGACAGAGTTCAGAGAGTAGTCGAGATCTGAATTTGAATTAAGGCCTTCAACAAGGGAATCCAAACAGCAGGGTAGACCAACAGAGAGCTTGGAGCATGTGTTACAAACGCAATATCACAAGCATGAGACTGCGGGCTTGGCTGACTTCAATCAGATTTGGTCTCCACTCAGAGACTGACCACATCACTCACTGTGCAGATAGACAGAAAGAAAGAATGCATCACAGCCAAAACCAGGATGCTGGAATGAGGAGCAATAGCACAACTGTCAGGAACCATAAACCAGGCAGTGACAGAAAATGTAATTAAAAATCACACCTTTAATGTAATAGCAAAAATAACACAGAACAGGAATGTAGTCAGAAGCCAGGGTTAGGAAGACAGAGCGGTAATCAGACAAACCGGGATCAGAAATCAGCGTTGTCAGAAGCCAAAAATCAGGATCAGAAAACAGAAGAGATGTCAGCCAGGGCAAGTCATAACAGGAACACAGCAGAGACATGCTGGAGATGTTGACCAGGCAAAGGCACGGAGGAAATCAGCAAGGTAGTTTAAATAGCAAAAAGGGGCTGGCTGTAGGCTGGACTAATGAGGCAGGTAATGGTAACCAGGTGAGTCACTGTGGAATAATGAGTGGCTGGTAATTACCAGACAGCTGAGCAGCCTCTGTGCAATGAGTAGAGAGCTGCTATTAATAGCAGAAGCCCAGCCCTGACAACAACACACTCCTGACAAACGCATTGTACTACTTTTATTAGTGGGGGGGGGGGGTGTATTTAGGGAGGATTGGAATATGCATGTCTTTATTTTTTAGGATTCAAATAAGAAGAGTTACATAGTTACATAGTTAGTGAGGTTGAAAAAAGACATCAGTCCATCCAGTTCAACCTATGATGTGTGTGTGTGTTTGCTTTAAACCGTACATTGTATACCCCTGTATGTTGTGGTCTTTAAGGTGTCCATCTAATAGTTTTTTGAAACTATCAATGCTCCCTGCTGATACGACTGCTTGTGGAAGAGAATTCCACATCCTTACCGCTCTTACAGTGAAGAACCCCTTACGCACTTTAAGGTTAAACCGCCTTTCCTCAAGTTTTAGTGAGTGGCCACATGTCTTATTGTATCTCCTTTCTCTGAATAGTTTGTTCCTTATGCTCGGGTCACCAGTACAGTATTTGTACATTGATATCATATCCCCCCTCAATCGTCTCTTCTCCAGAGAGAATAGGTTCAGTGCTTGTAGTCTTTCCTCATAGCTGATGTCCTCCATTCCCCTAATTATTTTTGTTGCCTTTCTCTGGACTTTCTCCAGTTCCAGCACATCCTTCCTGAGGACCAGTGCCCAGAACTGGACAGCATACTCCAGATGTGGCCGGACCAGAGTCTTGTAGAGTGGGAGAATAATCTCTTTATTTCTGGAGTGAATCCCCTTTTTTATACATGCCAGTATTCTGTTGGCTTTGCTTGCGGCGGCTTGGCATTGCATGCCACTGCCAAGCCTGTTGTCTACCAGTACAAGAAAGAGGAAAAAAATTTAATTTGCAATAAATATCCGGAATCGTGTTTTTTTTTTTTCTTTTTCACAATGATCCCAGTCTCAGATATTCATCCTAAAATGTGATCAGTAAAGTCACCGGAGTAAACGGAGATCACAGGAATATGATGTGTCCTGACAAAGCCCACAGAAAAAGTTTTTTAATTGTAGAAGAGGTGGGAGGCACAGGGAGAAATGATTCTTTGTGTGCAGAAACCTCACACAGCGCCCCCCCAGCTCCTCCTCCCAATGTCTCTCCATTCAGAGTCAGAGAATCCTATGACACCACACTGACCACACAGCTCCTCCCCCAATGTCTCTCCTATCAGGGTCAGAGAATCCTATGACACAGAGACGTAACTAGAACCTTCTGGGTCCCAGTGCAAGAAACCATGAAGGGGCCCCCCTGAGTCCCGGCCAGGGCCCTTCCCACTTATCCCTGGTCTGGAGGGCAGCAGGACCTGGATAGGAGGGCAGCGGGGTTGACACATAGAGGAACAAATCCCCTCCTGAATCCGCAGAATGCCTATGGGAGGGAGAGGAGGGAAACTTAGCTTTTAGCAGCTGCAGGAGAAGAATGGAGGGGATTTGTTCCTCTATATGCCGCCCCCCCCCCTCCAGGTGTACAGGGGAAACACATGGGCTATTGCAGTTGCGACCCACTTTAGTTACGCCCCTGGGATAAGTGGCAGCGGTGGTGGTGGGGGATGGGACCAGTGGTAGCAGTGGTGGTTGGGTGGAGATGGAATCAGTGGCAGCGGTGGTGGTGGGGGGATGGGATCATTGGCAGCTGTGGTTGAGGGGGAATGGAATGGGATAAGTGGCAGTGGTGGTGGAATGGGATGAGAGGCAGCAATGGTGGAGGGGATGGGATGAGTAGCAGCGGTGGGGAGGAATGGAATGAGTGGCAGGGGTGGTGGGGGGATGGGATGAAATGAGTGGTGGTGGTTGGGGGGGAATGGAATGGGATGAGTGGCAGCAGTGGTGGTGGGGGCTGGGATGAGTGGCAGTGGTGAGGGGGAGATGGGAGCAGTGGTAGTGGGGGAATGGGATGAGTGGCAGTGGTGAGGGGGGCATGGGATCAGTGGCAAGGGTGGTGGTTGGGGGGGATGGAATGGGATGAGTGGTAGCAGTGGTGGGGGGGATGGATTTAGTGGCAGCAAATGTGCTGGTGTGTGGGGAGGGGGATCAGTGGCAGCGGTAGTGCTGGTTGTGTGTGTGTGTGTGTGTGTGTGTGGTGGGGGGGGGGTGGGAATCAGTGGCAGTGCTGATATTGAGGGATGAGATCAGTGTCACTCCCTCTCTTGCAGATCACTTGGTCCCTCCTCCTTGCTAGGTCTCAGTGTATCTTAGGCTTTCTTCCTGTGTCTCCAGTAACTCCTATCATGGGGTCTCCTCACACGGTGAAGAGCTCCTCCCCTTTCACTCTACTGGCCCAGCCCAGGTCATCTGATTTTCTCTTTCAGTCTCCCAACATTGTATCTTCCTCCCCTACTGAACTCAATGGGCGGGCAGAGAGGATGGACAGGGACTGTGTGCGCCTGTGAGAGTGCACATTAATGACCAGTGTACGATCTACCGAGCAGCGGCGGGCCCCCCTACAGTGGCGGAACTGCAGGACCCCTTCTGCTGCAACCCTGGAAATTCCCCCACTGCTATGACATGACACTGACCACACAGCTCCTCCTCCCAATGTCCCTCCAATCAGAGCCAGAGATTCCTATGACATCACACTGACCTCACAGCTGCTCCCTCCAATATCCCGCTATCCGACTCTTTATTTCTGATGCTCTTAGGATGTGGGCTGAACCCCAGGCCTCCTTACTGTCAAAGTAGGGATGTTGGACCTGCATTGTATGTAATATCAGTAACCTCGGAATGAAGTGGGGTTTAAATAAAAAGAGACCTGACCAGTGAGGTGAGGAGGATTCTGGGAATGTCATTTATTTTACTATTTGTGTTCAAATCTAGAGTTTTCCTCCTGTGAAATCTGGAGATCATATGACCATCACATTGCCTCCACCTCCCTCCCTGATAGAATAGAGAAATAAAAAGAAGATTTGAGAAGTCACCAGAGAGATCATTGAGCTGCTGACAGTAGAGGTGAGCGGTGCTGGGAAGGACATCATGATGGAGAATCAGCCGCCCCTCACATCACCGGGTAAGAGGAGACTTTATTGTAAAGGAGAGAGCAGTACGGAGGATCCACCTAGATCCCCCATCATCTGATAAACACATAGAAACAATGTATTCAGTCAGTGTGTGTGTTTCCTACAGATGGATCCAGTAATGGGAACCCACCAGAGAGATGTCCCCGTCCTCTGTATTCCCGGGATTCCACACAGGAAGGTCACACCATCCCTCACCATCATCAGGTAGATGAGGAACAATCACTGATAGTATCATTAGGATCTGTACATTATCTGCATTGTTACCATTAATGACATTTTTATTATATATTCAGAGTGGAAACCTGAGAGATTCTAAAGTTGAGGTTAAAGAAGAGATAAGAGGAGGATGATGAGGATGGGGTGATGAAGGAGTCAGAGTTTCTAAAAGAACACAAAGATCTGTGTCAGGATACCATGGTGGAGTCATCCAGCTACAGAAACCCACCAGAGAGATGTCCCCGTCCTCTGTATTCCCGGGATTCCACACAGGAAGGTCACACCATCCCTCAATGTTACAAGGTTGGTGGATTGGAGCATCTAGAACATGGACTTCTGGAGAGGATGTGTTTTTTTTTTCATATATAATATTACAATATTAAAGCTTATATCTTCCAGATGATATTCTCTCTCATTTTCTTGGTTTAGAGTGGAGATCCAATCGATATAGAATTTGAGGTTAAAGCAGAAGAAGAAGAGACGTATGTGAGGGATGATCAGCAGTCTATGGAGGAGGATGGAATAACGGGGACATTTATAGAGGAGGACACTCCTACAGAGATCAGCACAGGTGGGTCATTAACACTAAATACATTCCTCCACCCATACTGCTCACTGATTGGTCCAGAGTAGGGTGGGAACTGGCTGATATCAGCCTGTAATACCCTGGTCACTTTCCTGACCTGTGTTCCCCATCCTGTATTCCTGTATTTCTCTCGGATAATCTTCCTTCTCTGTGCTGCAGACACAAATTATGTCTTTAGACTGGATTTATGGGGATTCTGGGGTTCAGCTGGCAGCAAAATGTTGATAATTACCATAGGTGTTGCTTGACCTATGCACCTGGGGTATGTACCTTGGTTCTTCTGCCCCATGCCAGGGTCTAGCAAGATCTCTGACAGAAAAATTCTCCTGGGGTTACTTGCTCTGTAATTTGCTGGCTGTGCCGGGTGGAGGGATATGTCTGTATAGTCTCACACCCAAGTCACTGAGTGCAGTCTCAGGAGATGGGAGGCAGCGGTGTGCGACCTCTGCAACTGATTACTGAACACAAATATTAGGAGTCCTGACCCCTGCACTATATACTCTATGTTGTACATTACATACTCCTGACCCCTGTACTATATACTCTATGTTGTACATTATATACTCCTGACTTCTGCTCTCCCCCCTCTACCCACTGCTATATATATGCACATAATATGGATTCTCTTTTGTTACACTCATTTCCTACCAGATGGACATTTTATATCTGATGATTTGATTGGAGGACAGACTTTTATATGTTGATAATAATGTGATAACATCCTCCAACTTTGGAACCTTAAACAGAAAGTGATAATGAGGGAGGAGTCAGTAACCCAATGATGGTGGTCTTCAGGATCAGTCCAGTCTTCATCTTGGTTGTTCTCCCCCATCCTCACTCTCTGACCTCTGGTGGGGCTCAGTGGCTTTTATTCATGACAAAATCATGGACTAAATAAGGAAGTGCGGGACTTCTTGTGTTGGGAAGATGGCAATGAGTGATAGAGGGGGAGGGGACACTCGTCCTATAATCCCCTCATCCCTGTCACTCCTATAAAAGACAGTTCTCGTTGTTTCCTCACTCTCTGACTAAGGTCCATGAATAAAGAAATGAACTGGTAGGAGATCAGAGGACCCATTTACTAATTACCTTGAGGGTGGAATTGTAAGATCCTCAGAGACAAAGCTGTCTGATGTGGGTGGAGTCCTGGTTTAGGGGAACCAATCTGCTGATATCTAGTAATAATCTTTGTATTTCTATTTTAGTAGATGGACGGGAGATGAGGAAAACCTCAGAGGATTGTCTCACTTTGTCTCACTTTGACTGTAAAGTAGAAGATGAGGACATCACACAGTATAGTCCAGGAGAAAACCCGGCTACCTCAAGATCGCACACTGGTGAGAAGCCGTATTCCTGCCCTGAGTGTGGGAAATGTTTTTCACGGAAATCCACTCTTTCTGTGCATAAGAGATCGCACACTGGCACAAAGCCGTATTCCTGTCCTGAGTGCGGGAAATGTTTTACACAGAAGTCTGCTCTTTCCACACATCAGAGATCACACACTGGTGAGAAGCCGTATTCCTGTCCTGAGTGCGGGAAATGTTTTTCAGATAAGTCCAACCTTTCCAGACATCAGAGATCGCACACTGGTGAGAAGCCGTATTCCTGTCCTGAGTGCGGGAAATGTTTTTCAGAGAAGTCCACTCTTTCCACACATAAGAAATGGCACACTGGTGAGAAGCCGTATTCCTGTCCTGAGTGTGGGAAATGTTTTGCAATTAAGTCACATCTTTCCACACATCAGAGATTGCACACTGGTGAGAAGCCGTATTCCTGTCCTGAGTGCGGGAAATGTTTTTCAGAGAAGTCTGCTCTTTCCACACAGAGATTCCACACTGGTGAGAAGCCGTATTCCTGTCCTGAGTGCGGGAAATGTTTTGCACAGAAGTCCCATATTTACAGACATCAGAGATCGCACATGGGTGAGAAGCCGTATTCCTGTCCTGAGTGCGGGAAATGTTTTGCACAGAAGTCCGCTCTTTCCACACATCGGAGATCTCACACGGGGGAGAAGCCATATTCCTGTCCTGAGTGCGGGAAATGTTTTTCACAGAAGTCCAATCTTTACACACATCAGAGAACTCACGCGGGGGAGAAGCCACTTTCTTGACCTGAGTGCGGAAAATGTTTTTCACAGAATTCCCATCTTTCCAAACATAAAATATCTCACACAGGGCAGAAGCCATATTCCTGTCCTGGGTGCGGGAAATGTTTTTCAGTCAAGTCTTAACACACATCATAGATCTCACACAGGGGAGAAGCCGTATTCCTGTCCTGAGTGAGGGAATTGTCCCTGAAGTCCTGTCTTCCTGTACATCAGAGATCCCACACAACCCTTGAGGTGTATTAGTGCCTTGAGTGCGGGAAATGCCTTCTATATGAATGTTGGTGGACATGTGGGGGAGAAGCACACCCTGATATACACCTCAGATATACTCCATGGCTGATCTTCATCATGTAAGAAACATTTAATAAGGAGATCAGAGATCACCAAAGACATGGATGAAGTGTTGTCCTGTGTTGGCCATTGATAGCAGGAGAAAAATAAAAATGGAGTCCTTACCTTTCATTGGCTGAGTACATTTTGTGCGGGAAGATTTTACAAACACTTACAGATCTGGTTGTTGTAAATGTGTTGATGAAATGTGACCCGCATTCCCCCAGTCATGGTGAATTGGAATTTCTTATAATGGTCAGTTCCATCTAGTGGCTATAATGTGCTTTCCTGACAGATGTCCATGGCAGCATACGTTTGGGTAGCCCCGCCCTCGTTCCTCCCCCATAAGACCCCACCCCCATAAATGTTCAGGATAAGCCAATGGCTGCGTTCCTTTTTTTGTCCTCCTCATTTATTGGACAATTTTTGTATGAAGTTTTTCTACCTATTGGAAGTATTGGTGGGCGGGTCTGGTGCTGGGCAGCTGTGCGGGATGTCAGGAGCTTCCTTTGGTATCCAGAAGTCTTCCAGGATGTCCCGAGTGGTCATTGAGTCCCCAGCTATCAGCGGGGTGGTGTTATGGCACACTTATGTAGAGGATCCATGCCTGGAGAGTGGGCCCTGCCATCGTTGGCCATTTGCATTGGCTGGGAGCCCAGCTGTTAGCGGTGGCCATTAAGTGTTAGACACGTGAAATTCGTTTCGGTGCGAATACAAATTCAGACAAATTTTTGGTTATTCCTAGATTCCGATGTATCCAAATCTCCAAATGAAATTGTAATGGATTTAGTTGAAATCTGTTAAAATGTATTTCATTTATTCGTTTTCTAACGAATTCCAATTTTTCGGAACGATTCGAATTCGGATCAGTCAAAAAACGTTCGACCGATGCAAATTCTGTGTGAAGAAATAGCTGGTTGTTAACCACTTGCCGACTGCGCACAGTATATTTACTGCGACAGTCAGCCCCGGCCAGGCAGAGTGACGTAGGTCTACGTCGCTACTTGCCGCCGGTCCTGTGCGCGCTCCCGCCGACACCGATGGCTCGATTGGGTTCAGAACCGATCAGTCATCAGGTCCAGGCCAATGAATTTTGGCCTGGACCTGTAGATCGGTCCTGCCCAATCGGCTTCTGTTCTGAGTCTGTGAAATGTAAACACAGACTCAGAAAAGACGTGCCCTCCTCTCCCATGATCCTTTTTGGATTCATCTCGAGAGGAGAGCATTTCTAACTGTAAGTACTGCACCAAACACAGTCACACACAGCTAGATAGGCACATTTACCCCCCAATCGCCCCCCCAATTAACCCCTACAGCACCTGACACAACACACACTATATACAGCATATAGCAGTTACCCATATACCTGTATAAGTGTGATTTGTGAACAGGTGTAGCACTTGCGACCCCCCCTTTTCCACTTGAATTACCCGCCACCCCCCCTAATAAAGATTTGAGCCCCTGATCCCCCCTGACCCCCCCCCCCCCTGATCACCGCTAGTTAACCCCTACACCCTCTGTCACATCAGCACTAATACAAACGTAATATACAGTGTTTTTGTATATTTGTATTAGTGTCATTGTGATCAGAATTAGCGCAGGCGACTAAGTTTCTGTCCCAAGAAGGTTTAGGGTCCCCGCCACCCGCCCAATAAAGATTTAACCCCCTGACCCCCCCTGATCACCCCTACACCCCCTGCCATAACACACACCGTATACAGTATATAGCATTTTCTATATACCCGTATAAGTGTGACTTGTGACCAGGTTTAGCGCTTGCCACCGTTTCTTTTATCCGTAGGATACCCGCCAGCCCCTTCCAATAAAGATTTAAACCCCTGATCCCCCCCTGATCACATCCCGTTAACCCCTACACCCTCTGTCACATTAGCACTAATACACACATAATATACTGTTTTTACTGTATTTTGTATTGGTGTCATTGTGACTTGAGGTTGCGCTAGCGAGCTAGTTTCTTTCCCAAAGGAGGTTTAGGGTCCCCGCCACCCCCCCCAGATCCCCGGCGCATAGTTTAGAAGTAATCCCTTGATTACCACACACGCACGCACGCACATACACTTCCATTTCTAGTATAGTGTTTGAACAGATCAATATCTGATCTGATCAGAACTATACTAGCGCCCCCATAGTTTAGGGTTCCCAAAACGCAGTGTTTGCACGATCAGCACTGATTCCGGCCAGCACCTGCGTTTAACCCTTTCACCCAGGCAAGTGTAGTAATCAATAGATTACTGTCACTTACAAAAAAACACAAGACACAAAACCGCTGTGTTAGCAGAGTCAGGCCTGATCCCTGCTAGCATTAGCAGTTTTTTTGGTAGCGCTTGAAATAGTCTTCGACAACCAGGTGCTTTTATTACCTGTGAGTCGCATCACTGTACGGGTAAATTTAGTTACCAAAATGTCTAAACGTTCGTACAATGATGAAGAGGCTCTCAGTTATATGCTGACCGGGTCATCTGATAGCGATGGGGAAGCTACAATGACCGAATTAGTGTCAGTATATGAACCTGATGACAGCAGCGGCTCCCTGACAGACAGCTCCGACGACAGATGGGTCCCTGTTAGACCCAGGCGTACCCGACCCCATTCTGGAGTTGTTGAGATGCAGGAATCGCAGGGTGCTCGTATGGAGCAGAGTGTGGTTACTAGTGCCGCTCATCCTTCTGGCGACCTGGCAAGCGCCAGCGGCCTAGTACACCCTGGACCTAGTACAACCAGCACTGCAGTAACACCTGGTGACGTGGCGAGTCCCTTAAGTGCAGTTGAAGCTGGTGCGGTGGTTAGCACAAGTAGTGGCCCGCAGCCACCGCGTATTCGAAGACAGGCCCGTAGAGCCCATAGTGCCCTCCCTGATGCACTGACATATCCCAATTGGCAACCCACTGATTCTACAGCGCCAGTACTTCCCCCCCATTCACTGCCCAACCTGGAACCCACTTGGAGACAGCTGGTTTTACGCCCCTGAACTTTTATGAGCTGTTCTTCACGGAAGATCTTTTCAGATCTATTGTGGATCAATCAAATTTATATGCACAACAGTTCATCGCCGCCAACCCAAATTCGCCCCTTGCCAGACCATTCGGCTGGAAACCTATAACGGTTTCCGAATTTAGGATCTTTCTGGGCCTTTCCCTCCACATGGGCATAACTAAACAGAGTGAATTGTGGCTATATTGGTCCACTAGCCCACTTCACCATATGCGCATGTACTCTGCCTCCATGTCCAGGGCGAGATATGAGCAAATTCTGCGATTTATGCATTTCAGCGACAATGAAATCTGTCGTCCTCGGGGAGACCCTGCATACGATCGGCTCCACAAAATTCGGCCCCTCATAGACCACTTCAATCAGCGGTTTGCAGCCTTGTTTACCCCCGAACAAGTTGTCTGCGTTGACGAGTCCCTGATTAAATTTACTGGCCGCCTTGCTATGAAACAGTACCTCCCCAGCAAGCGTGCCAGATACGGGGTCAAGCTGTACAAGCTCTGTGACAGGGCCACAGGCTATACAGTTAGTTTCCGGGTCTATGAGGGAAAAGATAGCTGTGTGGAGCCCCCCAACTGCCCAGACTACATAGGGAGCAGCGGTAAGATCGTTTGGGACTTGGTGTCACCCTTATCCGGAAAGGGGTACCATTTGTACGTGGACAACTTTTATTCAAGCGTGCCACTATTTAGTCACCTGCTCGAATTACAAATTGGCGCATGTGGCACCGTGCGACCTAATCACCGGGGCTTCCCCCAACGGCTTGTAGATTCCCGTCTTAGTCGGGGGGCAAGAGCCTGCTTGAAAACTGACAAATTGCTTGCGGTGAAGTGGAAGGATACACAGGATGTTTGTTCTGTCCTCCCTTCACGCAGACACGACGATCCAAATCACTACGGCAACTGGCGTTGTGGAGAAACCCCTCTGTGTCCACGAATATAACCTTAACATGGGAGGGGTGGACCTTAATGACCAGCTTTTGGCGCCGTATTTAGTTGCCCGTAAAGCCAGATGCTGGTAGAAAAAAGTGTCTGTTTACCTTTTCCAATTGGCTATGCTGAACGCCTTTGTCCTATACAGGGCGTCAGGACGAACTGGATCTTTCCGGGAATTCCAGGAAGAGATCATCCTTGCCTACCTGTACCCAGGAGGCATGCCTGTCCAACTTCCCCTTCCAGATGCAGTGAGCCGGCTGCATGAGAGGCATTTTTCACATGTCCTCCCGCGTACACCTACCCAAAGATGGCCCCAAAGACGATGTCGTGTCTGTAGCAGGCGCGGATTTAGGCGTGACACCCGTTATTATTGTCCCAAATGTCCTGACCAACCTGGTCTCTGCATCGGGGAATGTTTTGAGCGCTACCATACACTAGTGGAGTATTAGTGTAGGGTACAGCACGACACAGTGTAGGGCAAACAAACACAGGGTCTCGAAGGATGTTGGATGTCCATCGACATTTTGAGAGACCTAAGCTGGAAGAGAAGATCGCAGTCCCAAATCAAGACATGAAGAAACAGTTAGAAAGAAAAATAAAAGGATCCAAAAACTGTTGTTGTGTCAGTAATTTTATATGTCCTTCTACTCTTCTTACTGTACTTTTAAATGTCCTTTGTTTGTTTTTTCATTCTTTTGTGACCTGTTTCTCTTGCAGGTACTCGTCGGCTACCACGCATTGATTTTATATATTCTGACACTAACAGTGTTTGCGCTCAGCATATATGGATACCTTTGCTGATAGCAGCTGTGGTGATTTTCTGATTTCAGCACTGCAGTTAAAATCCTATTTTGGTATACGTGGATAGCGCCATGTATACCCATCATTAAATTCAGTGGGTGGTTGTTTGGGCGGTTAATGATGAGTAATACTACGCATTATTCCTGTGCTGATTTCTGATAGGTTCTCTTTTTTTCCGTTCAGCCCACAAGCTGCATGAAAAAAAAAAAAAACCTATATGCCAAACAAGGACCAGCAATGTACTGGTACGTTGCTGGACTTTGAGTGGTTGTACCAGGATGATGCCTGCAGATTTAGGCATCATCTTGGTATTGTTTTTTACAGCCAGCGGTCGGCTTACATGTAAAAGCAATCCTAGCAGGTAATTGGCCGCTAGACTGCTTTTACATGCAGTGGGAGGGGCCTCCCCCCCCCCACCGCAGCCTTCCGTGGTTTTTCTCGGGCTCTCCTGTCCCACGGGTTAACCCGAGAGTGCAGCCGGTGGTTCAATTATCTAAGCATAGAGATAATTGAAGATTAGAATGGCTCCAATCCTCTCTATGGCCTAAGATACCAGAAGCTACGAGCATTTCATGACTTCTTTTTCGCCAGAAATAAACAGGGCCATTGGGAAATAGGGAAAGTATTTTATCACACCAATTTTGGCGTGGTCAGATGCGTTCAGGTCAGAGGAGAGATCTAGAGTATAAAAGACCCCAATTTTTTTAAAAAAAAGAGTACCTGTCACTACAGATTGCTATCATAGGGGATATCTAAATTCACTGTGATAGCAATAAAAATGATTTAAAAAAAAAAAATTAAAGGAAAGGTGTCAAAATAACATAAAAAAGCAAAAAAAAAAAAAAAAAAAATCGAGCCCCCCCCTTTCCCCCCGTGCTTGCGCGCAATGGCACACGCAAGCGTTGGTCTAGTGTCATATGTAAACCGCAATTTCAGCATACATGTATCGCCGTGATCGCCAGATCGAGTGCAGTAATTCTTGCAGTAGACCTCCTCTGTAAGTCTAAAGTGGTAACCTGTAGAGACTTTTAAAGGTTTTTAAAAATGTACATATGTTTTTGCCGCTGCGCAGGCGTGCGCAATTTTTAAAGCATGTCATGTCAGGTGTCTATGAACTCGGCATAAGATCATCTTTTAAATTTTACCAAAAAAATTGGAATTATATAGTGTATTTGTGCAATAAATTAAAAAAAATGTATTTTTTTTGCAAAAATTGCGTTTGGAAAATCTGTGCGCAAATACCGTGTGACAAAAAAATTTGCAACATCCACCATTTTATTCTATAGGGCCTCTGCTTTAAAGAAATATATAATGTTTGGGGGTTCAAAGTAATTTTCTAGTAAAAAAAAAAAATTTTTCATGTAAACAAAAAGGCACAGAAAAGGCTTGGTTTTCAAGTGGTTAGAAGAGTGGGTGATGTGTGGCTAAGATTGAGCATAAAATGCCGGGACAGTTCAAACACCCCCCAAATGACCCCTTTTTGAAAAGTAGACACCCAAAGCTATTTTCTGAGAGGCATATTGAGTCCATGGAGTATTTTATATTTTGCCCTAAGTTTCAGGAAAATGACAATTTTGTTTTTTTTTTTACACAAAGTTGTCAGTAAATGATATATTGCTCACACAAGCCATGGGTATATGTGAAATGACACCCCCAAATACATTCTGCTGCTTCTCCTGAGTACAAGGATACCCCATGTGTGAGACTTTTTGCCAGTCTAGCTGCGTACAGGACCCGGAAAACCAATCCGCACCTTCTGGCTTTCTAAGGGCGTAAATTGTTGATCTCACTCCTTACTACCTATCACACTTTTGAAGGCCATGAAATGCCAAAATGGCACAAAACCCCCACAAATGACCCCATTTTGCAAAGTAGACACTCCAAGCTATTAGCTGAGAGGCATGATGAGTCCATGGAATAGTTTATATTTTGCCATAAGTTTCAGGAAAATTATTATTATTTTTTTTTTTTTTACACAAAGTTGTCAGTAAATGATATAATGCTCACACATGCCATGGGTATATGTGAACTGACACCCCCAAATACATTCTGCTGCTTCTCCTGAGTACAGGGATACCCCATGTGTGAGACTTTTTGGCAGTCTAGCCGCGTACAGGACCCGGAAATCCACTCCCCAACTTCAGGCTTTCTAAGGGCGTAAATTGTTGATCTCACTCCTTACTACCTATCACACTTTTGAAGGCCATGAAATGCCAAGATGGCACAAAACCCCCCCCCCAAATGACCCCATTTTGCAAAGTAGACACTCCAATCTATTTGCTGAGAGGCATGGTGAGTATTTTGCATCTCTCATTTTTTTTGGAAAATGAAGAAAAAACAGGAAAATGCATTTTTTTTCTTCTTTTTTCAATTTCCAAAACTTTGTGACAAAAAGTGAGATCTGCAAAACACTCAACATGCCTCTCTGCAAATAGCTTAGGGCAGTGGTTTTTAACCTTGTTGAAGGTACTGAACCCCACCAGTTTCATATGCGCATTCACCGAACCCTTCTTAATTGGAAAAATAAAATATGATTTTTCCAAATTCAAAACATAGGTATATATTATTTTAGGTATATATTTATACATAGGTGCACACAATGAACAAAACCATTAAGAACAAAGAACAAAACCATTAAAACATGATTTTCACACAAAAACAAAAACATAATAATGAATATTTACTGCAAATTAGTGTGACTTCTGCTGTTGTCTTTCAGAGACCAGTTCAGAAATGCGCGGCTTTATCTTGGCAAGTGCCACTCATGTCATTTTCGCAACAAAGTCTGTTCCTTTTCTTTGCTTTTATGTCCAGCATCCCTCCTTACAGCAGGCCAGGGTATAGATCACCCCCTATACAGTAGGCCAGGGTGAGGGGGATCTATATGGGGGACCCCGGACCTCACCTCACCCTGGCCTGCTGTAAGGGGGAGATCTATATGGGGGACGGGACCTCTCCTCACCCGGGCCTGCTGTAAGGGGGGATCTATATGGGGACCTCTCCTCACCCTGGCCTGCTGTAAGGGGGGGAATCTATATGGGGGACCTCCGACCTCACCTCACCCTGGCCTGCTGTAAGGGGGGATCTATATGGGGGATGGGACCTCACCTCACCCTGGCCTTCTGTAAGGGGGGAGATCTATATGGGGGACGGGACCTCACCTTACCCTGGCCTGCTGTAAGGGGGGATCTATATGGGGGACCTGGTCCCCCATATAGATCCCCCCTTAGAGAAGGCCAGGGTGAGGTCCCCCATATAGATCCCAGGTCCCCCATATAGATCCCCCCCTTACAGCAGGCCAGGGTGAGGTGAGGTCCCGTCCCCCATATAGATCTCCCCCCTTACAGCAGGACAGGGTGAGGTGAGGTCCGGACCCTGGCCTGCTGTAGGGGGGGATCTATATGGGGGACCCCAGAGTGACCTAACCTCACCCTGGCCTGCTGTAAGGGGGGATCTATATGGGGGACCCCAGAGTGACCTAACCTCACCCTGGCCTGCTGTAGGGGGGGATCTATATGGGGGGCCTCACCTCACCCTGGTCTACTGTAAGGGGGGATCTATATGGGGGATCATGTCCCCCATATAGATCCCCCTTACAGCAGGCCAGGGTGAGATGAGGTCCTGTCCCCCATTTAGATCTCCCCCCTTACAGCAGGCCAGGTTCCCCATAAAATAGATCCCCTTTACATAGTCTTCTCAGTGTTCTCACACAGTCAGTCAGACAGTCAGTCACTAGACTAGTACAGCCAGTACTACTCCAGTCCTACCTTTTTTTCACCTGTGTCCCGACTCCCGATCACAGGCTAGGTTTTCCTCCTGCAGGCTGCAGCACCACTGTCACCACTGGCTCTCTGGCCTCTCACCTGCCGGCTTCTTCTGCTGCTGTGGCTGCCTGGCCTGGTGGTTCTCTCCCGCGCTGCGCTGGGCAGCCGCTGCACGGGTTAGTCCCTCCCCCAGACAGTCCTCCTGCACAGCCAGCAGTGAGAGTGAGTCAGGGGCAGAGAGAGCTGCGAGTGCGAGCAGACTCAGCGGGCGGCAGCGGCCAGCCTATCATGACAGAGTGAGTGACATGACACTGCGGAGCAGATGCGCCCCCCCCCCCCCCAGATGTTGCGCCCGGTGCGGCCGCCCCCCCCCCTGCACCCCCCACGCTATGCCACTGGATGTTATGTATTTCCATGATGACGGCGAGGAGCGGGAGTGGAAGGACATGCCCGAAACTGGAGCAATAGTCCCTGACAGCGAAGTGGTATTAGCGGAGGGTGTGCCGAACCCTCGAGACTGACCCACCGAACCCCTGGGGTTCGATCAAACCCAGGTTAAGAACCACTGGCTTAGGCTGTCTACTTTCCAAAAAGGGGTCATTTGGGGGGGGGGGGTTTGTGCTGTCTTGGCATTTCATGGCCTCCGAAACTGTGATAGGTAGTCAGGAGTGAAATCAACAATTTACGCCCTTGGAAAGACTGAAAGTGGGGATTGATCTTCGGGGGCCTGTACTCGGCTAGACTGCAAAAAAGTCTCACACATGGGGTATCCCTGTACTCAGGAGAAGCAGCAGAATGTATTTTGGGATGTAATTTAACATATACTCATGGCATGTGTGAGAAATATATATTTTAGTGACAACAAAAAAATATATAAAAAAATAAATTGTAATTTTCCCAAAACTTGTGGCAAAATATAAAATATTCCATGGACTCACCATGCCTCTCAGCAAACAGCTTGGGGTGTCTACTTTCCAAAATGGGGTCATTTGGGGGGGGGGGTTTGTTGTGGTATCTTGACATTTCAGGGCCTCCTAAACCGTTATAGGTAGTGAGAAAATGCAATGAAAAATGTACGCCCTTTGAAATTCTGATGGTGGTGATTGGTTTCGAGGTCCCGTACACAGCTAGGCTCCCAAAAAGTCTCACATATGTTGTATCCCTGTACTCAGGAGAAGCAGCAGAATATATTTTGGGGTGTAATTACACATATACCCATGGCATGTGTGAGCAATATATCATTTAAATTACAACTTTGTGTAAAAAAAAAAAAAAAAAATTTTTTTTTAGTTATTTTTCAAACACCTGTGACAAAAAAACGGAAAATTGTTATCAAATACTTACCGTAATTTTCCTTTCCTGATGGACTCCATGGCAGCTTACGTGTGGGTTAGTCCCGCCTCCTCCTACCTCATAGGACCCTACTCCCATAAATTTTTACTCCGTGCCAGAGGCCGTGTTCCATAAATAGCCTACTCCAGCAGATGGGAGGGGACTCCAGCTGCCATGGAGTCCATCAGGAAAGGAAAATTACGGTAAGTATTTGATAACAATTTTCCGTTTTCCTGACAGACTCCATGGCAGCTTACGTGTGGGAAATAACTCGCCAAACACACAAGGGTGGGAAACTGCTGGCCAAAAGAAATTTAATTTGCACCATCAACAGACAGTACTTGCAAACCAAAGTTAACAGAAGACAATGAAGCTGGCTCAATACAATAATGAGTCATGAAAGTGTTAATGGAAGACCATGATGCCGCCTTGCATATTACTTCAGGGGCCACATGACAAGAAGCCGCCCAGGACGTGGACACCCCTCTTGTCGAATGCGCGGTCACCGCTTCTGGAGGAGCCAAGCCCTTAGCCTTATATGCCCATTGGATGGTCTGAACAATCCATGCCGCTATGGATCTTGAAGAGGCCCGCAAGCCCTTGTTCTTTCCGTGAAGGAGAACAAATAGATAATCTGAACGCCTGAAGGAAGCTGTTGCATCCAGGTACAGTCTCAGAATTGCACCCACATCTAATGGATGTGTATCCGGATCATCTGACGATTTGAATGTTGGAAGGACAATCTCCTGGTTCTCGTGGAAAACAGAGACCACCTTGGGGTGTGATCCCAACATGGGGATAAGAACCACACGATCTGGGAAGAAGGTCAGGAATGGTTCTTTGCAACCCAGAGAACTAATCTCGGAGACTCTTTTAGCCGAGGTGACGGAAACCAAGAAGGCCGATATCAGAGACAGATCTTTAATGGAGAGTTGCTCCGTGTGACTTCTTCTGACGTCAGAAAGGAAGTTCAAGACGAGTGGAAGATCCCATTTAGGGAACCTTGGCTTCCTCTGTGGCCTGAGTCTGGAAGCTCCCCGAAAGAATTGACGAACAAGGGGATGAGACGCCCAAGAAGTTCCTGTAAAGGCTGAAATAGCAGAAACTTGCACACGTAGTGAGCTAACGGATAATGGTAGGTCCAGTCCCGACTGCAGGAAACCAAGAATATGCTGGATATTCAGGTCATTGCATGACCCCCCTTTCTTGGTAACGAAATCCATGAACTTGGACCAGATCCTTCCGTAGACCTTGTTAGTGCCCGCTCTTCTGGCACTTAAGAGAGTAGAAATTGCCCCACTCGGGCAACCTAACGCCTCCAGCCTTTCCCTCTCAAAAACCATGCCTTCAGGTGCAGAGGAGCCGGGCATGGGTGTAGAGTTGCTCCCTGGGACAGAAGGTCCGGCCTGATGGGTAGAGTAACTGGATCCCGAAAACTGAGGAGCATCAGCAGTGGAAACCATGGCCTGTTCGGCCAGTATGGGGCTATTGTTAGCACTTCCACATCTTCCATCCTGAGCCTCGCCAGGAACCGGAGAATGACAGGAACTGGGGGAAAGGCATATGCCCTGTAGAATCTCCAATGGTCTGTCAGAGCATCCGTCCCAAAGGCTTGGGGACAACGGAACCTCACATAATACTTCGGAAGCTTGTGATTGCATGGAGATGCAAATAGATCCACTTCCGGGTGAAATTCCAGAGAAGTGAGCCACTGGAAGACATCGTTGTGAAGGCTCCATTCGTTGTTGTCCAAGCGGACTCTTGAGAGGAAGTCCGCTTGAACATTCTGTACCCCTGGAAGAAACACTGCAGTGAGGTTGACCAGGTGTTTCTGGGCCCAATATAAGATTGGATCTACCTCCTTCAACAGGGAGCGACTGCGAGTGCCTCCTTGTTGCTTCACATAGGAGACCGCGGTCGTATTGTCCATCCTCAGGATCACAGAAGTCCCTTCTATTAGGTGACGGAATGCTTTCAGAGCGCAGAACGCGGCTCGCAATTCTAGAGTATTTGACACTACCCTGTGAGCTTGGAAATCCCAGCTGCCCTGGGCTATCTCTGTCTGACAGAGGGCACCCCATCCGGTGTTGCTGGCATCCGTGGTAACTGTGATCCAAGAGATGGGCATGATGGAATGGCAATTGAGGAGATTTTTGCTCTGCAGCCACCATGGAAGGCTCTCCCGCATTGATGATGTTATGCGAATTAGGTGATTTTGATCTCCTGGACGCCACTGATGGAGAAACCCCACTTGGAAAGGCCGCATTTTCCACTGTGCCCACTTCACCATTGGAGTCGTGGCTACCATGGTCCCAACCACTCTTAGACACTGAGATGCTCGAAGGTGAGTGGCCGTCATAGCTAGGCGTACCCTGTCCCTGATTACCGGGATCTTCTCGAGGGGCAAAGAAATTGTGCCTCGACTTGTGTCGAACTGAGCTCCCAGAAATATTAACGACTGGGTAGGCTCCAGGTGGCTCTTCTCCATGTTCAGTAACCAGCCGAACTCGCGAAGAGTGGCTATTACCTGAGACCTGTGTACCAGAAGTTGTTCTCGGTCTTGTGACAGCAGGAGCAGGTCGTCCAGATAATGGTGTAGACGGACGCCTTTGGTCCTGATCAAAGCCACCACTGCTAGTAAGACCTTTGAGAATACCCGCGGCGATGTAGTAAGCCCAAACGGGAGACAGACAAATTGTAGATGATTCTGATCTACTGCGAATCGTAGGAACTTCTGGTAATCTGCTGCCACTGGCACATGGAAATAGGCGTCCTTGAGGTCGATTGACACAAGCCAGTCTGCCGGTTGTATTGCTTGACGGATGGTGAATAGCGTCTCCATCTTGAATTTCTCCTTCTTGATAAAAGAGTTCAGGTGCGTGAGGTCTATGACCGGTCTCCAAGCACCGCTCTTTTTCTGAACCAAGAAGAGAGGGGAGTATAGACCCTGGAACTTCTCGTTGGTTGGAACTGGAACCACTGCGCCTTGAGCCACCAACAGATCTACGTAAGACAGAAGGCCTTGTCTTTTCTCTTCTGACTGTGGCAATGAGGTTGGAATGAACCTCAGTCTGGGCGGACTGCAGAATTTCCAGGAATGGCCTGTTGATACTGTCTTGACGACCCAGAAGTCGTTTATCGAGGCTGCCCAGACGTGTTGGAAGCGTAGTAGCCGAGCCCCGACTTGCTCCGCCTGGGCAGGCACAACGTCAAAAAGACTTCGTGGCATCCCGACCACCAGAAGACCCTCCTCTGGGTGCTTTCTGTCCTGAAGGCTGCGGTCTTCTCCAGTTCTTTCGGAATTGACGGCCAGGCTTATATAGGCGGGCATCCCTTGATCGATCAGCCCCTTGCCTGGGCTGAGACCTTTTCTGGTCCAGCAAGCGCCTATCCTGGGGAAGGAACCCCGACTTACCACCTGTGGCACGGGAAATGGCGCTTTCTAACTTGTTGCCGAATAGGGAGGACCCCTCAAATGGAATTCGGCACCAGGCCTGTTTTGACGCAGGATCGGCCAACCAAGGATGTAACCAAAGAGCCCGTTTTGCAGTAACCGATGAAAGCATTACCCGTGCCGCAAGGCGGACCATGTCTAGGGAGGCCTCCCCCAAAAAAGCTGCCGCCAGCCTAAGCTCATGTATTGGCGAATTTCTTGCGACTTCTTCCGACACGCTTCTGAGTGTTGTGTCCACACTGTCTGTCCACACCTCCATTGCTTTAGACAGGGCTGCGAAAGCCAATGCTGGCTTGCATGCCATTCCTGCTGACACATAGATGCGCTTGAGGTCTGAATCAATGCGTCTCTCAAGGCCATCCTTAAAGGTGACTGTGTCTTCAAGCGGAAGTGTGACATGACGCACCAGACGCATCAGTGCTGCATCCACCAGAGGTGCAGATTCCAGGTGTTTAACCTCTTCCATTTTAAATGGGTACATTTTATTCATTTTGGAGAGTAGAGAGTTTTTTCTCTCTGTGCAGCCCCATTCGTCTGTAATGATTTCGCCTACCTCCCCTAACAGGGGAAAGAAAGGGCGTTCCTTTTTGAGGTGCTTAAAATACCTCTTCTGTTTAGAGGGTGACTCTACCGGCTCATCCCACTTCAGGGCTTCCTTCACAGCTTTAACCAAGGAGGGAACCATGGCAAAGTCAAAACCCGCACCAGAGTCGTCTGCTTCAAGCTCACCCTCAGAGTAGTCAGATGAGGAGTGACTGTGCTGGGAAGGCCCAGGGATATGAATATTTTCACCAGCCGGAGTACTCGCCATCCTGGGGGAGGAAGTTCCAGCACGAGCAGGATCCAAGGTTTTTAAGGACTCCTTAACTACTCGCCTGACCAGCGACTCCATCTGCTGGTTGCTGTCTTCCCTTTCGTTTGCAGCATGTGCAAAACAGGGCTCACAGAGCGACTTTCCATCAGGCACCTGTGCCCCACATCCCCAGCAGGATCTTTTGTCAGAGTGGCGGTGTCCTGAAGTAGCTCCAGACTCTTCACCATGTCGCCTAGAGGACGATCGATGGCGCCTGGAACTTGATGATGAATGCCGCGTTTGCGACCTGGGAGGATCTTTATCTTCACGGGCTGAGTGACGTCTTTCAGACCTAGAAGGGCTTTAGGAAAGAAAATAAAGACTCAACAGAACAGCAGAAAAAAAACCCTAAACATTACAGGTAGAGAAATAAAAGCAATCTTACCTGTAATGTAAGGGCTGGCCACCAGGGGGCGGTGAGACATCCATATAACTTTAGGAAACTGCAAGAGATTATGAATGAGTGACATGCAGAAAGCAGGCAGGAAGCCTATTCAGCATAATCACAGCCATCTCTCACCTTTAAAAGATTCCTGCAGAGCACGGGGAAGCCGCTGGAAACACTGCTGAACAAACCCACAGATAGCTGAAACTGACAGCTATTTGAATTTGCTCCTGGAATGTTGTCACCGCCCCCCTTCCCCCACCTGTGCAAACCAAGCCTCGATTCAGATCGAGCCTGGAAGGCACCACCCCCCCCCCCCCCCCCACCTGTGTGAACCAAGCCTCGATTCAGATCGAGCCTGGAAGACACCAGGAAGCAGTGGAGCGGAGGGGAAGGACGTGGAATGGAACACCATGCATCCCACAGCCAAACTAGACTCCAGGGAGAGATAAGTAACAAACAGGAGAATATACACAAACAAACTGCTGCCATAGAATGTAAAGCAGGATACATCACCACTTCCACGACCAGACCTTGGACCATACGGACACCGCGGCTGCACACATGATGGGGAGTATTAATGGGCCTCCCGCTAATAGCTGGGACGATTGGCCAAATGTTGCTTTGCCTGCCATTGGCCAGGTTTGTAAGCTCTTCTGACAACTGACTCCACGCCCCTGTCCTACCCCGCTAATAGCTAGGGCGTGCTGGACATGAAGGGGACACCACTCGATCCGACGTGCAGACCGCCAGGCCTGAATCGGGAATCTTCATGAGGTAAGATTTGACCATAATCCTTTCAGGAGGAGGACAAAAAAGGAACACGGCCTCTGGCACGGAGTAAAAATTTATGGGAGTAGGGTCCTATGAGGTAGGAGGAGGCGGGACTAACCCACACGTAAGCTGCCATGGAGTCTGTCAGGAAAATGAAATATTCAATGAGCTTAACATGCCTCTCAGAACATTCCTTAGGATGTCTACTTTCCAAAAAGTGGTCATTTGGGGGGGTCTTGTACTGCCCTGCCATTTTAGCACTTCATGAAATGAGATAGGCAGTCAGAAATTAAAGCTTCGTAAATTTCAGTATTTACACCATAGTTTGTAGACGCTATAACTTTTGCGCAAACCAATAAAAATACGCTCATTGAATTTTTTTTGTCAAAGACATGTAGCTAAATATATTTTGGTAAAAAAATGACATAAATTGAGTATATTGGATATTTTTTAAAAGACAAAGTTGAAAATGTCATTTTTTTGCTAAATTTTCACTCTTTTTTTATTAATATCGCAAAAAATAAAAATTGCTCAGGTGAGCAAATACCTCCAAAAGAAAGCTCTGTTTGTGGGAAAAAAAGGACGTAAATTTCGTTTGGGTACCACATTGCATGACCGCACCATTGTCAGTTAAAGTCGCACAGTGCCGAAGCACAAAAAGTGGCCCAGACGTAAGACAGCAAAATGCTCTAGTGGTAAAGTGGTTAACTAGATTAACATTAGGAATTGTAGGCCTAACATGTGAGGTTTAGAAGTAACTGGAAAAAGATGGTGAAAAGTGGGTAAATGTAACAAGGTATGATAGGAGAAAGGGAAGGACGTAGAAGGAATAACTCTACCAACCCTGGATATGGGGATTTGAATGTGCCACAATATTAACAGCAAGATAGATTAAAAGGAATTAATACATGTTTATTTGAAAATATAAAAGGGATACAGTCAGTAACAATGACAATTATAACAATGCATGTATAAAATGTGTCACAAGTCCTATGAATGAACGGTGTGATCTAATTAAGGACCTACGCGTTTCTCTCACATTTGATGAGCTTCTTCAGGATCGAAGTGTACATGCATATAGAATAAAGTTTCTAAATAACAATACGTATCAATATACATCAAACCGTATACATAATCGTAAATATGATACAATTTATTTATAATCTAAATCAGTGGTGGAAATGATAATGAAGGAGCAGGTACCGGGGATAGATAATAATAAAAAAAAGGGAGGGGGAGAAAAGTTGGGTGTGAAGGAAAACAAACTGGACCTAGCCAGTGGTGGGGAAAATCCAAAACTTGGAAGGGAGAGGGGAAATGGGAAACGACCCCTAAAAAGGCATAAATGTAATATGAAAGACATACATATACCCTTAGCCTAAAATAATTCAGTAAGTATCGGTATATCATGTGAAACATAAAAGGAAAAAGAAAAAGGATAAAAACGGGAGGAAAGGGAAGGAAAGAAGGAGAGAGAGAAAGAGGGAACAGGGAGGAAAGAAAAGAGGGGGGAGGGAAGGAGTGGAAATAGGGAAAGAGGGGGGGGGGGTGAGAAAAGGCCAGGGAATGGAAAAGGAGTGAGGAGAGGGGGGGGGGAGTGAGGCAGATGAGCAAAAATGAAAGATAAAAAATATAAATGTTGAAGAAGCCAGTTGGGTATTACAATGTGTGAAAAATGAAAAATAAAAAGCGTGTATATAAAATGCAAAAAGTGTGAGGACAGGAAAAAAACGTGATATCTAAAGTGAAGAAAGTGATAAGAAAAAATGAATATGGAGAGACGCATAGTAAAAATAAATGCATATAAAGCAGAGTGCACTTTGCTAAATGGGAACCAATATATCAGACACCCACCCAAAAGGAAAAAGTGAGAAAGAGAAATCAATCAAAAAATATGAAAAGCACCAACCAAATCTAAAAAAAGGGGGGGGGGGGGGATTAACCATATATTTTGGGTCAAGGCAGGACTGTAGTATACAACGAGCGTAAGGGGGGGGGGGGTAAGGTAAAAGGGAGGGGATCTAACCCACATGTAGATCCCCTGAATCCAATGACGCCAAATGGGACCGATCCTAAGATAAAAGAATCTGCATATACATCCAAGCAAAAACAGGAAAGAGGGAGAAACAAAAAATCCTCATATAAATGGCTTGTAACATCAATCCTACATACATAAATTATTCCAGCATAAAAATTGTGTATACATTAGAGGTGCGCATCTTCACTGGTCTCGCGGTTTGATTCGATTAGATTCCACGATGCATCACAATTACTGCGCATGGTTTTTATCAAAAGATTCAACCAGTCAGAAGAACTCAACTCTATAAAAAAAAATGAGGCTCCCCCTAATATACTACAGGAGACGGTCAGAGACTGCAGATATGTTACAAGAGAGGGTCAGAGACTGCAGACATGATACAAGAGATGTTTAGAGACTGCAGACATGATATAAGAGGTGTTCAGAGACTGCAGACATGATACAGGAGATGGTCAGAGACTGCAGACATACTACAGGGGATGGTCAGAGACTACAGACATGATACAGGAGATGGTCAGAGACTGCAGACATGATACAAGAGAGGGCAAGAGACTGCAGACATGATACAGGAGATGGTCAGAGACTGCGTATATAATACAGGAGACGGTCAGAGACTGCAGACATGATACAGGAGATGGTCAGAGACTGCAGACATAATACAGGAGAGGGTCAGAGACTGCAGACATGGTACAGGGGATGGTCAGAGACTGCAGACATGATACAGGAGATGGTCAGAGACTGCAGACATGGTACAGGAGATGGTCAGAGACTGCAGACATGATACAGGAGATGGTCAGAGACTGCAGACATAATCCAGGAGAGGGTCAGAGAATGCAGACATGATACAGAAGATGGTCAGAGACTGCAGACATGGTACAGGAGATGGTCAGAGACTGCAGACATGATACAGGAGATGGTCAGAGACTGCAGACATAATACAGGAGAGGGTCAGAGACTGCAGACATGATACAGGGGATGGTCAGAGACTGCAGACATGATACAGGAGATGGTCAGAGACTGTGCATATGATACAGGAGATGGTCAGAGACTGCAGACATGATACAAGAGAGGGCAAGAAACTGCAGACATGATACAGGAGATGGTCACAGACTGCGTATATAATACAGGAGACGGTCAGAGACTTCAGACATTCTACAGGGGATGGTCAGAGACTGCAGACATGATACAGGAGAGGGTCAGAGACTGCAGACATAATACAGGAGATGGTCAGAGACTGCAGACATAATACAGGAGAGGGTCAGAGACTGCAGAGATGGTGAGAGACTGCAGACATGATACAGGAGATGGTGAGAGACTGCAGACATAATACAGGAGAGGGTTAGAGACTGCAGACATGATACAGGAGATGGTCAGAGACTGCAGACATAATACAGGAGAGGGTCAGAGACTGCAGACATAATACAGGAGAGGGTCAGAGACTGCAGACATGGTACAGGAGATGGTGAGAGACTGCAGACATGATACAGGAGATGGTCAGAGACTGCAGACATGGTACAGGAGATGAAAAAAGTATAAGGTGCATTAAATATAAAGTGAGCATAAATATGATCATGACATTAGTTGCATCTCCATACCTTCTTGAACTCTTAATTTTATACATCAGATTATCCATACACATTTGTATTCATTTTAATAGGTTTGTCCCCGTTGTTCCATTCTGCATGTGTTCTTCGAGATGCTTATGTCAGGCTGTAATGGAAGAAGGGCGCTTCCGGTTCAACAGTGGGCTTCATTTTATTTTAGTGACGTTTTGGGACAATTACTGTGTGGTACTATTTAACCACTTGTCGACTGCTCACATTGGCAGTACTGCGGCAAAGTGACTTGATAAGGTCTGGCGACGTAGACCTATGTCACCAGACTCTCCCCTCTCTCGGCGGTGCTTGTGCGCCGCCGGAGGCTCCCTCACGCTGTATTCAGTCACAGGGGAGGAGAGGCGGTGATCACCGCCGCTCTTCCCCAATCGTCGGGGATCGAGTGAGGAAATCTGCCTGCTTGTGTAAACATAGCAGGCGAATCTCCTATGTGACAGACAGTCACAGATCACAGGATTCAGCATAGCTGAACCTGCGATCTGTGTCTGTGTCACACAGTCCCCTCCCCCCACACATGTCAGTAAGCATGAGGCACACATTTAACCCCTTGATCACCCACAGTGTTAACCCCTTCCCTGCCAGTGTCATTATTACAATAACAGTGCATATTTATAGCACTGATTACTGTAGTAATGTCACTGGTACCTCCAAAAGTGTCAAAAATGTCAGTTAGGGGTCCGATCTGTCCGCCGCAATGTCGCAATCCCAAAAAAAAAAAAAATTGCAGATCACCGCCATTACTAGTAAAAAAAAAAAAAATAAACAATAAAAATGACAAATCTTTCCCGTAGTTAGTAAACGCAATAACTTTTGTGCAAACCAATCAAAATACGCTTATTGCGATTTTGTTTTTACCAAAAATATGTAGCAGAAAACAAATTGGCTTAAGAATGTTAAAAAATTTTGATTTATAATTTTTTTGGGAATATATATATATATATATATATATATATACATATACACACACACATATATATATATCAGAATGTAAAAAATATTGTTTTTTTTTTTTTTTTTAAATTGTCGCTCTTTTTTTCAAAAATTAATAAAGTTTCACAGGTGATCAAATACCACCAAAAGAAAGCTCTGTTTGTGGGGGAAAAAAAGGACATAAATTTAATTTGGGTACAGCGTCGCATGACCGCGCAATTGTCCATTAAATTAACGCAGTGCAGAATCGCAAAATATAGCCTGGTCAGGAATGGGGTAAAATCTTCTGGTCCTAAAGCGGTTAAAAATACGCTCATTGAGAATGTTTTTGTCAAAGACAGGTAGCTAAATATATTTTGGCCTAAATATATGACAAAAATTGAAAATATTGGATATTTTTTAACTGTCAAAGTAGAAAATGTCAATTTTTTTGCAAAATTTTCGCTCTTTTTTTATTAATATCGCAAAAAATGAAAAGCACAGAGGTGATCAAATACCACCAAAAGGAAGATCTGTTTGTGGGGAAAAAAAGGACGTAAATTTTGTTTGGGTACGGCGTTGCATGACCGCGCGATTGTCAGTTAAAGTCACACAATGCCAAGTTGCAAAAAGTGGCCTGGACGTTAAGCAGGAAAATCCTCCGGTTAAATATTAAGTTCCCAATCATCCTATATATTTTATCATTATTAGTGATTGTGGTCCATATTTTAATATTTGGCGCTTTTAATATAGTTACCTTTGGGATCAATTTAGATTGAGGGAAAGTGGTGTTAACAGGATATGGATTCCGTTTCGGCATTCGGTATTATGTTGCAGACACCAGAAGCTGCAATCCTTGATTGAAATATAAGGGCGGAAGTGACGGCGCATGCTGTCCTCCAATCTCAGTTGACACCTTCTAAGGGGAAACGCGTCAGGTCGGAGAAGCCGTGCCGTCACTACTCGCGGTCCGCACTGCAGGCGGCCGCTAACACTAAGGAATTCAGCGTCTGTTTATCTTCGGCTAATGTAAGTGTTATAAAATCTTTGTAGTCTCAGTCTTCAATGATTAATGCGATAACCGTAACTACCACGACCTGAGGTGTGTCAAAGTTGTGCTGGTCAGTAAACATAAAAGAGGGCATACTCGGCATACTCTAAGTATACAAGTGTCTGAAATAGAAAAAAAGGGTGGGATATGGGTGGGAGAGAAGCAGAAGCAAACACCCAAACATGTGTCTGCCAGAGGAGGAGGAATATATACCCCCCAGACTCCTCCTACAAATACAGGCTGGCCAACAATGGCCCGCCTTCCAACTTGTAGTCTGAGTCTTCAATGATTAATGCGATAACTAACTACCATGACCTGAGGTGTGCCAAAGTCGTGCTGGTCAGTATACCTAAAAGAGGGCAAAAAACACCAGAGTAGGTATGAGGGAAAATGCTTAATGACAGGATAACATGAACAATGCCCTTATGACTTTGGCGTGGGGTTCTGGTATATATCGACTGTAACAGGAGGAATTCCAGTGTCCCATATATTTGATGATGCGTGAAGGAACCCCCTGTTTGGAGGCTGCGGACGCTGCACCGCTCCTAAAAGAATGTCCTGAAAAGTGTTTCGGGTTTAAACCTAAATCCGTTAACAAAATCCTAACGTGAGAAATGAACTGCTCGGAGGTGAGAGGACGTGTTGGGAAAGGAAGTAATGGACTGTTAAGGGGAGCAGCTGCAAATTCTTTGACGAGTAGGTCAAACACAACTACTAGGCACCAGCTACTTTAGTTCTGTAATAATTCACTACAAATCCCTGGCTCCTATGCCTGTTTTATTGCTGGGAAGTTGCAGAGAAAAATGGTCGGGGTACCGAGTGAGACTGCCTTTGAGTAGCACAGGTGCATGACAACTGGCCTGGGACACCTCCCCGGGTCTGAGGAGACCAAGAAACTTAAATAAATGGCTGCTTTGAGAACTAAACTGGGACCTACACCAAACGGGGAATGGGACAACATGTCTGACATGCCTCTGAAGACCTGACCAGTAACTGGTAAACGTGTTAAACGTGACTGCCCCTGAGTTTTCTGAATACCCCTTAACATAGCTTTAAGGGGGTGGGCTGCAAAAATGGAAGGACTGCCAGGATCCTGCAGGGACCTGAAATGCTGATTACCTGAGAGATATAACTTGATAGTATTGAACGATAGGAACAATACACTATGGCAATAGGCAGCGAAAGTCATCACATATTTGACATCCCCAGGGGAACTGCAAGGGTATAGGGACATGAACTTGACTAAAGTCTTCCAACCTGCAGTGTAAGCTTTGATTGTGTTTCTGGCTAACGAAATATAAACCAGGTCAACCGCCTGGGCCCAGAGTGCGACTAATCCATGATCAGTAGGGAAAAAGGTGGTTCCATCATAGCTACCGGATCTGCTTCTGGATGCTGTAAAGAAAAATTGTGGGAAATTAAAACGAGATAAGGCGTCTGCTGCAATGTTGTCGTTACCACTGATAAATTCACCAAGGAAATTAAATTTGTAAGTAAGACCTAACCATTTCAACCTGCGCATAAAGGACATGATGATTAGGGACCCAGATCTACCCTTATTGATAATTTCGGCTGTAGCCAAAATTATCAGTAAAGAAAATCACAGTGTTGCCAGACCAACCAGGGCCCCATGTGACTGCTGCAGCAAGTGTTGGGTAGATTTCGAACAAAGCTGAAGTCTGAGCAAAACTGGGAATGTTGAACACTTCTGGGGGCCAACGACTTGCCAGCCATTGACGCTCACAAATGGCCGCAAAACCTACTGAGGCTGTGGCATCTGAAAACTTTCTAGGGGACCTAGTTGTAGGTTGAGGAATGAACATGGAAATACCATTCCATTCGCATAGAAACTGGTCCCACATGAGCAAATCAGCTCATGCATCAGCTTGCAAACTCATCAGTGAGTCAGCGTCCTGGTGCAGGGGCAGGAGAGCCAATAACCTAGAAACAAAAGATCTACCCTGTGGAATAATTCTCATCGCGAAATTAAGCATCCCCAAAAGAGACTGTAACTCTTTTTTGGAACAGACCGGGGACCGAACAAACTTGCGAATGACCTGACAAATTCTGACAAGTTTCTCCATGGGCAAGCTAGCAAGCATAAGATTGGTATCGAGAGTTATGCCTTAAAACGAAATGCTATTGGAAGGACCAAATACATACAAACAGATCCTGGCGCTGAAGGACAGATGTTCAGGGGTCCCAAAGTGAAATGGGGTGGACCGATTTTAGCCAAAAGGCTAAGAGTCATGTCAGGGTTGCAGCCAACCCAATGCCCAGATCCTGACTGAGAAACAAAACATACAACAAATAGATGGGTATGCTGGCGCTCCCAGGACTGATGACAATGGGCACTTTGAAATCACTGGTCTTGAATAGTCATTTACAGTGGTTTTCATCATTTTTATAGTTTTCAAGTGATTTTAAATAAAC
This sequence comes from Pelophylax lessonae, assembly GCF_965119305.1. Taxonomy (NCBI): domain Eukaryota; kingdom Metazoa; phylum Chordata; class Amphibia; order Anura; family Ranidae; genus Pelophylax; species Pelophylax lessonae. The sequence goes on from NC_138770.1 coordinate 25,634,321, forward strand.
TTGACATTGTTCATTATGACTATTCAAGACCAGTGATTTCAAAGTGCCCATTGTCATCAGTCCTGGGAGCGCCAGCATACCCATCTATTTGTTGTATATTGGAAGGACCATCTACTTTATGGGCAGCCATGGGGACATTCAGGTCAGAAAAAAGTTCCGTTAGGGATTGAAGATCCCTAGGCAGCTGACCAGGTCTTTCTAATAACAGGAAATCGTCCAGATAATGGATGACGCTCTGACAATCTTTGCAATTGACCAGTATCCAATGAAGTGCCTGGGCAAAGGTATCAAACAACCAAGGGCTGCTCTTGGACCCGAAAGTCAATTTGGTGGCAAAATAGTAAGGCTTACCCCATTTGATACCATGCCATTGCGAGAAGGCCGGTTTGATGGGGAGCAATTTGAAAGCCTCAGAAATATCCGCTTTGGATAACCACGTACCCCTGCCTAACTGCAGGATGCACTGAACGGCCAGATCCACTGATGAGTATTTGAGAGAGAATTCTTGCGATGGAATGAGTGAATTAAGGCTTGGAATGTGCGACGAATGATGAGCGGACAAATCATAAATTAAACAATATTTATTAGAAAATTTCCCCTTCACCACACCGATAGGGCTAACCCTCCACATGTAAAATGGTGATAAGACGAAAGGACCAATTACAAAACCTTTGGCCACCTCTGCCTCCAATAGCTCATCAACAATAGGAGCATGACTGCCTGCCGAAACCAGGTTATTACATTCAAAGGTCTCTGAGGGTAAAGTGATAAGGCCTGTGTGAAAACCTACAGAAAAACGCTCCAGCAGGAACTGTCTGAAAGAAGGGGATGGATGGTGTTCTAAACAAGCCTCCAGAAAAGACACATTGACTCAGGTTAGTCAGGAACAACTAAAGGGCTTGACAAGACAGGCAGATTTGGGGTGTGCTCTGAAGCAATTAGCGCAGATATGCAGGAGCCTACATTGGTTATAGTTGCAGCCTGTGTAGTTATAATTATTGCACAACTGCGCCTTACCTAGGTAATGAATGGGCCTGTCCAGCTTGTCCACCTGACCCGAAACCTTCGTAGAGGATCCACTAGCCTGTCTAGTGGTACTGGAGTCAAAAGAATGATCAACATTGGGACACCAAATAGTGGTGTGTGCGGATGATTGACATGTGCCACATACTGGAGATTTCTGGTTGGCGAAGTGCCTGCAGAACAGCTCCATGTCAATGTTGCTCCAACAAGTAACCACCTGGAACTGAGCCCAGGTGGCCGCCACTTTAGCTGAAAAGGACCGGTGGTAGTCATAAAATGTAAAACCACCATTCCCGTGAGCAGAGATGTATAGTAACTAAGTAGAACTACTTCACTACTGTACTTAAGTACCGAAAGGCGGTATCTGTACTTTCCTAGAGTAGAATTTTTTTCTCCTACTTCCACTTTTACTTCACTACATTTTTTCAATGATTTCAATACTTCTACTCCGATATTTTTTTTTTTGTCCTGCATAGTTACTCGTTACAATTATAAAAATTACCACTGCCAGAACAGTAGATGGAGGTTTCATGAAGCTCAAAACATTGTATTATCAGCGCATACGAAAATAAAAGCTACTGTATGTATAAATAAAAGCTGCTTTTGAAATAATAAAAAACAATATGATGTTCATACTTTTGACTTCTTTCTTTAATAACTACATAACACAGTACTTGTACTTTTACTTTAAGTACTTGAGTAGCAATTTTTTTTTCAAAACTACTGGTACTTTTACTGTTCTTGAGTAGCAAAATGTAAAAAAAAAAACTACTTGAAATACTTAAGTACAAGAAATGTTGAATACTTTAGTACTTCTACTCAAGTCACTTTTTGATCGAGCACTTCCACTTCTACTCAAGTCACTTTTTGATCGAGCACTTGTACTTTTACTCAAGTATGGGTTTCGAGTACTTTATACAACTCTGCCTGTGAGCCAAGTCCACTATTTTATGTAAATACAAATCCAATTCCTCCCTCCTGCCGGGCTGACTGAGCAGATGATGTCCCTACTGTATAGATGCCAAATGCGAGAACGAATTCTGCTACATCTAGCTTGCGTTTGAGCCTGGGATCCTTTGACTTAAGAATCACCGAGACCTCCCCGCAAGCATATGATTTGTTCTCAGAAACATCTTGGGAAGCTATAAGAAGGGAAGCCAGGTTACATCTTTCCCTTCCAAAATGTCCTTTTTTATGTTGGCAGGGATGAAATGGGCCGGGGATTCTGAAGGCAAAACAGCTAACGGTGAAGGAGCCGCCACAGGTAAAGATATGCAGATATTACCTGCAGAAGCATTAGGCTGTGCTAACCGACGGGTTTCCATAACCTCTATCCTGTTTTGTAACTGTAGCAACGATGAAGACCGAGTATTTAGGACTGTATGTATCTGAGTGAGAGAGGTAAGCACGGATACGTGTTCAGCACTGGTGGATGGGCATGGCTGAGATGGACTAGGAAACAATAATTTGAACAATTCCGCCTTCCTAGCTGTAGCTGAAAAAGGAATGCTCCTGCACCAAAGCTCGGCTATCAGCTTGGGTATAGTCCAGTTCCTTAGGGATGGGATGCTACCCTGCTCCAAACCCCTAACCGGAGTAGGAGTGACAAAGGTAGATTCGTCACTTTCAGATACATGCGACATGTTAGATCTGTGGAGAAAAATAGAAAAGTTTCTGATAGACAAAACTGTTTCTGAAACAATGACACCCCCTCGTAACTAATTATGTATGTTGATGATGTAGCTGCCACCTAGACCAAGGCAAGCAGAGCGCGTGAGAATGTATCTGGTGACCGTACCCTGGTGTGTATGCAGTAAGCGAGCCCCGAGTAACCTGTAGCGCCAGACCAGGCAATTAGAAACGAAACACTCAGGGCTAACGTATCTACAGACCGTGGTAGGTAGAAATAGGAGTGTATCGTAATGAACGTGCGACATATGATATACAGGCGAGGAGATTGTATGTGCTACAACCAATTAAAAACAAAACCTCAGCCTGTATGGAACTGTAGACGTGACAGGTCCTGGTATGTGTGACAACTAACTGCACAACCCCTGACATGACAGGAAAATACAAGACAATATGATGAACACACAAAACAAACCTGCTAACCCTCAGCATAACCTAGGATCCACCTGAAACAATATTATAGAAATGCAGAAATGCAGTGACTACCATCAGGCGATACATATGGAGCCATGATGATAAAATTCCCAATAGTCTGTCATCATTGCACGACACACACAATTTTTTTTCGTTCAATATATTTTTTATTCTAACTTTAATTTTAACAAGAGTGCAAAAAAAAAAAAAAAAAATAACAAAATGGTAAAGGAGGAAATCCAATTGGTCAGGAAAATGACTTGTCTGGAATGTGGAGGCGGAGTAGTTATTAATTTGTGTCCAATACAATACACAACGTGTTACATTATTATAACAAAGTATTGTAGAAAAGATCATACCATAGAAAATGGAGGAAAGGAGAAAATAAACCCGGAGATGAAGGGGACATTTGTGTACGAGGAACACCTTAACAATTACCACCATTTTATTCTCCAGGGCCTCTGCTTTCAGAAAATATATGTTTGGGGGTTTTATCTAATCTTCAGGCCCAAAATCTGCATTTTACCATGTGTGCAAAAATAATGCAAACACAGCTCTGGCAGTGAAAGGGTTAATGTGAGCTAGATGGGATCACTCTGCTGTGGTCACATTAGAGCTCCCCCTAGCTGCAGCCTGGTAATAACATTGCTAGGAGGTCTATTCATTTATCTGCTACATACTTCCCATCTTTATATAAACATCTCCTGACATTTAGGGGTAAATATTAGAACATTTACATAGCAATTCTCTCAGTGACAATGCATATACGTTCCTTCTGTGTGATTGGGGAAACAATGAGTGCCGGGTCACACTTATGCGATGCAGGAAGGCTGCGAATTCGCAGCCTGTTCCTGCATCGCAAACTTGGCAGTTCACACTGCCATATGCGATACGCTGGGGGTGTCAATGAAATGTTAACGACACCCCCAGTTTGATCGCATATCGCAGTGCGATCTTTACAGTTCGCACAGGATCGGATCGCACAAGTGTGAACCACTGTGCGATCCGATCCTGATGCGGCTGAACAAAAGGGTCCTGTGCGACTTTTGTGCGGATGCAGTGTGAATATAGCCATACAAAGTGTATGGCTGAATTCGCACCGCACAGCTGATCGCATGTAATGAAGGAGCAGTGCGCTCCGATAATACATGCGATCGCCGCAGCCGCAAGAGTGTGAACCGGCCCTGAATGTTATTAGGGGATGTGCTGTTCTGGTTGAATATTTTTCATTGATATAAAATGGAAAATGTTGCATTTGGACACTAGATGGCGCTAATTGCTATGATACTTAGCACCATCTAAAGGCCAAATTAGGAATTTTTGGTTTTAAATCAATAGTTGGTTTAATCCTGTGGTTTTATTTTGTTTATGTCCTTTAATGTATACTGTACTCATAAATACATGGGTATGACCTCAGGTATCTGTATGACCTCCCCCCCCCCTCCCCTACATAGGAAGCTAAGGGGTCTATGCAAAAAATATGTTGGGTGAGTGTGACAAGCATGTATCCAGGCTTGACAAATTCTGGCTGTATTCTAACACAGTAATTTCTTATAATCGTCAGCTCCAACTAGTGGCCATAATGAGGTATTAGTTCCAAAATACCTCAATCAGGAAAAATAGTTCAGTACCGCATTATGGCCACTAGATGGACCCAATGATCATAGGAAATCACTGAATGAAATCAAATAAGAACAACAATTGTCATGGATGAATGAATGCTTGTCATATTTGTTCATATATTTTATAAAAACTAAACATGTAAGTGAAGTGATAACTATTGAGCCAATCACTTCATCAAACCACACATAATATCTCCCTTCAAAGGGGAAACAGAAATTATTTACAGAAAATCAAACAGTATAAATATTTTCCAACCAATAACCTCCACCCAGACAAGATATGTAGAAATATAAAGACAAGCGGTGTTACCTCTCGTGCCGCACTCCGCCAAGTCACCCAAACCCACACAGGAGCAAAGGAAAGAAGTTCTCACCTAGTTTATCTCCAAGTTCTCCTTCCCTCCTGTTGGGGGATGGGAGAAGGATGGAATGAAGACAGAGAGACACGCTTCGGGGTCACCACTGGTAAGTAGAGCCTTGAAATGAAGGACATCAACTTCAGAATTTCTGTCTTGTCTGTGTAAAGTTTACTGATAAAGATATATGGGATCTCACAGCTTCTAGCTCTGTAACCTGCTATATCATTATCAGTAACCGTCACACAGACAAGCAAGACATTCTGAAGGTGATTCCTTAATTTCACGGCTCTACTTACCACTCTACACCCCAAAATTTACTCAGCCAATGAAAAGCCAACACGGTACAACACTTCATCCATGTCTCTGGTCATCTCTGATCTCCTTATCAACTGTTTCTTACATGATGAAGATCAGCCATGGAGTATATCTGAGGTGTATATCAGGGTGTGCTTCTTCCCCACATGTCCACCAACATTCATATAGAAGACATTTCCCACACTCAAGGCACTAATACACCTCGAGGGTTGCGTGGGATCCCTGATGTAGAGGAAGACAGGACTTTAGTGAGGAACAATTCCCTCACTCAGGACAGGAAAGTGGCTTCTCCCCCGTGTGAGATCTCTGATGTGTGGAAAGACTGGACTTCTGTGAAAAACATTTCCCACATTCAGGACAAGAATACGGCTTCTCCCCCGTGTGAGATCTCTGATGTGTGTAAAGAGAGAACTTCCGTGAAAAAGATTTTCCGCACTCAGAACAGGAATGTGGCTTCTCCCCCGTGTGAGACCTCTGATGGTTGTTAAGAGAGGACTTCTCTGAAAAACATTTCCCACACTCAGGACAGGAATACGGCTTCTCCCCTGTGTGAGATCTCTGATGTGTGTAAAGATTGGACTTCTGTGAAAAACATTTCCCACATTCAGGACAGGAATACGGCTTCTCCCCTGTGTGAGATCTCTGATGTGTGTAAAGATTGGACTTCTGTGAAAAATATTTCCCACACTCAGAACAGGAATGCGGCTTCTCTCCTGTGTGAGATATTTTATGTTCATTAAGACGGGATTTAATACGGAAACACTTCCCGTACTCAGTACAGGAAAACCTCTTATCTGTTGGAAGGACGGCACCGTCCCTCACAGTCTGAGGTTCCTCAGGATAAGAGGAATTCGATGGTCCGGCACCGTCCCTCACAGTCTGAGGTTCCTCAGGATAAGAGGAATACGATGGTCCCGCACTGTCCCTCACAGTCTGAGGTTCCTCAGGATAAGAGGAATACGATTGTCTGGCACTGTCCCTCACAGTCTGAGGTATCTCAGGATAAGAGGAATACGATGGTCCGGCACCGTCCCTCACAGTCTGAGGTTCCTCAGGATAAGAGGAATACGATGGTCCATCTACACTGTGTGGTGCCGGATGGACATTTGAGGTAGCCAGGTTTTCTCCTGGACTATACTGTGTGATGTCCTCATCTTCTACTTTACAGTCTGGAGACAAAGTGAGACAATCCTCTGAGGTTTTCCTCATCTCACATCCATCTACTAAAATAGAAATAGAAAGATTATTACTAGACATGAGCAGATAGGTTCCCCTAAACCAGGACTCCGCCCACATCAGACAGTTTTGTCTCTGAGGATCTTACAATTTCCCCCTCAAGGTAACTAGTAAATGGTAGAGGGTGACTAGGTGTCCCAGGAGCCACACTCAAGTCAAGACCTGCTGTATGATAGTAAATGGCATTCTCAGTCTGGACCTACGCCAGGCCACGCCTTGATGTGCGGGACACCTACTCACTATCTACCGATATAAAATGTCCAGCTGGTAGAAAATGGGTGTAACAAGAGAGAATCCATATTATAAGTATATATAGCAGTGGGTAGAGGGGAGAGAGCAGAAGTCAGGAGTATGTAATGTACAACATAGAGTATATAGTGCAGGGATCAGGAGTATGTAATGTAAATATAGAGTATATAGTGCCGGGGTTGGGAGTTTGTAATATACAACATAGAGTATATAGTGCAGGAGTATGTAATGTACAATATAGAGTATATAGTGCAGGGGTCAGGAGTATGTAATGTACAATATAGAGTATGTAGTGCAGGGATCAGGAGTATGTAATGTACAATATAGAGCATATCCACTTGACCCTTGGAAGATTTTACCCCCCTTCATGACAAGAGCATTTTTTGCTATTCAGCACTGAGCTACTTTAAATGCTTCAATACCTGGCACTTTCACCACCTTCCTGCCCAGGCCAATTTTCAGCTTTCAGTGATGTTGCACTTTGAATGACAATTGTGCGGTCATGCACCGCTGTACCCAAATTACATTTTTATAATTTTTTTGGGACAGATAGAACTTTCTTTTGGTGGTCATCACTGGGTTTTATTTTTTTGTTAAAAAAAGATCTTAGTTTCTGTTAGAAAATTTAGTAAATAAGTACATTTTCTCCTTCACAGGTGTGCACTAATAAGGCTGCACTGATGAGGAGGCACTAATGAGCACTGATAGGTGGCACTAATGAGCACTGATAGGTGGCACTGAGAGGAGGCACTTATGGGCACTGATAGGCAGCACGGATTGACAACATTGATGGTCGCTGATGAGCAGGCACTGACGGGCACTGACTGGCATCACTGATGGGCACTGTTGGGGCTGTACTAATAATCAGGGCACTGAATATGTGTGCAGGTCTCCCCTGGGAGGAAATGCTTTGGATCGGCTCTCCTCTCTTCATACACTGTCAGTGTGAGGAGAGGAAAGCCGCCAACTAGAGATGAGCTCAGGCGTGTTAGGATCGGAGTCCCAACCCAGCTGAGCAATCCATCCCGGAAGCCATCACTGCACATCACCAATCACAGACAGCCTAGTCAGGGCGTGTGTATGTGCAGCTGCGGGCCAGGAAATTCCTCACTGGCGGCATTGGTCAGGTGGGTTGGGACTATGAACCGCACAAGCCTGAGCCCATCCCTGGCTTGATGAATGAATGAAATTTCAGCAAAATGGACTCGCCTGCTGCATCATTTTCTCACTTTGATTTTCGGGGGGGGCCTTTGAATTCAGCCATCTGTAGGGTGATAATTTTCATTTCCATCAATTGATGCGGCATCCTTTAGTTAGCCTGGAACATTTTGGGCAGTTTTGGGACTTTACATGAGACACCGGCGAGCACTGCACAGCGTCTCTATCCCTGTATATAACAGAACTGAAGAGAAAAAGGGGATTATTATTATTGGGATGGGGGTGTGCGTTTTTCCAGCTGGTCATTTTTTAGTTTGCACCCTATGGCTTCCACATAGCCATTCGTTTTTCAATACCAGTCAAGGCTGGGAGCAGGTTGGGGGAGGATTGGGCCACCTCCAGCTCACCTGTTTCCCATCCATCCATTAGCATTCATGTACTCCCATGTTTGGAGACACTCAGTTTGAGTAGTGTTAGGTAGTGTTTAGGACTGCAGGATACACAGGGTGCCTTGGAGTGGCCTGCAGCTTATACATGCGTTTGCAAATGTGTGTTAACTAAACCCCTGTTTTTAACCTATTATGTTAGACAGGTTTATTTGGTTTGTCAGCAGACTGGTGGGTAAGTATAGCAAACTAAGGGCTGGCTGGTTTCCACACACACACACACACACACACACCTCATTTAATCCCCTTTTTCTCTTCAGTTCCTAACACATTAGCCAGTCCATACCAGTATAGATCCTAACACAATACCCAGTCTTTACCAGTATAGATCCTAACACATTTCCCAGTCCATACCAGTATAGATCCTAACACAACACCCAGTCCATACCAGTATAGATCCTAACACAATACCCAGTCTTTACCAGTATAGATCCTAACACATTACCCAGTCAATACCAGTATAGATCCTAACACATTACCCAGTCCATACCAGTATAGATATCCAGCATGATATTTTTCCCCATTGAGATCTGATGGGTTTTCAGAGTGTTCCTTTCATTTTTTTGAGCAGTGTATAATACAAAAATGTATGAATCCTGAAGTACTGACGGCCGATCTAATTTCCTCCATGACCGGGCACAGCCAGCACATAACAGAACAAGTGACCCTGGGAGAATGGTTCTGTCAGAGATCCTGTTAGAACTGGGATATGCGGCAGAAGATCCAAGGCCTATACTACAGGTGCCTAGGTCAAGCAACACCTATTGTGAAAGTTAACATTTACAGCTGAACCCCCATAATCTACACCAATACAGGAATACAGGAGGGTAACACAGCTCAGGAAAGTAACCAGCGAATTACAGGCTGATATCACCTAATCCCCACCCTACTCTGGACCAATCAGTGAGCAGTATGGGTGGAGGAATGTATTTAGTGTTAATGACCCACCTGTGCTGATCTCTGTAGGAGTGTCCTCCTCTATAAATGTCCCCGTTATTCCATCCTCCTCCATAGACTGCTGATCATCCCTCACATACCTCTCTTCTTCTTCTGCTTTACCCTCAACTTTTATATCTATCAGATCTTCACCCTAAATCAAGAAAATTAGAGTGAATATCATCTGTAAAATATAAGCTCACCTAAAAAAATCCACACATCATCTTTATGTCCCTGTTGTAGATGCCCCGTCCCACCAACCTTGTAACAGTGAGGGATGGTGTGATCTTCCTGTGTGGAATCCCGGGAATACAGAGGACGGGGACATCTCTCTGGTGGGTTCCTGGTATTTGGTGGCTCCATCATATCCTTGTGTCCTTCTGAAAACTCCTCCATCACTCCATACTCCTCATCCTCCTCTTTATACTCTTCTTTAACAACAATATTATAATCCCTGAGGTTTCCACTCTGAATATATAATAAAACATTCATTGTAACAGTAACTGTGTATAAATCAGAACTACCAATAATTGTCAATCATCTACCTGATGATGGTGAGGGATGGTGTGACCTTCCTGTGTGGAATCCCGGGAATACAGAGGACGGGGACATCTCTCTGGTGGGTTTCTGTAGCTGGATGACTCCTCCATGGTGTCCTGGTACAGATCTTTGTGTTTATTTAGAAGCTCTGACTTCTCCATCACCCCATCCTCATCATCCTCCTCTTTTATCTCTTCTTTAACCTCAACTTTAGAATCTCTCAGGTTTCCACTCTGAATATATAATAAAAATGACATCAATGGTAACAATGCAGATAATGTACAGATCCTCAGTATACTATCAGTGATTGTTCCTCATCTACCTGATGATGGTGAGGGATGGTGTGACCTTCCTGTGTGGAATCCCGGGAATACAGAGGACGGGGACATCTCTCTGGTGGGTTCCCATTACTGGATCCATCTGTAGGAAACACACACACTGACTGAATACATTGTTTCTATGTGTTTATCAGATGATGGGGGATCTAGGTGGAGCCTCTGTACTGCTCTCTCCTTTACAATAAAGTCTCCTCTTACCCGGTGATGTGAGTGGCGGCTGATTCTCCATCATGACGTCCCTGTAGAGATCCTTGTGTCCTTCTAAATACTCCCACTCCTCCATGGAGAAATAGACAGTGACATCCTGACACCTTATAGGAACCTGACACACACAATGATACAGTCACCATCCAGACACATCCCTTGTCTGTTACTGGATAATGTCCCAGAATTCCCAGCACCGCTCACCTCTCCTGTCAGCAGCTCCATCATCTTCTTGGTGACTTCTAGAATCTTCTGCATGTTGTGTCTCTCAGGTTTTAGGGAGTCACATGGAGGCACTGTGATGGTCATATGATCACCTGACTTCAGAAGAGGAAATCTCTGTATTGAGGAACCAATAGGAATATCATGTTAGAATCCCAGAATTCCCCTTATCTCTCCGATCAGGTCTGCGTTTTATTAATAGAGATAAGAGTGATGTCATGTGACCTCCCAGAATCCTCCTCACCTCTCCGGTCAGCAGATAGATGATCTCCAGGGTGAGGTTTAGTATCTTCTCAGTCATGTGACTTTGGTCCTCCTCCGTCCTCATTGGTGCCATCATCTATGAAGATTTCTCTGTAGACAGATAACATTGATAACAGAGAATTATCTGGATTGGTATTGGTTGTACAATAAAAAGATGAGGATATCAGGGGACAATATGAAGGTCAGAATGTATTTAGGCACTATGATCCCTAGTCTGAAAATACTTAATGGGGACAGTTTAGTGTTTGCTAGGATTCTTGCAGTCTTGTAAAATTTGGCCTTGTGGATCACAAAATCCATTCTTTATGTTGGGTGTGAGATGAGGAGGAGATCCAGGAATCAGGATAAAGGTCAGGACAAGCAACAGACGAGCGCATCCAAGAGATGAAGCCGGGGTCACTACACAGAAAATCAATCCGAGGAAACAACAGGCAGGACGAGGAATGACCATAGATACATGGAAATTCAGTTGGTTCAGCAGGGATCGGTCACATTTCCATCCATGTGTGGTCACTGCCGAATAAAAGTTACTCGATCAGCGGCTGCAGCCAATAGTTTCATCACTGATTTGTGTATTCAGAATACAATAGTGCAGCGGGGAGGATTCCCCCATCCCCCTCTAATATGTACATGAGGGAATCACTTCCGTGTTTTCACTCCCGCTGGCTGAACGATAAAACTGAAGCATGTATGGTCAGCTTTGGAAGCAAGATATATTATATAGATTTCCACACTATATATGTGTGTATCATCATCTGCTTGAGATAAAAGACGTCACAGTGACTATGGAGGAAGAGGACGGACATGAGGTGGGGAGGGGGGGTTACTGGGTGTAAATATAAAATAAGATCTTATTACCTCCTCTGCTGCCTCTTCCAGCAATTTCTCCTCTCTACTTCCTCCCAACTCACCTCTCACCCGGAACTTCCTGTCTGTACCTGACATCACTTCCTGTCTGTCTTCCATAGAGATTTCCAGTCTGGTTGGAAGTGAGATCACCACCTTGTGGAGCTCAGAGGAACTGCAGCCCTGAGAAACGTCTGGTAGTGTGAACACGGCCTTGTGCTGTGTGTGTATGTACTGTATATCCTTATAGATGGGTCATCTCCACTACCACCAAGGGGGAGAGAAATATATTACTGCTCGGGGGGAGACATTTTGGCACCTTTGATTTTGCAGTAAAATTGATTGCAGATTTAGTCATGTAGAACATCTGTTATATTGATACAAAGAACCCCAGCCGAGAGTAAAGGGTGGAAATGGCTCCCGATCCCCAGATTTGAGCAATTATGTCACCAATATAAATGGAAAAAACCCGCGCTATGTGTAACAACTCAAATACCTACAAAAATAACTTATACCGGACTGCTGCTGTAACAAAGGTAAGTATTCCCTTTATCAACTAGAAGAGCATTATGTGACACAGCGCTGTCCTAGTGTGTGTGCACATAAATTATCACAAATACACTAAAATATGTGGATACATTCATATATAAAGTGCTAGGTGCTCAAAATAATATTCTCTGCAGATCTACTGCTTCCACTTTACACCTAATTCATTGATCTCATTATTGCACTACTCCCAAGGGAGCTGCTGAGTGTGGGTCCCCCTTGGTTACCGCTAGCAACAACAGTACCTTTAGGCCCCTTTCACACTTGTGCAACTTCAAAGTCGCACGATTTTACTGTGACTTTGTTGCCGCACTTTTGACACGACTTAGATGCGAGTTTGACTGGGCTTGAATGTCTTTGGCCTCAAAACGCATCAAAATCGTGCCAAAGTAGTGCAGGGACTACTTTGAAGTCGGCGCGACTTCAAGTCGCACAGATTTGAATGGTACTCGTTGGAAATAATGGAGAACGACTTGCAAGAAGAAGAACTTGGGAGAAGGGATGAGTGGGATACTCTAACAACTGAACTATGCACAAAAAGCTTGCAGATCTTGAAGACAGATCGCATCAGAGTCTCCCAGAAGGGGCGTGGTGAGTGGATGACGCGGACAAGCCTCGTCTAAGCGACGGCTCCACGAGACCGACGGCTTGAGCGGGGATATGCCATCGAGGTGAGCGGCAGGCTATGACATCGCCGGCGAGGAAGACCAGCAGTACCCGATCTACCCAAGCCACCTGAGCCACCCGACTCACTTGAAGCACCCGGTCCTCCTCCCACGCTGCTTACTCTACACAGACCGCCGGAACCGCGGCTGGGAAGAGACAGAAACAGAAGAGGTAGCCGCCTCCAAAAGTGCTACCTACAAGCACAATAAAGAGATATCTATCATCTTCAGCTGAAATTACTTCAAGGACAACGGATAATCTGGGTAAGCACAATAGAGTGGAAAAAACTGTATCTGAAGTATTTGAAGTAACGGCGGCAGTGGAGGCAGTGAAGGAGCTGGGAATCAGCAGCAGATACCCCTTAACATTAGCATATACAAGTTTGCATAACAGTGCTAATATGTCTCCTATGTCTCCTATTTCGTCTGGATCAGATACAGAGTTTATGGGGGACCCAAGCAGCAAACATGGGGGTGCTATGGGACCACCCGGTAGTGATGAGATGCCAGCTTTTATGTGAATATTTAAGAAGGAAATGGCTGGTATGTTCACCAATATGGAGAAATCCATTAAAAAGGAGATTGGGGTGGTAAGGACGGATCTGGCACATATGCTGAATAGAATGGAGGAATCAGAGAAGAGGCATGATATTCAGGAGGATGCAATTAAAGAGTTACAACATGCAGTGGTTACAATGGCTACAATACACAGGACCACCATATATAAGATGGAGGACATAGAAAATAGAAATCGTCGCAACAATTTACGGTAAAGAGGAGTCCCGGAAAGCGTTAAAGAAGAAGATCTTAAAGACACAGTTCAAAGTATTTTAAATAACATCATGGGGAGACCAGCAGAGGAAAATTTAAGGTTTGATAGGATCCATAGAATTACCCGCCCACGTGGTTTACCGACAGAGCTGGTGAGAGATGTTATATGCCGTATGCACTTTTTTGAAGACAGGAATAATATCATGTTAAAATTACGGAATGCAGCACCAATAGAATTCAACGGCACATGTATTAATATCTTCCCAGACCTATCTAAAGAAACGCTAGATCGGAGAAGAGCCTTAAAACCATTATTGCAAGAGCTGAAGGAAAGTGGGGCTACTTATAAATGGGGTTACCCTGCACGGTTAATAGCCTCTAAAGATGGAAAAACACAAGTACTGAGATACCCTGAAGAGCTACATGATTTCTGCCAGGCTTTCCAACTAAAATTAAGGGAGCTACCAGAATGGAAGGATTATATACCCTCGTTTCGGGTTAAACAGGATGAGCAGTGGAAGAAAACATCAAATAAAAAAACCTAGAGGGGAGTGGGGGGAGGCGGGAGGGTCGGAGAAAATGTTGGGCTTCAATTGACCTAAATAATTAAGGGAGTATGGATGTCCCTCAGTCTAGAAATCTAGAGGGCTCTTCTTTTTCCATTTTTGCCCCTTTTTCCATTTTTTTTCAGCTTCTGGGCAGGACTGAACCAGGACTGAAGCAGGACTGAATTCGGGGTCATTTACTGGGCCTATATGGAAATGGAAATGGGGGGAGTGAGAGAATAGAGTTTTAATGAGATTAATGTTTTTGGGTATCCCCTTCTCTCCTTTTTTTTTTTTTTTTTTTTCTTTCCATTCCGTGGAAAATTTGAATTAGGAAAGATATATTATAAGCTGCTGTTATCTATTTCTCACTCCTTCTTCCTCTCTTTTCCCTCTCCTCCCCTCATCCCCCCCTTCCCATCCATCAGTCCATATTTTTTCTCCCACTGTCGCTTTTTTGTTTTCCCTTTTGTTTTTTGTTTTTTTGATAATGGCAAGGAAGAAGTTATATCCATCTTCTGGGATATGTGAATGTGTTCCATGTGTCACGAGATAATATTAAACGAGTTTGGTCAAAATTAAAGTAAGGTATGGGAGGCTCATGACATATGGGACATTTATGAGACACAGGATATGTGCAGGGGAAGATGGATATAATGAATATGAGATAAAAAGCCGTCGGCCTCTAGGGGCCTCGTTTGTCCCAGCATGTTCTGGGGCACCACGCCCTGGCCCGGAGAGGGGAGGATAGTCCGTGGTGTGCACCATGGGGTTCCACATGAATTAGTTGGACCACTGGAGGCGCCCCAGGGTAGACTCTCCTATCCGGACCATTGCATGCACATTGTTGCATGGGAAGTAGGAGAATCTTGGGGTGGTTTGTTGTTGTTAGGGGTGTTTGTTTTTCTTTTTTTTTTTTTTTCCTTTCCCTTTGTATGTGTTTGGAGGGGCCTGCTTTACTGGCAGGGTATATTACATTATACATATTTAGAGAATTATGGCCTCAATCAATAAGGATATGGCTGCACTGAAACTATTGTCATACAATGTAAGAGGCTTAAATGTTCCTGCTAAAAGACATGTGGTGATGAGGGAATTAAGAAGGTTGGGAAGTTCAGTTGTATTTTTGCAGGAAACGCACCTTACACATCAAAGCATGGTGCGCCTATATATCAATAAAATTCAAAAAATTTCCGCGCTAGTGTGATAAATGAAACAATGATAAATGTCTGCAGCCAATACAGAATCAACCAACAATGACTCAAAATAATAATAAACCATAAAAGTGTGGCGCTGAAAGTATAAATCACAATAATGATGAATAGTGTCCAAATGAATAAACAACTAATAATCACAATAATGTGCATATAGGAAAAAAGTCCCAAAGAAAAACTGATGTGAAGTCAATTCATAAATCCGCATGCACAGTAATCCAAGGGGGAATTCTTCCCATGACACCAAGGGTATGTGGAGGAAAGGAACACCTCTGTGATGGGGTAAGAAAAGCAGCTTACCAGATTTCAATGGCTGCTCAACTTAATGAGTCAGCCTCTCCCAGCTTTTAATCAAGACCACTAAAGATTTGATGTTGCATGGATACTTATTCAGTACAGATGGACCACCTTAAGGGATCAGTACAGGATAAAATCTCCTCAATATTTTCCAGCAGTCATAAATGAATATGTAGGGAAAGAGAAAACAAAGCCCATAGCGTGATCCCGTTTAAAATACAATCTTATTTATTTAAAAAAGGTACTCACAATGTGGCATGAATAAACAGGCATATCGATTGGTAATACAACGGATGGAAGTGCGGCGTCCCGCAGACTGTCCCAGGTAGTAGATAATGAAGGCCGGGGACAAGTTTCAAGGGGCGTGTGGACGTTGCGTCTGGAATCGCCAACGTTTCGTCTCAATAGACTTCGTCTGGGTATGATTCCAGACGCAATTCACACGCCTAAGTACCCCCAATAATCAGCTTATTGGCCGTGGGGTCCGCAGCAACCCATCTGTAATTGGCTATGGCGACGAGCGTCTACCAATCCGCAGTATGCGGAAGCGACACTCGTCTGCCAATCCAGTGTCAGCATGTGTGCAGTCGACTGTGGCGACTAACGTCTCCCAATCCACAGTGGGCGGAAGTGACGCCAGTCAGCCAATCCGGTATCGGCAGGAAGCGATGTTCATCATCCCCCGGCGGAAGTGGCCCGACCTGCGTCAGCCAATCAAACGCCGGAGGAAGTGACGTTCACCTCCGGCGGAACACCGTGATGATGAACACCTGCGGAGACCACGTAACCAAGCAGCAGAGAAAATAAACAACATAAAGCATATCGCTCCTCCCGTATCTGATATTAACAAGGGAGCGAGCATTTTAAAGGCATATATAATGGGAAATGTGTACGATATTACAAAAGAGCACATGAAAAGAAATTTATATAATTATAATGAATTTAAAAAGTCTCATGATATATGATTATAATGAGACGTCTGGGGCAAAGTGTCTATTTCATCTGGCTGTAAAAAGACGCCATCTAGTGGCCAAAATATGGTGTGACATTTAAACACCTGTAGAATATATATAAATCCACTAAAAAACATGTGAAAAAAAGGCAAATATTATAAGTGTTCATATTCATGAAAAACTATATAGAAGTGACTCCGTATATTAAAAACAATTTATATAAAGTGAATATAAAAAATTTCTTAAAAAAATCAGTGACGATCACCCATTTAAAGTGCTGAAGCAAAAAATGGCCAATAACGGCCATTATCTGAATATATAAAGTGCAAATGTTATGAAAAATATATACAGCAAGATGTGTATCACAATAATAGTAACACATAGACACACTACCCCAAAGATCTTACAACAAAAAATTCCATACATAAAAACATCAGGAATAAGACAAATTTAAAAAGATAAAATATATTAAAATCAACTATTATTAATAAAAGCATTAACATCCCATTCCACATTTAACCCGAAGGGAGTATAAGTTTTAAGAATGTAGATCCAGCGAGTCTCCATTTTTGATATTTCACGTCTCGCATTGGATCCCCTCCAATGAAAACTTATCTATCCCTATAAATAGCGTATTTTTAGGGTTATTGTGGTGACACTGGTCATAGTGTTTTGATACACTATGGCCTGGGAAGCCCTTCCTAATATTGCCTGCATGTTCTCCCAACCTAACCTGTAATTTTCTCGTCGTGCGGCCCACATACTGTTGTCAGCACTCGCATTGAAGCATGTATACGACATTGGTGGACGAGCAGGTAATAAGTGAGTCAATCTTATACTCTCGTCCTGTTGCAGAGGATGTAAATTTCTCAATTTTCCGTCCCTTGAAGGAGTTGAGAACACAAATTTTACATCTACGGCATGGATAAAAGCCTTTAAAATCGCCAAAGAAGGTAGGTTGGATGGGTCTTTCGATAACATTTTGGGCTATTTTATGTCTCAAGGAAGGCACTCCCCTGAAAATGATCTTGGGATGTTCGGATAATAAAGGGCCCAGAATCCGGTCATTTTTTAAAACCGGCCAGTGTTTTTTAATAATTTTCTTAATCAGAAAATGTTGAGTGGAATAGGAAGTGACAAACGAATTTTTGAAACCTTCGTTGTCATTTCCCTTAAATTTTTGGCGTAATAAAGACGTCCTATCTACAGCCACTATATCTTTAATAGTGGTGTCCAATTGATTGGCATCATATCCCTTTTCTAAGAATTTAGCCTTAAGGATATTGGCTTGTAGTAGGAAGTCCTCCCGTCGGGTACAGTTTCTGCGTAACCGCAGAAACTGGCCTTTTGGGACGGCATTAAGCCATGATTGGTGATGGCAGCTATCACGTGGAATGAAGCTGTTCCGAACTGTTTTCTTGAAATGAGTGGTGGTTATAATTTTATCACCCTGTACCATCAAATTCAAATCAAGAAAAGTGATGTCAGTAGAGCTGCTGGTATGATCCAGTTTAATGCCTCTATTGTTGACATTTAGACAGGAGATAAAGGAGTCAAGCGACGGGGCACTGCCATCCCATAGGAGGAGGATGTCGTCGATATACCTCCGCCACAGAATTAACTGCGGCGGACGGTTAGTAAAGACGACATCCTCCTCCCACTTGGCCATAAATAAATTGGCCAAGCTGGGGGCAAATTTGGCCCCCATCGCGACTCCCCTATTCTGTAGATAGAAGGTGTTATCGAACCAAAAGAGGTTATGTGACATAGCGAATTTAATCATGTCAATTACAAAACTCTTTTGTTCCTGAAGTAAAGGGCTCCAAAGATCAAGGTAATGTTTTACAGCTTCTAGTCCCTGTTCATGGTCTATTACAGTGTACAGCGACGCTACGTCGGCTGTAGCCATAATGTACCCTTCTTTCCAGGAGACTTCTTGTAGAATGTTTAGGACATGAGTAGTGTCCTTAAGGTAGGATGGAAGAACTCGTCCGCATATTTGCCAATCCGGGAGCACAGAGAATCGATCCCACTAATTATGGGGCGTCCTGGGGGCTTAGTGGGATTCTTGTGTACCTTAGGTAAAAAATAAATAACGGGCAGACGAGGGGCTGAGGAGATTAAAAATAATTTCTCTTTTTTACTTAGAATTCCCTCCTCATGTGCTTTGTTCACCAGAGATTGTAATTCTTTTTTGTATCTTAAAGTGGGGTTAGAGGCAAGGACTTTGTAGGTGTCTCTATCATTTAAGATATTCCTCATCTCAGAAATGTAGTCATCTTTATCTAAAACGACTATACCGCCCCCCTTGTCGGCGGGGCGGATATCAATATCTTTATTATTACAGAGAGTCTGTAGTCCTGTATGAAAATCATCCCTATTAGGAGGTCTTTTTACTCTGATATTCTCTATATCTTTAGAAACCAGGTCTTTGAAAACCTGGACTGAGGGGGCTATTTTGCCAGGGGGGTTGAACAAGGAAGCATTAGCCAGAGATGTATGCACATACCTATGATCAGTATTGTTTAAAGTGCGGGTGGGATTGGAGATAATATATCTCTGAATGTTCAGTTTCCTGACATATTTTTGCACGTCCATAAAGACGCCAAATTTGTTTAGCGCCTTAGGAGGTGCAAATTTTAATCCGCGATGGAGAATGGCTTTTTCCTTGTCAGAGAACTGAGCCTTGGACAAGTTAAATATACCTGGGTCTTTTATACTCTCCTTCTTTTTCTTCCTTGTCCGCCTCCCCCCTCTGGTCCCTCTCTTTGGTCTATATGTCTCTTGTTTCCACCTCCCCTGTGAAAATCCCCTTGATGATAGTTATCCTCCCGTGGGAGGTCAAAGGACGGGTAGTTGGATCGGGGGGTGTTTCTAGGTGGATAATACCCATTGGGAGGTAACATCAAGAAGGAAGGTCGGGACTGAGAGACATAGACAATCTATCAGAGTAACAAATGCATTTATTGATGTCAGCAATTGTACACATAGTCATAAATCAATAAGAAAAACAACTCAAAAGTATTGCATAAAATGATAAGGATTGCTCAGATCCAGTGTTAGTAAAAATTCATTTGCAGATGTTAGAGTGGTTAGATGAAAATGAAATTAATTTTACATCGTTGCAACATGGTTTTATCCGTGGTGATTTCATCTAACCACTCTAACATCTGCAAATGAATTTTTACTAACACTGGATCTGAGCAATCCTTATCATTTTATGCAATACTTTTGAGTTGTTTTTCTTATTGATTTATGACTATGTGTACAATTGCTGACATCAATAAATGCATTTGTTACTCTGATAGATTGTCTATGTCTCTCAGTCCCGACCTTCCTTCTTGATGTTACTGAATAGGGATGGAGACGCATGGCTTATCCCACCACGCGACTCATTTAAAGTCCCACAACCTCCCCTCCTTTATACCCATTGGGAGGTCTTCTGTCTGACCAGCCATTATTGGGAGTCTCACTGGGATGGCGGGTAATGATCCTCTCTCCAGTGTTAACAGGGGAATCCCAACCTCCATTTTCCAATGGGGTAAATCGATTATGGAGGGGAATTTCAGACCTCCTTGGTGTTATATAATACGCATTCGACCCTCTATAGTAATAATTATTACCATTACCCTCCCTATTATAAGATGGATTTCTGGGTGTTGCAAAATCTCCATTGGACCCTCTATAGATATTGTTATTACCCCCCCCCCCCCCTATTATGAGGTTGGTTTCTAAAGGGTTGTTGAAAGTTATTTGAATTATTCCCTCTTTGTTTCTGGGGTCCTTGTTTTATCGGAGGAGGTTTTCTTCCTCTACCTCCTTGTTGCGGTCTGGGAGGAGGAGGGAGGGGAGCTGAAGGAATGGGTATTGTGTTTGTATCTCCATTTCTTCTTCTGGGGGATTAGTATTCCCAGAGCCCTCAGGATTTCTTAGTGTTTGCCACTTGAAAACAGTATTATTTTTATAATCCTGTAAATCCCTATTATATTTTCTTTTCTTTTTGTTTTTTTGTTCAATCGTTTCTTTTTCTAGATGTTTTTTGAGTGTTTCAGATCTTTTCTTATATTCCTCATCTGTTTTAAGATCAGCGAGGGACGTTTTTAAGGTCTCTATTTCCTCATTAATCTTAACTAATTTGCATTTCTTTCTACTGATGAGGAACTGAATAAATCTGACCCCTGCCTCATTAAAGTATTGGAACCAGCCATCTATGTCTGGTTCATCACTTTGGGGGTTGACCTCCCATCTGAGGCTACGGGGGACCATCTTGTCCACCACGTACTTCTCTAGAAATGTGATATCCCAATTAGTGTGGGTTTCTGCAGTCATCAGATTTTTTAGACGTAAGAAACGCCCAGCCAGGTCGTCTGAAACGACCCCGCTGCCGTCAAATACATCACCCACATCTAAAACATACTTACTCCTATAGTCGAAAATGTCTGAATCAACAGCCATTATGTAGGAGATAATAAATGATAAGCAGCAGAAATGGTGTTAGTAATACCAAAATATCAATAAAATTCTAAAAATTTCCGCGCTAGTGTGATAAATGAAACAATGATAAATGTCTGCAGCCAACACAGAATCAACCAACAATGACTCAAAATAATAATAAACCATAAAAGTGTGGCGCTGAAAGTATAAATCACAATAATGATGAATAGTGTCCAAATGAATAAACAACTAATAATCACAATAATGTGCATATAGGAAAAAAGGAAATAGAATTGTGTCCAAATGAATAAGTCCCAAAGAAAAACTGATGTGAAGTCAATTCATAAATCCGCATGCACAGTAATCCAAGGGGGGATTCTTCCCGTGACACCAAGGGTATGTGGAGGAAAGGAACACCTCTGTGATGGGGTAAGAAAAGCAGCTTACCAGATTTCAATGGCTGCTCAACTGATTGAGTCAGCCTCTCCCAGCTTTTAATCAAAACCACTAAAGATCTGATGTTGCATGGATACTTATTCAGTACAGATGGACCACCTCTTAAAATACGTTAAGGGATCAGTACAGGATAAAATCTCCTCAATATTTTCCAGCAGTCATAAATGAATATGTAGGGAAAGAGAAAACAAAGCCCATAGCGTGATCCCATTTAAAATACAATCTTATTTATTTAAAAAAGGTACTCACAATGTGGCATGAATAAACAGGCATATCGATTGGTAATACAATATGGTTTATTATGGTGCGCCTATACTCACCCTTTTTTCCAAAATGGTACTTTGGGTTATCAGACAACAATAAGGCAAAGAGGGTGGCTAGAGGTTTTAGCAGAGACATTGTTTTTCAACTGATTGAAATGATAGCGGATGATGCAGGTAGATACCTATTTTTGAAAGGGACTATTGAAAACTCCAGATGCACATTTGCGAACATATACTGTCCCAATATACAGCAAATATCATTCATGTCCAAGGTCCTTAATAAATTAATAACATTTGCGGAAGGAGTGATTGTACTAGCAGGGGATCTTAATATTGCTTTGGACCCTTTGATGGATACATCAACAGGACGGTCCGGTAGAGCGACTAAAAAATTGATACTTATTAAGAAAAAATTATATGATTTACAATTGATGGATGTATGGCGTCTTTTAAACCCTAAAACACGTGATTATACATATTTTTCAAAGATACATAATTCATATTCTAGGATCTATGTAATATTTATTAACCATTATTATTTACCAGCGGTAAAAGAAGCATCTATAGGACAGCTTTCAATTTCTGATCACGCACCGATCCAGATAAAGTTGGTATTTCCATCATTAACGAAAAAAGTAAATTCATGGCGATTAAACGATTCCCTGCTAGTTAATCCGGCAGATATTATGTCTGTCTCATTAGCCCTGACGCAATATTTTGAGGAAAATTCAACTACTAGCATTTCTCCATCTATACTCAGGGAAGCCCATAAAGCCAAAATCAAAGGTGTCTTGATAGAACTAGGGGCTAGGAGGAAAAAGGAAAGAGGCTTACAAAAAGAACAACTTCTGTCGGAAATAAAGACAATGGAGACTAAACATAAAATGTCCCTGCAGGTTCAACATCAGGAAGCATTGGAAAGTAAAAGGGAGGAGCTACGCTCTCTTCTCAACTTGGATATAAAGAGACAAGCACAGAAAGTAGCACGTACAGTCTATGAATGGGTTGATAAGCCTTGAAAACAATTAGCACGCTCCCTGCAAACAAAAAATTCGGCCTCTTTTATATCAAAGATTAAATCGGCTTCTGGTAGTATGGTTTACTCCACCCCGGAGATCGTTAAGGTTTTCCAGGAATATTACACAGATCTTTACCATGTAAAAGGGGGGCTTTCCCATTTGACAAAAGAAGCAAAGATTTAAAGGATAAATACTTATCTGAAAATGTCTAATTTACCAACTATACCAGCGGAATTTTTAATGTCTTTGGAAGAAGATTTAACAGAGACAGAATTTAAAGAAGCATTAGAATCTATGGAAGGGGGGAAAGCACCAGGACCTGATGGCCTAACAGTAAACTATTATAAGATATTTAAAGTACAAATCTTACCATTCTTAACAACATATGCTAATTCAACATCAACAGGGGGTAAATTAAGAACGGAGACACTAGAGGCTCAAATTACGGTCTTGCCAAAGCCAGATAAAGACCCATCATGTAGTTCCAGTTATCTACCCATTTCTTTATTGAATGTGGATGTAAAACTAATGGCAAAAGTTCTAGCTTCCCGTCTAGGACCCTTGATACCACAATGGGTAGCTTTGGATCAATCTGGCTTTGTTCATGGCCGGGAAGCCCGAGATAATGTATTAAGAGCAATTTCCCTGATCCACTCTGTCAGGCTAAAATCCCAGTCCACCCTTCTTCTTTCTATAGATGCTGAGAAGGCGTTTGATAGGGTGGACTGGGATTATTTGCGGGCGACTCTTCAGCATTTTGGACTTGGGTCTAAGATGATGGAGCGGATATTTTCACTCTATGCCTCACCAATAGCTAGGGTTAAAATAAACGGCTCATTGAGCGAACCCATTATTTTACATAATGGAACTAGGCAAGGATGCCCCCTTTCACCTATATTGTTTGTTGTTTCGTTAGAACCGTTGTTGGCTACAGTAAGAAAAAGTGTAGATATCAAGGGGATACAGATAGGAAAATATACACATAAATATGCTGCATATGCGGACGATATTCTTTTCTTTTTACAAAAAACACTCATCTCTCTGCCTAATTTAGTCTCTGCACTGAAGGAGTATCAGTTATTATCTAACTTTAAGATTAATATGAATAAATCGGAAATAATGAATATCATTTGTGGCTTGACCTGATCCTCACACAGCATCCTAGCCCAGCACATGCCAGGGACAGAGTTAGTACCCCTGAACTGGGAAAGACAGGTGTCCTGGTAGCGGTAGCTGACACTCAGAGTGTGGGTTTGGGCCTTCAGCTAAAGCCCCCCTTCCCCGTCCAGGTATCTATGCTGCTGGCAGGGCTTACTGCATGCCGCATCAGAGATATTGAAGACCCTGGGAGGACACACCCTGACGTCCACGAGATGGGCGCCTGGGTGTCTGCTCCCCCTATACCTGCGACCTCTCCTGTCTCACAGCAGGTGCAGGCCGATGGGGAACCGGAGAGAAGTCTTTGTGGAGCCTTTAGCAGGCTGAACGTCAGCCCTGCGATTGTGGCCTACCCCGTGCCCAGGAACCATGAGGTGTTAAAGCAGCTGGCTGGTGCCCGCTGTCTAACCATCCTGAACCTGAGCAGGGGGCATGGACCAAACCTTCTAACCTGGAAGGCTCAGGACGAGCCAGCCTTCCCCAACCCATGTGGCTTAACTGCGTCTACAGCAATGCTAGATGGGGTTGGGAACGCATCAGACACCTCCCTAAGGGTCACGTGTGATCCATGGGGAGAGGTCGAACCTGGTGCAATGGCCTGCTTTAGGGGCCTGGTAGTGTTTGGCCCTGTCTGGGTGGAACACCCAGAGCTCTTGTCCACAGTCCCAAACGTTCTGGCACGGCCTAGTTTCACAGTTCTGCATAGTAACTGTCAGATGGACCTGTCAGCGGTTTTGTACTGGGAAAAGCAGGGAGGAGTAGGCACCCAGAGATCTGGAACTGAGGATACCAGGACCTGGCCTACTCATCAAACCCCAACTTTGGTTACGTCACTCCTGGGTACAGCTGGCCACAGGAGGATGCTGGGATGCGACGAGAGTGGCTCAACTGAACCCGTGACTGGCCTAACCAATGGTATCCTGGTTAAACTGGCATCCTTAGCGCCAGTGTGGCAGAAGGACTGTCTGGCCCTGACGGAGGTACTGGCCCATGCACCTGGGACATGGGGCCCGGAATTTAAATGCCCAGTCCCGGCACCACCCTATGCCATTACCTTTGGGCCAGATGCAGCCCTAGGCCGGAGGGATGCTAAAGGAGAGGAAACTCTCATCCTCTATTTGAGCCAGAAGCTGCTCCCCAGGGGAGTAGCCTCTGTCACCCAGCAGAAGAAAGGTAGCACCCATGGCAACGCTAATGGGTTGTCACGTCAAGCCGAGCTGCAGGAGATGGGTGCGTCTGGAGGGGAATTGTGCTTCCCCTCCTATGCACCCACAAGAGGGGGAGGTGTAATGATATTGTGCGTTGGCACTCTAGTTTGTCAGGCCGCCATGTCGTTTAAACGCTGTCGCAAGCATCCATCTTGTGGTACGAGCTTAGTTGACAGTGTTGTAAAGGTTCATTCTTACCAGCATCATTCATCCCCCCAGCCTTTTGGCACTGTAATGACCCACTGGGTCACTGAATGCCAGGTTCCTGCTAAGCTGACATTTTTCACACCTTTAACATACACAAGCAGACTGACCGCCCAGACATTCCGTCTCCTCTCCCACTGAGTTAATTGGTAATCTGAACACAGCATATGGGCTCCTAGGTCTAGGACGCAGCTAACCCCAAACTTCATAATTTCATACCCAAGCAAGATATGTCTCTAGAAAGTAGATATTTGGGTGCCCCATAAAATACCGATCAAATTAATATCAAACATGAACCCCCTCATGCCTAGTAAAGACAAGCTAGCGATCCAATGGCGTACAGGTCAGAGGTTATTCCGTGATAACCCATGTTTAGTGTCTAAAGATAGGACATTCCAAACCGGAGCATGAAATATCGGTTTCTAGCGTGTCACCGTTTCATTTCTCAAGATATAAGTGCTTTTATTAATCTGTCAAACGGGGAGGTCATTTAGCAGTTGATAGACTCAGAGCCATTGGCTGAGTACTTCTGGTGACACCCCCTGGAGAGTCAGAGAAAAAGGCAGGGACTGAGAGAGTTCTCAGTTCTCTTCCTAACATCGAGGCCATAACACCGCCCAAGCGGAATCAAACATACCTGTTCAACTCTGAAACCAAGGTAATGCCAGGACCGTTTTAATGCAAGTATTTTCATTCTTTTATTCTCCTATTTCTTAATTGCTGTATTGTGTCTCCATTCCTTTGTAACCCATTTTTCTGTAAATATTTTTATTCGCACCAATTTTAAACCTTTCTTATAATTAAACCTTATTTTGAAAAGTGTTAAACTTTGTCTCTAAGCTCTTAAACGCAACTTGACCCAACGAATCTGCCTCCTGAAGAGCGCTATTGTGTGTTATAGACAGTTATTTTAAAGTCATAATTGATATTTGTACTGTTTAGGCTAACGTATCTGAAACATTCTTGTCAGGTGACAGTGTGTGTTACAGACGGGTATTCTAAAGTCATAATTGATATTTGTGAAATCACGAGCGTCCTCTGGGCTCATTATATAAACGTAGAGGTGGTGGCAGGAAAGGGTTAATCGTTTAATTAACCCGGTGACAATCGCTCTCAGTCTGCTGGCATCTAGATTGTGGTCCCGCAAGCTGGACAATCTGTGTGCTGGGTGCAGCTGAGAGTGGCATTGTTACGCAAGTGACGACAGGGTGTGAGATTGCTTGGTCTTTGGTCACGAGATGGATGAGAAGGCCAGGGGTCTGATACCCGCCACCGTCACACCCCCTCCCCCCACACACATCAGTAAGCATGAGGCATATATTTAACCCCTTGATCACCAACAGTGTTAACCCCTTCCCTGCCAGTGTCATTAGTACAGTAACAGTGCATATGTATAGCACTGATTATTGTAGTAATGTCACCGGTCCCCCCAAAAGTGTCAAAAATGTCAGTCAAGGGTCCGATCTGTCTGCCGCAATGTCGCAGTCCCACAAAAAAATCGCAGATCGCCGCCATTACTAGTAAAAAAAAAAAAATAAAAATTAAAAATCTTTCCCATAGTTAGTAAACGCAATATTTTTTAACTGTCAAAGTAGAAAATGTCAATTTTTTGCAAAATTTATGCTCTTTTTTTTATTAATATTACAAAAAATAAAAAGCGCAGAGGTGATCAAATACCAAATATTGGGTACAGCGTTGCATGTCTGCACAATTGCCAGTTAAATTCATGCAGTGCCAAGTTGAAAAAAGTGGCCTGGTCATTAAGGGGGAAAATCCTCCGGGGCTAAAATGGTTAAAATAAGAAATAAAATAATTTGATATAAATCAGTGGCTATCTATCATATATGTTTTTTAATATCTATCTATCTATATATATGTACATCTATATCTATATAGATAGATGAATGGATGGATAGATGGATGAATGGATAGATATAAAAAAAAAAACATATATGATAGATAGCCACTGATTTATATCAAATTAGTTTATTTCTTAATAAAATAATGTGATATAAATCAGTGAGTATATAGATATATATATATATATATATATGATATAAATCAGTGAGTATATATATATATATATATATATGAAATAAACTAATGTGATATAAATCAGTGAGTATATATATATATATATAAGAAATAAAATAATGTGATATAAATCAGTGAGTATATATATATATATAAGAAATAAAATAATGACCTACTTTTGCTGGGGGTGGGGGTGGGTCTTACATTTCTGGGGGGTCAGTTTTTGCTGCGTGAGATCTACTGTTGAGGGAGGGGTCTGTTGTTGCAGGCTGATGGAGAGTCTATTGGTGCTGGCTGTGCGGAGATCTTTTGTTGCAGCCAGGAGTCTATTGTTGCTAGGGGGGATTTTGTTACAGGTGCTTCATTGTTGTTAGGGAAACTATTGATACTGGTGGGGTCTTTATTGTTACTGGCTGCAGGGAATCTATTTTACTGTTTTTCTTGTTACCATTACCAAATCCCATACAAATTACTTAGCAGCACAAAATGATACCTGGTTCAGTATTGTCAAAAAGGGCAGTACTGGGAGGTGGGTAGGGGATGAAACCAAGAAATGGTGCTTGGAGGTGGGTAGAGGGTGGAACCAAGTAATGGTGCTCAGAGGTGGGTAGAGGGAGGAATCAAGGAATGGTGCTCACAGGTGGGTAGGGGTGGAACCAAAGAATGGTGCTCAGAGGTGGGTAGAGGTGGAACCAAGGAATGGTGCTAAGAGGTGGGTAGAGGTGGAACCAAAGAATGGTGCTCATAGGTGGGTAGGGGTGGAACCAAGTAATGGTGCTTGGAGGTGGGTGGAGGGTGGAACCAAAGAATGGTGCTCGGAGGTGGGTAGAGGGTGGAACCAAGGAATGGTGCTCAGAGGTGGGTAGAGGTGGAACTAAAGAATGGTGCTCAGGAGGTGGTAGAGGGTGGAACCAAGTAATGGTGCTCTGAGGTGGGTAGAGGGTGGAACCAAGGAATGGTGCTCAGGAGGTGGGTAGAGGGTGGAACCAAGGAATGGTGCTCGGAGGTGGGTAGGGGTGGAACCAAGGAATGGTGCTCAGGAGGTGGGTAGAGGGTGGAACCAAGGAATGATGCTTGGAGGTGGGTAGAGGGTGGAACCAAGGAATGGTGTTCGGAGGTGGGTAGGGGGTGGAACCTAGGAATAATGCTCAGAGGTGGGTAGGGGCAAAGAAAGGGGGAGTTCCTGCACCTATTCTCTGAGAAAACAAGCCCTGATAATGAGTCTCCTATTTGCTTGATGTGGCCTTCATGAGCTTAGCCATATGAGTTGTCATTGGAGGATGCTGTGTCCCTAAAGGGTATACTCAATCATGATAATTGGATGTGTCCTTGGGGGGGTTGCAGCATCTTCTGATGGTAACTTCATGTGTTGGTCTTGTTCTTCAGGGGTATATCTGGCTGCAGGTGCAGCCTGTGAACCTGCGTTAACCCTTGCCTCTCTTCCAATGCAATGGAAGATGGAATGAGAAATATTGATTCTATCCTAAAGAATAATAGAGTAATGGTCAGAGGTACAGGGTGACCCTGTCTTATCTGTCTAAAATAGTGGACTGTATATAAATTCCATGCTTTACCACCAATGTCCATTTCTGGTTCTAGCTCTATCTCAGACACACAACATGTGGGCTACCTGACCAAAGCAGAATTTTCTGTCACCATTCCTTGGACAGATTACGTCTTAATACGGCCATCTTTGTCCAGAGCTCCAAAACTCCCCGCCTCTTCTCCCGATCCAGCTTCCCAACCGGAGTCAGATCCCGATATGCCAGTCCTAGAGGATGCAGAGACAGGAGGGAATGGAGAGGATATGGATGCCGTACTGGAGGAAGGTGCAGAGGATTTCTCTCCCCAACATTGTCATTATAATGAAGAAGGACCTTCACACAACATGCTTGCTAACGTTGAAAAGCTCATTTCCTCTGTCTGCAAAATCCTTGACATTATACCAATGAGAAGAAGATTGGGATTCTGGCACTCCAAATGGTTTATGTCTCTACAAATAAGCGGATGCTTAGGGGGGCACGGACATTATTCTCCTGTATTAAACCACTTCCTGCCCAACGACCTCATATGACGTCATGGACTTTGAGTGAAGATATCTGGATGATGGGTGGAGCTACAGGCATCATTCACATATCTTTTTTTTCTGCAGGTAATTCCCTGCACTGTAAAACCAATCATATGGGCTGTTCAGCCGCTTGATTGTTTTTACAGGTGCCAGTCTCCAGAAAGTAAAAAATATATATATATATTTTTTTTCAAAGGTGTCGTCATTTTTTGTTTATAGCGCAAAAAATAAAAACCGCAGAGGTGATTAAATACCCCCAAAAGAAATCTCTATTTGTAGCAAAAAAAGGACTTTGATTTTATTTGGGTACAGCGTCGCACGACCGCACAATTTTCAGTTAGCTTAACGCAGTGCTTATCACAAAAAATGGCCTGGTCATGAAGGGGGGTAAATCTTCCAGGGCTGAACTTGTTAACTGACAATTGCGCGGCCGTGCGATGCTGTACCCAAATAAAATTGATGTCCTTTTTCCCCACAAATAGAGATTTGTTTTGGTGGTATTTGATCTCCTCTGCCGTTTCAAAGTTTTGCGCTATAAGCAAAAAAGAAAACAATATTTTTTACTTTCTGCTATAAAACATCCAATAAAAAAAGTACAAAAATCTAATTTCTTCATCAATTTATGCCAATATGTATTCTACTAAAGGTTTTGTTTAAAATAAATCTCAATAAGCTTATTTTAATTGGTTTGCGCAAAAGTTATCTCATCTACAAACTATGGGATATTTTTATGGAATTTTTTTTTTCTAGTAATAGTGGCGATCGGTGACTTACAGCGGGACTTTATTGCGGCGGGAAAATCAGACACTAACTGACACTTTGTGGGAACCAGTGACACCAATACAGTGATCAGTGCTAAAAATATGCACTGTCACTGTACTAATGACACTGGCTGGGAAGGGGTTAACATCAGGGGCGATCAAAGGGATAAATGTGTGCCTAGCCAGTGTTTGTGTATTGGGGGAGGTGCTTTTACTAGGGGAAGGCATGGATCAGTGCCTCTGCTTTGCAGGAACACAGGATCTATGCCTTCCCTACTGACAGAATGGCAATCTGCCTTGTTTACATAGACGGATTGCCATTCTGCCTGTGTACCGAACGATCAGCGGGTGCCGGCGGACATCGCGTCTGCGGGACCTGCTGGGTAGAATACCAGTGGTAGGGAGCCGCCGGCAGAGCGCACTTGCGCACACTACCTGGAAGTGCAGGATCACGTCTATATATGGGGTTCTGAGCAGCACGGCTGCCCTGTAGCAATAAAACTGCTATAGGGAGGTCGGAAAGTAGTAAAGACTTTTTTTCTTTCACACCCCCAAATTTTGAGTCCCCCAAAATTACATTCCAGACTCTGAATACTCTGAAAAACGCAAAACATTTTGCGCAAACCAATCAAAATACGCTTATTGCGATTTTTTTAAACAAACATATGTAGCAGAAAACAAATTGGCCAAAAATGTTAAAAAATTTTGATTTTTACATTTTTTTGGGGGAATTTAATATAAAAAAAATGTGAAAAATATTGTTATTTTTGCAAAATTGTCGCTATTTTTTTGTTTATAGCGCATGATCAAAAAAATTGCACAGGTGATCAAAAGAAAGCTCTGTTTGTGGGAAAAAAAAGGACGTCAAATTTGTTTAGGTACAGCGTCGCACGACCGCGCAATTGTCCGTTAAAGTCACGCAGTGCCGAATCGCAAAATAGGGCCTGGTCAGGAAGGGGGTAAAATCTTCCGGGGCTTAAGTGGTAAAATCAAAGGAACCAAAAAACAACTGTGTGAGGTCAACCAGGAAATAAATACCAAACTGATAATCCGAGCATGCAGCCTGGCTGGCCAGGAAAGGGGGGGGGTGAGCGTGTGATGGTAATAGACAGTAATATATTTCTCCCCCCTTGGTGGGAGTGGAGATGACCCATCTATAAGGATATACAGTAGATACACACACAGCACAAGGCCGTGTTCACCCTATGAGACATTTCTCAGGGCTGCAGTTCCTCTGAGCTCCACAAGGTGGTGATCTCACTTCCACCCAGACAGGAAGTATCTATAGAAGACAGGAAGTAATGTCAATTGTAGACAGGAAGTGATGTCACAGGAAGTGATGTCAAGTATAAAAGACGTTTTCGGGTGAAAGGTGAGTTGGGAGGAAGTAGAGAGGAGACATTGCTGGACGTGGTAGCAGACAAGGTAATAAGATCTTATTTTCTGTTTACACCCAGCAACCCCCCCATCATGTCCGTCCTCTTCCTCCATAGTCCCTGTGACGTCTTTTATCCCCAGCAGATGATGATACACACATATATAGTGTGGAAACCTAGAGTAACCCCTTCAGGGTCAGAACATTCCTCCACTTACGGGGTCAAAAAATTCTCTTCATTCTGGAGATTTGTCACCTTTCCCACCAATCATCCTCTCACCTTAGCAGTCTCTTGTAATGAGGGATGAGATTCGGATTTGCGTTCTCCTGAAATTTGCCCTTTCACAAATCCTCTGAAGATACAAATATCCCCATGCCTCACTATATTAACCATGTGCCCAGGATCGGCATGGTGGATGGAGTGAAGGGTGATCAGTTCTCAGATCTCCTCTCTGGTGAATGAATCCAGAAGAGATGAGCATTTCATCACTTCCAGGTTAAGTGGCATCATTCCCTGGTCACTGTAGTCAGTGAAGAAGCTGGTTGATCCCGATCTGTATTTCATCAGCTTCACTGGGGTCCATAGGAGGTATAATAGACCCCTAATGTCTCCTTAAAGAGGACCTGTCATTTATATTACGCTGTCACAAAGGGGGGTATTGGCCGCAAACTAGAGTGAGAGCAATGATTCTGGGGCCATTATTACCGGGTTTCTCTAAACGAATGACCTGTAGGCGCTTGGGTAACGTGGCAGAGCCTGACGTAAGAGGAGTGGCTTACCGGCTAACTGGTGTGGCACAGGTTCACCAGAGGCGCGGAGTCTAAGTGTTAGCCGGTTTTCACCAGGGCCCCAGATGGTGGGGATGGACTTGGCTGCTTGCTAACACCAGGTCGCGGCCCCCCAGATTGCCTGGGAGAGCCAGGAACAGGTCCAGGAATAATAGCTGGTAGCAGGTAAACAGATCAGGATGAGACAGGAGGATAGTCAGGAGAAGCCAAGGTTAGGGCGGGCAG
This sequence comes from Pelophylax lessonae, assembly GCF_965119305.1. Lineage (NCBI taxonomy): Eukaryota > Metazoa > Chordata > Amphibia > Anura > Ranidae > Pelophylax > Pelophylax lessonae. Next base: position 25,667,167 of record NC_138770.1, read on the forward strand.
CAGGTAATCTGAATCCAAAGACAAGCCGGGTCAGGTAAACAGGAACAGCAGATATAACAGGCACAGGATACAGGAGAGCTGAAGACAACACAGCAATCACCTAGAGTGACAGCTGTGTTTAAATAAGCCGTTTTGGCGCCAATTTGGTAGCCTCGAACTCTACCGAGGTAGCCTCAAACTCTACCGAGGTAGCCTCAGCGCATGCGCATAGGCTTTCGCCGTTTAGCGACGCCAGTGCGCCTGCGCAGGGTATTGAGTCCCTGACATTGCCCCCCCTTAAGGGCAACCTCCAGGTGCCCAAAAGGTTCCTTTTGTGGGGATGGTTGCGGAAAAAAATTCTGGGTTAAGTCCTGGGCATGGAAATTCTGTACCGGTTCCCAGGAATTTTCTCCGGGGCCGTAGCCCCTCCACTTAACCAGGTATTGTAGCTGGTTCCTCCGCCTTCTGCAGTCTAGGATCGCCTCCACCTCAAATTCTTCATCCCCGTTGATGGTGACAGGAGCAGGTGGTTCTGAACTTCTACCAGGAAAGGAATCGGGTACTGCAGGTTTCAAGAGTGAAACGTGGAAGACTGGATGGATCTTGAGGGAATCGGGAAGCGTCAATTCGTAAGATACCTCATTTAATTTTCTCCTCACAGGGAACGGGCCAATAAACTTGGGTGCCAGTTTTTTGGAAGGGCATGCCAATTGGAGATTGGTGGTGGCTAACCATACCAGGTTGCCAGGCTGGAGAACCAACTCACCTCTCCTTCTTTTGTCAAAGAACTCTTTATTGGAGGTCTGAGCCTTGGTCATGGCATCCTGTAAGACTTTGTAGTTCTCCTTAAGGAACTCCAAGATATCCCAGACTGCTGGCACTGTAGGTTCAGGAATAAAGCAGGGCAAGAAAGATGGGTGAAACCCGTAGTTAGCGTAGAATGGGGACTGACCTGTAGCCGAGTGTTTGGCGTTATTGTATGCGAACTCTGCTGATGGTAGTAGCGAGACCCAGTCATCTTGAACAAAGGTGGTGAAGCATCGGATATATTGCTCGAGGGTCTGGTTGGTCCTCTCAGTCTGCCCGTTAGTCTAGGGATGGTATGTGGAGGACATTGACAGCTTGATTTTCAGTGAATCACATAAAGCTCTCCAGAAGCGAGAAGTAAATTGGACACCTCTATCCGACACAATGTTCATTGGGACCCCGTGGAGTCTTACAATTTACCTGATGAAGACCTGCGCCGTCTCAAGCGCGGAGGGTGTACCTCTTAGTGGTATGAAGTGAGCCATTTTCGACAGACGGTCTACTACCACGAAGATTGCAGAATAACCGTCTGATGGAGAAAGTTCCATGATGAAATCCATGGCAATCATCTTCCATGGTCTGTCAGGGACTGGTAGTGGTCTGAGCAGGCCCCATGCCTTATTTCGGGTTGCCTTGCTTTGTGTGCAGACAGTACAGAAGGAAACATATTGTTTACAACACTTCTCCAAGTCGGGCCACCAGAACATGCGCTGCACAAGATCCAGGGTCTTATGGATCCCGAAATGACCAGCCATCGGGTGGTCATGACACAGTCCTAGGATGGACACACGAGCACTTTCTGGAATGAAAATTTGATCCCCTCTCCATAGCAGTCCATTTCTGGGTACCAGTATAGTTCCAGAAGGATGGGGAGCATTTACTGTGGCTTGTCTCAGAGTGGTAAGAAGGTCAGACTGTAATAGTAGAAAGTTACTTTGGGTTAAGATGGTGTCAGGTACAAGGATTTCTTTAGAACTGTCATACATTTGAGAGAGAGCATCGGGTTTCATATTCTTGGAACCCGGTCGGTACGTTATATGGAATGTAAATCTGGAAAAAAAAAAGTGCCCACCTTGCTTGGCGAGGTCTCAGGCGTTTGGCCGTCCTCAAATACCCCAGGTTCTTATGATCCGTGTAGAGGAGTATGGGATGTGCCGCCCCTTCCAATAGATACCTCCACTCCTCCAGGGCGGTCTTGATGGCAAGGAGTTCCCGATCCCCTACATCATAGTTCCTCTCCGCAGGAGAAAGCTTACGGGAGAAGAAAGCTACCGGATAAATCAGGTCCCTGAGACCTTGACGCTGGGCAATGACTGCTACTACTGCGATTTCCGAGGCGTCTACTTCGAGGATGTAAGGCAGGGCGGGATCCGGGTGGCTGAGGATAGGAGCAGAAGTAAACAGCTCCTTCAGGGCTGTAAATGCGACTTGCGCCTAGGGAGACCAGTGGAAGCGGGTACCTTGTTTGGTGAGCAGGGTAATAGGGGCGATGATGGAAGAGAACCCCTTGATAAATTTCCTGTAGAAATTTGCGAATCCTATGAAACGCTGAATCCCCTTTTTATCCACCGGTGCGGGCCAATCCAGGATGGTGGAGACCTTCTGAGGGTCCATTTTGACCCCTTCAGAGGAGATTATTAACCCGAGGAATTGGATACTCTGCTGTTCAAATTCTCATTTCGCGGGTTTTTGCGTAGAGCCTGTGTAGCCGGAGTCGGTGGAGTACCTTTTTAACGTGTTCTCTGTGCTGGGCCAGGGAGGAAGAGAAGACCAAGATATCGTCCAGGTAGACAATTACAAAGATGTCCAGATAGTCTCTGAAGATGTCGTTGATGAAGTGCTGGAAGGTGGCCGGGGCATTGCAGAGCCCGAAAGGCATCACCAAATATTCATAATGCCCGAATCGGGTGCGGAATGCTGTCTTCCATTCGTCCCCCTCCCTAATAAGGACCAAATTGTAGGCTCCCCGCAGGTCCAGTTTGGTGAATACAGAGGCGGTTTTTAGTCTCTGGAAGAGTTCAGGAATCAAGGGTAGGGGGGTACCGGTTTTTGACCGTAATTTTATTTAACTCACGGTAGTCCACACATGGCCGAAGTGAATGGTCTTTTTTTCTCCACAAAAAAGATCCCAGCTCCTGCCGGAGAAGTAGAGGGTCGGATGAATCGCTTCTCTAGATTCTCCGTCACATAGTCTTTAAGGGTACCCAATTCTCGTTCTGATAAAGGAAAGATACGTCCGAAAGGGATCTCGGCCCCCGGAAGCAATTGAATTGGACAATCATAGGGGCGGTGGGGGGGGGGGGGGGGGTAAGGTCTCAGCCCCCTGTTTACTGAAGACATCCAAGTATTCTTGATAGGATACTGGGACAGAGGAACGTATCTCCTTATCAGCATCCATACAGAGTAGGGTGCTAGGAGCACTATGGCGTACTGGCAAGCAATAATTCTGGCAGTAAGGGGACTGGAACTTGACGTCTCCAGAAGTCCAATTAATCTGTGGGTTGTGCGCCTGAAACCAGGGTAACCCCAGAATAACCGGAAACAAGGGAGAAGAGATGGAATCCAGGCACAACAACTCCTTGTGTCCTTCGAGAGTGGCCACAGACAATGGAGGGGTTTCTTGGGTTACTGGCCCAGACTTGATGTGGGACCCATCCGCTAGGAAGATGGAGAGTCCCTGCGACTTGGGTCGAAGTGGGATGCGTTGATGAGCAGCAAAGTTAAGGTCAATGAAGCAGCTGCATGCCCCGGAATCAATAATAGCGGTGACCGGGATCGGGCCTTCTGGGAGCTGGAATGAGATAGAGAGAGCCAGGTGAGTGGTATTGTTGACAGAAACTGGATAACTTGAGGGGAATATAGAAAGACACTTACGCATCTTTGCTAAGCATGAGCGTACAAAGTGTCCGGCTTCTCCGCAGTACAGACACAGGTTGTTCTGACGTCGTCGTGAGCGTTCTTCTGTTGATAAGGAAGGACGCATAAGCCCAAGTTGCATCAGCTCAGACGTATCTGATTCAGCAGTAACCGGAGCAGTATTGCTGGAACGGGCACCGGAGGAGAAGGTGTGGACGGGATTAGGAACCCGTGGCAACATCCAGACTGGGCGGGTCTGCTACGTGGACCCCTCTGCTCTACGCTCACGGAGCCGGCGGTCTATTTGTATAGCCAGGGTGATTAATGCCTCTAAGGTCTCGGGTAAACCCACTCGGGCCAGTTCATCTTTCAAGTTTTCTGAAAGACCCAGGCGGAACTGATGTCGCAAGGCTGCGTCGTTCCAGTGAGTGTCCGTACTCCAACGCCTGAAGTCAGTGACGTAATCCTCTGAAGTGAAGTGAGCGCGGTTTCTGCTGTAGCAGTGCGCTGCGGGTCTTCGTATAACTGCGCCATTGCGTTAAAGAAAGCCGACATGGAGTCCAGCTGGTTACTGCGCTCTTCAATCAGGCAGTGTTAGCCGGTTTTCACCAGGGCCCCAGATGGTGGGGATGGATTTGGCTGCTTGCTAACACCAGGTCGCGGGCCCCCGGATTCCCTTGGGAGAGCCAGGAACAGGTCCAGGACCAATAGCCGGTAGCAGGTAAACCGATCAGGACGAGACAGGAGGATAGTCAGGACAAGCCAAGGTCAGGGCGGGCAGCAGGTAATCAGAATCCAAAGACAAGCCGGGTCAGGTAAACAGGAACAGCAGATATAACAGGCACAGAATACAGGAGAGCTGAAGACAACACAGCAACCACCTAGAGTGACAGCTGTGTTTAAATAGGCCGTTTTGGCGCCAATTTGGTAGCCTCGAACTCTACCGAGGTAGCCTCAAACTCTGCAGAGGTAGCCTCAAACTCCGCCAAGGTAGCCCCAAACTCTACCAAGGTAGTCTCAAACTCTACCAAGGTAGCCTCAGCGCATGCGCATAGGCGTTCACTGGTTAGCGACGCCAGTGTGCCTGCGCACGGTATTGAGTCCCTGACAGCGCTTTTATAGCGTTGTCTTTGCACCATGTTGGGTAGCGAATTTAGACACTTTTTCATGGGAACACACAGTTTTAAGAGTTGACATAATTGTGTGCGTGTGTGTGTGTGTGGGGGGGGGGGGGACGCTTTGTTTTTACAAGCATAACATGCAGATTTTATCGTGTGTGAAAATGTAATTTTGTTTAAAGCCCATCTCTAAGGAAACAAAAAATTACCAAAACCCAAATGAGCATTTAACCCTTGTATAATGGGGGCAGCCCCACTTCAAGGGTTACATGGTAATTTTGGTGTAGGGAAAGAGTAAAAGCACTTTTACTTATCTGATACTCTGATCCCTCAATACTGGCACTCTCCTCTATTCCCCTACAATCTGGCAGTGGACTGTCCCTCCTCCTGTCCAATCAAGGGCTTTGGGCTCTGCATTGGTCTTGATGGTCTCCGATAACCTGTGACCACTATATATACTGTATAAAAAGATCCCCCTAATTAACCCAATCTACATGTTCCAATTCCCACTAGGGGCAACCCGCCTAACCCCTTATATCCCCATCCTAATATTGTCCAACCAATGCAATCCAGATAATTCTTCATTATCCGTCTACAGAGAAACCCGCAAAGATCACATGACCACCACACCATTGAGGATGGAGGAGGATCAGAGTCACTTGACTGAGAGGTTATTAAGCCACACTCTGGAGATCATCTACCTGCTGATCAGAGAGGTGAGGAGGATTTTGGGAGGTCACAATTTGGGAGATAACAATTCAAACAATAATTGATAAGTGTTCAAACATGTGCTAAGTCAACACCGTGACCACACATAAAAGTCCAAAGAAAATATCCAAAACTCAGTAAATTGTCCACCGGGTGAGATACAATATAAAACAATGAAGGTAATATGCTGAGTCAACAGCCTAATGACACAAATTGTCCAATATATCTGTTGAACAAACTCAGTCTTTGTGCAACGAAAAGATGATGATGTGAATATGTGATGAAAATAAACTGGTGATGAAGTGATCACGACAAGTTGGTGAAAGTTTCCCACCACCTTCTAGATGTGCTTCTTACCAGATAAAAAATGCAAAAGGGCACAAAGACTGAGTTTGTTCAACAGATATATTGGACAATTTGTGTCATTAGGCTGTAGACTCAGCATATTACCTTCATTGTTTTATATTGTATCTCACCCGGTGGACAATTTACTGAGTTTTGGATATTTTCTTTGGACTTTTATGTGTGGTCACGGTGTTGACTTAGCACATGTTTGAACACTTATCAATTATTGTTTGAATTGTTATCACGTGGTGGATTATATATTGCAATTTTGTATATATATAAATGTTTTTTTATTTATATGAACACTGATCACATTGTAGCGCACCAATTAACTTTCACATACATTCATTTCCACACATTGGATCTTGGTAGCAGCACAACTATATTATTAGCACACTTTTTTCAATTTTTCATGACATCACTCTTACCTCTATTAATAAAACACAGTCCTGACCAGAGAGGTGAGGAGGAATCTGGGAGGTCACATGACCACTCTTATCTAGTCTGGTCAAAAGACCATGTTCTTATTATAGACATGTAGATGATGTCAGATGATTGATATCGGTTTATCTTTCTCCTGATCTGTAGGATTGTGTTGTAGTGAAGGAGTCTAGTGGAGAGCCAATCTCAGGAGGATGGAGCAGGACCCAAATCCCCACCATGGTGCCTCCACCTCGTTCTCCGATAACTGAGAGGAACAGAGAGCAGAAGATCCTGGAACTGACCACCATGATAGTCCATCTGCTGACAGGAGAGGTGAGCGGTGCTGGGAATTCTGGGACATTATCCAGTAACAGACAAGGGATGTGTCTGGATGGTGACTGTATCATTGTGTGTGTCAGGTTCCTATAAGGTGTCAGGATGTCACTGTCTATTTCTCCATGGAGGAGTGGGAGTATTTAGAAGGACACAAGGATCTCTACAAGGACGTCATGATGGACAATCAGCCGCCCCTCACATCACCGGGTAAGAGGAGACTTTATTGTAAAGGAGAGAGCAGTACGGAGGCTCCACCTAGATCCCCCATCATCTGATAAACACATAGAAACAATGTATTCAGTCAGTGTGTGTGTTTCCTACAGATGGATCCAGTAATGGGAACCCACCAGAGAGATGTCCCCGTCCTCTGTATTCCCAGGATTCCACACAGGAAGGTCACACCATCCCTCACCATCATCAGGTAGATGAGGAACAATCACTGATATTATCATTAGGATCTGTACATTATCTGCATTGTTACCATTGATGTCAGTTTTATTATATATTCAGAGTGGAAACCTGAGAGATTCTAAAGTTGAGGTTAAAGAAGAGATAAAAGAGGAGGATGATGAGGATGGGGTGATGGAGGAGTCAGAGATTCTAAAAGAACACAAAGATCTGTACCAGGACACCATGGAGGAGTCATCCAGCTACAGAATCTCACCAGAGAGATGTCCCCGTCCTCTGTATTCCTGGGATTCCACACAGGAAGGTCACACCATCCCTCACTGTTACAAGGTTGGTGGATTGGAGCATCTAGAACATGGACTTCTGGAGAGGATGTGTGTTTTTTTTTTTTTTTTTAATTTTTTTTTTTTTTTTTTTTTATAATATCACAATGCTAAAGCTTATAACCTACAGATGATATTCTATCTAATTTTCTTGGTTTAGAGTGGAGATCCAATCGATATAGAATTTGAGGTTAAAGTAGAAGAAGAAGAGACATATGTGAGGGATGATCAGCAGTCTATGGAGGAGGATGGAATAACGGGGACATTTATAGGGGAGGACACTCCTACAGAGATCAGCACAGGTTGGTCATTAACACTAAATACATACATGACATAAATACATGTAATCCACCACTGATTACTGAATACCAATATTATGACTCCTGACCCCTGCGCTATATACTCTATGTTGTATTACAGACTTCTGCTCTATCCCCTCTACGGACTGCTACAGTATCTCACAAAAGTAAATACACCCCTCACATTTTGGAAATATTTTATTCTATCTTTTCATGTGACAACACTGAAGAAATGAGACTTTGCTACAATGTAAAGTAGTGAGTGTACAGCTTGTATAACACTGTAAATTTGCTGTCCCCTCAAAATAACTCAACACACAGCCATTAATGTTTAAACCGCTGGCAACAAAAGTGAGTACACCCCTGTGACAATGTCCAAATTTGGCCCAAAGTGTCAATATTTTGTGTGGCCACCATTATTTTCCCCTCTTGGGCATGGAGTTCACCAGAGCTTCACAGGTTGCCACTGGAGTCTTCTTCCACTCCTCCATGACAACATCACAGAGCTGGTGGATGTTAGAGACCTTGCGCTCCTCCATCTTCCATTTGAGGATGCCCCACAGATGCTCAATAGGGTTTAGGTCTGGAGACATGCTTGTCCAGTCCATCACCTTTACCCTCAGCTTTTTTAGCAAGGCAGTGGTCGTCTTAGAGGTGTGTTTGGTGTCGTTATCATGTTGGAATATTGCCCTGCGGCCCAGTCACCAAAGGAAGGGGATCATGCTCTGCTTCAGTATGTCACAGTACATGTTGGCATTCATGGTTCCCTCAATGAACTGTAGCTCCCCAGTGCCGGCAGCACTCATGCAGCCCCAGACCATGGCACTCCCACCACCATGCTTGACTGTAGGCAAGACACACCTGTCTTTGTACTCCTCACCTGGTTGCCGCCACACACGCTTGACACCATTTGACACCAAATAAGTTTATCTTGGTCTCATCAAACCACAGGAGATGGTTCCAGTAATCCATGTCCTTAGTCTGCTTGTCTTCAGCAAACTGTTTGCGGGATTTCTTGTGCATCATCTTTAGAAGAGGCTTCCTTCTGGGATGACAGCCATGCAGACCAATTTGATACAGTGTGCGGCGTATGGTCTGAGCACTGACAGGCTGACCCCCTCACCCATTCAACCTCTGCAGCAATGCTGGCAGCACTCATACGTCTATTTCCTCAAAGACAACCTCTAGATATGACGCTGAGCATGTGCACTCAACTTCTTTGGTCGATCATGGCGAGGCCTGTTCTGAGTAGAACCTGTCCTGTTAAACTGCTGTATGGTCTTGGCCACCATGCTGCAGCTCAGTTTCAGGGTCTTGGCAATCTTCTTATAGCTTACGCCATCTTTTTGTAGAGCAACAATTCTTTTTATTTTAGATCCTCAGAGAGTTCTTTGCCCTCATGTTGAACTTCCAGTAACCAGTATGAGAGAGTGAGAGCGATAACACCAAATTTAACACACCTCCTCCCCATTCACACCTGAGACCTTATAACACTAACGAGTCACATGACACTGGGGAGGGAAAATAGCTAATTGGGCCTAATTTGGACATTGTCACTTAGGGGTGTACTCACTTTTGTTGTCAGCGGCTTAGACATTAATGGCTGTGTGGTGAGTTATTTTGAGGGGACAGCAAATTTACACTGTTATACAAGCTGTACACTCACTACTTTACATTGTAGCAAAGTGTCATTTCTTCAGTGTTGTCACATGAAAAGATAGAATAAAATATTTAAACAAATGTGAGGGGTGTACTTACTTTTGTGAGATACTGTATACACATAATATGGATTCTCTTTGTTACGTCCATTTCCTACCAGCTGGACATTTTATATCTAATAAGAAATCAAATGAAAATGAAAATAAATTTCTTCCCCGAAATCTGTAGATAATAAGTGGGAAATAATAATCCAATCTGTGCGATATCACCACGCCGTGTAACAATCAGACTTACAATTCAAAAATATGAAATCTTATTAAACAGTATCAGGAAATTAATAAATAGTAATGTGATCATCCAATAAGAGGATAGAAATGTGTGTCATGTGACACGTGTCATCAGTCAGGGTCAATATAAATGATAAAGTGCGAGTGCAGAAATTGCAGATGAGAAAGGTGCTGGTGGTCACTTCCACTCACCTTCCCATCTGACTCCTGTGTTACCAGCGAGTCCCACAGATCCCTTCCCCCTCTAGGGATATCGCTCACTCCTCTCCTCCTTCCTCTTCCTCCATGGTATATATGGGGGGGGGTAGAAAATAACACCCCCTCTAGTGCTCTCCGTCTATCTGCTTTATTCAACATTAAAATCCAAGATGATAGAATTACAAAGCCAGGACTTGAGCAGTGCGGACTAAACAAGCTTCACAATGAGATCCTTCACTCAGATACCCCTTCCCTGGGATGGCCGAGATGGGACATCCCTGCGCAGGCTCCGCCCATATTTTCTACTCCCCCCCCCCCCCCAATATATACCGTGGAGGAAGAAGAAGGAGGAGAGGAGGGAAATTATTTCCCACTTATTGTCTACAGATTTGGGGGAAGAAATTTATTTTCATTTTCTTTTGGGCTGCATTTTATTTGTTTTTGTGTTTAGTGAAAGAAACTTTCTGAATGTAAGCTGCCATTGGGTGAATGTTTCTGTGAATATTTATACACCATTCTTTACACTACATGATTGTACCGATTTATTATTTATTTTATATCACATTTTATATCTGATGATCTGATTGGAGGACAGACTTTTACATGTTGATAATAATGTGATAACATCCTCCAATGTTGGAACCTTAAACAGAAAGTGATAATGAGGGAGAAGTCAGTAACCCAATGATGGTGGTCTTCAGGATCAGTCCAGTCTTCATCTTGGTTGTTCTCCCCCCATCCTCACTCTCTGACCTCTGGTGGGGCTCAGCCCCGCTGTTATTCATGACTAAATCATGGACCAAAAAAGGAAGTGCAGGACTTCTTGTGTTGGGAAGATGGCAATGAGTGATAGAGGGGGAGGGGACACTCGTCCTATAATCCCCTCATCACTGTCACTCCTATAAAAGACAGTTCTCGTTGTTTCCTCACTCTCTGACTAAGGTCCATGAATAAAGAAATTAACTGGTAGGAGATCAGAGGACCCATTTACTAGTTACCTTGAGGGTGGAATTGTAAGATCCTCAGAGACAAAGCTGCCTGATGTGGGCGGAGTCCTGGTTTAGGAGAACCAATATGCTGATGTCTAGTAAATAATCTTTTTATTTCTATTTTAGTACATGGACGGGAGATGAGGAAAACCTCAGAGGATTGTCTCACTTTGTCTCCAGACTGTAAAGTAGAAGATGAGGACATCACACAGTATAGTCCAGGAGAAAACCCGGCTACCTCAAATGTCCATCCGGCACCACACAGTGTAGATGGACCATCATATTCCTCTTATCCTGAGGAACCTCAGAATGTGAGGGACTGTGCCGGACCATTGTATTCCTCTTATCCTGAGGAACCTCAGACTGTGAGGGACAGTGCCGGACCATCTTATTCCTCTTATCCTAAGGAACCTCAGACCGTGAGGGACGGTGCTGGACCATCGTATTCCTCTTATCCTGAGGAACCTCAGACTGTGAGGGACAGTGCCGGACCATCGTATTCCTCTTATCCTGAGGAGCCTCAGACTGTGAGGGACGGTGCTGTCCTTCCACCAGATAAGAGGTTCTCCTGTACTGAGTGCGGGAAGTGTTTCAGTTTTAAATCCCATCTTAATGTGCATAAAAGATCTCACACTGGTGAGAAGCCGCATTCCTGTCCTGAGTGTGGGAAATGTTTTTCACAAAAGTCACACCTTTCCACACATCAGAGATTGCATGCTGATGAGAAGCTGTATTCCTGTCCTGAGTGTGGGAAATGCTTTTCACAGAAGTCTGATCTTTCCAAACATCAGAGATTGCACACTGGTGAGAAGCCGTATTCCTGTCCTGAGTGTGGGAAATGTTTTTCAGAGCAGTTCAGTCTTTCCAAACATCAGAGATTCCACACTGGGGAGAAGCCGTATTCCTGTCCTGAGTGTGGGAAATGTTTTTTAGATAAGTCCGCTCTTTCCAGACATCAGAGATTGCACACTGGTGAAAAACCGTATTCCTGTCCTGAGTGCGGGAAATGTTTTTCAGAGCAGTTCAGTCTTTCCAGACATCAGAGATTCCACACTGGGGAGAAGCCGTATTCCTGTCCTGAGTGCGGGAAATGTTTTTTAGATAAGTCCGCTCTTTCCAGACATCAGAAATTGCACACTGGTGTGAAGTCGTATTCCTGTCCTGAGTGCGGGAAATGTTTTTCACAGAAGTCATATCTTTCCACACATCAGAGATTGCACACTGGTGAGAAGCCGTATTCCTGTCCTGAGTGTAGGAAATGTTTTTCAGATAAGTCCGCTTTTTCCAGACATCAGAGATTGCACACTGGTGAGAACTTGTATTCCTGTCCTGAGTGTGGGAAATGCTTTTCACAGAAGTCTGATCTTTCCAACCATCAGAGATTGCACACTGGTGAGAAGCCGTATTCCTGTCCTGAGTGTGGGAAATGTTTTTCATTGAAGTCCCATCTTTACAGACATCAGATATTGCACACTGGTGTAAAGCCGTATTCCTGTCCTGAGTGTGGGAAATGTTTTTCAGATAAGTCCACTCTTTCCAGACATCAGAGATTGCACACCGGTGAAAAACCGTATTCCTGTCCTGAGTGCGGGAAATGTTTTTCACAGAAGTTCAGTCTTTCCTTGCATCAGAGATCGCACACTGCTGAGAAGCCATATTCCTGTCCTGATTGCTGGAAATGTTTTTCAGATAAGTCTGCTCTTTCCAGACATCAGAGATTCCACACTGGGGAGAAGCCGTATTTCTGTCCTGAGTGTGGGAAATGTTTTTCAGAGCAGTTCAGTCTTTCCAGACATCAGAGATTGCACACTGGGGAGAAGCCGTATTCCTGTCCTGAGTGTGGGAAATGTTTTTCAGAGCAGTTCAGTCTTTCCAGACATCAGAGATTCCACACTGGGGAGAAGCCGTATTCCTGTCCTGAGTGCGGGAAATGTTTTTTAGATAAGTCCTCTCTTTCCAGACATCAGAGATTGCACACTGGTGAGAAGCCGTATTCCTGTCCTGAGTGTAGGAAATGTTTTTCAGATAAGTCCGCTCTTTCCGGACATCAGAGATTGCACACTGGTGAAAAACCGTATTCCTGTCCTGAGTGCGGGAAATGTTTTTCACAGAAGTCCCATCTTTCCGAGCATCAGAGATCGCACACTGCTGAGAAGCCGTATTCCTGTCCTGATTGCTGGAAATGATTTTCACAGAAGTCCCATCTTTACAGACATCGGAGATCTCACACGGGTGAGAAGCCATTTTCCTGTCCTGAGTGAGGGAAACGTTCCGCACTGAAGTCCTGTCTTCCTGTACATCAGGGGTCCCACACAACCCTGGAGGTGTATTAGTGCCTTGAGTGCGGGAAATGTCTTCAATATGAATGTTGGTGGACATATGTGGAAGAAGCACACCCTGATATACACCTCAGATATACTCCATGGCTGATCTTCATCATGTAAGAAACACTTCATAAGGAGATCAGAGATCACCAAAGACATGGATGAAGTGTTGTCCCGTGTTGGCCATTGATAACAGGAGAAAAATAAAAATGGAGTCCTTACCTTTCATTGGCTGAGTACATTTTGTGCGGGAAGATTTCACAAACGCTTACAGATCTGGTTGTTATAAATGTGTTGAAGAAATGTGACCCGCATTCCCCCGGTCATGGCGAATTGGGATTTCCTATAATGGTCAGTTCAATCTAGTGGCCAAAATGTGCTTTCCTGACAGATGTCCATGGCCGCATACCTTTGGGTAGCTCCGCCCTCGTCCCCCCCTAAGACCCCACCCCTATAAATGTTCAAAATAAGCCAATGGCTGCATTCCTTTTTTGTCCTCCTCACTTATAGGTCCATTTCTGTATGAAGTTTTCCTACCTATTGGAAGTATTGGTCGGCGGGTCTGGTGCTGGGCAGCTGTGCGGGATGTCAGGAGCTTCCTTTGGTATCCAGAAGTCTTCCAGGATGTCCCGCGTGGTCATTGAGTCCCCAGCTATCAGCGGGGTGGTGTTATGGCACACATATGTAGAGGATCCATGCCTGGAGAGTGGGCCCTGGGCCATTTGCATTGGCTAGGAGCCCAGCTGCTAGCGGGTGGCCATTAAGTGTTAGACACATGAAATTCGTTTCGGTGCGAATACAAATTCCGACATATTTTTGGTTATTCCTAGATTCGGATGTATCCAAATCTCCAAATGAAATTGTAATGAATTTTGTTGAAATCTGTTAAAATTTGTTTTGTTTATTGATTTTCTAATGAATTCCAACTTTTCAGAACGTTTCGAATTCGGATCAGTCAAAAAACAATCGACCGATGCTAATTCTTTGTGAAGAAATAGCTGGCTGTTAATCAGCAAGCCGGGAAGCCGCCCGCCCGCATCCTTACCAACCATGACTCATCAGCTGTCAGCGGGCTTCCCCACTGACAGATGAATGGAAAGAAAAGAATGCCGGCATTTCCCGGCAATAGAAAAAAATGATGTGCTCCCCCGACCCCCAGTCCATATCAGGCCCTTAGGGGCCAATATTGAAAAAAGGTGATGTAGACAGGTGGCCCCGCCTCTTACCAATGTAAATGCGGAAACTGCAGTAGGCAGAGGGCCTCCATGATGGCGAGAGCGTCTTTTTTTAATTTATTTTTTCGGGTGCGGCAGGCATTGTGATTGATGACGGATCTACATTGGGGGAGGCTGGCTTTTATTTTTTAAAAAAAGAATTTTTTAAAAATTGTGTTTGTGTATTTATTGCTTTTTGACTCTTTTTTTTAGTGAATAGGTACAGGTACTATGGTCCCGATACTCTTTCACATGGGGGGGGGGGCAGGATCTGGGGTCCCCTTGGTAAAAGGGGCTTTCAGATTACGATGATCCCCCTGTCTGCAGACCCCCACAACCCCAGGCCACGGTTGTGGGAAAGAGGCCATTGTCCCCATCAGCATGGGGACAAGGTGCTTTGGGGTGGGGGGGGGGGCAGAACTGCCACAAAACACCCACCCCCACCCCATGGTGAGGGCATGTGGCCTTGTATGGGTTAGAAGGGGGGGCGCTCGCTTGTCCCCCTTTTCCTAACTTGCCGAACTGCATGCTCAGGTTAAGATCTGGTATGGATTTTGGGGGGACCCCACGCCATTTATTTTTTTTACATTTTGGCATGGGCCTGGTATAGACTGGGGGGGAGGGGACCCCACGTCATTTTTTTAATGAGAGTCCCAACATCCTATCTGTTCTGAGAAATGGAAACTACAGATGTTCACAAGGAACCACAGTCATATGTGTGGACTTTAAGGGCACAGCATGAGACAGATGACAACTCCATGGATTTATCCTAAAATAAATCAATAAATGTTATCTAAAACCAGATCTCAATAAAATGAGGAAACTGGCCCCAAACTAAGCTCAGCTCGTACACAGGAGATCAATGTCTCCTACTAATTTCACTCATGTACATCATACATATATAAGGATAAGTTGGTATATATCATAAGGTTCGTGTAGGTATAGATATTTTCTCTCTTCACTTAGATGTAACATTTAGTGACGACCATGTACTTTTTTACTGAATATATCTTATTACTATTATAACAATCTCCTTACTATATGGATTTTTTTGTCTCCGCTTTTTTTGTATACATGTCTGCATCATATTTGTTACTGATGTCAACATTTGTATCAATTACTGTATGTATAATAAATGACTACGTTCAGATTATATTTTTGTATATCTTAGTTGATGACCTGCCTCATATAAAGTCCTACGACCTCTGTTTTCTGTTTGCATTAACCATTAGGGAGGGAGTCACGTCACTGTGTTTGCTTCGGATCATATTCCTCTATCTTCGTCTGTTCACTAGTCAACGCGTTTCACACAAGGCTTCTTCAGGACTATGAAGATGTACAGACCGTTTTCTCTTAAAATTAACAGACTCGATATTAGTGTTTCATAGACATCGAACATAATCTGTATTTATGTACATCATAATAAATACAAACATGGTTTACTAGCACATGGCATTCCTTCCAACCCCCAACAAATTAACCCGACCTGGGGCGGACACAGGGGGAAAATCAGAACAAAATGTGTTGTGTATATAGGTATCTGTCCTGAAGATCCTAGGTACAAGATAAAATATACAGTATCTCACAAAAGTAAGTACACCTCTCACATTTTTGTAAATATTTTATTCTATCTTTTCATGTGACAACACTGAAGAAATGACACTTTGTTACAATGTAAAGTAGTGAGTGTACAGCTTGTATAACAGTGTATATTTGCTGTCCCCTCAAAATAACTCAACACACAGCCATTAATGTCTAAACCGCTGGCAACAAAAGTGAGTATACCCCTAAGTGAAAATGTCCAAATTGGGCCCAATTAGCCATTTTCCCTCCCCGGTGTCATGTGACTCATTAGTGTTACAAAGTCTCAGGTGTGAATGAGCAGCAGGTGGGGTAAATTTGGTGTTATCGCTCACACTCTCTCATACTGGTCACTGGAAGTTCAACATGGCACCTCATGGCAAAGAACTCTGAGGATTTGAAAAAAAAGAATTGTTGCTCTACATAAAGATGGCCTAGGATATAAGAAGATTGCCAAGACATTGAAACTGAGCTGCAGCATGGTGGCCAAGACGATACATAGTGTTTTAACGGGACAGGTTTTATTCACAACAGGCCTCGCCGTGGTGGACCAAAGAAGTTGAGTGCACTTGCTCAGCCTCCTTGCCAGAGGTTGTCTTTGGGAAATAGACGTATGAGTGCTGCCAGCATGGCTGCAGAGGTAAAAAGGGTGGGGGGGTCAGCCTGTCAGTGCTCAGACCATACGCCGCACACTGCATCAAATTGGTCTGCATGGCTGTCATCCCAGAAGGAAACCTCTTCTAAAGATGATGCACAAGAAAGCCTACAAACAGTTTGCTGAAGACAAGCAGACTAAGGGCATGGATTACCGGAGCCATGTCCTGTGGTCTGATGAGACTAAGATAAACCTAGGTTAAGATGGTGTCAAGCATGTGTGGCGGCAACCAGGTGAGGAGTACAAAGACAAGTGTGTCTTGCCTACAGTCAAGCATGGTGGTGGGAGTGTCATGGTCTGGGGCTGCATGAGTGCTGCCGGCACTGGGGAGCTACAGTTTATTGAAGGAACCATGAATGCCAACATGTACTGTGACATACTGAAGCAGAGTATGATCCCCTCCCTTCGGAGACTGAGCCATAGGGCAGTATTCCAACATGATAACAACCCCAAGCACACCTCCAAGATGACCATTGCCTTGCTAGAGAAGCCGAGGATGAAGGTGATAAACTGGCCAAGCATGTCTCCACACCTAAACCCTATTGAGCATCTGTGGGGCATCCTCAAATGGAAGGTGGAGGAGCGCAAGTTCTCTAACATCCACCAGCTCCGTGACGTCATCATGGAGGAGTGGAAGAGGACTCCAGTGGCAACCTGTGAAGCTCTGGTGAACTCCATGCCCAAGAGGGTTAAGGTAGTGCTGGAAAATAATGGTTGCCACACAAAATATTTACACTTTGGGCCCAATTTGGACATTGGTGGAGGACCTACTGTTGCTGGGGGTGAGTCTTAAATTTCTCGGGGGTCAGTTGTTGCTGGGAGGGGTCTGTTGTTGCTTGCTGACAGGAAGTCTATTGATGCTGGCTATGGGGAGACCTGTTGTTGCAGCCAGGAGTCTATTGTTGCTAGGGGAGGAATTTTGTTACGTGTGGTCCATTGTTAGGGGATCTATTGTTACTAGCCGCAGGGGATCTATTTTACTGTTTTTCTTGTTATCAATCATTAGCAAAGTCCACAAATTACGCAGCACCACAAAATGATACCTTGTTCTGTATTGTCTAAAAGAGCAGTACTGGGAGGTGGGTAGGGGATGGAACCAAGAAATGGTGCTTGAAGGTGGGTAGAGGATGGAACCAAGGAATGGAATGGTCCTTGGAGGTGGGTACAGGGTGAAACCAAGGAATGGTGCTCGGAGGTGGGTAGGGGTTGGAACCAAGGAATGGTGCTCGGAGGTGGGTAGGGGGTGGAACAAAGGAATGATGCTCAGAGGTGGGTAGGGGTAATTCCTGCACCTATTCTCTGAGAAAACAAGCCCTGATAATGAGTCACCTATTTGCTTGAATGTGGCCTTCATGAGTTATGGCTTACCCAGATGTGGATCCTGGAGGTGCTGATATGAGGAATAAGGAACAAACTAGGTCTCATAACTAGAGTTGAGCGGACACCTGGATGTCCGTGTTCGGCGGGTTCGGCCAAACTTTAAAAAAAAGTCCGGGTCCGTGTCCCGGACTTTTGCCCGAACTTTTCCCGGACACCGAACCCCATTGAAGTCAATGGGGACCCGAACTTTCAGGCACTAAAATGGCTCTAAAACACCAATGGAAAGGGCTAGAGTGCTGCAAATGGCAGCAAAACGTAGTTAAGAGCATGGCAAGTGCTCTGCAAACAAATGTGGATAGGGAAATAACTTAAAACAACAAAAAAAAAACTGAAAAATAAAACAATGTTCTTCATCTCTGAAGGACGAGGCCCATATGGAGTAGGAGGGAGGTTGAGGTGGTGGTGGATGTGGCGGTCTCATAGGCGTGCGCACAGGGTGTGCCGGATGTGCCTGGGCACACCCTAATCACCTAGGGCACATAGCATTATCGCTCTGTTTGCCAGTGTGGAGATGGGAAAGATCTCCCTCGGACCTGCTCTGCTCTATTTCACTTTGCCAGCAGGGAGAGTAATGTATCGGGGCCATGTACATGTAGGCAAACACATGCATGTGTATTTAAACTTTGGGGTGCACACCCTAATGCAATAGGCTGCGCACACCTATGGGCGGTGTAGGTGGAAGCGGCGGTGGAGGAGGACCAGGGCCGGATTAAGAGCATCATGGGCTTGGTGCTGAGGATTTAGAAGGGCCTTAAGGGCCGTGCCTTGGCATGCACCCAGAGGAGGAAGGGTGCAGCCATGCATGCCTAATTCCACATGGGATGCTGTCTCTGAAGCCCATAAACACATCCATGCATCAGCAACTGTCCCTCCTAGTCCGGCCTTCTTGCTGTGTGGGGAGGTTCTGAGGGAGCTGCCTGGGGAAGCGAGCATAGAAGCCAGACTTCTGTGTTTACAAGTGACAGAAGAGCGGTAACAGTGAATATGGCCAACCCGGGGCCTTTATAAAGGTAGGGGCCTGGAGCTGCAGCTCCAATAGCCCCTACGTTAATCTGGCCCTGAGGAGGACGAGGTAGCCAACACTGCTTCTTTTCACAAATTTTAAATGAGGGTACACCCCAAAAGAGTGAGAGAGCAAAAATGGAACAATGGCTGGGTAAGGTCGGTATCCATCGCTATTCTGCACAAGGTACGGAAAAGTCCCGTGGGATCCATGCCTGGTTCATTTTAATGAACGTGAGCTTGTCCACATTGTCTCTGGACAGGCGGCTGCGCTTGTCTGTGATAACGCCCCCAGCCGTGCTAAATACCCGTTCAGATAATACACTGGCTGCAGGGCACGCCAGCACCTCCAAGGCGTAAAGGGCATGCTCAGGCCATGTGCCCAACTTGGAGACCCAGAAGTTGAAGGGGGCAGACCCCTCATTCAGTACATCTAGGCGTGTGCACACATACTGCTCCACCATGTTGGTGAAATGCTGCCTCCTGCTAAGACGTTCCATATGAGCTGCTGGTGCTGCTGTTTGTTGTGGCGTGCTGACAAAGCTTTTCCACATTTCGGTCATGCTAACCCTGCCTTCTGAGGTGCTGGCGGTGCCCTGGTTGTATTGGCGACCTCTTCCTCCTCCTCCTCTGCCTTGTGCTTCCACTGTGGCCCCGCTGTCAGGTGGGAATGCCAGCAGCATCGCGTCTACCAGCGTGCGCTTGTACTTGCGCATCTTGCGATCGCGCTCCAGTGAGTGAATTAAGGACGGTACGTTGTCCTTGTAACGGGGATCCAGCAGCGTGGCCACCCAGTAATCAGCACAAGTTAGAATGTGGGCAACTCGGCGGTCGTTGTGGAGACACTGCAGCATGTAATCGCTCATGTGTGCCAGGCTGCCCAGAGGCAACGAAAGGCTGTCCTCTGTGGGAGGTGTATCGTCCGTGTCCTCTGTATCCCCCCAGCCATGCACCAGTGATGGCCATGAGCTGGCCTGGGTGCCACCCTGCTGTGAACATGCTTCCATCTCCTCCTCCAGCTCCTCCTCCTCATCCTCCAGAACTGTGCCCCTGCTGGACAATTGTGTCCCTGGCGTTTGTGTGTGCAGGAACCCACCCTCGGAGCCCCTTGCGAATGACTGCCCTGAAAGCCTCTGGAAATGTTACCTCTTCATCCTCCTCCTCATCCTCCTCCTCATCCTGTGCCACATCCTCTTCCATCATCGCCCGAATTGTTTTTTCAAGAAGGCATAGAAGTGGGATAGTTAAGCTGAGAACGGCGTCATCGGCACTGGCCATGTTGGTGGAGTACTCAAAACAGAGCAACAGGGCACACAGGTCTCGCATGGAGGCCCAGTTATTGGTGGTGAAGTGGTGCTGTTCCGCAGAGCGACTCACGCGTGTGTGCTGCAGCTGAAACTCCACTATGGCCTGCTGCTGCTCGCACAGTCTTTGCAGCATGTGCAAGGTGGAGTTCCACCTTGTGGGCACGTCACATATGAGGCGGTAAGCGGTAAGGCCGAAGTAACGCTGCAGCGCTGACAGGCGAGCAGCAGCAGGGTGAGAACGCCGAAAGTGTGCACAGACGGCCCGCACTTTCTGTAGCAGCTCTGACATATCGGGGTAGTTTTTAAGGAACCTCTGCACCACCAAATTCAGCACATGCGCCAGGCAAGGGATGTGCGTCAAACCGGCTAGGCCCAGAGCTGCTATGAGATTTCGCCCGTTATCGCACACCACCAGGCCGGGCTTGAGGCTCGCTGGCAGCAACCACTCATTTGTCTGCTGTTCCATGCTCCTCCACAACTCCTGCGCGGTGTGTGGTTTGTCCCCCAAACAGGCAAGTTTTAAAACTGCCTGCTGTCGTTTACCCCTGGCCATGCTGAAGTTGGTGGTGAAGGTGTTACGCTGTCCGGATGAGGAGGCGGTAGAGGATGAGGAAGCGGAGTAGGAGGAGTTAGGAACAGGAGGCAAACTGAAGCGCCCTGCATTTCTCGGTGGTGGAAGGACATGCGCCAAATTGCTATCCGCCTCAGGCCCATCTGCCACTGCATTTACCCAGTGTGCCGTTAGGGAGATATAACACCCCTGACCGTGCTTACTGGTCCACGTATCGGTAGTTAGGTGGACCTTGCCAGAGATGGCGTTGCGCAGTGCACACCTGATTTTTCCCCCACTTGGTTGTGCAGGGAAGGGATGGCTTGCCTGGAAAAGTAGTGGCGGCTGGGCACGACGTACTGTGGGACAGCCTCTGGAAATGTTACCTCTTCATCCTCCTCCTCATCCTCCTCCTCATCCTGTGCCACATCCTCTTCCATCATCGCCCGAATTGTTTTTTCAAGAAGGCATAGAAGTGGGATAGTTAAGCTGAGAACGGCGTCATCGGCACTGGCCATGTTGGTGGAGTACTCAAAACAGCGCAACAGGGCACACAGGTCTCGCATGGAGGCCCAGTTATTGGTGGTGAAGTGGTGCTGTTCCGCAGAGCGACTCACGCGTGTGTGCTGCAGCTGAAACTCCACTATGGCCTGCTGCTGCTCGCACAGTCTTTGCAGCATGTGCAAGGTGGAGTTCCACCTTGTGGGCACGTCACATATGAGGCGGTAAGCGGTAAGGCCGAAGTAACGCTGCAGCGCTGACAGGCGAGCAGCAGCAGGGTGAGAACGCCGAATGTGCGCACAGACGGCCCGCACTTTCTGTAGCAGCTCTGACATATCAGGGTAGTTTTTAAGGAACCTCTGCACCACCAAATTCAGCACATGCGCCAGGCAAGGGATGTGCGTCAAACCGGCTAGGCCCAGAGCTGCTATGAGATTTCGCCCGTTATCGCACACCACCAGGCCGGGCTTGAGGCTCGCTGGCAGCAACCACTCATTTGTCTGCTGTTCCATGCTCCTCCACAACTCCTGCGCGGTGTGTGGTTTGTCCCCCAAACAGGCAAGTTTTAAAACTGCCTGCTGTCGTTTACCCCTGGCCATGCTGAAGTTGGTGGTGAAGGTGTTACGCTGTCCGGATGAGGAGGCGGTAGAGGATGAGGAAGCGGAGTAGGAGGAGTTAGGAACAGGAGGCAAACTGAAGCGCCCTGCATTTCTCGGTGGTGGAAGGACATGCGCCAAATTGCTATCCGCCTCAGGCCCATCCGCCACTGCATTTACCCAGTGTGCCGTTAGGGAGATATAACGCCCCTGACCGTGCTTACTGGTCCACGTATCGGTAGTTAGGTGGACCTTGCCAGAGATGGCGTTGCGCAGTGCACACCTGATTTTTCCCCCACTCGGTTGTGCAGGGAAGGGATGGCTTGCCTGGAAAAGTAGTGGCGGCTGGGCACGACGTACTGTGGGACAGCCACCGACATAAGGTTTTTAAAACTGTGCGTCTCCACCAGACGGAATGACAGCATTTCAAAGGCCAAGAATTTTGAAATGCTGGCATTCAGGGCCAGGGATCGCGGTTGGGTAGGGGGGTACTTCCTCTTCCTTTCAAGTGTTTGGGAGATGGAAAGCTGAACGTTTCCACGGGACATTGTGGAGATGGTTGGTGACCCAGGTGGTGGTGTTGCTGACAGATCCTCTGTTTGCGGGGTGGCAGGTGCCGGTATCACTACAGATGTGGCTGGAGCGGCCGAGACTGCAGCAGAAGAGGAAGCAGGATGAGCCAGAGACGTTTCTTGGTTTTGAAGGTGTCTACTCCACTGCAGCTCTTGCTTTGCACTTAGATGCCTGATCATGCAGGTTGTGCTAAGGTTGAGAAGGTTTATGCCTCGCTTCAGGCTCTGATTGCACAGGGTGCAAACCACTTGTGTCCTGTCATCAGCACATTTTCTAAAGAACTTCCACGCTAGAGAACTCCTTTGAGCTGACTTTGGTGCGCTCGTTCCCTTGCTGCGTTGGGCAGTAGCAGGCGTAGTGTCTAGGGCACGGCCGCTCCGCTTCTGCACCCTGCTCCCTCTTCTGCTGTGCTGGTGGCTCTGTGCGACCACCGCCTCTTCCTCCAAACTACTCAGGTCACCTGCATGACGTTCATTCCATGTGGGGTCTAGGACCTCATCGTCCTCCACATCATCTTCCATCCAGTCTTTACCCCTGCCCTCCTTGTCGGTCTCCACAATGCTGAACGCCACAGCAGTTGGCACCATGGTCCTTGCATGTACTCATCTTGAGAAATAAGTGGTTGGGCATCGCTGCACTCAATCTCTTCCACTTCTGGGGCAGGGCTAGGTGGATGGCCCTGGGAAACCCTGCTGACAGAGTCCTCAAAAAAGAAGAAGAGACTGCTGTATGGATTGGGGCTCAGACTGCTTGCCTGATTTGCAAGGGGGGTGAGGTGAAAGACGGTTGGACATCGGCTGCAGGTGCCAACTCTGACCTTTCTGCAGTAGACTGGGTGGGAGACAATGTGAAGGAACTGGAGGCACTGTCAGCAGCAAACCAATCTACTATCGCCTCTCTGTGTTCTGGCCTCATCACTTCTAGAGGCGTATGATGCCCTACCAAATACTGATGCAGGTTCTGTCGCCTACTAACATTTGAGGAAGGTGTTTCACTTGTGCGTGTAGCTGGCACAGATCGACCACGTCCTCTCCTTGCAACAGGAGCTCTACCAGCAGCGCCACGGCCCCTATTTGACGGTCTCCTCATATTTCTGTAATTTAAGATCTTGCCCTAGAACGGTGTTTATTGAATAGCGGAACAAAACAACAACAGTATCGCACGGGTGTATCTCACAGTCAAATATGCAAACTATGCCGCAATTTAATGTTTTTTACCCCAAAAGGGTGTATATTGAATAGCGGAATAGGATAAAAAACGGTGTATCTCACACGTACAAACACAGACTAGGCCCCAATTAAAATTTTTTGTACCACCCTAAAGGGAGGATGAGGAAGAGGAGTAGGAGGAGTTGGGAACAGGAGGCAAACTGAAGCGCCCTGCAATCCTCGGCGGTAGAAGGAGATGCGCCAAACAAATTTAAAAAGGTGTATCTCACATGTACCGATACAGACTATCCCGCAATTTAATTTATTACACTCCAAAAGGGTGTATATTGAATAGCGGAATAGGACAAATTTTACAAAACGGTGTATCTCACACGTACAAACACAAACTAGGCCTCGATTACAATTTTTGTACCCTAAAGGCAGGATGAGGAAGAGGAGTAGGAGGAGTTGGGAACAGGAGCCAAACTGAAGCGCCCTGCAATCCTTGGCGGGGGAAGGAGATGCGCCAAACAAATTTAAAAGGTGTATCTCACACGTACCGATACAGACTATGCCGTAATTTAATTTTTTTACACTCCAAAAGGGTGTATATTGAATAGCGGAATAGAAAAATTTTTATAATACGGTGTATCTCACACGTACAAACACAGACTAGGCCCCGATTACAATTTTTGGTACCCTAAAGGCAGGATGAGGAAGAGGAGTAGGAGGAGTTGGGAACAGGAGGCAAACTGAAGCGCCCTGCAATCCTCGGCGGTAGAAGGAGATGCGCCAAACAAATTTAAAAAGGTGTATCTCACATGTACCGATACAGACTATCCCGCAATTTAATTTTTTACACTCAAACAGGGTGTATATTGAATAGTGGAATAGGACAAATTTTACAAAACGGTGTATCTCACACGTACCAACACAAACTAGGCCCCGATTACAATTTTTTGTACCCTAAAGGCAGGATGAGGAAGAGGAGTAGGAGGAGTTGGGAACAGGAGCCAAACTGAAGCGCCCTGCAATCCTCGGCGGTAGAAGGAGATGCGCCAAACAAATTTAAAAAGGTGTATCTCACATGTAGCGATACAGACTATCCCGCAATTTAATTTTTTACACTCAAACAGGGTGTATATTGAATAGCGGAATAGGACAAATTTTACAAAACGGTGTATCTCACACGTACAAACACAATCTAGGCCCCGATTACAATTTTTTGTACCCTAAAGGCAGGATGAGGAGTAGGAGGAGATCGGAACAGGCAGGAGGCAGACTGAAGCACCCTCAAATCCTCGGCAGTATGAGATGCGCCCCAAAAATTGGAAAGGTGTATCTCACACGTACCGACACAGACTATCCCGCAATTTAATTGTTTATACCCAAAGGTTTTGATTAAATAGCGGAATAGAAATTATGATCAAAAAAAGTGTATGTATCTCACACGTATAAAACCACACTAGGCCCCAATTACTATTGTTTGTACCCCTAAAAGGCTGGATGAGGAGTAGGAGGAGTTTGGAACAGGCAGCACCCTCAAATCTTCAGAAGTATGAGATGAACCCCAAAAACTTGGAAAGGTGGATCTCACACGTACCAACACAGACTATCCCGCAATTTAATTGTTTATACCCAAAGGTTTTTATTGAATAGCGGAATAGAAAATATGATCAAAAAAAGTGTATGTATCTCACACGTACAGAACCACACTAGGCCCCAATTACTATTGTTTGTACCCCTAAAAGGCAGGATGAGGAGTAGGAGGAGTTTGGAACAGGCAGCACCCTCAAATCTTCAGAAGTATGAGATGAACCCAAAAAACTTGGAAAGGTGGATCTCACACGTACCAACACAGACTATCCTGCAATTTAATTGATCCCCAAAGGTTTTTATTGAATAGCGGAATAGAAAATATGATCAAAAAAAGTGGATGTATCTCACACGTACAAAACCACACTAGGCCCCAATTACTATTGTTTGTACCCCTAAAAGGCTGGATGAGGAGTAGGAGGAGTTTGGAACAGGCAGCACCCTCAAATCTTCAGAAGTATGAGATGAACCCCAAAAACCCCAAATATCATTCAGCTCTGCTGCAGGCCACAATTTAATTTTTTTTAACCCAAGGCTGTATATTGAATAGTGGAATAGAAAAAAGTGTATGATTTTTGAAACCACTCAATAATAGCACATGTGAACTGAACACAGCAGTGTATGATCAGTCAGCACAGCACAGCTGAAGGAAAAATGCTGCACACAGTGACTGATAGAAAAATACTTTTCTCCCTCCTCCTCAGTGGGCAAAAAAAATTGTGTTCACTGCACCCCACACACAGCAAAATCGATGTGGACCACTGACACCTGCCTATCTCCAGCCTCTCCCTAAATGGATTGATAAGATCGTAGATCGGTCACTGAAAACCCTTCCCACACAGCAAAATCGATCGTAGAAAACTGACCCTAAAAATCAGCAGCAGCCTCTCCCTAAAAGGATTGATAAGATCGTAGATCGGTCACTGAAAACCCCTCCCACACAGCAAAATCGATCGTAGAGAACTGACCCTAAAAATCAGCAGCAGCCTCTCCCTAAAAGAATTGATAAGATCGTAGATCGGTCACTGAAAACCCCTCCCACACAGCAAAATCGATCGTAGAAAACTGACCCTAAAAATCAGCAGCCTCGCCCTAAAATGCCTACAACTCGCCCTGCCTAACACACTCCGACCTGTCCCTCAATTCTATCCGGACACAAATGTTTTTTTTTTCCTGTCTGTCCCTAATCAGCAGCCAGCACGTATGATGTGTGCTCTGTCCCTGAACTAACACAGCAGAATGACGCAGCGGCGCTGCCTCGGACTTATAAAGACTTGGTCACATGCTTCAGATGGCCAATCACAGCTACTAATACATTTGTAGGCATGGCTGGGATGGCTTAAGGCACACCAGTTAAACGCTTGTTGATTGGCTGTTGAAAGCCCGCCATGAAAAGCACGCCAATGCATGCAAAACCCGGAAATAAAACGACCGAACACGGATTTTTACCCAAATATACAGTAAAGTTTTCGGGTCCGTGTTCGGGTAACAAAAAAACAATTATTCGGTACGAACACGAATAATACAGTCCGTGTTCGCTCAACCCTAATCAGTGTCGATCAGTACTACCAATCAGTGCTCATCAATAGTACCAATCAGTGCCCATCAGTACTACCAGTCAGTGCCAACTATCAGTGCCCATCAGTACTACCAATCAGTGCCCATCAGTACTGCTAATTAGTGCCAACCAGTGCCAACTATCAGTGCTGCTAATTAGTACCCATCAGTACTACTTATCAGTGCCCACAAGTGCCACCTATCAGTGCCCATCAGTACTACCAATCAGTGCCACCTATCAGTGCCCATCAGTACTGCTAACCAGTGACAACTATTAGTGCTGATAATTAGTACCCATCAGTACTGCTAACCAGTGGCAACTATCAGTGCTGAATTTCAGTGCCCATCAGTGCAGCCTCATCATAAGTGACAATTAGTGCCGCCTATCAGGGGGTGACAGTGCCTGGTATTGAAAAAGGGGGGGGTAGGAAGGGGGGGATAGTGCCCGGTATTGAAAGGGGGGGCAGTGCCGGTATTAAAGGGGGGGCAGGAAGGAGGGACGGTGCCCGGTATTGAGGGGGGGCAGGAAGGGGGGGATGGTCAAAATTTGTCATGCCTGGATGAATGCTTGTCACTATGGTGTAACTAATTATTTATGAGTAGAACCCTTATGCTCCTTCATCCGGCATGGTTTCATACTAGTAACTGGAATCCTCCTCGTTAGTGTTGGAGTTCAGTAGACATCGAAGAATATAAGCTAATTATTCCATTAGTATAAAAGCAAATATTTTACCGTTTCCAAATGGAAAATACGGCATTTGGCTGTGTTCATCTCTCTGGTGCAGGTCATTAGAATGGAGCGCTTCACTTCGGTATTCTTAGTTCTGGATCATCTGGAGTGTCTATATATATATATATATATATATATATATATATATATACACAGTATACGTGTACACTGAAGATAGGTCCTGGATGGGTCTTCCAGCATGACTATGACCCAAAACATACCGCCAAGGTAACAAAGAAGTGGCTTAAGAAGAAGCACATTGAGGTCATAAAGTGGCCTAGCCAGTCTCCAGACCTTAATCCTATAGAAAATGTATGGAGGGAGCTAAAACTTTAAGTTGCCAAGCAACAGCCAAGAAACTTTAAGGGTTTAGAGAAGATCTGTAAAGAAGAGTGGACCAAAATCTCTCCTGAGATGTGTGAAAACCTGGTCACTAACTACAAGAAACGTCTTACCTCAGTAGTTGGTGGAAGAACCCTTGTTGGCAATCACAAAGTCATGTTTTGTTTGGGGACCAAGTGCTTATTTTACTCACTAAACTGCAACTCCATTTATAACATTTGTCTCATGGTTTTTTTTTTCTGGATTTCTGGTTGATATTCTGTCTCTATCATAAAAATACACCTATGATAAAAAAATTATACACCCACCATTTCTTTGTAAGTGGGCAAACTTACACAATCTGCAGGGGATGAAATCATTATTTTCCCCATTGTAAGAATAAACACTCAAAGAGCCCTCAGAATTACATTCCACACTCTGAATCTAGTAGGTCTTTTTAAAGGGGTCCTTAAGACAAAAAACAAATGCATGAGGTCAACTAAATACATACTAAACTCTTAATCTGAGCATGCAGCCTGCCTGGCCAAGGAAAGGAGGGGGGGGGTGAATGTGCGATGGTAATAGGCAGTATTATATTTATCCCCCCCTTGGTGGGAGTGGAGATGACCCATCTATGAGGATATAAAGTACATACACACACAGCACAAGGATGTGTTCACACTACGAGATGGTTCTCTGGGCTGCAGTTCCTCTGACCTCCACAAGGTGGTGGTCTCACTTCTACCCAGACAGGAAGTCTCTATGGAACACAGGAAGTGATCTGAGGTACATAGAGGAAGCTCCGTGTGATACGAGGTAGATGTGACGCTGAAATTGGCAGAAGAGGAGGTAATAAGATCTTATTTTTTATTTACACCCAGTCCCCCCCCGAGCAGTAATATATTTCTCTCCCCCTTGGTGGTAGTGGAGATGACCCATCTATAAGGATATACAGTACATACACACACAGCACAAGGCCGTGTTCACACTACCAGACGTTTCTCAGGGCTGCATTTCCTCTGAGCTCCACAAGGTGGTGATCTCACTTCCAACCAGACTGGAAATCTCTATGGAAGACAGACAGGAAGTGATGTCAGGTACAGACAGGAAGTTCCGGGTGAGAGGTGAGTTGGGAGGAAGTAGAGAGGAGACATTGCTGGAAGAGGCAGCAGAGGAGGTAATAAGATCTTATTTTATATTTACACCCAGTAACCCCCACCCATCATGCCCGTCCTCTTCCTCCATAGTCACTGTGACGTCTTTTATCTCCAGCAGATGATGATACACACATATATAGTGTGGAAACCTAGATTAATCTCTTGTAAAGAGGGATAAGATTCAGGTTCTACTGAAATTGGCACTTCCACACCCTTTCTTCAAAGATACAAACCCCTCCCCGGGGCTCCTACCCTGGGCTCCTCTGCCCTTCCTGCAGGCCTGGGACTGGCATGGCAGATGGAGTGGAGGATAATTAGTTCTCAGCTCTCTCCTCCGGTGAGTGAACCCAGAAGAGATGAGCACGAGGGATCACTGGCAGGAGGAATATATAAATCTTTATATCACTAGACATGTCACCAGCAGGGGAAGGAGGTCATGATTCATATATATATATATATATATATATATATATATATATATACATACTGTAGATCTTTAAACCACTAGAGGGGCCACCAATAGGAGGAAGGAGGTCCTGATTCCTCTATATAGATCTTTATATCACTAGAGGGGTCACCAGCAGGTGGAAGGAGGTCCTGATTCCTCTATATAGATCTTTATATCACTGGAGGGGTCACCAGCAGGAGGAAGGAGGTCCCGATTCCTCAATGCACTGTAGATCTTTATATCACTAGAAGGGTCACCAGCATGAGGAAGGACGTCCAAATTTCTCTATATAGATCTCTATATCACTGGAGGGATCACTGGCAGGAGGAAGGAGGTCCTGATTCCTCTATATAGATCTTTATATCACTGGCAGGAGGAAGGAGGTCCCGATTCCTCGATATAGATCTTTATATCACTGACAGGAGGAAGGAGGTCCTGATTCCTCTATATAGATCTTTATATCACTAGAGAGATCACCGGCAGGAGAAAGGACATCCAGATTACTTTATATACTGTAGATCCTTATATCACTGGAGGGGTCACCAGCAGGAGGAAGGAGGTCCTGATTCCTCTATATAGATCTTTATATTACTGGAGGGATCACCAACAGGAGGAAGGAGGTCCCGATTCCTCAATGCACTATAGATCTTTATTTCACTAGAGGGGTCACAAGCAGGATGAAGGAGGTCCCAGTTCCTCTATATTGATCTTTATATCACTGGAGGGGGTCACCAGCAGGAGGAAGGAGGTCCCGATTCCTCAAGGCACTGTAGATCTTTATATCACTAGAGGGGTCACCAGCAGGAGGAGGGAGGTCCCAATTCCTCTATATTGATCTTTATATAACTGGAGGGGTCACCAGCAGGAGGAAGGAGGTCCTGATTTCTCTATATAGATCTTCCTCCATAGTCTTCTTCCTCCATAGTCACTCTGATGTCTTTTATCTCCAGCAGGTGAAGATACACACATATAGAGTGTGTGTAACTGAACCGCGACCCCACAATGTGCTTGCGTGCTTCCGTGAGAATAGCGCTTCCTGCAGTCTTGAACATAGAGGTCAGATATTTTAGCCGCCGCCCCCCCCCCCATACAAAACTGACTGAGAATAGCTTGTATAAGATCTGGAACATTTATTGAACAAATTCACACCAAATATAAACCCCACCAGGTCAGGTGCCTGATTACATTATCCTATGCAGATAAAATTGTGTACAGAAATATAATTAATTTATCTAAGGAACAACCAACACAAACAATATTCTACTTTCCCACTAGCAACTAATAGATGACAGTGATTTACTTAACTTGAGCTAATTAACTAGCAGACTTTCCATCATCGATTTCATTGAGTACAATACACGTTATTATAAGTGTAAACACATCACAACTTCTTAATACACAGACAATAGCAGGAGACTACCAGTAACAGACTGTTCATCTACTACTTGAAGAACATGGAACAGAGGCCAATGTGACCAGCTATTTCAATGAACATGTTCAGAATCAAACAAACCAGGAATAGTCTTCATATATTTCTTGAGAGATATTGTTGATAATTATTACTGTCCCATTTGAAGTAATCCAAACCATATTCTCAGTGTCCATTGAGTAGCTGTCAATCATTTCCTTGGTCACCCTGTGCCCCTAATAGACACATAAGAGGGGCCTAGGGAGCCGAGACAGGGATTTCCCAACCTCTCTAAGGTAAGCTGGGTTCCACGGGCCCCCCCAACCAAAGTGACTCCCGTCACAGTGGGGAAATCTAGATTAGCCCCTTCAGGGTCAGAACATTTCCCCACTTACAGGGCCAACCCATTCTCTTCATTTTGGAGATGTCACCTTCTAACCTTAGCAGTCTCTTGTAACGAGGGATGAGATGCAGATTTGGGTTGTACTGAAATTCACACTTTTACACCCTTCCTCTGAAGAAACAAATATCCCCACGCCTCACAACCTTAACCATGTACCTGCATCTCCTACAGACCCAGGACCGGTGTTCTGCTGAAAACTCCAAATTGCTGAGAACTACAACAACGTTATTTCCGGTGAATGTAGTCCAGGAAAATTTGGAGATTTTGACCACTTGGTGTTTTCAGAGGACAGCGGCAGCCTTTACACTCCGGTACATGCTATAATTAGTGGAGATTGTTAGTCTGCCCGCTAGTAACCATAAACATGGTCGCCTCCAAGGTGGCGACAACTAGCGGGCGAACTAACAATCTCCACTAATTATAGCGTCTACTGGAGTGTAAAGGCTGCCGCTGTTCTGTGAAAACACAGAGTGGTCGAAATCTCCAATTATTCCTGGTCTACACTCACCAGAAGTAACGTTCTCTGCAAGTTGGAGTTTTTGGCAGAACACCGGCATGGAGGATGGAGAGGAGGGTGATTAGTTCTCGGATTTTCTCTCCAGTGAATGAATCCAGAAGAGACGAGCATTTCATTTCTAAGTTCAGAGCTGTCATCCCGAACTGTACTTGATCAGCTTCACTGGGGTTCATAGGTGATGTTAGGGGGTCTAGTAGACCCCTGATGTCTTCTTAAACAGGACCTGTCATTTATACTATGCTGTCATCTATGGGGCTTTGGGCGGCTCACAATTCTGGGGCCATTATTCCTGTTTTTTTTCTAAACTAATTACCTGTAGGAGCTTTTGCAGCGTTGTCTTTTCACCATGTTGGGTAGTGAAGTTAGTCGCCGTTTTATGGGGGACACACAATTTTAAGGGTTGGCATAATCATGGGAAGGGGGGGCGCTTTGTTTTTAGAAGCATAAAATGCAGATTTATTATGTGTGTAAAAATTCAATTTTTTTTAAAAGCCCATCTCCGGGGAAACAAAAAATGACTAAAACCTAAATGAGCATTTAACCCTCGTATAAAGGGGGCAGCCCCACTTCAAGGGTTACACGGTCATTTTGGTGTAGGGAACCAGAAAAAGCTTGTTTACTTGTCCAATCCACTGATCTCTCAATAACCGACACTCTCCTCTACTCCCCTACACTCTGGCAGTGGACTGTCCCTCCTCCTGTCCAATCAAGGGCTATGGGCTCTGCATTGGTCTTGATGGTTTTAGAGAACCTGTGACCACTCTTTATAAAAACTTCCCCCTAAGTAACACAATGTTCATGTTCCATGTTCCCACCAGGGGCAACCCGCCTATAACCCTTTATATCCCCATCCTAATATTGTCCAACAAATTAGTGATGAGCCGAACACCCCCCGGTTCGATTTGCACCATAACACCGCGAACAGAGGAAAAGTTTGTTTGAACAAACTAATCAAACGGCCTCATTTTGAAGGCTTCAATGCAAGTTATTGCTCCAAAAAAGTGTATGGGGGTCCGGGTATTGACCTGGGGAACATTTAGCAATGACATTTTTTTTTTAAAAACAATCGTTTTTAAAGGAGCAGTAATTTACTGATTTTAATGAGGCTTAAAGTGGAAGTATAAAAATGAAAAATTCCTTCAAATATCGTGCCTGGGGGGTCCCCTGAATGTGCCTGTAAAGTAGTGAATCTCTACGATTTATGTAGCCTGCTACAGCTATACTGATATTTCTAAAGCAAAAAATGTCATATACAAATATACATACAAATTTCAAATCACATGTACTTGTCATATGGTGCCTGAACACCATAACCCCTCGCAGTTACTCTTGCTGGGTGCAGGAACGGGCCCTGCTGCTAAAAATCCATACAAATATGAAACCGCATGTACTTGTCATATAGGTGCCAAAAATTGGGCCTTTGGTGTTGCTGGTGCCTGAACACCTTAACCAACCCCTCGTAGTTACTCTTGCTGGGTGCAGGAATGGGACCTGCTGGTATGAATTCCATGCAAATTTAAAATCCCATGTGCTATAAAAGTGCGAAAAATTGGGCTTTTGTGGAAGGTGGTGCCTGAACACCGTAACCAAGGCCTCGCCGTTACTCTTGCTGGGTGCAGGAATGGGACCTGCTGGTAAGAATTCCATGCAAATTTGAAATCGCATGTGCTATACAAGTGCCAAAAATTGGGCCTTTGCCGTATGTGGTGCCTGAACACCGTAACCAAGGCCTCGCAGTTAGTCTTGCTGGGTGCAGGAATGGGACCTGCTGGTAAGAATTCCATGCAAATTTGAAATTGCATGTGCTACACACGTGCCAAAAATTGGACCTTTGGTGTTGGTGGTGCCTGAACACCATAAACCCTCACGGTTAGCAGGGCACAGGGACAGGGCCTGCTATTAAAAATGACATACGACATTTAAATTGTATGCACCTGTCATACAAGTGCAGAAAAATTAGGCCTTGGGGGTTGGTAGTGACCTTAACCAAAAACATTGTTGGAAGCTAGCAGAATCAAGGTAGAGGAATAGGATAGGCAGCATATGCAGTCTTCAAGGGATGGCAGACCCCTAGCAAATTCAATCAGTTACATCAGCATCAGGGGCCTGATAGCTCTTGTTGATCCAGGACTGGTTCATTTTGATGAAAGTCAGCTGATCATCAGAGTCTGTGGACAGACACACTCTTTTGTACATGACAAAACCTCCAGCAGCACTGAATGTCCGTTCGGAATGCACGCTGAAAGCAGGACAGGCCAGTAGCTCCATTGCATATTGAGCAAGTTCTGGCCAGTGGTCCATTCTCAAGACCCAGTAACCCAGTGGATGCTCAGCTGGAGAGGTCTCCAAGTCTGCTTTTGCTCCTAGATAATCATGCACCATATGATGGAGATGCTGGCGATGGTTGCTTAAACCTAACAGACCTGGGTGCTGCTGAGGACAAAAGAACTGTTTAAAGGCATCGGTCAGCCTGCCGCCTCCTCCACCGCTCCTCCATTGGCTGAACGATGCCTCAGAAACATGTCCGGAGAATGTTGACCTCCCAGAGTCCATGTGTCAGCTAATGTAGTGTGGAGGTCATCATTATCTGCTAAATAGGAGGGAAAGCACCAGGGTTTAAAGGTGGATTTCTGGGGGGACAAAGTGAGTAGAACCGACACGGTCGGTTCTACTCACTTTTTCCCCCCCAGAAATCAACCTCCCAGTGTCTAGAAAGGCGGTACACAATTATTTTTTCAAGGCCAAGGCCTCCTCAAGATGTTTCATCCTCTGCTCCTTCTGCAAAGGCAGGGTGAGCTCTGCAACTTTACCCTTGTAACGTGGATCAAGAAGGGTTGCCAACCAGTAATTACCCCCCTCCTTGATAGCACGAATCCTCGGGTCCTTTCGCAGGATTTGCATAATCAGGGAGCCCATGCAACGTAAGTTGGAGGAGGCATGAGCTTCTGAGTCCTCTGGGTCACTAAGGATGACATTGTCAGCAGGAGCAACCTCTCCCCCAACCATGTACAACTCCTGGGGCTTCTGGGGAATCAAAACCATCCCTTGAAGACTGCTGTATCCTATCCTTTTCCTCTACATCCATGCTGCCAAAATCCTCCTCCTCCTCTTCCTCGTGTGTTTTGTGGCCCTGCAGGAATGATATCTGCATAAAGGGGGCCTTGTGAGGAAAGGAAGTCCTCCTCTTCCTGCCGCTGTTCTGCCTCAAGTGCCCTGTCAATGATTCCACGCAGCGTGTGCTCCAGCAGGTAGACTAGCGGGATAGTGTCACTGATGCATGCATCGTCCGAGTGGCCTCCTCAAATGGTGACATGACGATGGATGCATCCTTAATCAAAAGCCACTGGCGTAGCGAGAAAAAGCCAAGCTCCCCTGACCCTGTCCTTGCGCCATACTCACACAGGTACTCATTGATGGCCCTCTACTGCGTGTGCAGCCGCAGCAGCATTGCCAACGTTGAGTTCCACCTGGTGGACATGTCACATATGAGGCGGTTGGTGGGCAGGTTGAATTCCCATTGAATGTCAGATAAGCGAGCACTGGCATTGAACGAACGGCGGAAATGGCCACAGACTTTCCTGGCCTGCCTCAGGAGATCTTGGAAGCCCGGGTATCTGCTCAAGAAACGCTGCACCACCAGATTCAGAACATGTGCCAAGCATGGAACATTTGTCAAGTGTCCCTGTCGGAGGGCGGAGTGAAGGTTTGTGCCATTATCACATACAACCATTCCTGGCTCAAGCTATTGTGGCGTCAACCATCTCTGAGCCTGCCCTTGCAGAGCTGACAGAATCTCTGCACCGGTGTGACTCCTATCCCCTAGACCAGTGGTGGCGAACCTATGGCACGTGTGCCACAGCTGGCACGCAGAGCCCTCTCTGTGGGCACGCGAGGAAGAAGAGCGCACATCCTATACGAAGTGTATTTCCTCCACATCGCACTCCCCCTCCCATAGAACTACATCTCCCACATGGCTCTGGGGCCAGGGGATGATGTATCTGGGATGGGCGTGGTCGAGACAAGGCGGTGCTGCCGGGTTAGATGAAGTCACATCGACAATGGACGCCAGAGCAGGGTAAGATTCCAATAGGCTGGTCTCACCTGCAGCCTGCTGCTGTTTATGGTCTCAGAAATTGCCCTCCCCACTTATTAGATACTCTGCTCAGGGCCAGTGACGGGGGTACACAGGGGAACGGTGTAGCAGGATGGAAGTAAAATTACAGGACGCTGCACTGTGTCTCTCCTTCCAGCAGCTGAAGGACAGCTTCTTCTCCTGCCAGCTTTTAGCAGCTGGAAGGAGAGACACAGTGCAGCGTCCTGTAATTTTCCTCCCATCCCTGAGCCCTTTACTATTTCTGCCCAGTGCTGCTACAGTGTGATGCATAAAAAAAAAAAAAAAATAGGAAAGTAGTCATGTGTAAATAGCATGACATTCCCATGTATACAGCACTATTTATATATAAATAGCTCGGCATTCATATGCAAATTCCACCCCTCCCCAGTTCCCACCTTTCTCTCCTGAATGGTGCCAGAGAAGTGGATGCAAACAGACAGTAGCAGGCTTGAGAGTCCTGCTTTCCACTGCAATGCTGGATGTTCCATCAGGTACAGCATTCATGTTTCTGTAATACTGGGTCAGCAGGAGGGGGGTTTAACTATTTGGAGTGCAAAGGTGAGCAGTAGGATGGGGTGCAAAGGTAGGCAAAGAGGCAGTGTGCAGAGGTCAGCAGCTTTGGGGGGGGGGGTGCAATAGTGAGCAGAGCAGGTCATGTAGAAGTAAGCAAAGAGGGGGGCTTTGGGGTGCAGAGGTGAGCAGCTGGATTGGGGTGCATTTGCATATAAAGCAGCCCTTTCTGTCCCTCTGAGAAGCAATCTGTGGTGGATCAATAGTCAGAAGGCAGTTGACAGGTGGCTAGGAGGTGATATATCACCTTCCCCCCCCCACCCCCGGTATTAACCCACTGGCACTTTGAAATAGATAAGCTGGTTTTGTGTTGCAGTTTGGGCACTCGGGCTCGAAAAGGTTCGCCATCACTGCCCTAGACAGACCAACTGAAGCACAGCATGGCATCTTTTAGCCTGACTGCTTACGTAGTCCCTTGAATGCTTAGGGAGCACTGCTGCTGCAGAGGAGAATTGCGCAGAAGAGGACATGGAGGAGGAGGAGGTGGTGGTGGTGGAGTAGCCAGATGTGGCAAAACCAGTACCAACTTTTTGGAGGCGTGGTGGCAAAACAAGCTCCAGCACCGAACCCTGTCCTGCATCTTTCCCAGCTGCCAGCAGAGTTACCCAGTGCGCCGTGAAAGAAATGTAATGTCCCTGTCCATGCCTGCTGGACCAAGAGTCAGCAGTAATGTGCACCTTCCTGCTGACCGCTTTGTCCAACAAGGCCAAAACACTACCTTCCACATGACGGTAGAGAGCCGGAATGGTCTTACGCAAAAAGTAATGCCTTTTTGGGACCTACCCCTGTGGTACAGCACATTCCACAAATTTGCGAAAGGGAGGCGAGTCTACCAGCTGAAAAGGCAGCAACTGTAATGCTAGCAATATGGCCAAGCTAGCATTAAGACGCTGAGCATGTGGATGGCTGGGACAGTATTTCTTTCTATGGTTCAAATACTGGGGTAGTGAAATTTGCCTGATGTTCAAATCAAGCGGGGGTGTACTGCTAGCAGATTGGATGCAACTCTCTGTGCCACTCATTGCCATACCATCATCCCTCTCAATGCTGGTATTTGAGAAGGCATGAGGTATAGTTGGGTTAGAGATTGCAGATGAGGAGCAAGGTGATGTATGCTTGTTTTGATATGGTGACTCTTTCAGGTGCTGTTGCCAACGGACTGCATGGCAGGTCGTCATATGCCTTGTCAAGCATGTGGTGCCCAATCAGCTGGTGTTCTGACTGCACTTGATCTGCTTTAGACAGATGCTGCAAACAGCAATGCTGCGGTATACTGCACAGGTGCTGAAAAAAGCCCTCACTAATGAACTTTTTAGAGTCCGCGGGGATTTTTCAGCACCTTGCACCTGTGGAGCTCTGTGCTGTGACACAATAGGTTGGCTACTGCTAGGCCTACCCATGGAGCACATCCTGCCTCGTTGCAGTTGTGCATCCTCCTCATTCTCCCCCCTCCTCCTCCTCTATATTGTCAGGCACTGAAGTACGGTCAGTGACCTCATCATCCCCTCCCTCCTCGTCACTGGAGCAAACTTGGCAATATGCTTCAGCTGTGGCAACATGACTGCTGGTCTCTTGTCCGTCATTGTCACCCCCTCTCTCTAGGCTCATGTTATTCCCTTCATCAACCTGGGAAACAACATCACAGCTGTCAAATTGCTGCGCATCCTCCAGGAGCATGACACTTACACTATGATCGACTAGTTTCGGTGACTCCTCTGTGCATGATGGTGGGGCAACAGAAGATGAAGCTGTGGAGAAGGAGCCTGTGGAACGGGCCGCTTTGGCAGCTGCAGTGGAAGGCAAACTACTGGTAGCGTGGGTGTCAGAGGAAGAGGAGGATGAGGATGGCTTATTGATCCAGTCCACCAACTCTTCCACATCTTGTGGATGAATAGCACGGGCAGCACCAGAAAGAAAGGACGGGTGCTCTGTCTGCAGAGGATGCACTATGTCGACTGTGACCACCATTTTTCACAATCAACACAGAGGCTGCTTGCCCTCTTTTCGTGGCTTGTGAGCATCGGCCTCTCCTTGTCGGCCTTTCGGACATGATGTTGATACAGATCAATATAGGGTATACGCAACTGACCAATAGATACTCAATGACCTGATATGATGTAATTGCTAGCCCTATAGATGAGCTGTGGTGGTTATAGATGTACGCAACTGACCGATTATCAATACTCTCACTGATATCTGATGTAATCTATAATCCTATAGATGGATGATCTGTCATCCCTATAGATAAAACCCCCACTGAGCACAAAGGTTACTGCTGTAGATCTCTGGAATGATGTGTATTCACACAGGTATGTGACCCCCTATAGATAAAACCCCAACTGAGCACAAAGGTTACTGCGGTTGATCTCTGGAATGATGTTAATAAAGATTTTAGAATTTTGCAGAAACTGACCGATAAACAATACTGGTACTGGTATCTGATGTATGAATCTATCCCTCACACAGGAACCTTGGCCCTCCCTATACTGTCTGATATGATGTAAAAAAATCAATCTATCCCTACCTCACACAGGAACCTCGCCCTCCCTACACTGCTAGGAATGTCTCCCTGCACCCCCTATAGATAAAACCCCCACTGAGCTCAAAGGTTACTGCCGTAGATCTCTGGAATGATGTGTATTCACACAGGTATGTGACCCCCTATAGATAAAACCCCCACTGAGCACAAATGTTACTGCCGTAGATCTCTGGAATGATGTGTATTCACACAGGTATGTGACCCCCCCTATAGATAAAACCCCCACTGAGCACAAAGGTTACTGCCGTAGATCTCTGGAATGATGTGTATTCACACAGGTATGTGACCCCCTATAGATAAAACCCCCACTGAGCACAAAGGTTACTGCCGTAGATCTCTGGAATGATGTGTATTCACACAGGTATGTGACCCCCTATAGATAAAACCCCCACTGAGCACAAAGGTTACTGCCGTAGATCTCTGGAATGATGTGTATTCACACAGGTATGTGACCCCCCTATAGATAAAACCCCCACTGAGCACAAAGGTTACTGCCGTAGATCTCTGGAATGATGTGTATTCACACAGGTATGTGACCCCCTATAGATAAAACCCAAACTGAGCGCAAAGGTTACTGCCGTAGATCTCTGGAATGATGTGTATTCACACAGGTATGTGACCCCCTATAGATAAAACCCAAACTGAGCACAAAGGTTACTGCCGTAGATCTCTGGAATGATGTGTATTCACACAGGTATGTGATCCCCTATAGATAAAACCCCCACTGAGCGCAAAGGTTACTGCCATAGATCTCTGGAATGATGTGTATTCACACAGGTATGTGACCCCCCTATAGATAAAACCCCCACTGAGCACAAAGGTTACTGCCGTAGATCTCTGGAATGATGTGTATTCACACAGGTATGTGACCCCCTATAGATAAAACCCCCACTGAGCACAAAGGTTACTGCCGTAGATCTCTGGAATGATGTGTATTCACACAGGTATGTGACCCCCTATAGATAAAACCCCCACTGAGCACAAAGGTTACTGCCGTAGATCTCTGGAATGATGTGTATTCACACAGGTATGTGACCCCCCTATAGATAAAACCCAAACTGAGCGCAAAGGTTACTGCCGTAGATCTCTGGAATGATGTGTATTCACACAGGTATGTGACCCCCTATAGATAAAACCCAAACTGAGCGCAAAGGTTACTGCCGTAGATCTCTGGAAGGATGTGGATTCACACAGGTATGTGACCCCCTATAGATGAAACCCCCACTGAGCACAAAGGTTACTGCCATAGATCTCTGGAATGATGTGTATTCACACAGGTATGTGACCCCCTATAGATAAAACCCCCACTGAGCACAAAGGTTACTGCCGTAGATCTCTGGAATGATGTGTATTCACACAGGTATGTGACCCCCTATAGATAAAACCCCCACTGAGCACAAAGGTTACTGCCGTAGATCTCTGGAATGATGTGTATTCACACAGGTATGTGACCCCCCTATAGATAAAACCCCCACTGAGCGCAAAGGTTACTGCCGTAGATCTCTGGAATTATGTGTATTCACACAGGTATGTGACCCCCTATAGATAAAATCCCCACTGAGCACAAAGGTTACTGCCATAGATCTCTGGAATGGTGTGTATTCACACAGGTATGTGACCCCCTATAGATAAAACCCCAACTGAGCACAAAGGTTACTGCGGTTGATCTCTGGAATGATGTTAATAAAGATTTTAGAATGTTGCAGAAACTGACCGATAAACAATACTGGTACTGGTATCTGATGTATGAATCTATCCCTCACACAGGAACCTTGGCCCTCCCTATACTGTCTGATATGATGTAAAGAAATCAATCTATCCCTACCTCACACAGGAACCTCGCCCTCCCTACACTGCTAGAAATGTCTCCCTGCACTATCTGACCAAAAAATAAAAAACGGCTCTGTCCCTGCCTGAATCGCATGCCTGTCCCTCTCTGAACACCGCACAATGACACTACACACTGCGGCTGCGCGAGCAGCCCTTTATGTAGTGTGGGGCGTGTACTTGGCCCCTGAGCCCTGATTGGATAAAGGCAGCCTAGCCTGCCTTTAGTCCAATCATGGCAGAGATCTGTTGATTGGCCAAAGCATGAGGTCAGGGTGCATGCTTTGGCCAATCACATAATGCACTGCATGCGCAGAGCATATGCAGTGCATTATGGGAAACTCGAATTTCCCGCGAAGAAGCACATTTGTTCGTCATTCGACGAACGAGTAATGTTCGAGTGGAACTTAGCCTCGACTCCAACTCGACGCTCATCCCTAACCAACAGCACATTTAAGCATGTTGCCCAGATGTGAGATCTGAGACAATGAACAGTCCGGCATCTTCGGTATGTTTATTTTATATGGGGATGGGAGAAGGTAAATTAGTGGGATACTCCTCTGGCTCAACTAGGTACAAAAACGAGACACTTGAGAAAAATGCCTTTCAGCGCTGACTTGATGCCAGCTGAATGCCGACCAACGCTTGCTGGCGCTTGCAATGACTGACTTGCTGCACTGTACTGAAGACCGACTTCTGACACTCTGGTTAGCTCAAAAGTCCTTGACACTGCTCCCTCCAGTCCTTCCTGACTGAGGTAGCCTCTTGTAATGCTGCTGCAATTCTTAACACTGTACACACTGCACTGTACACTCTGCACTTCAGGGCCCAACTACTGGCACCCCCTTTGACCTTCAGGGTCAACTCTGGCCCCACCTTTCTTTGCTCTTGCACTGGCTAGCTAGCGCCTGGATCCCTCTGACCCTCTCCAGAGTGGTCCCTTCTCATTAGGCAGACCCCCAGGGGCAGTTTGCAGTACTCACGACGGGGAATGCTTTCCTGAAACTCGTCCCCTCAGCTCCGCTGGTCCTCAGCACACCGGATCCTCTCTGCAGCTCAGCTCAGCCCTCTGTCCCCTCAAGCAAGCCGCCTGGGATACCCGATTCTTCCTGTCAGGAGAGACAGCCGTACTGTCCCACCTGGGACTCTGCTTCCCACCAAAGACGCTGTGTCATGTGCTCCCCTCAAACTTATACCCTCCCCCAGAATGCTGTGCGGCATAATCTGCCCTTCTGGGATAGATACAAGCCTGGGTGTGCCATTGGCAGGGTTTCCTCCATTGTCCAATGAGAGCCCTCATTGAGCACAGTGGGGAGACTCCCCAGTCTCAACAGCCACACCTGGGAACCATGACAACCTAGCTGAAAATCATGGCCTTGCTGATAAGCAGACAAGGCATACTACACTTTACCTAGCACCTACCTTATAGGGTGCTACATATGTCTTTATCTTTTAGAATTCAAATAAGAAGAAAAAGGAAAAAATTTAATTTGTAGTAAATATCCAGAATTGTTTTTTTTTTTTCATAATGATCCCAGTCTCAGATATTCATCCTAAAATGTGATCAGTAAAGTCTCTGGAGTACACGGAGATCACTGGAATATGATGTGTCCTGTCAAAGCCCAAAGACAAAGTTCATCTTTATTTTTAGAAGAGGTGGGACGCACCCAGGAGAATATGATTCTTTGTGTGCAGAAACCTCACACAGTGCCCCCCACAGCTCCTCCTCCCAATGTCCCTCCAATCAGAGTCAGAGAATCCTATGACATGACACTGACAACACAGCTCCTCCTTCCAATGTCTCCAATCAGAGTCAGAATATCCTTTGACATGACACTGACCATACAGCTCCTCCTCCCAATGTCCCTCCAATCAGGGTGAGAGAATCCTATGACACAGAGGCGTAACTAGAACCTTCAGGGCCCCAGAGTAAGAAACCTTAAAGGGCCCCCCTGAGCCCCGGCCAGGGCCCTTCCCACTTATCCCGGGGCTGGAGGGCAGCAGGACCTGGATAGGAGGGCAGCGGGGGTGACACATAGAGGAACAAATCCCCTCAATTTTCCTCCTGCAGCCACGAGAGGAGGAGAACTCGGCTTTTAGCAGCTGCAGGAGAAAAATGGAGGGATTTGTTCCTCTATATGCCGACCCCCCCCCCCTTATCCAGATTTACAGGGGGAACACATGGGCCACAACAATTGCGACCCCTTTAGTTATGCTCCTGGGATGAGTGGCAGTGGTGGTGGTGGGGGATGGGATCAGTGGCAGCAGTGGTGGTGGGGGGATGGGATGATTGGCAGCTGAGGTGGAGGGGGGGTTGGAATGGGATAAGTGGCAGCGGCGGTGGGATGGGATGAGTGGCAGCGGTGGGGGGGGGGGTGGAATGAGTGGCAGGGGTGGTGGGGGGATGGGATGGAATGAGATAAGTGGTGGGGGTTGGGGGGGTAATGGGATGGGATCAGTGGCAGCAGTGGTGGTGGTGGTGGGGGGTGGGATGAGTGGCAGCAGTGAGGGGGAGATGGGAGCAGTGGTGGTGGGGGGATAGGAGGAGTGGCAGTGGTGAGGGGGGCATGGGATCATTGGCAAGGGTGGTGGTTGGGGGGATGGAA
Source organism: Pelophylax lessonae (assembly GCF_965119305.1). NCBI lineage: Eukaryota > Metazoa > Chordata > Amphibia > Anura > Ranidae > Pelophylax > Pelophylax lessonae. The sequence continues at coordinate 25,710,526 of NC_138770.1, forward strand.
TGGGATGAGTGGTAGCAGTGGTGGGGGGGATGGATTCAGTGGCAGCAAAGGTGCTGGTGTGGGGGGGGGGAGGGAATATCGGTGGCAGCGGTGGTGGTGGGGGGTGGCATGAGTGGCAGCAGTGAGGGGGAGATGGGAGCAGTGGTGGGGGGGGATGGGATGAGTGGCAGTGGTGAGGGGGGCATGGAAACAGTGGCAAGGGTGGTGGTTGGGGGGGGATAGAATGGGATGAGTGGTAGCAGTGGTGGGGGAGATGGATTCAGTGGCAGCAAAGGTGCTGGTGGGGGGGGGGGACAGTGGCAGCAGTGGTGTGTGGGGGGGAGGGGGGAATCAGTGCCACTCACTTGCAGATCAGTCGGTCCCTCCTCCTGGCTAGGTCTCTTCGGCTTTCTTCCTGTGTCTCCGGTAACTCCTATCCTATCATGGGGTCTCCTCACACGGTGAAGAGCTCCTCCCCCTTCACTCTACTGGCCCAGCCTGGGTCAGCTGATTTTCCTTTTCAGTCTCCCGACATTTTATCTCCCTACCCTAATGAACTCAATGGGCAGGCAGAGAGGATGGGCGTAGCCTGTGTGTCGGTGAGTGCCGGTGACTGTGGGCGGAGAGGAGGGGCGGTGCGAGGACTGTGTGCCTGTGAGAGTGCATGTTAAAGCGGTAGTATCCCGCTTTTTGACACTTTTACCTACAGGTAAGCCTATAATAAGGCTTACCTGTAGGTACAAATAATATCTCCTAAACCGGCACGGTTTACGAGATATTTACAGTGCATGCAGCCGCTCGCACGAGCGGCGCATGCGCTCTGAAGGTCCGGGCGGACCTTCAGTTTTGTTTGCCGGGAGCTTGCCGGAAAATCACTCCCGCGCGCATGCGCGGGAGTGACGTCATCGCGGCTCCGGCCAATCATCGCGCCGGAGCCGTCTCTTCCGGGCCAATCACCGTGCCGGAGTCGCCGAACCCAGAAGAGACAGCGAGGGATCATGGCAGCGCCCGCAGCGATGTCCGGGGGTCCGTGTCGGGGCTTCGTTCTAAGGTAAGTTACACATAATGGGCTAGTATGCGATGCATACTAGCTCATTATGCCTTTTGTCTTGCAGGTTTTTATTTTTTATTTTTTTATAGGGTTTACAACCGCTTTAATGACCAGTGTACTATCTCCCGAGCAGCGGCGGGCGCCCCTACAGTGGTGGAACTCCAGGACCCCATCGCAAGTTGAGGTCAACATGCTTAAATGTGCTGTTGGTTAGGGATGAGCTTCAAGTTTGAGTCGAGGCTAAGTTCGACTCGAACATCGCTTGTTCGATCGTTCGTCGAATGACGAACAAATGTGCTTCTTCGCAGGAAATTCAAGTTTCCCATAATGCACTGCACACGCTCCGCGCGTGCAGCGCATTATGTGATTGGCCAAAGCATGCACCCTGACCTCATGCTTTGGCCAATCAACAAATCTCTGCCATGATTGGACTAAAGGCAGGCTGCCTTTATCCAATCATGGCTCAGGGGCCAAGTACACGCCCCACACTACATAAAGGGCTGCTCGCACAGCTGCAGCGTGTAGTGTCATTGTGCGGCGTTCAGAGAGGGACAGGCACGCGATTCAGGCAGGGACAGAGTCGTTTTTTTTTTGGTCAGATAGTGCAGGGAGACATTTCTAGCAGTGTAGGGAGGGCGAGGTTCCTGTGTGAGGTAGGGATAGATTGATTTCTTTACATCATATCAGACAGTATAGGGAGGGCCAAGGTTCCTGTGTGAGGGATAGATTCATACATCAGATAGCAGTACCAGTATTGTTTATCGGTCAGTTTCTGCAACATTCTAAAATCTTTATTAACATCATTAAAAAAAACAGAATCAAACTGTTTATTGAAACACAAAGCACAAGGAAATATACACTCTGGGACAATCACTCCCCCTTGGAGCCAATCCACACAAATATACACATCCCATAATAAGCTTACTCAAGGCAGACAGGAACAATAGAACAATGGAATACAGGTATTCAACAACAACAAACCCCCACCCCACTAGCAAGGGTCTATGACAGGCTTCTGCAATATCCTAGCAATCTGCAATATATATCTTTATATATTTTCTGAGGGACATTGTTCAGAAATATTATTGTCCCAAGTGAAAGAGCCCCTCACTCTTTCAACACAAACCACACATATAGAACTTAGGATAACCGGGGTAACACAAAAGGCTGAGTCCAGTGTGGTTGTACAGCGAGTCTGATTAGTGCAGACCAGACTGGAGTTCTTGGTCACCCTGTGCCCCTAATAGACACAGGGTGACTTACACATAAGAGGGACTGGGGAAGCGGGACAAGTAGTCTCCATACCTCCCTAAAGCAATCTGGGTTCCACAAGCCCCCCAACCAAAGTGACTCACGTTACACTGATGCTCTTAAGATGTGGGCTGAACCCCACGCCTCCTTACTATTAAAGTAGGGCTGTTGGACCTGCATTGTATGTAATATCAGAAACCTCAGCATTAAGTGGGGTTTAACTAAAAAGAGACCTGACCAGTGAGGTGAGGAGGATTCTGGGAATGTCATTTGATTTTACTATTTGTGTTCAAATCTAGAGTTTTCCTCCTGTGAAGTCTGGAGATCATATGACCATCACATTGCCTCCACCTCCCTCCCTGGTAGAATAGAGAAATAAAAAGAAGATTTGAGAAGTCACCAGAGAGATCATTGAGTTGCTGACAGGAGAGGTGAGCGGTGCTGGGAAGGACATCATGGAGAATCAACCGCCCCTCACATCACCGGGTAAGAGGAGACTTTATTGTAAAGGAGAGAGCAGTACGGAGGCTCCACCTAGATTCCCCATCATCTGATAAACACATAGAAACAATGTATTCAGTCAGTGTGTGTGTTTCCTACAGATGGATCCAGTAATGGGAACCCACCAGAGAGATGTCCCCGTCCTCTGTATTCCCGGGATTCCACACAGGAAGGTCACACCATCCCTCACCATCATCAGGTAGATGAGGGACAATGATTGGTAGTTCTGATTTATACACAGCATGTTTGTTACAATGAATGTTTTATTATATATTCAGAGTGGAATCCTCGGGGATGATAATATTGATGTTAAAGAAGAGTATAAAGAGGAGGATGAGGAGTATGGAGTGATGGAGGAGTTTTCAGAAGGACACAAGGATATGATGGAGCCACCTAATACCAGAAACCCACCAGAGAGATGTCCCCGTCCTCTGTATTCCCGGGATTCCACACAGGAAGGTCACACCATCCCTCAATGTTACAAGGTTGGTGGATTGGAGCATCTAGAACATGGACTTCTGGAGAGGATGTGTTTTTTTTTTTTTTAAATATAGAATATCACAATAATAAAGCTTATATCTTCCAGATGATATTCTCTCCCATTTTCTTGGTTTAGAGTGGAGATCCAATCGATATAGAATTTGAGGTTAAAGCAGAAGAAGAAGAGAGGTATGTGAGGGATGATCAGCAGTCTATGGAGGAGGATGGAATAACGGGGACATTTATAGAGGAGGACACTCCTACAGAGATCAGCACAGGTGGGTCATTAACACTAAATACATTCCTCCACCCATACTGCTCACTGATTGGTCCAGAGTAGGACGGGGACTGGGTGATATCAGCCTGTAATTCCCTGGTCACTTTCCTGAGCTTTGTTCCCCTTTCTGTATTCCTGTATTTCTCTCGGATAATCTTCCTTCTCTGTGCTGCAGACACAATTTATGTCTCTAGACTGGATTTATGGAGATTATGGGGTTCAGCTGGCAGCAAAATGTTGATGTTCCCCATAGGTGTTGCTTGACCTAGACATCTGGGGTATGTACCTTGGTTCTTCTGCCCCATGTCTGGGTCTACCAAGATCTCTGACAGAACAATTCTCCCGGGGTTACTTGCTCTGTTATTTGCTGGCTGTGCCGGGTGGGGGGCATATGTCTGTATAGTCTCACACCCAAGTCACTGAGTGCAGTCTCAGGAGATGGGAGGCAGCGGTGTGGGACCTCTGCAACTGATTAGTGAATCAGTTATAAAACTCTGGTCCGACCGCATCTGGAGTATTCCGTCCAGTTCTGGTCGCCAGTCCTCAGGAGGGATGTGTTGGAGCTGGAGAGAGTCCAGAGAAGGGCAACTAAACTAATTAGGGGATTGGAGGACCTTGACTATGAAGAGCGTCTTCAATCGCTCGATTTATTCTCCCTGGAGAAGAGACGTCTGAGGGGGGACATGATAGCAATTTATAAATATCTTAATGGGGATCCCAGCTTAGAAAAAAAGCTGTTCATTCGAAGGGATTGCATGAGGACTTGAGGGCATACAATGCGATTAGAGGAGAAGCGTTTTAACCTCAGGCAACGCGGGGGGTTCTTTACTGTTAGGGCAACAAGATTGTGGAATTCTCTACCACAAGAGGTGGTTTCTGCGGGTAGTATGGTGGCTTTCAAAAGACTCTTAGACTTACATCTCAAGGATCAGAACATTCAGGGGTATGGGAGATGATTACAGCCACACATACCTACACAGGTTGAACTAGATGGACTATTGTCTTTATTCAACCTCACCTACTATGTAACTATGTAAAATATTATGACTCCTGACCCCTGCACTATATACTCTATGTTGTACATTACATACTCCTGACCCCTACACTATATATTCTATGTTGTACATTACATACTCCTGACCCCTGCACTATATACTCTATGTTTTACATTACATACTCCTGACCGCTGCACTATATACTCTGTGTTGTACGTTACATACTCCTGACCCCTGTACTATATACTCTATATTGTACATTACATACTCCTGACCCCAGCACTATATACTTAATGTTGTACATTACATACTCCTGGTCCCTGCACTATTTTCTTTATGTTGAACATGTAGCACCCTACAGGTAGGTGCTAGGTAAATGTATAGTGGGCCTTGTCTGCCTAACAGCAGGGCTGTGATTTATTTGGTTAGGGTGTCAGGGCTTCCAGATGTGCCTGCTGAGGGGAGAAGTATCCCCACTGGCTCCTGTGAGAGGCTTCTCAAAAGGCAGTGTGGGAAGCCCAATCAGGGGACACATACAGGCTTGTAACTACCCCAGAAGGCAGATTATGCTGCTAAGGATTCTGGGAGTGGGTATAAGTTTGGGGGAAGTGCGTGACAGGGTGTCTTTGGCGGGAGCAGAGTCCAAGGAGGGAGAGTACGGCTGTCTCTCCTCCTGTCTGAGGAAGTGGATGTCTCGGGGTGTCGTCTGAGAATCCAGAGAGTGCTGAGCTGAGAGGATCCAGTGTGCCGAGAGCCTGCGGAGCGTTAGAGGGGTTCAGTCCCAGGAAAGCCTACACAGGTCGTGAGTACAGCGGATTGCCCCTGGAAGTCTGCCCGAGTCAGAGGGGACCACTCCGGAAGAGGTTTTGGGATCCAGTGCCAGCTAGCTGAAAGGGGGTACCTAAGTTGAGGACCCTGAAGTTACAGAGGGGGGGTACATAGTCAGTGAACCCCGAAGAACTCAAGGTTAAAGGGGGCACCTGCAGTTGGGCCCTGAATTGTACAGAGTGTGTCAGTTAACAGTTGCAGCTTTATGAAAATCTACAGTGTACTTCCTCAAGCCAGTGCAAGGCGGGAGGGGAGTATTCAGTGACTTTGCAGTACAGCAGTGTCAGTAATTCTACAATTCACAGTCCTGGGTCTTCTGGACTCAGAGTCAGTGGGCGTTGGCTGGCGTCAAGGAAGCACCAACGGGCATTTTTCCAGGATTAAGTCCCACTCATTCCCTTCTCCCATCCCCCTTTTATACAATAAAAGCCACAAAACCAAGATGCTGGAGTTGTCCATGTCTCAGTTCTCACACCCAGGGCCGCAGCTCACATGGGCTGGAGAGGTAATCGGTAACAATGGCAGACCCACATCAGGCCACAGGCCTGGAAAACCTGCTACATACATTACATACTCCTGACCCCTGCACTATATACTCTATATTGCACATTACATACTCCTGACCCCTGCACTATATACTCTATGTTGTACATTACATACTCCTGACCCCTGAATTATATACTCTATGTTGTACATTACATACTCCTGACCCCTGCACTATATACTCTTATGTTGTACATTATATACTCCTGACCCCTTCACTATATACTCTGTTGTACATTACATACTCCTGACCCCTGCACTATATACTCTATGTTGCACATTATATACTCCTGACCCCTGAATGATATACTCCTGACGCCTGCACTATAAACAGTACTCTATGTTGTACATTACATACTCCTGACCCATGCACTATATACTCTGTTGTACATTACATACTCCTGACCCCTGCACTACATACTCTATATTGCACATTATATACTCCTGACCCCTGAATGATATACTCCTGACGCCTGCACTATATACTCTATGTTGTACATTACATACTCCTGACCTCTGCACTATATACTCTGTTGTACATTACATACTCCTGACCCCTGCACTATATACTCTATGTTGTACATTACATACTCCTGACCTCTGCACTATATACTCTGTGTTGTACATTACATACTCCTGACCCCTGCACTATAAATCCTGGACTAAATAAGGAAGTGCAGGACTTCTTGTGTTGGGAAGATGGCAATGAGTGATGGAGGGGACACTCCTCCTATAATCCCCTCATCACTGTCACTCCTATAAAAGACATTCCCCGTTGTTTCCTCACTCTGTGACTAAGGTCCATGAATAAAGAAAGGATCTGGTAGGAGATCAGAGGACCCATTTACTAGTTACATTGAGGGTGGAATTGTAAGATCCTCAGAGACAAAGCTGCCTGATGTGGGCGGAGTCCTGGTTTAGGGGAACCAATCTTCTGATGTCTAGTAATAATCTTTGTATTTCTATTTTAGTACATGGACGGGAGATGAGGAAAACCTCAGAGGATTGTCTCATTTTGTCTCCAGACTGTAAAGTAGAAGATGAGGACATCACACAGTATAGTCCAGGAGAAAACCCGGCTACCTCAAATGTCCATCCGGCACCACACAGTGTAGATGGACCATCATACTCCTCTTATCCTGAGGAACCTCAGACCGTGAGGGACAGTGCCGGACCATTGTATTCCTCTTATCCTGAGGAACCTCAGACAATGAGGGTCAGTCCTGGACCATCGTATTCCTCCTATCCTGAGGATCCTCAGACTGTGAGGGACGGTGCCGGACCATCGTATTCCTCTTTTCCTGAGAAACCCAAGACTGTGAGGGAGGGTGTCGGGCCATCGTATTCCTCTTTTCCTGAGGAACCTCAGACTGTGAGGGACAGTGCGGGACCATCGTATTCCTCTTATCCTGAGGAACCTCAGACTGTGAGGGACGGTGCCGTCCTTACAACAGATAAGAGGTTCTCCTGTGCTGAGTGCGGGAAGTGTTTCAGTTTTAAATCCAATCTTCATGTGCATAAAAGATCTCACACTGGTGAGAAGCCGTATTCCTGTCCTGAGTGCGGGAAATGTTTTGCACAGAAGTCCGATCTTTCCAGACATCAGAGATTTCACACGGGGGAGAAGCCATATTCCTGTCTTGAGTGCGGTAAAAGTTTTTCACAGAAGTCTAGTCTTCACAATCATCAGAGCTCACACGCTGGTGAGAAGCTTTATTCTTGTCCTGAGTGTGGAAAATGTTTTTCACATAAGTCATATGTTTCCACACATCAGAGATTGCACACGGGGGAAAAGCCATATTATTGTTCTGAGTGCGGGAAATGTTTTTCATGCAAGTCACATCTTTCCACACATCAGAGATCGCACACGGGAGAGAAGCCGTATTCCTGTTCTGATTGTGGGAAATGTTATTCACACAAGTCTGGCATTTCCAAACATCAGAGATTGCACACAGGTGAGAAGCCGTATTCCTGTCCTGAGTGCGGGAAATGTTTTTCACAGAAGTCCACTCTTTACAGACATCAGAGATCTCACACTGGCGATAAGTCTTATTCCTGTCCTGAGTGTGGGAAATGTTTTTCACAGAAGTCCTATCTTTCCACACATCAGAGATCACACACTGGTGAGAAGCCATATTCCTGTCCCGAGTGCGGGAAATGTTTTTCAGAGAAGTCCAATCTTTCCAAGCATCAGAGATTGCACACTGGTGAGAAGCCATATTCCTGTCCCGAGTGCGGGAAATGTTTTTCAGAGAAGTCCAATCTTTCCAAGCATCAGAGATCTCACACGGGGGAGAAGCCGTATTCCTGTCCTGAGTGAGGGAAATGTTCCTCACTGAAGTCCTGTCTTCCTGTACATCAGGGGTCCCACGCAACCCTGGAGGTGTATTAGTGCCTTGAGTGCGGGAAATGTCTTCTATATGAATGTTGGTGGACATGTGGGGAAGAAGCACACCCTGATATACACGTCAGATATACTCCATGGCTGATCTTCATCATGTAAGAAACACTTCATAAGGAGATCAGAGATCACCAAAGACATGGATGAAGTGTTGTCTCGTGTTGGCAATTGATAGCAGGAGAAAAATAAAAATGGAGTCCTTACCTTTCATTGGCTGAGTACATTTTGTGCGGGAAGATTTCACAAACACTTACAGATCTGGTTGTTATAAATGTGTTGATGAAATGTGACCCGCATTCCCCCAGTCATGGTGAATTGGGATTTCCTATAAAGGTCAATTCCATCTGGTGGCCATAATGTGCTTTCCTGACAGATGTCAATGGCAGCATACGTTTGGGTAGCCTCGCCCTCGTTCCTCCCCCATGAGACCCCACCCCATAAATGTTCAGGATAAGCCAATGGCTGCATTCCTTTTTTGTCCTCCTCACTTATAGGACCATTTTTGTATGAAGTTTTCCTACCTATTGGAAGTATTTTTGGGCGGGTCTGGTGCTGGGCAGCTGTGCGGGATGTCAGGAGCTTCCTTTGGTATCCAGAAGTCTTCCAGGATGTCCCAAGTGGTCATTGAGTCCCCAGCTATCAGCAGGGTGGTGTTATGGCACACATATGTAGAGGATCCATGCCTGGAGAGTGGGCCCTGCCATCGGCGGCCATTTGCATTGGCTGGGAGCCCAGCTGTTAGCGGGTGGCCATTAAGTGTTAGACACGTGAAATCCGTTTCGGTGCAAAAACAAATTCCAACAAATTTTTGGTTATTCCTAGATTCGGATGTATCCAAATCTCCAAATGAAATTGTAATGAATTTTGTTGAAATCTGTTAAAATTGGTTTTGTTTATTCGTTTTCTAACGAAATTCCAACTTTTCAGAATGATTCAAATTCGGATCAGACAAAAAAATGATCGACCATACCAGGCCACAAGTCCTCAACATGGGGGGGGTGGGTGCTTTGGGTAAGCTATGCCCCCCCACCCCACCCCGAAGCACCTTGTCCCCATGTTGATGGAGACAAGGGCATCTTCCCCACAACCGTGGCCTGTGCTTGTGGGGGTCTGCAGGTGCAGGCAGGGGGCTTGTCATAATATGAAAGCCTCTTTTACCAAGGGGTCCCCAGATCAAGCCCCCCCCCCCATGTGAATGAGTATCGGGAACATATTACCCATACCTATTCACCAAAAATTGTCAAAAAGTAATAAAAACACACACAAATTTTGAAAAATCCTTTATTTAAAAAAAACCTACTGCAGGCTCCTCCTCCATACATAGGAAAAGGGCGGGGTCATCTGTCTACATCACCTGGAGGCACTGCCCCTTCTGGCCTCATGGATCGGTGCATGCTGGGTCCCTGACGTCAGAAAGGGCGGTGCCACCAGGTGATGTAGACAGGTGGCCCCGCCCCTTACCTATATAAAATATGTGAAACGGGGAGCCTGCAGTAGGCAGAGGGTCTCCATGATGGCGAGAGATTCTCTATTTATTTATTTTTCCGGGTGCGGCGGGCTTTGTGATTGATGACGGATCTACATCGGGGGACGCTGGTTTTTATTTTATAATAAAGGATTTTTCAAAAATTGTGTGTGTGTTTTTATTACTTTTTGACACTTTTTTGGTGAATAGGTACAGGTACTATGGTGCTGATACTCATTCACATGGGGGGGGGGGGTCCCTTGGTAAAAGGGGCTTTCAGAAAACGACAAGCCCCCTGCCCCCTGCCTGCAGACCACCACAAGCACAGGCCACGGTTGTGGGGAAGAGGCCCTTGTCCCCATCAACATGGTATGGGGGTCTGGTATGGTTTAGGAGGGGGGGTCTTGCTCGTCCCCCCTTTTCTGACTTGCCGAACTGCATGCTCAGGTAAAGGTCTGATATTTATTTTGGGGGACCCCACGTCAATTATTTTTTTTTACATTTTGGCATGGTCCTGGTATAGCCTGGGGGGGGGGGAGACCCCTTGTCATTTTTTTAAACATTTTCTATTGCCGGGCAATGCCGGCATTCTTTTCTTTCCATTCATCTGTCATTGGGGAAGCCCACTGACGGCTGATGAGTCGTCGGTTGGTAAGGATGCGGGCGGCCGGCTTCCCAGCCCCCTGCTTAACAACAAGCTATTTCTTCACTCAGAATTCCAATCAGTCGATTGTTTCTCGACCAATCGGAATTCTGATCGTTCTGATAAGCTTGAATTCTTTAGATTAATAAACTAAACAAATTTTAGCGAAAAGGAAAATAAATTTAACGAAAACTAAACAAATTCCGAAACCAAACTAAAAGAATTCCAAATTCCAGAATGAAATGAAATTAGTAACATAATGAATCTATCCAAAACTAAACAAATGTTTCCATTCTGCACATGTCTCCTAAGCGCGCCCAACCCAGATATAGCAGTTGTGTTCCTGCCTCTGGGATCCGGGTCGCCCTGCGGATGCTTCGATTGCCCTGTGGAAGAGGTCCGGGACACGTGAGTATGTTTGGCTTGAGGTCCACAGAAGGGAGCAGACGCCATGCGGGCTGCTAGGGAGTAACCAAAAGGAAAACATATGGAGAGGACTCTGCTCTCTGGGTGATCGATGTGCATTGCAGCATCTTATCAAAGTTTGGTGCAGTCGCCTACCTTTGTCTTCTTTTCTGTCCTGAGGAGAGAACTGTTTGTTGAAGCACGGTTTGCTTTCTGCGTAGCGGTACCCCTGCAGGAGCCGCTTGGATATTGGTGTACCCGGGCCTCCCACTGATTACTCCACAGCCAGATACAGGGTATTTTCACACAGCCAGGTGCACACACTCTTCCGCTCGTTGTCTCCAATGACCAGTCTAGGGGATGTGTTTTTATGTTTTATTTGGAGAACTTGGATAGGAGAAGAAAAACCAGAGCCAACATGAGAGTTCCAACATCCTATCTGTTCAGAGAAATGGGAACCTACAGATGTTCACAAGGAACCACTGTCATATGTGTGGACTTTAAAGGCACAGCATGAGACAGATAACAACTACATGGATTTATCCTAAAATAACATTTATTGATTTATCTAAAACCAGATCTCAATAAAATGAGGAAACTGGCCCCAAACTGAGCTCAGCTCGTACACAGGAGATCAATGTCTCCTACTAATTTCACTCATGTACATCATACATATATAAGGATAAGTTGGTATATATCATAAGGTTCGTGTAGGTATAGATATTTCCTCTCTTCACTTAGATGTAACATTTAGTGACGGCCATGTACTTTTTTACTGAATATATCTTATTACTGTCTCCAGACCTAAACCCTATTGAGCATCTGTGGGGCATCCTCACGGAAGGTGGAGGAGTGCAAGGTCTCTAACATCCACCAGCTCCGTGATGTCATCATGGAGAAGTGGAAGAGGACTCCAGTGGCAACCTGTAAAGGTCTGGTTAACTCCATGCCCAAGGGGGTTAAGGCAGTGCTGGAAAATAATGGTGGCCACACAAAATATTGTCACTTTGGGCCCAATTTGGACATTGTCACTTAGGGGTGTACTCACTTTTGTTGCCAGCGGTTTAGACATTAATGGCTGTGTGTTGAGTTATTTTGAGGGGACAGTAAATTTACACTGTTATACAAGCTGTACACTCACTACTTTACATTGTAGCAAAGTGTCATTTTTTCAGTGTTGTCACATGAAAAGATAGAACAAAATATTTACAAAAATGTGAGGGGTGTACTTACTTTTGTGAGATACATATGTCTTGGATGGGATGCGGATAAAGCAGACTCATGGCGAGGATTCCATCAATTCAATTTTTAGGGCTCTGTTGGATCAGCTAACTTGGAGGCAGAGGAGGGATCAGATAGACCCTGGATTTCTCCATAAAGAGTACCTGTCCCTGACAAAGCTATCACAAGGGATGTTCCTTGTGGTAGCAAAAATGTAAAGGTATGTGATGTATGGCCATCCATGTGAGGTATCGCCATCCATGTGAGGTAGTGGTGCACTGAATTTTCGGCAACCAAAATTTTCGGCTGAAAATGGGCCTATTCCATTTCGGGCGAAAATGGGTTAAAGATGCCGAAATTAATGATGGCCGCCGCGGGCGCAGCGCAGGTTTCTAAAGTCCTGCCTCTGGCTAGTGGCTCGCCTCCCGGTGATGTCACTACTATGACTATGTGTATGAATGAACTAACACACCGGCCGGGCGGGCGAGCGGCCGCTAATACCTATAACTAAGTGAGCCCTTCACTTCCCTATCAGGCGGGTATCTCCGCTAACAGGGAAGTGAAGGGCTCACTTAGTTATAGCTTTTAGTGTGTTAGGTGCGTTAGTTCATTAATACACATAGTCGTAGTAGTGACATCACCGGGAGGTGGGCCGCCGGCCAAAGGTGGGACTTTTGAAAGGAAGGACACAGGAGGAGCGGAGAGTTTGCCTGCCTGTGGCATGGAGGTGCCGACAAGTAAGGAGATTGCCATCATTGAGGGGGGGGGGGGCTGAGGCAGGGTTACCAATGATATTTGTATTGTGCAGCATGAGGGGGTTAATGTATTGCCACTGCTGGTCACTGATGCATTAGTGACCGACCAGTGGCAGTTAATTACCACTGGTTGCACTAATGCAGCACAAAGGGGTTAATTAACTGCCACCGGTCGGTCACTAATGCTTCAGTGACCAGCAGTGGCAATACCTCAACCCCCTCATGCTGCATAATACAAATACCATTGGTAATTAAATTAACCTCTTGCCAACCCATCACTGTACATATACTGCGACAGGGTGGCAGCTACAGGTGTACGTCGCTGCCTGTTTCTGGTGTATGCCCCTCTTCTATCTATTTTTAATAATTTGGGGGGGGGGGGGGGAGTCATTTTCGGTTTTTGGCCAAGGGCATCCTGCATTTTCGGTTTCGGCCTGGAATTTTCATTTCTGTGCATCCCTAATGTGAGGTATCGCCATCCATGTGAGGTATCGCCATCCATGTGAGGTATCGCCGTCCATGTGAGGTATCGCCATCCATGTGAGGTATCGCCGTCCATGTGAGGTATCGCCGTCCATGTGAGGTATCGCCGTCCATGTGAGGTATCGCCATGAACATCAGTGTGAGAGAAGAATTCTACCAGCAGAGATCACATTTACCGATAAGCTGTAAACCTAGAAAGGCTTTTATAAGGGACACCTATGGATAATTTTAGGCTCCGTAGTTTGTCACAGGCGTGTGCAATTTTTATTCTTCACATTTTTGGTATAAATTTACTTGCCACAACATTATATTTTATATCTTACCGATAAAATGGGTATTATATTGTATTTATGTGCATTCAAATTTGTGTATTATTTCCTGAAAATTTGATGTGGCAAAAAAATCACCAATTTATTCCCCAGGGTCTCTGCTTTTGGAATATATTTCATGTTTGGGGGTTCTAAGCAGGGGAGGACTGGCAGCCTTAGGTCTGGGGGGCAAGTCCAGTCGAGTGGCCCATTGAACCACCGAATCGGCTCCCCATCCATCTGCACCACATTTCCCTCACAGAGAGATAGAGAGAGACTGCTCCACATTGCCCACACAGAGAAAGAGAGAGACAACCCCACATTGCCCGCAGAGAGAGACCTCACCACAATGCCTGCACAAAGAGAGAGACCGCTCCATATCATCTGCACAGAGAGAGAGACTGATCCACATTGCATGCACAGAGAGAGAGAGCGCGAGAGAGACTGATCCACATTGCATGCACAGAGAGAAAAATCGCTCCACATTGCCTGTACAGCAAGGGAGAGACTGATCCACTTTGCCTGCACAGATAGAGACCGCTCCACCTTGCTTGAACAGATAGAGAGAGAGAGACCACTCCACATTGCCGGCACAGGGAGAGGGACCGCTCCAAATTGCAGTTTCTCTGTGGAGCAGTCTGTCTCTCTGTGCAGGCAGTGCGGAGCAGTCTCTCTCTCTCTCTCTGTGTGGGCAGAGTGGAGCGGTCACTCTCTGTGCAGGCAGTGTGGAGCGGTCACTCTCTGTGTGGGCAGTGTGGAGCAGTCTCTCTCTCTCTCTCTCTCTCTCTCTGTGTGGGCAGAGTGGAGCGGTCACTCTCTGTGCGGGCAGGGTGGAGCGGTCACTCTCTGCAGGGCCGGATTAAGAGCAATATGGGCCTGGTGCTGGGGATTTTGGTGGGCCTTAAGGGTTGTGTGTCGGCGTGCGCAGGCCAAATGCTATGGAAGTCCCAGGCTTCCATAAGAGCCCTGCATCAGTGTACGAGGTGCGCCCTGAAGTGAGGTTGAAGGGCGCAGCTGTGCAGCGCTAACACAACATTACAGAAGCTGAATACCTGGCTTCCATTAGGACTGCCCGCAGTGCCCATTATTAATCCCACCACCCGGCCCAGGTGATCCATGCGGAATGCAGAACCGGTCAGGCCAGGGGAGATCTCTCCCTGTCGGCCCATTGCTTTCCATGCATGGCCTGTTCTTTTTGGGCGGCTGGGCCCAGGGTCACATCATTGGGTGGGTGTGGCCAAATTGTACATGGGGAGGGTCCTAAAGAAACATTGTTAAATAAAACCAGGAATGCATAACACACAAGCACAGGGTTAAGGACAGGAGAGAGTAATACACAGAATGCTGGGTTCAACACAGCGTAATACACAGAGTGCTGGGTTAAGGACAGCATAATACATAGGGAGCTGGGTCCAGGACAACGTAAAACACAGAATGCTGGGTTCAGGACAGCATAATACACAGAGTGCTGGGTCCAGGACAACGTAATACACAGAGTGCTGGGGTCAGGACAGCATAATACATAGGAAGCTGGGTTCAGGACAGCATAATACATAGGGAGCTGGGTTCAGGACAACGTAAAACACAGAATGCTGGGTTCAACACAGCGTAATACATAGGGAGCTGGGTTCAACACAGCGTAATACACAGAGTGCTGGGTTCAGGACAGCATAATACATAGGGAGCTGGGTTCAGGACAGCATAATACATAGGGAGCTGGGTTCAGGACAACGTAAAACACAGAATTCTGGGTTCAGGACAGCATAATACATAGAGAGCTGGTTCAGGACAACGTAAAACACAGAATGCTGGGTTCAGGACAGCGTAATACATAGGGAGCTGGGTTCAACACAGCGTAATACACAGAGTGCTGGGGTCAGGACAGCATAATACATAGGAAGCTGGGTTCAGGACAACATAATACACAGGAAGCTGGGTTCAGGACAACATAATACACAGAGTGCTGGGTTCAGGACTGCATAATACACAGAGTGCTGGGTTCAGGACAGCATAATACACACAAAATGCTGGGTTCAGGACTGCGGAATACACAGAGCACTGGGTTTAGGACAGCATAATACACAGAACGCTGGGTTCAGGACAGCGTAATACACAGAGCGCTGGGTTCAGGGCAGAGTAATATACAGAGCGCTGGGTTCAGGACAGCGTAATACACAGGTTCAGTAGGAGGCTACTTGCAGGGTGCAAGGTTCAGGAGGAGGCTACGTGCATAGGGCAGGGCTATTACCCATTTTTTTGTTTTCTTCTGTATGTAATGACTGTATACATGTAATTTTTGTGTGTGTATTATATTTTGTCAGTATATGTGTGAATATTATTTTCTGTGTGTGGGTGGGTCTGTGTAATGTCACTCACCCGCAGCCTGTATAAAAAATATACACCTCACATCACTCACACACCAGAGAGACACTACAGGAGATGGTGAGAGACTGCAAACCAGACATGGTACAGGAGATGGTCAGAGTGCAGACATGGTACAGGAGATGGTCAGAGACTGCAGACATACTACAAAAGATGGTCAGAGACTGCAGACATGGTACAGGAGATGGTCAGAGAGTGCAGACATGGTACAGGAGATGGTCAGAGACTGCAGACATACTACAGGAGATGGTCAGAGACTGCAGACATGGTACAGGAGATGATCAGAGACTGCAGACATGGTACAGGAGATGGTCAGAGACTGCAGACATGGTACAGGAGATGGTCAGAGACTGCAGACATGGTACAGGAGATGGTCAGAGACTGCAGACATGGTACAGGAGATGATCAGAGTGCAGACATGGTACAGGAGATGGTCAGAGACTGCAGACATACTACAGGAGATGGTCAGAGACTGCAGACATGGTACAGGAGATGGTCAGAGAGTGCAGACATGGTACAGGAGATGGTCAGAGACTGCAGACATGGTACAGGGGATGGTCAGAGACTGCAGACATGGTACAGGGGATGGTCAAAGACTGCAGACATGGTACAGGAGATGGTCAGAGACTGCAGATATAGTACAGGAGATGGTCAGAGAGTGCAGACATGGTACAGGAGATGAGATGGTCAGAGAGTGCAGACATGGTACAGGAGATGGTCAGAGAGTGCAGACATGGTACAGAAGATGGTCAGAGAGTGCAGACATGGTACAGGAGATGGTCAGAGAGTGCAGATATAGTACAGGAGATGGTCAGAGAGTGCAGAGATGGTACAGGAGATGGTCAGAGACTGCAGATATAGTACAGGAGATGGTCAGAGAGTGCAGACATGATACAGGAGATGGTCAGAGAGTGCAGACATGGTACAGGAGATGGTCAGAGAGTGCGGACATGGTACAGGAGATTGTCAGAGACTGCAGACATGGTACAAGAGATGGTCAGAGACTGCAGACATGGTACAGGAGATGGTCAGAGACGGCAGATATAGTACAGGAGATTGTCAGAGACTGCAGACATGGTACAAGAGATGGTCAGAGACTGCAGACATGATACAGGAGATGGTCAGACACTGCAGACATGGTACAAGAGATGGTCAGAGACTGCAGACATGGTACAGGAGATGGTCAGAGACCGCAGACATGGTACAGGAGATGGTCAGAGACCGCAGACATACTATAGGAGATGGTCAGAGATTGCAGACATGGTTGATTCAAGAGATGGTCAGGGACTGAGTTTACAGCTGAACCCGGTGTAAAAGTGTATGGTATCGCAGGGCTGCTCCACTCTATTTAAACCAGCTCTGCAAGATCAAGTCAGTAAAAGTGACAGAAGACAGCAGCACATCCAATTTCCAAAATAAAAATTGTCTTACAAACAGTTCAGTAAACAGGTAATGGGTCTCTGAAGCTTCTAACCTGAACCAACTGTAAATGCTCCAAAAATAAAATAAAAACCCCATGCAGCACACACAGAGCTCAAACTAGCTGAATGGAAGCTGAAATGGTTACCAGTCATTTGTTCCTGGTGTTGCTGCAGCGTCTTCTTATCAGTGTATCAGGCAATGTACAGCTCAGGGAGATAAAACATAAGGAGTGAGGGAAGAGGAGGCTGATCGGTAACCTGCACACTGCCTGAACACACAGATATCCAGAACACACTGCAGCCCACCAGCATTACATGTGACATTGCTCTAATTGTTGTCATACCTTCTTGCCTTGCATTTACATCCCTGGTGCTCCCAGTCAAATGTGGCGGGCTGGAGAGGGGCGGGGGAGGAGTGTGATACTGCCTGCTGACTGGCTGTGGATGAAAGGGAGGAGGAGCTCCACATCAAGCCTGCCCATCCCCAACATCAGAGCTCCGATTTGACAGCTCTGCTCCTCTCACTCTCACTGACACTATGCTGGACGGTCACACTGAATGTAGAGCTAGACTGCCAGTACACCGCCCCTGAATCCAGGGACATGCAGGGAGGTTCTGAAGGAGCAGCCCGCTGTCACTTGTAGCACAGAATCCGGGCTTCTGTGTTTACAAGTGACAGAAAACATCAGTGATAATGGACCTTGCCGGCCAGGGCCTATATTATGGTGGGGGCCTGGTGCTGCAGCTCCAATAGTCCCTATGTTAATCCGATCCTAACTTTCTGTGCGGGCAGAGTGGAGCGGTCACTCTCTGTGTGGGCGGTCACTCTCTGTGCGGGCAGAGTGGAGCGGTCACTCTATGTGCGGGCAGAGTGGAGCGGTCACTCTCTGTGCGGGCAGAGTGGAGCGGTCACTCTCTGTGTGGGCAGAGTGGAGCGGCCACTCTCTGTGTGGGCAGAGTGGAGCGGTCACTCTCTGTGCGGGCAGAGTGGAGCGGTCACTCTATGTGCGGGCAGAGTGGAGTGGTCACTCTCTGTGTGGGCAGAGTGGAGTGGTCACTCTCTGTGTGGGCAGAGTGGAGTGGTCACTCTATGTGCGGGCAGAGTGGAGTGGTCACTCTCTGTGTGGGCAGAGTGGAGCGGTCACTCTCTGTGCAGGCAGAGTGGAGCGGTCACTCTATGCACGGGCAGAGTGGAGTGGTCACTCTATGTGCAGGCAGAGTGGAGCGGTCACTCTCTGTGCGGGCACAGTGGAGCGGTCACTCTCTGTGCGGGCAGAGTGGAGCGGCCACTCTATGTGCGGGCAGAGTGGAGCGGTCACTCTATGTGCGGGCAGAGTGGAGCGGTCACTCTCTGTGCGGGCAGAGTGGAGCGGTCACTCTCTGTGTGGGCAGAGTGGAGCGGTCACTCTCTGTGCGGGCAGAGAGGAGCGGTCACTCTCTGTGTGGGCAGAGTGGAGCGGTCACTCTCTGTGTGGGCAGAGTGGAGCGGTCACTCTCTGTGCGGGCAGAGTGGAGCGGTCACTCTATGTGCGGGCAGAGTGGAGCGGCCACTCTCTGTGTGGGCAGAGTGGAGCGGTCACTCTCTGTGTGGGCAGAGTGGAGCGGTCACTCTCTGTGTGGGCAGAGTGGAGTGGTCACTCTCTGTGCGGGCAGAGTGGAGTGGTCACTCTCTGTGTGGGCAGAGTGGAGTGGTCACTCTCTGTGCGGGCAGAGTGGAGTGGTCACTCTCTGTGGGGGCAGAGTGGAGCGGTCACTCTATGTGCAGGCAGAGTGGAGCGGTCACTCTATGTGCAGGCAGAGTGGAGCGGTCACTCTCTGTGCGGGCAGAGTGGAGCGGTCACTCTATGTGCAGGCAGAGTGGAGCGGTCACTCTCTGTGCGGGCAGAGTGGAGCGGTCACTCTCTGTGGGGGCAGAGTGGAGCGGTCACTCTATGTGCGGGCAGAGTGGAGCGGTCACTCTATGTGCAGGCTGAGTGGAGCGGTCACTCTCTGTGCGGGCAGAGTGGAGCGGTCACTCTCTGTGGGGGCAGAGTGGAGCGGTCACTCTATGTGCGGGCAGAGTGGAGCGGTCACTCTATGTGCAGGCAGAGTGGAGCGGTCACTCTATGTGCAGGCAGAGTGGAGCGGTCACTCTATGTGCAGGCAGAGTGGAGCGGTCACTCTCTGTGCGGGCAGAGTGGAGCGGTCACTCTATGTGCGGGCAGAGTGGAGTGGTCACTCTATGTGTGGGCAGAGTGGAGCGGTCACTCTATGTGCGGGCAGAGTGGAGCGGTCACTCTATGTGCGGGCAGAGTGGAGCGGTCACTCTATGTGCGGGCAGAGTGGAGCGGTCACTCTATGTGCGGGCAGAGTGGAGCGGTCACTCTATGTGCGGGCAGAGTGGAGCGGTCACTCTATGTGCGGGCAGAGTGGAGCGGTCACTCTATGTGGGGGCAGAGTGGAGCGGTCACTCTCTGTGGGGGCTTCTCTCAGCAGCGGCAATCTCTCAGAGACTGTTCCACATTAATGCCACCAGAGAGACTGAGGCAGAGAGCCTGCGCCTTCCCCACTCCTATTACATAGATCAAAAAGACTGCAGGAAGATGAAGGTAAAAGTCTGTGCTGTCACTGCCACCACACTAAGCGCTACTTGTGGAGTCTGGACCTTCTCTGATGAGTGAGCGCCACACCACTGGGCAAGCCAAGCGAGCAGAGTAGCCGAGAGTTACAGTAAGTGCAGCAGGCTAAACACGCAAGTCCTGCTGTCTCCCTGGGCATGACCACCAGATTCTCCAGGCTGCAGGCTCCTCCTGTGTCAATTGCAGGTAGTGAGAAAAGCACATGCCGGTGCACCGGCCCCCAGAGCCAGATAAGGGCATTGTGGGTCTGGTGCTGCAGTGGAGTAGGTTTAGGAGTGGCAGAGATATGATATACAGTAAGTAACGTCATATCCCAGCTCTCCTCTTACTGACCACCCTCCTCTGTTTCCAAGAGCCTGTGCTGGCTTGTGCCCAGACTTGGTCGCAGCCACACAGGTGTAATGCTAGGGAAGCCTGGCATTTGATTTACCAAGCTTCCGTAGGAGCTGTGCATTGGGGTGTGCTCTGTGAAGAAAGTTTCCCAGCCATCAGAATGTCGACAATGATCGACAAAAAATAAAGACAAGTTGGTTGTACTGAAGTCAATTGATCGAATTCTGTACAACCAATCTGCACATAGATTGAAATTCTGCCGGTTCAGCAGAAATGTAAATCTGTCTATGGTGGCCTAAGTCCACTAGTCTCTGGGTTTATTAACCACTTAAGCCCCGGAAGATTTTACCCCCTTCCTGACCAGGGCCTATTTTGCGATTCGGCACTGCATGACTTTAGCGGACAATTGCGCGGACGTGCGACGCTGTACCTAAACTAATTTGACGTCCTTTTTTTCCCACAAACAGAGCTTTCTTTTGGTGGTATTTGATCACCTGTGCGATTTTTTGATCATGCGCTATAAACAAAAAAAGAGCGACAATTTTGCAAAAATAACAATATTTTTCACATTTCTTATATAAAATTCCCCTAAAAAATGTAAAAATCTAAATTTTTTAACATTTTAGGCCAATTTGTTTTCTGCTACATATGTTTGGTAAAAAAAAAAAATCGCAAAAATCATATTTTAATTGGTTTGCGCAAAAGTTATTGCGTTTACTAACTAAGAGAACGATTTTTGTCATTTTTATTGTTTTTTTTTTTAACGAGTAATGGCGGCAATCTGCGATTTTTTTTGCAGTACTGCGACATTGCGGCGAACAGATCGGACCCTTGACTGACATTTTAGACACTTTTGGGGTTACCAGTGACATTACTACAGTAATCAGTGCTATAAATATACACTGTTACTGTAAAAATGACACTGGCAGTGAAGGGGTTAACTTTATTTGAGAGGGAGGGGTTAAGTGTGTCCCTAGGGGTGTGATTCTAACTGTGATTGGATGTGGCTAGTGATGTAACAGCAGAGAGCTACAGTCCTACACAGACTTGTATAAAGTACTCGAAATTTCTACTTGAGTAAAAGTACAAGTGCTCGATCAAAAAATTACTTGAGTAGAAGTGGAAGTGCTCGCAGAAAAAGTTACTTAAGTAGAAGTACTAAAGTATTCAACATTTTTTTTACTTAAGTATTGCAAGTAGTTTTTTCAAAAAATTTGCTACTTAAGTACTAAAAGTAAAAAGTACCAGTAGTTTTGAAAAAAAATTTCTACTCAAGTACTGAAAGTAGAAGTACAAGTACTGTGTTATGTAGTTATTAAAGAAAGAAGTCAAAAGTATGAACATCATATTGTTTTTATTATTTCAAATGATTTATTCAAATGATTAACCTGTGTTTGTTAGTAGTTTCTTGATGCACTTTAAGCGCTGTAGCACCATTTATTTGTTTGTTTCATATTTTCTTTTTATTGGAAAGATTTGGTATAGCAGCTTTTATTATACACAGCCTTTATTTTTGTATGCGCTGATTTACAAATGACATTATACACATTTGTTTGAGCTTTATGAAACCTGCCATCTACTGTTCTGGCAGTGGTAATTTTTTTAAAAGTAACGAGTAACTATGCAGCACAAAAAAAAATACTTGAGTAGAAGTATCGAAATCATCGAAAAAATGTAGTGAAGTAAAAGTAGAAGTAGGAGAAAAAAATTCTACTCTAGGAAAGTACAGATACCGCATTTCGGTACTTAAGTACAGTACTTAAGTAGTTCTACTTCGTTACTATACATCTCTGGTCCTACATAGCAGGACCGAATGATCTGTGCTGTTACACAGGGAAGAATGACAGGCGGCTTTGTTTACATTAGCCGCCTGCCTTTCTCCCTCTGTAACCGACGATCGCGAGTGACCGGCGGACATCGGGTCCACCGGTCACTCGCGTGGGGGGGGTCCGTGAGCGGGAGCGCGCCTCCAGCGGTGTGCGCTCGCTCCCTAGAGCCTCACAGGCTAGCGACGTAGTACTACGTCACTTTGCCTGTGAGGGGCTGGCTGCCGATGTAAATCGTCCTTAGGCGGTCGGCAAGTGGTTAAAACCCTCAAATCTTCTAAAAGGGGGGCTCCACCTAGGTGCAGAAATTCACTTTGAACTCCACCTTATTTTCATAACTCTCTTTAGGTAATAGAAGTGCAAACAATGAGGTGGGAGCACATCTAATACCTACAAAGAGTAATGAAAATAAGGTGGAGTTCAAAGTGAACTGTGCCATCACCTGGCATTGAGGAAGTTAAAGAGGAAGTAAACCCTCCTCTGCAACTTGTACCTATAGGTGATCCTATGATAAGACTTACCTATAGGTACTGCAAATATATCCTAAACATGTACCGTTTAGGAGATATTTACCTTACACGCAGCCAGTGACGTCACTGGCGCATGCGCTCTGAAGGAACGGCCGCTGGTGCCGTTCCTTCAAAGCCCCGTGCCGTGACCGTCGGCTCCCGCGCGCATGCACGGGAGTGACGTAATCGCGGGTCCAGCCAATCAGATGGCCGGATGCCGCGAACCCGGAAGAAGGGTGACAGAACATGTCACCCATGGGAGAGGTGAGCGGTCGGCGCTTCGGGGCTTTTCTAAGGTTAGTATTTCATAATGAGCTAGTATGCGATGCATACTAGCTCATTATGTGTTTGCCTTTCAGGTGTACTTTAACCACTTGCCGACCGCCGCCCGGCTATATACGGCGGCGGTCAGCCCCTCCCAGGCAAAGTGACGTACCAGTACGTCACTAGCCTGGGAGCGAATAGGGGACAAATGTGCGCTGCCAGAGGCGTGCTCCCGCCCCCGCTCGTACCCGAAGAAGCCGGCGCGTTTCCGCCGGTCACTCGCGATTGTCGGGTAGAGAGGGAGAAAGGCAGGCGGTTGATGTAAACACAGCCACCTGTCATTCTCCCCTGTGTAAAAGCACAGATCGCTCGGTCCTGCTATGTAGAACCGTTGATCTGTGCTGTTACACACACAGCAACATCCAATGACAGTAAGAAACACACCCCTAGGGACACACTTAACCCCTCCCTCTCCAATAAAGTTAACCCCTTCCCTCCCAGTGTCATTTTTACAGTAACAGTGCATATGTATAGCACTGATTACTGTAGTAATGTCACTGGTACCCCCAAAAGTGTCAAAAATGTCAGTCAAGGGTTCGATCTGTCCGCCGCAATGTCGCAGTACCGCAAAAAAAATCGCAGATCGCCGCCATTACTCGTTAAAAAAAAAAAACAACAAAAATGACAAAAATCTTTCCCTTAGTAAACGCAATAACTTTATTGCAAAGTTAGTGCGCAAACCAATCAAAATACGTTTATTGTGTTTTTTTTTAACAAACATATGTAGCAGAAAACAAATTGGCCAAAAATTTTTAAAAAATTAGATTTTTACATTATTTTTGGGGGGAATTTCATATAAAAAAATGTGAAAAATATTGTTATTTTTGCAAAATTTACGCTCTTTTTTTGTTTATAGCGCATGATCAAAAAAATCGCACAGGTGATCAAATACCACCAAAAGAAAGCTCTGTTTGTGGGAAAAAAAGGACGTCAAATTAATTTGGGTACAGCGTCGCACGACCGCGCAATTATCTGTTAAAGTCACGCAGTGCCGAATCGTAAAATACCCCCTGGTCAGGAAGGGGGTAAAATCTTCCAGGGCTCAAGTGGTTAAAAAACATAAAAAATAAATCTGAGGTTTACAACCTCTTTAAAACAGGCAGGAAGGAAATGTGATAACAACTCCTCTCTGCCTGTCAAATGCCTCTGAAAAGTGACCTGAGCATGGATCACTTTTCAGTGGAGTGGCAGTGCCTGCTGTAAGTGAATACAAGCCTTTGGGCTCACACGGTGTGCTGCGGTTTGGCTGCAGTGCAGGTGCACTGGCACTTTTCCTTCGCCGCAGTCCCTTAGCCTTCGTGTAGGTTGTCTGTTTTGCCTGCATTTTCTGGAAGTGCACCAAAGATGCAGCATACAGGACTTTTTGTGCACTTTCAGAACATGCAGTAAAAATGTGCAACCTAATAGAGGTCTATGGGGCTAGGGGCAACATGCAGGAAGACTGCCAGCTGCAGAGAGGGGGAGGGGGAGGAATAGCTGGAAGGAGGGAAGAGAGGCTCACTTACTTCATTGTAAGGCTCTGGCTGCCGAGTAGACTGCTCAGTTTAAACTTTCCCGGCCAAAGAGAGAGCAGATCCACTACCAACCATTGGTATGGAGGAGGGAGGGGCTGGGTAACTCACTCTGTAACACAGACTGTCAGCCCCTTGACAGTACACATCGCTGGCTGCCTGCCTCATAGTGCTGGATGGAGGGATAAGAGTTCACGCCTGTACAGCCTCACTCGGCCAGCTCCGGAATTGCACATGCGCAGTTCTGAGCTGGCGACACATCGGCCTTTGTACAGGAGATCAGTGCTGCCCAGGGGGAAAATGCCTCCCTGCCCCCCGGCCCAGTCCGCCCCTGGTTCTAAGTCATTTTATAGCAAAAAAAACAATGCTGATTTGTACATGGATGTGAAAAATGTCCCAGACAGCAAGAGGTTAAATAAATGAGAAATATATATGGACGTTTTACAATGTAAATAAAATGCAGATTTGTAATTGTTGGTATTTTTATAACAATATCAGTGCAGTTCCAATTCTCTCCAACAACAAAAAATGGAACAGTCACATGTCAAATATTATCTCTAATAGAAAATGAAGGTTTGTCGAGAAACACTGCCACCGTGTGGCAAATTTTGTAACTGCAGCTCGTGTGTATTGCTAGGAAACACTGCCACCTTGTGGTCAATTATGTAACTGCAGCCACCTATATTGCTGGGAAACACTGCCATTGTATGGTCAATATTGTAACTGCAGCCGCCTATATTGTTGAGAAACACTGCCACCATGTGGTCAATTCTATAACTGCAGCTAGTCTGTATTGCTGGAAAACACTACCAATTTTGTAACTGCAGCCACCTACATTGCTGGGAAACACTGCCACCGTGTGGCCAATTTTATAACTGCAGCTCGGCTGTATTGCTGGGAAACACTGCCACCGTGTGGTCAAATTTGTAACTGCAGCCACCTACATTGCTGGGAAACACTGCCACCGTGTGGCCAATATTATAAATGCAGCTCGGCTGTATTACTGGGAAACACTGCCACCGTGGCCAATTTTGTAACTGCAGCTCGGCTGTATTGCCGGGAAACACTGCCACCGTGTGGCCAATTTTGTAACTGCAGCCACCTACATTGCTGGGAAACACTGCCACCGTGTGGCCAATTTTATAACTGCAGCTCTGCTGTATTTGCTGGAAAACACTGCCACTGTGTGGTCTATTTTGTAACTGCAGCCGCCTATATTGCTGGGAAACACTGCCACCGTGTGGCCAATTTTAAAACTGCAGCTCTGCTGTATTTGCTGGGAAACACTGCCACTGTGTGGCCAATTTTGTAACTGCAGCCGCCTATATTGCTGGGAAACACTGCCACTGTGTGGCCAGTATTATAACTTCAGCTCGGCTGTATTAGCGGGAAACACTGCCACCGTGTGGCCAATATTATAAATGCAGCTCGGCTGTATTGCTGGGAAACACTGCCACCGTGTGGTCAATTTTATAACTGCAGCTCAGCTGTATTTGCTGGGAAACACTGCCACGTGTGGCCAATTTTGTAACTGCAGCTCGGCTGTATTGCCGGGAAACAATGCCACCGTGTGGCCAATTTTGTAACTGCAGCTCGGCTGCATTGCTGGGAAACACTGCCACTGTGTGGCCAATTTTGTAACTGCAACCGCCTATATTCCTGGGAAACACTGCCACCGTGTGGTCAATTTTATAACTGCACCTCAGCTGTATTGCTGGGAAACACTGCTTCCGTGTGGTCAATTGTATAACTGCAGCCGCCTATATTGCTGGGAAACACTGCTACCGTCTGGCCAATTTTATAACTGCAGCTCGGCTGTATTGCCGGTAAACACTGCCACCGTGTGGCCAATTTTGTAACTGCAGTCGCCTATATTGCTGGGAAACACTGCCACCGTGTGGCCAATTGTATAACTGCAGCTCGGTTGTATTGCTGGGAAGCACTGCCACCGTGTGGCCAATTTTGTAACTGCAGCTCGGCTGTGTTGCTGGGAAACACTGCCACTGTGTGGCCAATTTTATAACTGCAGCTTGGTTGTATTGCTGGGAAACACTTCCACCGTGTGGCTAATTTTATAACTGCAGCTCGGCTTTATTGCCGGGAAACTGTAACGCTCCTGCGTTTTTATAGTAAGCTGGATTTGCAGCTGCAGAATCTCCACTCAGTAGTCATGTAGAGATGTGTTGAAACACCAGATCCAACTCTCCAGACTCATCACTGTGGGCCTTTCTGCTTCAGCATACAGATATACACACACTCAATAAGATGTTCCTGGAGTGATAGGATGTATATGACAGTATAGAGGTGATGTGCTGAAGGGACAGGTGTGAGCAGTGACAGCAATGATAAGCACTTGATAGTAATGTTCAGGAGAGTAGTATGGTAATAGGTAGTATGCAGATAGGTTAGTAATCATGTATGGTAATAGGTGGTAAGGACAGCAGATGACATACAGGAGAGACTAACCCAGTGCAAGGATAGATGGTAGTAGACTCAAGAGCTAGCAATCTATGTAACAGTGCAGATGATAGAATTAGTATTGCATAGATGGTAACATTCCTTAATGTGCAGAAGTAGATAGTGTAAGTTAGTTATGGAGGAATCCCCTGTGGGGTACTTATCACTAGTAAGGTTAGTAAGTAAAGGAGTCCAGTAGTAAGGGAGTGATCCGGTAGCGAGATACGGAATCAGTAGCGAGGTTCCGGTCTGTTCCAGGTAGAAGAGAATAGCTGGAGGCTCCGGCAGCATAGGACAAAGCTTGTAAGCATGCGGTTAGCCGAGAGTGAAAGCAGTATGCCAAGAGTGATTGGGTAGCGAAATACAGGATCAGATAGTGAAACAAGTTCAGGTAGCGAGATACAAGAGCGAGTGACATCAGGTATGGCTGCTTCACAGACGGCTTGAGCGAACAATGTGAGAGAGAAAGCCGGCGATTGAAATAGCCGCTCAGAGCGGCGCTCAGCGATGATGTCATCCGGCTTAAAGGTATATGCGTTCCACCTAACTAAAAAGGTGGGACGCAATATAAAAAGGAAAATGGGCAATAAGGGTACCAAAGGTACCAGAATCTTACAGTACCCCCCCCCCCTTAAGGCCGGCTCCGGAAGGCCTATAGCACTGGTTTCTCCGGGTATTTATAGTGAAACCTCCGTATAAGCCTAGGTGCGTGAACATCAGAAGTATCCAACCAGGTGTCCTCTTGGGGTCCATAGTTCTTCCATCTTATGAGATACTGGAGTCTTCCTCTGTGGATACGAGAATCCAAAATCTCATATTCTTCTCCGCCTTCAACTTGTACTGGAGGTGGAGGCAAGATGGTAGGCCTTATTCCTTGGTTAGGAACATGTGGTTTCAGTAGCGACACATGAAAGATGGGATGTATTCTGAGATCTGCCGGTAAGGTGAGTTGCACTGCAGCTTTTCCGATGAGTTTCTTAATTGGGAAGGGTCCCAGAAATAAAGGTCCAAGCTTTTTGCTAGGGATCTTTAACCTTAAATTTTTTGTCGATAGCCAAACGAGGTCCCCAATAGCATATTGCGGAGAAGGTCTTCTACGAAGGTCGTAGTACCTTTTTTGTTGACTATGGGCGTGTGAGATGGTGGTATTAAGTAAACCCAGAGAGTCTTTTATTTGGGTAAGATAATCCGAGGCTACTGGGTTACTTGATGGTAGGATGCGTGGTGGAAGAAGAGTGGGATGAAACCCATAGTTCAAGTAGAACGGACTTTGCTTAGTAGTACTGTGGGTTGCGTTGTTATAAGCAAATTCCGCCAGAGGGAGGAGGTCCACCCAATCATCCTGTAGGTATGATGTGTAGCAACGTAGATATTGTTTTATACACTGGTTGACTCTTTCAGTCTGTCCGTTGGTCTGAGGGTGGTAAGGAGAAGTGAGCTTTCGCTCAATCCGTAGTAATTGACATAGAGCTTGCCAAAACTTGCAGATGAACTGTGAACCACGGTCGGATAAAAGAGTCTTTGGAATTCCATGTAATTTAAACACATGTTTCATTAGTAGTTCCGCTGTTTGTTTAGATGAAGGTAGTTTGCGAATAGCAATGAGATGTGCCATCTTTGTCAGATGGTCCACTGACACTAGAATGGTATTAAATCCTTTGGAAGGTGGTAGTTCTACTATAAAGTCTAAGGACACAACTTCCCATGGAACCTGGGGTATTGGTAGACTGCAGAGTAGACCAGATGGTTTTGTAGTGTCAATTTTGGACCTTGCACAAATGTCGCATGAAGAAACAAATTTTTGTACAGTCGTCTTCATATCAGGCCACCAAAACTGCCTGGTAAGCAAATTAAGGGTTTTCGTCATACCCATATGTCCTGCCATAGGCACATCATGTGATAATTCCAAGATCTTGGTGCGCATAGTAGGGGGTATGTAGAGTTTGTCGTTGTAATAGAGGAAGCCTTCTGCATCAGTACTTAGTTGTGGTGGAGGTGAATCCAATCCTATACTATGCAAAATCTCTTCCTTCAGGGAACGAACAACACCAATAATACGTTCATAGGGTATTATAGGAATAGAAGGGATTTCGGCGCAGTTATCTTCGGTTAATCGTGATAGCGCATCCGCTTTTTTATTTTTGTCTGCAGGCGTGTAGGTCACTAGGAAGTTGAATCTTAGGAAGAATAATGACCATCGTACCTGCCGGTGGGAAAGAGTTTTGTTAGTCTGGAGGTATTGAAGGTTTTTATGATCTGTATATATGAGTATTGGTAATCGGGTACCCTCAAGTAGATGTCGCCAATTCTCCAGTGCCAGTTTTATGGCAAGCAACTCCTTTTCACCCACTGGGTAATTCACCTCTGGGCTGCTTAGTGATTTAGAGAAGAAAGCAACTGGGTGGAGTGGTGAAGTATTTGTTGGTCGTTGGGAAAGAACTGCTCCTACTGCCATGTTTGACGCATCTACCTCCAGAATATATTGGAGGGATGGGTCTGGATGGCCTAGTATGGGAGCAGAAGTAAAGCTTGATTTTAACAAGCGGAAAGCTCCATTTGCTTCTTCTGACCATTTGAATGGTTTCTTTATACTTGTAAGTTGTGTGAGAGGTCTCACAATAGCAGAGAAGTTCTTGATGAACTTCCTATAGAAGTTTGAAAATCCAAGGAATCGCTGTAATGCCTTACGAGTTGTTGGTATAGGCCAATCCAGAATACAGGATATCTTGCTCATATCCATCTTGATTCCGGTTTTGGATATGATGTATCCTAGGAATAATATTTCTTCTTTATGAAATATGCATTTTTTTAATTTCACGTATAGATTGTGTGCGAGTAATCTGGATAACACAAGCCTTACATGTTTTATATGTTCAGACAAAGATCGAGAATAGATAAGTTTATCGTCCAGATATACTACAACACAGACATCAAGTAAGTCTCTAAAGATGTCGTTTATGAACCGTTGAAAAGCTGCGGGAGCATTACACAACCCGAATGGCATCACAAGATATTCGAATAATCCGTATCTGGTTCTGAATGCTGTCTTCCACTCATCTCCGTCACGGATTCGGATTAGGTTGTATGCCCCTTTTAGGTCCAATTTAGAGAAGTAGGTAGCCCCACGCACTTGTTCAATGAGTTCAGGGATGAGCGGTAAAGGATAGCGATCCTTTATCGTAATGGTATTTAATTGCCTATAATCGATAATAGGCCTAAGACTTGAATCCTTATTGCAGACAAAGAAAAGTCCTGCCGCTGTGGAAGAAGTAGAGGGTCTGATGAACCCTTTTGTCAAATTCTCATCCAAGTATTCCTTGAGATGAGAGAGTTCATCCTGTGAAAGAGGATAAACATGACTGAAAGGCAATTTGCTGTTAGGGAGTAGATCGATAGTGCAATCATAATCCCTATGGGGAGGCAACACTTGAGCATTTTTCTCAAGGAAAACTTCGGACAGATCCTGATAGCATAGTGGTGCAATCTCATCTGACACCACAGACAGGATCTTTCCATAAGATGGGAGGTTACACGTAATCTCGCAATAGTGAGAAGGAAAAGTTAGAGTCCGTGTTTTCCAATCTATGGTTGGTTGATGTGTGTGTAACCAGGGAAGTCCCAAAATAATGGGAAAATGGGGTGAAGATAGTACATCAAAAGTGGTGGTCTCCATATGAGACTCGTTAGCAGTGACAAGGAGTGCTTGTGTCTGATTGGTGATTGAACCAGAAGATAACGGAATACCGTTAATGAAACTAACAGAAACAGGCTTAGATTTTGAAATAATAGGTATTTTATTTAAGGTAACAAAGCGTGTATCAATATAGTTTCCACAAGATCCAGTGTCGACCATAGCCTTGGTGGTGATCCTAGTTTGGTCCCACTGTAATATTAAATGAACAAAAAGATAGGGGTTAGAGAAGGAAGTCGTTAATCCTCCCAGCAAGACATGTGAACACTCACCCTCTTTTTTGCGGACAAGGGGACAGGTGTTTATCAAATGATCCGAGGATGCGCAGTACATGCAGAGATTTCTGGATGTTCTTCTAGCTCGTTCAGTAGTCGTTAAAGGTGGGCGTATGGTTCCTACATCCATGGGAGTAGGGTCAACGGCCGAAATCTGAGAAGGACTAGACAATGGCATTCCCATCTTTTCAGCCCTTCTTTCTCGCAGTCGTCTGTCGATGTTGATACTAAGTTGTATCAAGGCCTCCAAGGTGCCAGGTAAATCCGCTCGGGCGAGCTCATCTTTAACAGCTTCCGATAACCCGAGTCTGAATTGAGTTTGCAAAGATGTGTCATTCCACCCTGAATTAAGGGTCCATCTTTTGAACTCAGATACAAAGTCTTCTACAGGTCTCCTTCCTTGTTTTAAGGCCCTCAACTGAATATCAGCAGTACTCTGCCTATTGGGGTCATCGTATAAACTAGCGAGTTCAGCTAGGAATAAAGAATAGGTGTTGAGAATCTGATCATTACTCTCAAAGAGAGAGTCTGCCCAGGCCCGTGGATCACCCGTCAGGTATGAAATAACGGTACAGACTTTTATTTGATCAGTGAGGTATGTACGAGGTTTTAACAAAAAAAGCAATTGACATGCGTTTTTGAATTCACAAAATTTTTTACGATCACCTGTAAACACTAGAGGAGGGTTTATTTTAGGTTCAGGAGGCTGAATAGCAGTAAGCCGTGACAGCTGGGTTACCTGCTGTGTCAGAGTCTGATTCTTTTCTTGTACGTCAGTCAGAGCAAGTATTAACGCTTTTACTTGTTGTGTTAATTGTGTCACTTGAGTGGGTAATTCTGCTGAATCCATTTTTAGGTTCGTTCAATCTGTAACGCTCCTGCGTTTTTATTATAGGCTGGATTTGCAGCTGCAAAATCTCCACTCAGTAGTCATGTAGAGATGTGTTGAATACCAGATCCAACTCTCCAGGACTCATCACCGTGGGCCTGTCAGCTTCAACATACAGATATATACACACTCAATGAGATGTTCCTGGAGTTATAGGATGTATATGATAGTATGAAGGTGATGTGCTGAAGGGACAGGTGTGAACAGTGACAAGGATGGCAATCACTTGATAGGTTTTGTATAGGAGAGTTCAAGATTGTATTTAGGAATGCAGATAGGTTAGTATCGAGTATGCTAACAGGTGGTGAGGACAGCAGATGACAAATACAGGATAGACTAACCCAGTGCAAGGATAGATAGTAGTAGACAGGAGAGCTAGCAATCTATGCAGCAGTGCAGATGATAGATGGTAGTAGGCTGAAGAGCTAGCAATCTATGTAACAGTGCAGATGATAGGATAGTATAGATAGGTAGTAGCAGTCCTTAATGTGCATAGGTAGATAGTGCAATAAGGTTATGGAGGGTTCCCCTGCGGGGTACTTATCACTTGTAATGTTAGTAGTTTAGAGAGGTCCAGTAGATAAGGGATGGTCCGGTAGCGAGATACAGGGATCAGTAGCGAGGTTCCGGTCTGCTCCAGGTAGAGGGAATAGCTGGAGGTTCCGATCGAGAGACAGGCTTGAAAGCATGTGGATAGCAAGGCAGGTTGAACGAACAATGTGAGTGAGACCGCCGGCGGTTGAAATAGCCGCTCTGCAGTGACATCATCGTTCTTAAAGGTATATGCGTACCACCTGAAGAGAAAGGTGGGACGCATTACAGAGGAAAGTGGTGATTAAGGGTACCGGAGGTACCAGAATCTTACAGTTCTGAATCTCGGAGACCCTCTTTGCCGAGGTAATAGCCACCAGAAACACTGTTTTCAGAGTGAGTTCTTTGATCAACAGAGGCCCGGTAGAGACCAAACTGAGTGAAGAGAAGAAATCCAGGATCAAGGGAAGGTCCTATTTGGGGAATCTTGGCTTCCTTTGAGACCTAAGTCTTATTGCACCCTTGAAAAACTGACAAACCAGCGAATGCCTGGCCCAAGACACTCCCATAAAGGCTGAGATGGCTGACACCTGCACTCAGAGAGAGCCAACTGACAGGGAAAGAACTAGACCCACCTGTAGAAAGCCCAGTATTTCCTGGATCGTAGATGCCTCTCCTGGGCCGGTGCTAGGAGACAGATAGCTAGAGAACTTGGACCATATTCTCTCATAGACCCTATTAGTGCTACTTCTCCGAGCATTCAGAAGTGTAGGGATAACTTTCACTGGACATCCTAAGGCCTCCAACTTCCCCCTCTCAAGAACCATACCTTGAGATGCAGATGTGCCAGGCATGGGTGTGGAGTAGGGCCCTCAGACAACAGATCCATCCTGAGAGGTAGAGAAATCGGATCATGGTAACTGAGAAGCATCAGTAAAGGAAACCAGGGCCTGTTGGGCCAGTATGGAATTATCGCTAGGACCTCCACTGCTCCAGAGTTAGGAAATGGGTCAGGCACTGGACACGAAACACCGGACTTTTGGGCAAAACAGGACCACCAGCAGCAGCTGGGCTTTCTCGGCCAGGACCAAATGATC
Organism: Pelophylax lessonae; assembly: GCF_965119305.1. NCBI lineage: Eukaryota > Metazoa > Chordata > Amphibia > Anura > Ranidae > Pelophylax > Pelophylax lessonae. Next base: position 25,743,976 of record NC_138770.1, read on the forward strand.
CAGCAAGAGGTTTCTTCAATTGACCCCTCCATACCCTGCTTAGAGCAAGGGCTTAGCGGAGGAACAGCGACCGACGTTCCGTGGCCACTCCACGCCAAACCCGGTACTGACATCAGAAGGTAGGAACACACGTCCATGTGCTTCCAAAGGATCACAAAAAAGGCTGAAAAGGAGCAAAGATTTATGGGAGTGGGGTCCTATAGGGTAGGAAAGGAGGTGGGGCTACCCGAACATATGCTGCCATGGAATCTGTCAGGAAAGATTGATTTCTCCATGTATTAATCATCCTCTCCATATATTGCTTCACCTTGCCTAACAGAAAACAAATCCTAAATGCTATATATCTCAGTCATGTCCATGAGTTTTATCTGACTTGGGTCTTTATAATACGATATATTGGACTTCATAACTTTCAGCTATCAGCGTTGTCGCACTGAATGACAATTGCGCGGTCATGTAACCCAGATTCAATTTTTCTCATTTTGTTCACATAAATAGAGCTTCCTTTTTCTGGAATTTAATCACCGCTGTTAATTATTGTTTGCTAATTAAATGAAAAAAAGTCTGAAAATGTTATTAAAAAATAAAAACACGTTATCTTTGTTTCTGTTATAAAACTAAGCAAATAAATAATTGTCCTTCATAAATTTCACCCAAAATGTATTCTGCTGCATTTCTTTGGTGAAAACACCCCAAATCTGTGTATATTATTTATCTGTAGGAAAGTTATACAGTCCACAAACTATGATATATATATATATATATATATATATATATATATATATATACTGTATATATATACAGCCCACAAACTATTATATATATATGTATATATATTGTGAGGGGATTAGCTCGGTGGCAGGCGTGGATGACCCCTTTGGGGGGTGCGTTTACCAATGGAGATAGCCGAGAAGTGGTTGCAAACAACAGTTTGGTTTATTCTTGGAGTTTACTTCACACAAGTGCAAGCCTCAAAACAGCAAAATAAAAATAAAACACAAAATAAATCCTTGCCACTGTGGGCGGCTACCTTCCACACACAGGAACCTATCTAATGAAGTCTGTCTCCAACCTACTGTTGGAGCAAACTTTGCTGATCCTACAGCAGACACTCAATAGTCCATTTATTTTCTTCCACATAGAAATAGTTCAAGACCTCACCTTGAGTAGTCTTCAGTCTTAATTAATTTCCCCTTCACACAGGAAATGTCCATTGGTTTCTTTTCACATAGCAACCATTCCTTTGCTTGGCTCTTCACATAGCAAATAGTTCAAGACCTCACCTTGAGTAGTCTTCAGTCTTAATTAATTTCCCCTTCACACAGGAAATGTCCATTGGTTTCTTTTCACCTAGAAATGATCAAAGACCTCACTTCGAGTAGTCTTCACACTTGTTACCCTCCTCAGCCACATCGCTTCAGGAGGTCTTCCCCATGCTCACACAGCTTTCAGGGGGCACACATCTGACTGTCCTCCTCTCCCCATGCCCACACAGCGGCAGGAGGCAGCAATCCTTAGACTTCCTTTGGACAAATTATAGAGGCCTTAATTTCCTCATTCTGAACAGCTGAATGGTTTTTAACTTCCTGCTGGCTATCTCTGCAGCCGACACCCTATAGTAATTGGTGAATTTTCTAAACCAGGTGGAAATGTATCTCCTATCTGTGACTACATCCAGATTTACCTGACTTCCTGTCACAATATATATATATATATATACAGTATATATATACAGCCCACAAACTATGATATATATATATATATTATTTTATTCTATATTTTCATGTGACAACACTGAAGAAATGACACTTCCCACTACAATATAAAGTAGAGTGTACAGCTTGTATAACAGTGTAAATTTGCTGTCCCCTCCAAATATCTCAACACACAGCCATTATTGTCTAAACCGCTGGCAACAAAAGTGAATACACCTCGAAGTTAAAACATCCAAACTGGGCCCAAAGTGTCAAAATTTTGTGTGGCCACCATTATTTTCCATCACTGCCTTAACCCTCTTGGGCATGGAGTTCACCAGAGCTTCACAGGTTGCCACTGGAGTCCTCTTCCCCTCCTCCAAGACATCACGGAGCTGGTGGATGTTAGAGACCTTACGCTTCTCTCTACCTTCCATTTGAGGATGCCGCACAGATGCTCAATATGGTTTAGGTCTGGAGACATGCTTGGCCAGTCCATCACCTTTACCCTCAGCTTCTTTAGCAAGGCAGTGGTCATCTTGGAGGTGTGTTTGCAGTCGCTATCATGTTGGAATACTGCCATGTGGCCCAGTCTCTGAAGGGAGGGGATCATGCTCTGCTTCAGTATGTCACAGTACATGTTGGCATTCATGGTTCCCTCAATGAACTGTAGCTCCCCAGTGCCAGCAGCACTCATGCAGCCCCAGACCATGACACTCCCACCACCATGCTTGACTGTAGGTAAGACACACTTGTCTTTGTACTCCTCACCTGGTTGCTGCCACACACGCTTGACACCATCTGAACCAAATATGTTTATCTTTGTCTCATCAGACCACAGGACATGTAATCCATGTCCTTAGTCTGCTTGTCTTCAGCAAACTGTTTGTGGGCTTTCTTGTGCATCATCTTTAGAGGAGGCTTCTTTCTGGGACAAAAGCCATGCAGACCAATTTGATGCAGTGTGCGGCGTATGGTGTGAGCACTGACAGGCTGACTCCCCACCCCTTAAAACTCTGCATCAATGCTGGCAGATCTAATTCCGTCTAGTTCCCAAAGACAACCTCTGGATTTAACGCTGAGCACGTGCACTCAACTTCTTTGGTCGACCATGGCAAGGCCTGTTCTGAGTGGAACCTGTCCTGTTAAACCGCTGTATGGTCTTGGCCACCGTGCCGCAGCTCAGTTTTAGGTCAGGCAATCTTCTTATAGCCTAGGCCATCTTTATGTAGAGTAACGATTTTTTTTTTTCAGATCCTCAGAGAGTTCTTTGCCATGAGGTGCCATGTTAAACTTCCAGTGACCAGTATGAGAGAGGGAGAGCGATAACACCAAATTTAACACACCTGCCCCCCATTCACACCTGAGACCTTGTAACACTAACGAGTCACATGACACCGGGGAGGGAAAATGGCTAATTGGGCCCAATTTGGACATTGTCACTTAGGGGTGTACTCACTTTTGGTGCCAGCGATTTAGACATTAATGGCTGTGTGTTGAGTTATTTTGAGAGGACAGCAAATTGACACTGTTATACAAGTGTCAATTCTTCAGTGTTGTCACATGAAAAGATAGAATAAAATATTTACAACAATGTGCGGGGTGTACTTACTTTTGTATCTTCCTACATTGCTAGAGTAAGTTGAGATTCATGGGGGATACTTCTTTCCTTAGGTTCCAGGTGAATAATCACACAATGAGTCTATTTACCTGAATGTCCATATATTTAAAGCAGTTTAGGTAAGGATACATATCCAGAATGATGTTTGATGAACACTTGGCAGATTATGATATAATAATATGTTCATGTTGGTATACATGCACACTGACAGCCATACACCTTTTTATATTTACTTATCAATTACTCCTTATTGGCTGCCTATATTAGGAAGGATTAAAAACAACTCACATTAAAGGCCCAAACCGGCAGCCCCCTCAGTAAAGCGGTATTGCTGTGACGGAACATCACCATCAGAATTTCACCAAAAAAATACTTATTTGTTGGATTTGGTACCCTTGATGTATGTCTGTCTGCTATGTATAGATTGGTTAGTCACCTGGCATGCTGATGTCACTATGTGTTCCATTATATAGACAACATAATGGTAGACATGTATGATTTATTCTGTCACCCTAGTAATATATTATTCCTTTATAAATCCTTATAGACTTTATCTACGTGTCGGGTCAAATCTCTACCTTACTTCCCCTTGTTCAGACATTTGGAACGTCCATCTACTATTAGGTACACACTAGGAAGTTCCCTGTCATCTGTAACATGTATACGGTGCGTATTGAGGAAACTCTGAAGTACCTATTGTTACATATTCCAATTGAACACACAATATGATTGTGACTTTTATACCATCCTACTTATACTTCTAGGTTGGCTAGGTGTACCCGCTCCCGCACTCGCCCCCAGGGGAAAGTAAAGTTTTTGGTGGCCTCTTTGGATACCATCGCTGGTGGGATTGTTACTCAAGGCGAGCATATGTGACATTTCACAGTTACCAAATAACCTGTACCAAGATGAATGTACATTTTTCTCTTCTCAATAGTTGTACTTTGTAAATTGATGTATGTTTTGTCCTTGCAGGATTTTGGCCCTTTCATATCCTCATACTCCCGAAGACATGTCAAGTATGGCTTTATGAGAGAAAATAAGTTGGCCAAGGGACTTTGATGAGAGAAACCCAAATACAAATGAAAACAGGAAAAATGTGTATATATTAAAATACAAAAACATTTTTAATTATATGATAAGTGCAAAAAATTGTAGTAATGAAAGAATTAGTCCATAAAAAATAGAGCACAGTCCATCATCACTTTAGTAGCGCTAAACTGTATAACTTCATGTGGGTAGTGATCAAACCACTCCAGAGATCATATGTGAGTGACAGTCCAAATGATTGGTGATGAATCCTATATTTGACACTATTAGATGTTCCACACAAGTGCCACTTCCACCGCACTGCGTGAGAAAACACTCCCATTGGAGTTGTACTCACCAAAAGGTGGCTGCTAATGAGCCTTGTACCACTAATCCTAGGCAGGGATCCAAACGGGATCTTCTCCACTTCCCAGCATTAGAAAGGTGTACATACAAGGGGTAAAGATGACATCACATAGTGTGATTCCGTTTTAAACATTTATTGAAACACCAGTGCAATCAAAAACACTCACATTATAAAAGCTGATAAAAGGCATGTATCGCGGTAAACTCAGAAGCTGGTAGTGCGGTCTATTATACCAGCTGCTCGCTGGTGACACCCGGGTGGTTCCGCACTAACTGGCGTTCATTTCACAGAGGTCCTGTGGTCACGCCCAAAAATGTTTCGTCATTACGTCTTCTTCGGCAGGCGTTCACATATTGAAGATAAGAGCATCAATAATATTCTGCCAAGTGATGTATGACACAGAATTAAAAATGGCAAACAAAGCAAACAAGAAAGAGCATAACCATCCAACAAAGATATACTGTGCTTGGCTTAACTGCTGGCTAGAACCCCAACTAATGTTCTATCATTTCATTACAGGTAAAACTGTGCTGCAGCAAGTGTGCCTTTCAAACTGACCGATTATCCCTTTTATATGTAAATATACAATGTATCATTGAACTGTATCCCTTTATATTTTTGTATGTACAAACCGTTTTTGTAATAAAAATCCTTGATTTTATTTAGCCGTTTATGGCTGTTTATGGCATCATTAAAATCCCACATGCCCCATCTCCTCTCCCTATCCCACCATCTTTCCCTTTCCTATAGTCCTCTATATGTATTCATTTTGATATGGGATGAAGGTACTTTGTGAATATAATTAATGAGCACTAACTACCTACTTAATTAATTTATTGATAAAAACCATAAGATCAATGAAGTAGGTGTAAAGTGGAAGCCGTAGATCTGCTGAGAATATTATATTGAGCCCCTAGCACTTTATATATGAATGTATCCACATATTTTATTGTATTTGTGTTAATTTATGTGCACACACAATAGGACAGCGCTGTGACACATAATGCTCTAGTTAATAAAGGGAATACTTACCTTTGTTACAGCAGCAGTCCGGTATAAGTTATTTTTGTAGGTATTTGAGTTGTTACACATAGCGCAGGTTTTTTCCATTTATATTGGTGACATAATTGCCCAAATCTGGGGATCAAGAGCCATTTCCACCCTTTACTCTTGGCTGGGGTTCTTTGTATCCATATAACAGATGTTCTACATGACTAAATCTGCAATAAATTTAACTGCAAAATCAAAGGTGCCAAAAGGTCTCCCTCCGAGCAGTAATATATTTCTATCCCCCTTGGTGGGAGTGGAGATGACCCATCTATAAGGATCTACAGTACATACACACAGAGCACAAGGCCGTGTTCACACTACTAGACGTTTCTCAGAGCTGCAGTACCTCTGGGCTCCACAAGCTGGTGATCTCACTTCTATCCAGACAGGAAGTCTCTATGGAATACAGACAGAAAGTGATGTCAGGTACAGACAGGAAGTGATGTCAGATACAGACAGTAAGTTCCGGGTGAGAGGTGAGTTGGGAGGAAGTAGATAGAAGACATTGGTGGAAGTGGCAGCAGAAGAGGTAATAAGATCTTATTTTCTATTTACACCCAGTAACCCCCGTCATGTCCGTCCTCTTCCTCCATAGTCACTGTGACGAACGCCCATTTGCTGGGCCGTTCACCACGGGCTACTGGAGGAGTGTGGAGGCCAGCCTCCTGCCCACGGACTATGGGCCCTGGCTTGTAGAGGAGCACGGCTCTATGCGGGGATGTATGCTGGGGGACCCTCAGAGTACTGTTACTTTGACCTCAAGTCCCTGTCATGCCAAACGATACAGACTCTAGGCCTAAGCTGCCTAAAACCAAGGAATTCACACAATGAGAGACTAAACAGATGCTAATAACATAAGACTCAGCTATGGTATACTGGGGGGATGTGAATGGACACTTATAATAAGGTGTGTTGAAAATGGAGACGGGCAGCCTGTAAGCCTAGGTCTTCTGCTTTCATCTGTTTAGAGGTGGTGTGTGTTCACACTTCTAGGAATGCGTATTCGGCTATGTTTTGGGCTTGTTGTTTGTTGAGTCAATTATGATAATGCTAATCCTGTCTGAGCCTGCCATGTCATTCACCTAAGACTGTATAGATTGGAAGTGAGTTCTTGAATAAAGAGTCTTTGTTTTTACCCTTCATCGAGCTTAGGCTGATGTTTGGGGGGTAATTGGGGGCCATGGTCACTGCATCACGTGGGATTCGGGAGACCTAAAACAGAAATACTTGGTCGAAGTATTGGGGGTCCGTTACAGTCACTGTGACATCTTTTATCTCCAGCAGATGATGATACACATATATATAGTGTGGAAACCTATATTAACCCCTTCAGGGAATCAGTTGATGATTAATATATCTTACTTCCAAAGCTGACCATACATGGTTCTGTTTTATCATTCAGCTAGCGGGATGAGTAAAAAAAAAATGGAAGCGATTTCCCCATCCACACATTGGAGGGGGATGGGGAATCCTCCCCACTGCTCTATTATATTCTGACAATGGATGGCGCTCCTCCGCTCTCAGAATACACAGATCAGTGATGAAGCTATTGGCTGCAGCCGCTGATCGAGTGACTTTTATCAGGAAGTGACCACACATGGATGGAAATGTGACCGATCCCTGCTGAACCAGCTGAATTTCCATGTATCTATGGTCACCTTAAGTGATTTCCTCCCCTCCCCCTAATCTCTTTCATTATGTAAGTCATGCTGAGATAATCTCCTATTGGCTGAGCAATATTCTCATTTGTCTCTGAGCTCCTTCTTGCTATTTATCGTCCTGCTTGTTCTTTCCTTGGATTGATTTTCTGTGTAGTGACCCCGGCTTCATCTCTTGGATGCGCTCGTCTGTTGCTTGTCCTGACCTTTATCCTGATTCCTGGATCTCCTCCTCATCTCACACCCAACATGGGGAATGAAAGTTGTAATCCAGGTGGCCAAATTTTTTGAGAATCCCAGACCCCAAGAATCATAGAAAACGCTAAACTGTCCAGATTAAATATTTTCTCACTGGGACCATAGTGCTTAAATAAATACCGACCTTCATATTACCTCCTGATATCCTCATCTTATTATTGTACAACCAATACCAATCCAGATAATTCTCTGTTATCAATCTTATCTGTCTACAGGGAAACCTTCATAGATGACGACACCAATGAGGATGGAGGAGGACCAGAGTCACATGACTGAGAAGATACTAAACCTCACCCTGGAGATCATCTACCTGCTGACTGGAGAGGTGAGGGGGATTCTGGGAGGTCACATGACATCACTTTTATCTCTATTAATAAAACACCGACCTGACCGGAGAGGTGAGGGGGATTCTGGGATTCTAACATGATATTCCTATTGCTTCCTCAATACAGAGATTTCCTCTTCTGAAGTCAGGTGATCATATGACCATCACAGTGCCTCCATATGACTCCCTAAAACCTGAGAGACACAACATGCAGAAGATTCTAGAAGTCACCAAGAAGATGATGGAGCTGCTGACAGGAGAGGTGAGCGGTGCTGGGAATTCTGGGACATTATCCAGTAACAGACAAGGGATGTGTCTGGATGGTGACTGTATCATTGTGTGTGTCAGGTTCCTATAAGGTGTCAGGATGTCACTGTCTATTTCTCCATGGAGGAGTGGGAGTATTTAGAAGGACACAAGGATCTCTACAAGGACGTCATGATGGAGAATCAGCCGCCCCTCACATCACCGGGTAAGAGGAGAATTTATTGTAAAGGAGAGAGCAGTACGGAGGATCCACCTAGATCCCCCATCATCTGATAAACACATAGAAACAATGTATTCAGTCAGTGTGTGTGTTTCCTACAGATAGATCCAGTAATGGGAACCCACCAGAGAGATGTCCCCGTCCTCTGTATTCCCGGGATTCCACACAGGAAGGTCACACCATCCCTCACTATTACAAGGTTGGTGGGACAGAGTTTATAACACACAGTCTCATGGAGACAATGTGTGGATTTTTTATGTGATGACAATAATAAAGCTTATATTTTACAGATGATATTCTCTCTCATTTTCTTGGTTTAGAGTGGAGATCCAATCGATATAGAATTTGCGGTGAAAGCAGAAGAAGAAGAGATGTATGTGAGGGATGATCAGCAGTCTATGGAGGAGGATGGAATAACGGGGACATTTATAGAGGAGGACACTCCTACAGAGATCAGCACAGGTGGGTCATTAACACTGAATACATTCCTCCACCCATACTGCTCACTGATTGGCCCACGCTAGGGCAAGGACTGGGTGATATCAGCCTGTTGCCACTGACTATCGAATACCAATAATATGAGTCCTGACCCCTGCACTATATACTCTATGTTGTACATTACATAACTCTGATACTATATAGTCCTATCTGTTGTATCTTATACAATATGTTGTACATTACATAGTCCTGACTTCTAGAGATGGACGAACATTGGCCGGGGCGGTTCGCGAACGTCAGCTGCAAATTTTCTCAAAAGTCCACGAACCGCAAGTTCGCAGTGGGCCCCATTGACTTTAATGGGAAGCGAACCTTTAGGTCATAGTTGCAGCCACAAAAGACGTACTAGCTGTGCACAAATAGTCCCAGCACATGGACAATGTCATAACACAATTGGAAAAGTTGCCCTAATTTTTTTTTTTTTTTACAGCAAAAAAAAATATATATATATTTTTTTTCATAAATCAGCCAGAACTGATAGCAGCCGGTAAATACATTGTCTAATACATATAGGGTCCATTCACACATCTGTAAAATGGGTCCGCATCCATTCCACAATTTGGCAGAACCTTTACAGACCCATTGTTTTTCATTTCCGGTCTGAAAATTAGGCATTTACAGGATAAAGAAGTAAGTGTCGGCCATTCCAGGCCCCAAAAATTCGCTCACATGGGTTTACCTGACAGCTAAGCACATAGTTTTCTGTGGCTGAAGGTTCATTAGGCATTCACTGGATACAGAAGTAAGCGTCGGCCTGTATTGGCCCCAAAAATTAGCCCACATGGGTTTACCTGACAGCTAAGAACATAGTATTCTGTGACTGAAGGTACATTAGGCATTCACAGGATACAGAAGTAAGTATCGGCCATAAAAGGCCCCAAAAATTAGCCCACATAGGTTTACCTGACAGCTAAGTACGTAGTATTTTGTGGCTGAAGGTACATTATTCATTCACAGGATAAAGAAGTAAGTGTCGGCCTGTATAGGCCCCAAAAATTAGCTCACATGGGTTTAACTGACAGCTAAGAACGTAGTATTTGGTGGCTGGAGGTACATTAGGCATTCACAGGATACAGAAGTAAGTGTCGGCCTGTATAGGCCCCAAAAATTAGCCCACATGGGTTTACCTGACAGCTAAGAACGTAGTATTTGGTGGCTGGAGGTACATTAGGCATTCAAACAGTATACAGAAGTAAGTGTCAGCCTGTATAGGCTCCAAAAATTAGCTCACGTGGGTTTACCTGACAGCAAAGAACGTAGTATTTGATGGCTGGAGGTACATTAGGCATTCACACAGGATACAGAAGTAAGTGTCGGCCTGTATAGGCCCCAAAAATTAGCTCACATGGGATTAACTGACAGCAAAGAACATAGTATTTGATGGCTAGAGGTACATTAGGCATTCACAGTATACAGAAGTAAGTGTCGGCCTGTATAGGCCCCAAAAATTAGCTCACATGGGATTAACTGACAGCAAAGAACGTAGTATTTGATGGCTGGAGGTACATTAGGCATTCACAGGATACAGAAGTAAGTGTCGGCCTGCATAGGCCCCAAAAATTAGCCCACATGGGTTTACCTGACAGCTAAGAACGTAGTATTTGGTGGCTGAAGGTACATTAGGCATTCACAGAAAAAATAATTGTCAGTCCTGAAAGGCCCCAAAATTGAATTTGCCATTCAATGGACATGAAATGCCTTTTATGCAGCTGTATGTAGCGAAGCCAAGGACCAGGAATTGTTGTGGGTGGATGGCAGTCTGGCAGATATTTGTGGCCTTGCATGACGAATTTCAATGAAACATGATCTACTGGTCACATGTGTTGAATTCCTCAGAGATCCATGCCTCATTCATTTTTATAAATGTGAGTTAGTCTACACTGTCATGAGCTAGGCGAGTTCGCTTATCGGTCACGATCCCCCCTGCTGCGCTGAACGTTCTTTCGGACAGGACACTGGATGGGGGGCAAGCCAACATTTCCATTGCAAATTGTGCAAGCTCTGGCCAGAGGTCAAGCCTGCCCACCCAGTAGTCCAGGGGTTCATCACTCCTCAGAGCGTCCACATCGGCCGTTAACCCGATGTAGTCGGACACCTGTCAGTCTAGGCGTTCCGTCATGCTGGATCCGGAGTACAGCTGTCGATGGTTCGGGTGAAAGAAGGATCTTATATCTGAAGTGACCAAGACATCTTCAAACCACCCTCTTCTTGCAGGCCTTTTTGGATTGCTACCCGCAACTGTCTCTGTGTGACTGGAAATTCCTCTGCCAGCGCATGGAAAAGCAGAATGCAGCATTTCCCACAGCAAGGCCTGGAAGCCCTGCATTCTGACCGCCCTCTGTGATTGTGGTAACATTTCCACAATTTTGTGTTTGTACCGGGGGTCTAAGTATGTTGCCACCCAGTAAAGCTCCTTGGCCTTTATGCGTTTTATACGGGGTCCCCCTTAAAACACTGGAGCATGAAGGCCCCACATTCCCACTAAACTGGAAGCGGTGTAGTGGCCTGCTTCCAGCTCATCATCCAGGATAATGTCATCCTCGTTCTCCTCCCCCCATCCACGGATAACACCAGGGATCCCAGAAAGGTTTAAAGCATGCTCTTCTTGCTCCTCCTCATCCCCCCCAGCACCATCCTCCTCTGACTCCTCTTCAGACTCCTGCTGTTAATTTGTCTCAGATGGAGTAGCACCCCCTGAGAATTCATCCAACATTGCGACTTCTCCTCGACGGCTTGATCAATGACATGACGCAATGCATGCTCCAGAAAGAAGGCGTAAGCTATGATGTCACTTATTGTGCCCTGGCCCTGACTGACCAGTTTGGTGATCTCATCGAATGGCCGCAGAAGTCTGCATGCCTCCCGCATGAGCAGCCACTGGCAAGGTGAAAAAAACCCAAGTTCCCCAGAACCTGTCCTCCTGCAGAGTTTGAACAGGTAGTCATTAACTGCACGTTTCTGCTGAAGCAGCCTATCAAGCATATGCAATGTTGAGTTCCATCGCGTCAGGCAGTCACAAATAAGACGCCTGACGGGCAGGTTGTGTCGCGCTGAATCTCAGCAAGGGGAGCCATGGCTGTGTAAGATCTTCGGAAATGGCCCGGGAATTTCCTGGCCTGCCGCAAGACATCCTGGACCCCAGGGTATTTGCCAACGAATCGATGCACCACCAAGTTCAGGACGTGTGCCATGCATGGCACGTGTGTTACTTTGCCTTGTTTCAGCGCGCTCAGCAGATTGGCACCGTTGTCGCACACCACTTTACCAACTGTCAAATTCAGCGGTGTCAGCCACTGATCTGCCTGTGAAGGCAAAGCTGAAAGGAGTGCAGGACCAGTGTGGCCCTTGGCTTCCAGGCACAACAGATGCAGCACAGCATGGCAACGTCTCACCTGGCATGTGGAATAGGTTCTGGGGATCTTGGGCAGCACAGTGGAAGAGACGGTAGCAGCGGAAGAAGAGGAGTCTTTTGAGGAGAAGAGGGAGGATGGAGGAGGAGGAGAGGAAAAGGCAGGCCTGCTTGCAATCCGTGGCGGTACAACTAAATCTACACAGGTGCCACGGGTTACATGCTTGACGGCCATCAGAAGGTTCACCCAGTGGGCAGTAAAAGTGATATACCTTCCCTGCCTGTGTTTGCTAGACCATGTGTCTGTGGTCAGATGTATCTTGGCACCAACACTGTGTGCCAGAGATATATTCACTGAACATGGCCATACAGCTCTGGAATGCCCTTCTGCGAGAAATATTTCCTGCCTGGGACCTTCCATTGTGGTGTTCCAATAGCCACAAATTTACGAAAGGCCTCCGAGTCCACCAGTTGATATGGCAGTAGTTGGCGGGCTATCAGTCCCGACAAGCCAGCAGTCAAACGTTGGTCAAGAGGGTTATCCAGCGTCATCATTTTTTTCCGCTCCAACATTTGGGCCACAGAAGCCTGCCTTTTTCCAGAACTACGCGACGATGGCATCATGGCAGGTGGAGTGGAGGACAAATGTGAGGAGAAGGAGAAAGAGAAGGGGCTGGCGGTGAGAGCCTGGAGTGTGGCTTTGTGGGTTCTGACGGAGTTGCTCCCACTGGGCTCGGTGATGGGAGTTCAGGTGCCTTCTTAAGGCGGTTGTCCCTAGGTGAGTGTTGGGCTTACCGCGACTTATGCGTTTACTGCAAACGCTGCAGATCGCAACACTGTTGTCAGCAACGGACACATTAAAAAAAGCCCACACTGCAGAGCCATGTGCCGGCTTCCTGGGAGCGCCAGATGTGACTGTACATGGTTGATGGCTCGCTCCTGATACATTTGCAGTCTGCTTTGTACCTCTTGTGCAATGCAAGTTCTGCCTGCCTCTCCTCCCTATCTGCCGGTCCGTCTCTCCCTCTGAAGTCCCTTCCTCTTCCTCTCTTGTGGCCACCCATGTGACATCTTTAGACACGTCATCATCCACATCACCTTCCCCACCACTAACATTCGAGATCTCGGAGTAGGCAGCAACAGCGGGACCAACCTCCTTGGGCTGATCTGGGTAATGTCGTCAGACTGCTGAGTGGAGGCTGTTGCTACCTCCTCTTTCTGATCTGAGTCCAAAAATGGCTGTGCATCGCAAACGTGTTGTGATGGATCAGAAAATAATTCCAGTGACTCAAGCGGAGGGTATGTGGTGGTGGTGGTGTCTTTGGGGGTGCACACAGCAGAGCGTGAAGAGGGTGCAGATAGAGAGGATGAGGAGGGTGCAGAAGAGGAAGGCTGAGTGAGCCACTCAACCAAGTCTGGTGCGTCCTTTGACGTAATTGCACGCGGCATTTGAAACTTCACAGTTTAGCTCTGGCCTACTGCTCCTGCCCTACCCCTACCACCCCTGCGTACGTGTCTGCCTCTTCTCTGCCTGTCATGTTTTTTAATTACCCTGTGACAAAAGTCTCTAGAGAATCGCAGTATATCTGGAAAAAGGTAGATAACACCCTGCTTCAATCTGTGGTATTGGGGGGGCACAGGTTTATCACACCAGTTCTACAAATAATTGGCCAGTAACTGTTGTCACTGTGTGTAGCACAGTCAACACATCAAGAGAGGCCAAATTTTTGCAGGACTAAAATACACTCTTAGAAAAGTATACTGTTAAATAACACCCAACTTCAATATGTGGTATTGGGGGGCCACTGGTTTATCACACCAGTTGTTCAAAAAATTGGCAAGGGAGTTTGGCACTGTGTGCATCAGACTTAAGTCAGCAAAAGAAGCAATATTGTTGCAGGACACAAATACACTTGTAAAAGTATACTCAGATAACACCCCACTTCAATATGTGGTATTGGGGGGCCACTGGTCTATCACACCAGTTGTTCAAAAAACTGGCCAGGGAGTTTGGCACTGTTTGTAGTATTGCTGCAGCAACGCTCAGTTACCACACCTGTCACAGTGCTGCACAGTGCACAATAATACTACTAAACCACTATAACATGCTTTCTACAAAGTATAAAACACTGTGGATTACCCCCCCCCCTTTTTTTAGTGCACTGCACAGCAATACCAAAAAAAATAAAATTGCAGCCCTTTAAATGACTTTTGTGGACATTAACAGAGTGATTTGTGTGACTGCAGTCGATCTCTCTAACTGCCCCTAAAGCACAGACTGGATACCTGTCCCTAACCTGAAAAGAGACTGGACCTATACCGAAATACCAGCCCTGAAAAAGACTTTTGTGAACATTAACCGAGCGATTTGTATGACTGCTGCCAATCTCTAACTGCCCCTAAAGCACTGACTGGATACCTGCTCCTAACCTGAAAAGATACTAGTAGACCTATACCGAAATACAAGCCCTGAAAAGGACTTTTGTGAAATGGCCGACAGCTCAGGTCTATTTATAAGGTAGGGGGCATGTCCATGTGCTGAAATGTTCTAATTGGCTGTCCCGTTCCACCTGACGGCTGTGTCATGGGTCAAAGTTCTCCCAATGTAAACTAATATGGCCGCCGCGAACAACGCCATGTGTTCGCAAATTTGGCGGATAGCGAACAAGCAAAATTCGCCGCGAACTGCAAGGCCATCTCTACTGACTTCTGCTCTCTCCCCTCTACCCACTGCTATATATACACATAATGGATTCTCTTTTGTTGCACCCATTTTCTACCAGCTGGACATTTTATATCGGTAGATAGTGAGTCGGTGTCCCGCACATCAAGGCGTGGCCTGGCGTAGGTCCAGACTGAGACTGCCATTTACTATCATACAGCAGGTCCTGACTTGATGTGTGACTCCTGGGTCACCTAGTCACCCTCTACCATTTACTAGTTACCTTGAGGGTGGAATTGTAAGATCCTCAGAGACAAAGCTGCATGATGTGGGCGGAGTCCTGGTTTAGGGGAACCAATCTGCTGATGCCTAGTAATAATCTTTGTATTTCTATTTTAGTACATGGACGGGAGATGAGGAAAACCTCAGAGGATTGTCTCACTTTGTCTCCAGACTGTAAAGTAGAAGATGAGGACATCACACAGTATAGTCCAGGAGAAAACCCGGCTACCTCAAATGTCCATCCGGCACCACACAGTGTAGATGGACCACCATGGGAGAAGCCGTATTCCTGTCCTGAGTGCGGGAAATGTTTTTCACTAAAGTATAATCTTTACAGACATCAGAGATCTCACACGGGGGAGAAGTCGCATTCCTGTCCTGAGTGCGGGAAATGTTTTTCATATAAGTCCCATCTTTACATACATCAGAGATCTCACACGGGGGAAAAGCCGTATTCTTGTCCTGAGTGCGGGAAATGTTTTTCACAGACGTCCCATCTTTCCACACATCAAAGAATTCACACTGGAGAGAAGCCGCATTCCTGTCCTGAGTGCGGGAAATGTTTTTCACGGAAGTCTATTCTTAACACACATCAGAGATCTCACACAGGGGAGAGGGAGAAGCCGTATTCCTGTCCTGAGTGCGGGAAATGTTTTTCAGTGAAGTCCCATTTTTGCAGACATCAGAGATCTCACACAGGGGAGTAGCCATATTCATGTGAATGAGGGAATTGTTCCTCACTGAAGTTCTGTCTTCCTGTACATCAGGGATCCCTCACAACCCTGGAGGTGTATTAGTGCCTTGAGTGTGGGAAATGTCTTCTATATGAATGTTGGTGGACATGTGTGGAAGAAGCACACCCTGATATACACCTCAGATATACTCCATGGCTGATCTTCATCATGTAAGAAACACTTCATAAGGAGATCAGAGATCACCAAAGACATGGATGAAGTGTTGTACTGTGTTGGCTTTTCATTGGCTGAGTAAATTTTGGGGTGTAGAGTGGTAAGTAGAGCCGTGAAATGAAGGAATCACCTTCAGAATGTCTTGCTTGTCTGTGTGACAGTTACTGATAATGATATAGCGGGTTACAGAGCTAGAAACTGTGAGATCCCATATATCTTTATCAGTAAACTTTACACAGACAAGACAGAAATTCTGAAGTTGAGGTCCTTCATTTCAAGGCTCTACTTACCAGTGGTGACCCCGAAGCGTGTCTCTCTGTCTTCAGTCCATCCTTCTCCCATCCCCCAACAGGAGGGAAGGAGAACTCGGAGATAAACTAGGTGAGAACTTCTTTCCTTTGCTCCTGTGTGGGTTTGGGTGGCTTGGCACGAGAGGTAACACCGCTTGTCTTTATATTTCTACATATCTTGTCTGGGTGGAGGTTATTGGTTGGAAAATATTTATACTGTTTTATTTTCTGTAAATAATTTCTGTTTTCCCTTTGAAAGGAGATATTATGTGTGGTTTGATGAAGTGATTGGCTCAATAGTTACCACTTCACTTACATGTTTAGTTTTTATAAAATAGATGAACAAATATGACAAGCATTCATTCATCCATGACAAAGGTTGGTCTTATTTTATTTCATTCAGTGATTTCCTATGATCATTGGGTCCATCTAGTGGCCATAATTCGATATTGAACTATTTTTCCTGATTGAGGTATTTTGGAACTAATACCTCATTATGGCCACTAGTTGGAGCTGATGATTATAGGAAATCACTGTGTTTATTAGAATACGGCCAGAATTTGTCACGGTTGGACACATGCTTGTCACACTCACCAAACATATTGTTTGCATAGACCCCTTAGGTTCCTATGTCGAGGGGGGGGGGGGGGGGTCATACAAATCCCTGAGATCACACCCATGTATTTATGAGTACAGTACACATTGAAGGACATAAATACCAGAGCTGTTTTTGCATTATTTTTGCACACATGGTAAAATGCAGATTTTGGGCCTGAAGATTAGATAAAACCCCCAAACATATATTTTCTGAAAGCAGAGGCCCTGGAGAATAAAATGGTGGTAATTGTTAAGGTGTTCCTCGTACACAAATGTCACCTTCATATCCGGGTTTATTTTCTCCTTTCCCCCATTTTCTATGGTGTGATCTTTTCTACAATACTTTGTTATAATAATGTAACACGTTGTGTATTGTATTGTACACAAATTATTACCGACTCCGCCTCCACATTCCAGACAAGTCATTTTCCTGACCAATTGGATTTCTAACTTTACCATTTTATACATTTTTTTTGCACTCTTGTTAAAATTAAAGTTAGATTAAAAAATATATTGAACGAAAAAAAAATTGTGTGTGTCGTGCAATGATGACAAGCTTCAGTATCCAGAAACGGCTGGTAGGTGACACTTCCATATACAGCCCAAGGAAGTGACAAGGAGCCCCTAGGAACCTCTGGAGGAACCCTGGCTGAGAGAGGCTGGACTAGGCACTCATATATTATTATTATTATTATACAGGATTTATAAAGCGCCAACAGTTTGCGCAGCCTCTACAATGTTAGGGCAAACAGAACAATTACAATAAAATTCAGTACAGGAGGAATCAGAGGGTCCTGCTTTTTAGAGCTTACAATCTAGGAGGGAAGGTCAAGTGGTACAAAAGGTAATAACTGTGGGGGATGGGCTGATGGAGAAAATAAAAGTAGTTGTTAGGTGTGAGCAGAATAGGCTTCTCTGAAGAGATGAGTTTTCAGGGAACACCTAAAGGTGGATAGAGTAAGAGATAATGAGACAGATTGGGGTAGGGAGTTCCATGGGATAGGAGAGGCTCGGGAGAAGTCCTGGAGGTGGGAGGAGGTGACAAGGGAACTAGAAAGAAGGGTATATTGGGAGGATCAAAGAGGATGATTTGTTTGGCATATTGAGCCCAGGTTAGTGGTGTAGCTGGGGGCCGAGTTGTGGATGGCTTTGTAAGTTACTGTTAGTATTGTGAATTGAATTTGTTGGGTAAGTGGCAGCCAATGGAGGGATTGGCAGAGAGGGGTAGCAGATGCTGAGCGGTTTGTATGGTGGAGGAGTCTGGCAGGAGCATTAATGATGGACTGAAGGAGGGATAGCCTATGTAAAGGTAAGACAATGAGGAGGGAGTTGCAGTAGTCGAGGTGAGAGATAACCAGGGAGTAGGGATGGGCGAATGGTTTGGCTTGAACATCTTCCGTTTGGGTGTTCGCCCAACATCAAACATTTCTGTGTACGTGTTTTTCTTTTCTTTATTATTTTTTCATGTTTGATACTATCAATGCAATTTTATTTTATTTTTTTTTTTACAAAATATCGTTTTTGAAGGAGCAATGATTTTAATTAATGCTTAAAATGAAACAAAAGAATTCCTTTAAATATAATGCCTGGGGCATTAATGTCATATTTTTTTTTTCTTGATAAATGTCAGTTTTGCTGCAGCAGGTTCTATACACAGTACAGATACACCACTTTACCGGCAGACTAAGGCTGGATAAACACTATACAATTTTCTTTCAATTTTTTTCCTTTAGATTTACCAAAACCATATAATATGAGGTCAAACATAAACAGTTTCAATTTGTATGCAGTCAGGCAGGCCCCTGCACTACATAGTTGAAGGTAAATTTTTAGGAAATCTAACAACAAAAGTTGTATAATGTGTATGCAGCCTTAGTCTGCCTGTAAAGTGGTGTATCTGTACTGTGTATAGAACCTGCTGCAGCAAAACTGACATTTATAAAGAAAAAAAAAATATGACATTAAAAATGATTTTCCCAGCCATTGTTGGCAATGGAAATAAAAAATAAAAATAATAACAGTGTGGGGGTCCCCCTCGGTCCATACCAGGACCTTTAAAATCCCCAAAATCATTCTCTGTGACTTCAACATCCCTGTTACTACAAACACTTCTGTTACTTCTAAGTTTTTTAGTCTAAGTTTTTTAGTCTAATCTCCTCATTTGGCCTGAAACAATGGATAGAGGCTTCTACTCACTCTGGTGGCAAAACCCTCAGCCTTGTATTCTCCCACCGATGCACTCCATGCATCCTCTCCAACAATCCTCTCCCTCTCTCTAAACACCACTAGGGATGGACGAGCGGTTTGGACCAAACATAACTTCAACCCGAAATGGCCCCTTCAGGTGTTCGCCAAACACCCGAATTTTCTGTGTGCTCTGCGTTTCTTCTATTTATTTTACTATTTACATCCCGCTGAGTCAATAGGTTGTTAAGAAGTGAGGCCGGGAAACCGGCCACGGCATCCTTACCAACGAATGAGTCATCAGCTGTCAGCAGGCTTCCCAGCAGACAGCTGAATGTAAAAAAAAATAATTGTTGGCAAAGAAAATAAAAAATGGGGAAAAAAATGACGTGGTGTCCCTACTGTCTATACCAGACCCCATCCATACCAGGCCCAAAAAGGTTGCATGCTTGGATAGGGGTCTGGTATAGATTTTGAGGGGAAACCCCACACCATTTTTTTTTTAAATGGCGTATCTTCCCCCCCAAAATCCATACCGGCCCCTATCCAAGCACATAGCCTGACAGGCCAGGACAGGGGTGAGGACAAGCGAGTGCCCCCCCAAACAACACCAGGCCACATGCGCTCAACATGGGGGGGTGCTTTGGGTTAGGGGGTCTTCAGGGGGCTAATTGGAATCTGGAAGCCCCCTTGAAAAAGGAGTCCCCCAGATCCTGGCCCCCATTTACCAAAAAAAGTGTTAAAAATAGACATGAGCCAGTTTTTGATAGTTCCTTTAAAAAAAAAAACAATGTCCCCTGATGTAGATCCATCGTCAATCACAACGATCGCTGCACCGTCGACCCAAAAAAAGAAAAAAAAAAACCTCTGCCCATGAGGAAGGCTGACTGTCGAATGCCTGCTCCGCTGGGTGATAGTTTTTAAATAGTTAATGAGCAGAGCCACCTGGTGATGTCACCTGGTGGCCCTGCCCCTTATGATACCACCAATCTAGCATGCACCAGTCAGTTACATCACAAGGGGGGCGGGCCTACCAGATGATGTCACCAGGTGGCCCTGCTCCTTACCTTTTTAAGAACTGTTAGGCTGTCATTCCTTGAGGGTAGAGTGTTTTCTTTTTGGGGTCCAGAGGTGCAGTGGGTGTCATGACTGACGACGGATCTACATTGGAGGACATTGTTTTTTTTATTTTTCTATAGAAGGAATTGTGAAAAATGGGCTCATAGCCTCATTTATTCTCACAATGTACCCCAAACTCATTCACACAGGGGGACGGGATCTGGGGGCCCTCTTGTTAAAGGGGGCTTCATGATTCTGATAAGCCCCCTGCATGCAGGCCCCCGCAACCACAGGCCAAGGTTTTGGGGAAGAGGCCCTTGTCCCCATCAACATAGGGACAAGGTGCTTTGGGGCACATCCCCCATGTTGAGGGCATGTGGCCTGGTATGATTCAGGGGTCACTCGCTCGTCCCCCCTTTCCTGGCCTGCCAGGCTTCATGCTTGGATACGGGTGAGGTATAGATTTTGGGGGGACCTCATGCCATTTGTTTTTTAAATTTTGGCATGGAGTTCCCCTTAAAATTCATGCCAGACCCAAAGGGCCTGGTATGGATTTTGGGGGACCACACGCCGTTTTTTCCCCGATTTTCTTCTTGCCGGCAATTTTTTTTTCTACATTCTGCTGTCATCTGGGAAGCCCACTGACAGCTCATGACTCATTCCTTGTTAAGGACGCAGTGGCCGGCTTCCCGGTTTCGCTTCCTAACAACCTATTGACTGTGCGCTCGGCGGGATGTAAATAGTAAAAAAAATGAAAACACTGAGCGCACAGAAAATTCGGGTGATCGGTGAAGTTATCCTCGGCCCAAACCGCTCGGCCATCCATAGTGGTGTTTAGAGGGAGGGAGAGGATTGTTGGAGAGGATGCATGGAGTACATAGGTGGGAGAATACAAGGCTGAGGGTGTTGCCACCAGAGTGAGTAGAAGCCTCTATCCATTGTGTACCCATTTCTTCAGGCCAAATGAGGAGGTTAGACTGAGAAGTTTGGAAGTAGTAGAAGTGTTCGTAGTAACAGGGATGATGAAGTCGCTGAGAATGATTGTGGGGATTTCAGAAGAGAGAAAGTAGGGCAGCCAGGCAGAGAAGTCATCAAGGAAAGTTAATACCGGTCCAGCTTCAAATGATGAGAGGGAGGAGAGGGAAGAACCTGGAAGGTGCTCTGTGAGGATAGGAGGATTCCACACTCCACCTCCCTTGTGTTCCCCAGGTCTAGATTTACACCTACTTCATTCATCTTATGGTGTTTATCAACAAATTAAGTAAACTGACCCATGTGCAAATTCATATACAACATAAAGTGTTTGTGCTCAAGATACTGTTCCCTGAAGATCTACTGCTTCCACTTTGCACCTACTTCATTAATCTTATAATATTTTCTATAAAGTAAAAATCTGTGCAAATTCATGTAATCATACAATATTGTGTACTCAATATAGTGTTCTCGCAAGTCCACTGCTTCCTCTTTGCATCCACTTCAATTATTTTATTTTGCTCAATAAAACTCCACAAATTAATGAAAAGTTGATAAGGTGTGAAAGTTCTCCGTGCTCCAAACTGTGCCAGCTGTAGTGTAGCCACGCCTTCTTCCACCTCTTACACATGTGATGGTGAGGGCGCCCCCTTAGTAGTGCTTCCCCACTCACCAGAGCAATATGACTCCCAGCTTTTCATCTACCAGAGTCACAAACATCCTTCACACTCTCCTCACCTCCGATGGCAAAGGAACTGGATCCTCATCGCTCACTCCTGCAAGTCTGCTGCGCTTTCTGTCAGTCTCCCTCCTAGACTCGGCTTCCTCCTCCGACCGCTGTTCCAGCAGGAGCTCCGCCTCTTCATACACACTCAGGGAGGAGAGAAAGGGAAAGGATATACAGTACATACACACACAGCACAAGGCCGTGTTCACACTACCAGACGTTTCTCAGGGCTGCAGTTCCTCTGAGCTCCACAAGGTGGTGATCTCACCTCTACCCAGACAGGAAGTCTCTATGGAATACAGACAGGAAGTCTCTATGGAATACAGACAGGAAGTGGTGTCAGGTACAGAGGACATTCCATAGAACGTAGAGGGAGACACTGCAGGATCTGGCGGCAGAGGAGGTAATAAGTAGATTAACCCCTTCAAGGGGATCAGTTGATGATTAATATATATTGCTTCCAAAGCTGACCACACATGGATGGAAATGTGAGCGATCCCTGCTAAACCAGCTGAATTTCCATGTATCTATGGTCACCTCCCCTCCCCCTTATCTCCTTCATTATGTAAGTCATGCTGAGATAATCTCCCATTGGCTGAGCAATATTCTCATTTGTCTCTGAGCTCCTTCTTGCTATTCTTCGTACTGCCTGTTGTTTCCTTGGATTGATTTTCTATGTAGTGACCCCGGCTTCATCTCTTGGATGCGCTCGTCTGTTGCTTGTCCTGACCTTTATCCTGATTCCTGGATCTCCTCCTCATCTCTCCTCCATATCCTCTTACACAGCTTTTCTCCACACCTGCAGTGACCCTGGGGTGGTGGGAAGTTGGCACCAGCATGCAGCAAAATCCATCCCCACCATTAGGAGCTCTGGAGAAAATTGTCTGCTATTTACACTCCGTTCCTCCACACGTCACCTGATCACATGAGAGATTACTTTCACAGATCCCTGACAGATTTCTGTATGGTAAAGGTCAAAGTTCACTCTTCATTTTAGGAAAAGTGGGAGGCACCCATGAACAATGATTTGGTTTGCATGGGAGCCTCAAATAGAGAGCCCCTCCAATCCCCCCATCCAAATGTCCCTCTATTCAGAGTCTATGTGTCCTATGACATCACACTGACCTCACAGCTCCTCCCCCCCAATGTCCATCCATCTGGCTTTTTTTTCTCATGCTCTTAGGATGTGGGTGGACCCTTGGCATCCTCACATAAAGTGGGACTGTTAGTCCTGCGTTGTATGTAATGATGTCAGAATGCCTGCAACAAGTTTTTACTCTGCTTAGTGTGGGGTTACTGTGTGGGTAAATTATACCTCAGTCTGAGGTGGGGCTTTAATCAAATGGAAACCTGAATGGTGAGGTGAGGAGGATTCTGGGAATTTCATTTGATTTTACTATTTGTGTTCAGATCTAGAGTTTTCCTCCTGTGAAGTCTGGAGATCATATGACCATCACATTGCCTCCACCTCCCTCCCTGATAGAATAGAGAAATACAAAGAAGATTCTAGAAGTCACCAGAGAGATCATGGAGGAGAGGTGAGCGGTGCTGGGAATTCTGGGACATTATCCAGTAACAGACAAGGGATGTGTCTGGATGGTGACTGTATCATTGTGTGTGTCAGGTTCCTATAAGGTGTCAGGATGTCACTGTCTATTTCTCCATGGAGGAGTGGGAGTATTTAGAAGGACACAAGGATCTCTACAAGGACGTCATGATGGAGAATCAGCCGCCCCTCACATCACTGGGTAAGAGGAGACTTTATTGTAAAGGAGAGAGCAGTACGAAGGCTCCACCTAGATCCCCCATCATCTGATAAACACATAGAAACAATGTATTCAGTCAGTGTGTGTGTTTCCTACAGATGGATCCAGTAATGGGAACCCACCAGAGAGATGTCCCCGTCCTCTGTATTCCCGGGATTCCACACAGGAAGGTCACACCATCCCCCACCATCATCAGGTAGACGAGGAACAATCACTGATAGTATCATTAGGATCTGTACATTATCTGCATTGTTACCATTGATGTCATTTTTATTATATATTCAGAGTGGAAATCTGAGAGATTCTAAAGTTGAGGTTAAAGAAGAGATAAAAGAGGAGGATGATGAGGATGGGGTGATGGAGGAGTCAGAGTTTCTAAAAATACACAAAGATCTGTATCAGGACACCATGGAGGAGTCATCCAGCTACAGAAACCCTCCAGAGAGATGTCCCCGTCCTCTGTATTCCCGGGATTCTACACAGGAAGGTCACACCATCCCCCACCATCATCAGGTAGATGAGTGACAATTATTGGTAGTTCTGATTTATACACAGCATGTTTGTTACAATAAATGTTTTATTATATATTCAGAGTGGAAACCTCGGGGAGGATAATATTGATGTTAAAGAAGAGTATAAAGAGGAGGATGAGGAGTATGGAGTGATGGAGAAGTTTTCAGAAGGACACAAGGATATGATGGAGCCACCTAATACCAGGAACCCACCAGAGAGATGTCCCCGTCCTCTGTATTCCCGGGATTCCACACAGGAAGGTCACACCATCCCTCACTGTTACAAGGTTGGTGAGACAGAGATTATAAAACCCATACTGCTCACTGATTGGTCCAGAGTAGGGGGGGGGGGGGGGCTGGGTGATATTAGCCTGTAATACCCTGGTCACTTTCCTGTGCTGTGTTTCCCATCCTGTATTTCTCTCGGATAATCTTCCTTCTCTGTGCTGCAGACACATTTTATGTCTCTAGACTGGATTTATGAAGATTCTGGGGTTCAGCTGGCAGCAAAATGTTGATGTTCACCATAGACGTTGCTCAGCCTAGACCCCTGGGTCTTCTGCCCCATGCCCAGGTCTAGCAAGATCTCTGACAGAACAATCCTCCCGGGGTTACTTGCTCTGTTATTTGCTGGCTGTGCCGGGTGGAGGGATATGTCTGTATAGTCTCACACCCAAGTCACTGAGTTCCTTTCTTTTTTTTATTGAGCCGTGTATATTCTATCTATACAATGCACACACTGTTACACACAAACACACAAAAACTTGAAGAAAAGACATGAAAAGACACGCACACTGGTGAACAGTCGCAAACAGTTTTACAATCCTCAGTAAACATGAATGAGCCACAAATCCACCCTTCTCTTGTCACGGAGAATAAGCTGACAGTGCGCCACTCTGCAATTCCAGGTGTACTCTCACCTCTTCAGATGGACCCCATTGCTCCATACAAAGAGGACACACCCAGCATGAAATCACACACCTTCAGGTACATGTAGGCGGAGCCTCCTCTTTAGGTAGCCAGCTCCTGCTACTAGAGATAAAGAGACTCCATAGTGCTCACTGTTATATTTATTACATGGATAAGAAAAGCACTCACAAGGTTAAAAAAGCAATCCAGTATTGAATACACACAATCACTGCAGATTCCCCAAGCATCAGTCTCAGTGTAACTTGAGGGCACTCCGCCTAACGTGATGATGTCCTCAAACCACTCCCATCTGATGCGTTGCATCCTGATTGGACTTCCCCAAAGATATATATGGTCTTCAGGATCAGTCCAATCTCCATCGTGGTTGTTCTCCCCCATCCTCACTCTCTGACCTCTGGTGGGGCTCAGCCCCGCTGTTATTCATGACTAAATCATGGACTAAATAAGGAAGTGCGGGACTTTTTATGTTGGGAAGATGGCAATGAGTGATAGAGGGGGAGGGGACACTCGTCCTATAATCCCCTCATCACTGTCACTCCTATAAAAGACAGTTCTCATTGTTTCCTCACTCTCTGACTAAGGTCCATGAATAAAGAAATGAACTGGTAGGAGATCAGAGGACCCATTTACTAGTTACCTTGAGGGGGGAATTGTAAGATCCTCAGAGACAAAGCTGTCTGATGTGGGTGGAGTCCTGGTTTAGGGGAACCAATCTGCTCATGTCTAGTAATAATCTTTATATTTCTATTTTAGTAGATGGATGGGAGATGAGGAAAACCTCAGAGGATTGTCTCACTTTGTCTCCAGACTGTAAAGTAGAAGATGAGGACATCACACAGTATAGTCCAGGAGAAAACCCGGCTACCTCAAATGTCCATCCGGCACCACACAGTGTAGATGGACCATCATATTCCTCTTATCCTGAGGAATCTCAGACTGTGAGGGACAGTGCGGGACCATCATATTCCTCTTTTCCTGAGGAACCTCAGACTGTGAGGGACAGTGCGGGACCATCGTATTCCTCTTTTCCTGAGAAACCCAAGACTGTGAGGGACAGTGCCGGACCATCGTATTCCTCTTTTCCTGAGAAACCTCAGACTGTGAGGGAGGGTGCCGGGCCATCGTATTCCTCTTTTCCTGAGGAACCTCAGACTGTGAGGGACGGTGCCGTCCTTACAACAGATAAGAGGTTCTCCTGTGCTGAGTGCGGGAAGTGTTTCAGTTTTAAATCCAATCTTCATGTGCATAAAAGATCTCACACTGGTGAGAAGCCGTATTCCTGTCCTGAGTGCGGGAAATGTTTTGCACAGAAGTCCGATCTTTCCAGACATCAGAGATTTCACACGGGGGAGAAGCCATATTCCTGTCTTGAGTGCGGGAAATGTTTTACACAGAAGTCTAGTCTTCACAATCATCAGAGCTCACACACTGGTGAGAAGCTTTATTCTTGTCCTGAGTGTGGAAAATGTTTTTCACATAAGTCATATGTTTCCACACATCAGAGATTGCACACGGGGGAAAAGCCATATTATTGTTCTGAGTGCGGGAAATGTTTTTCATGCAAGTCACATCTTTCCACACATCAGAGATCGCACGCGGGAGAGAAGCCGTATTCCTGTCCTGAGTGCGGGAAATGTTTTTCACAGAAGTACACTCTTTACAGTCATCAGAGATCTCACACTGGTGAGAAGCCGTATTCCTGTCCTGAGTGCGGGAAATGTTTTTCACAGAAGTCCCATCTTTCCACACATCAGAGATCACACACTGGTGAGAAGCCGTATTCCTGTCCTGAGTGCGGGAAATGTTTTTCAGAGAAGTCCAATCTTTCCAAGCATCAGAGATCTCACACGGGGGAGAAGCCGTATTCCTGTCCTGAGTGAGGGAAATGTTCCTCACTGAAGTCCTGTCTTCCTGTTCATCAGGGGTCCCACACAACCCTGGAGGTGTATTAGTGCCTTGAGTGCGGGAAATGTCTTCTATATGAATGTTGGTGGACATATGGGGAAGAAGCACACCCTGATATACACGTCAGATATACTCCATGGCTGATCTTCATCATGTAAGAAACACTTCATAAGGAGATCAGAGATCACCAAAGACATGGATGAAGTGTTGTCTCGTGTTGGCAATTGATAGCAGGAGAAAAATAAAAATGGAGTCATTACCTTTCATTGGCTGAGTACATTTTGTGCGGGAAGATTTCACAAACACTTACAGATCTGGTTGTTATAAATGTGTTGATGAAATGTGACCCGCATTCCCCCAGTCATGGTGAATTGGGATTTCCTATAAAGGTCAATTCCATCTGGTGGCCATAATGTGCTTTCCTGACAGATGTCAATGGCAGCATACGTTTGGGTAGCCTCGCCCTCGTTCCTCCCCCATGAGACCCCGCCCCATAAATGTTCAGGATAAGCCAATGGCTGCATTCCTTTTTTGTCCTCCTCACTTATAGGACCATTTTTGTATGAATTTTTCCTACCTATTGGAAGCATTGGTGGGCGGGTCTGGTGCTGGGCAGCTGTGCGGGATGTCAGGAGCTTCCTTTGGTATCCAGAAGTCTTCCAGGATGTCCCGAGTGGTTATTAAGTCCCCAGCTATCAGCAGGGTGGTGTTATGGCACACATATGTAGAGGATCCATGCCTGGAGAGTGGGCCCTGCCATCGGCGGCCATTTGCATTGGCTGGGAGCCCAGCTGTTAGCGGGTGGCCATTAAGTGTTAGACACGTGAAATCCGTTTCGGTGCAAAAACAAATTCCAACAAATTTTTGGTTATTCCTAGATTCGGATGTATCCAAATCTCCAAATGAAATTGTAATGAATTTTGTTGAAATCTGTTAAAATTGGTTTTGTTTATTTGTTTTCTAACGAAATTCTAACTTTTCAGAATGATTCAAATTCGGATCAGACAAAAAAACGATCGACCATACCAGGAAACAAGTCCTCAACATGGGGGGGTGGGTGCTTTGGGTAAGCTATGCCCCTCCACCCCGAAGCACCTTGTCCCCATGTTGATGGAGACAAGGGCATCTTCCCCACAACCGTGGCCTGTGCTTGTGGGGGTCTGCAGGTGCAGGCAGGGGGCTTGTCATAATATGAAAGCCTCTTTTACCAAGGGGGCCCCCATATTCCGCCCCCCCCATGTGAATGAGTATCGGGAACATATTACCCGTACCTATTCACCAAAAATTGTCAAAAAGTAATAAAAACACACACAAATTTTGAAAAATCCTTTATTTAAAAAAAACCTACTGCAGGCTCCTCCTCCATACATAGGAAAAGGGCGGGGTCATCTGTCTACATCACCTGGAGGCACTGCCCCTTCTGGCCTCATGGATCGGTGCATGCTGGGTCCCTGACGTCAGAAAGGGCGGTGCCACCAGGTGATGTAGACAGGTGGCCCCGCCCCTTACCTATATAAAATATGTGAAACGGGGAGCCTGCAGTAGGCAGAGGGTCTCCATGATGGCGAGAGCTTCTCTATTTATTTATTTTTCCGGGTGCGGCAGGCTTTGTGATTGATGACGGATCTACATCGGGGGACGCTGGTTTTTATTTTATAATAAAGGATTTTTCAAAAATTGTGTGTGTGTTTTTATTACTTTTTGACACTTTTTTGGTGAATAGGTACAGGTACTATGGTCCTGATACTCATTCACATGGGGGGGGGGGGTCCCTTGGTAAAAGGGGCTTTCAGAAAATGACAAGCCCCCTGCCTGCAGACCACCACAAGCACAGGCCACGGTTGTGGGGAAGAGGCCCTTGTCCCCATCAACATGGTATGGGGTCTGGTATGGGTTAGGAGGGGGGGTCTTGCTCGTCCCCCCTTTTCTGACTTGCCGAACTGCATGCTCAGGTAAAGGTCTGATATTTATTTTGGGGGACCCCACGTCAATTATTTTTTTTTACATTTTGGCATGGTCCTGGTATAGCCTGGGGGGCGGGGGGAGACCCCTTGTCATTTTTTTAAACATTTTCTATTGCCGGGCAATGCCGGCATTCTTTTCTTTCCATTCATCTGTCATTGGGGAAGCCCACTGACGGCTGATGAGTCGTCGGTTGGTAAGGATGCGGGCGGCCGGCTTCCCAGCCCCCTGCTTAACAACCAGCTATTTCTTCACTCAGAATTCCAATCAGTCGATTGTTTCTCGACCAATCGGAATTCTGATCGTTCTGATAAGTTTGAATTCTTTAGATTAATAAACTAAACAAATTTTAGCGAAAAGGAAAATAAATTTAACGAAAACTAAACAAATTCCAAAACCAAACTAAAAGAATTCCAAATTCCAGAATGAAATGAAATTAGTAACATAATGAATCTATCCGAAAAGAAACAAATTTTTCCATTCTGCACATGTCTCCTAAGCGTGCCCAACCCAGATATAGCAGTTGTGTTCCTGCCTCTGGGATCCGGGTCGCCCTGCGGATGCTTCGATTGCCCTGTGGAAGAGGTCCGGGACACGTGAGTATGTTTGGCTTGAGGTCAGCAGAAGGGAGCAGACGCCATGCGGGCTGCTAGGGAGTAACCAAAAGGAAAACCTATGGAGGGGACTCTGCTCTCTGGGTGATCGATGTGCATTGCAGCATCTTATCAAAGTTTGGTGCAGTCGCCTACCTTTGTCTTCTTTTCTGTCCTGAGGAGAGAACTGTTTGTTGAAGCAAGGTTTGCTTTCTGCGTAGCGGTACCCCTGCAGGAGCCGCTTGGATATTGGTGTACCCGGGCCTCCCACTGATTACTCCACAGCCAGATACAGGGTATTTTCACACAGCCAGGTGCACACACTCTTCCGCTCGTTGTCTCCAATGACCAGTCTAGGGGATGTGTTTTTATGTTTTATTTGGAGAACTTGGATAGGAGAAGAAAAACCAGAGCTATCCTGAGAGTCCCAACATCCTATCTGTTCAGAGAAATGGGAACCTACAGATGTTCACAAGGAACCACTGTCATATGTGTGGACTTTAAGGGCACAGCATGAGACAGATAACAACTACATGGATTTATCCTAAAATAACATTTATTGATTTATCTAAAACTAGATCTCAATAAAATGAGGAAACTGGCCCCAAACTGATCTCAGCTCGTACACAGGAGATCAATGTCTCCTACTAATTTCACTCATGTACATCATACATATATAAGGATAAGTTGGTATATATCATAAGGTTGGTGTAGGTATAGATATTTCCTCTCTTCACTTAGATGTAACATTTAGTGACGGCCATGTACTTTATTACTGAATATATCTTATTACTGTCTCCAGACCTAAACCCTATTGAGCATCTGTGGGGGATCCTCACGGAAGGTGGAGGAGCGCAAGGTCTCTAACATCCACCAGCTCCGTGATGTCATCATGGAGAAGTGGAAGAGGACTCCAGTGGCAACCTGTGAAGCTCTGGTGAACTCCATGCCCAAGGGGGTTAAGGCAGTGCTGGAAAATAATGGTGGCCACACAAAATATTGACACTTTGGGCCCAATTTGGACATTATCACTTAGGGGTGTACTCACTTTTGTTGCCTGTGGTTTAGACATTAATGGCTGTGTGTTGAGTTATTTTGAGGGGACAGTAAATTTACACTGTTATACAAGCTGTACACTCACTACTTTACATTGTAGCAAAGTGTCATTTTTTCAGTGTTGTCACATTAAAAGATAGAACAAAATATTTACAAAAATGTGAGGGGTGTACTTACTTTTGTGAGATGCATATGTCTTGGATGGGATGCAGATAAAGCAGACTCATGGCGAGGATTCCATCAATTCAATTTTTAGGGCTCTGTTGGATCAGCTAACTTGGAGGCAGAGGAGGGATCAGATAGACTCTGGATTTCTCCATAAAGAGTACCTGTCCCTGACAAAGCTATCACAAGGGATGTTCCTTGTGGTAGCAAAAATGTAAAGGTATGTGATGTATGGCCATCCATGTGAGGTATCGCCATCCATGTGAGGTAGTGGTGCACTGAATTTTCGGCAACCAAAATTTTCGGCTGAAAATGGGCCTATTCCATTTCGGGCGAAAATGGGTTAAAGATGCCGAAATTAATGATGTGAGGTATCGCCATCCATGTGAGGTATCGCCGTCCATGTGAGGTATTGCCGTCCATGTGAGGTATCGCCATCCATGTGAGGTATCGCCGTCCATGTGAGGTATCGCCATGAACATCAGTGTGAGAGAAGAATTCTACCAGCAGAGATCACATTTACCGATAAGCTGTAAACCTAGAAAGGCTTTTATAAGGGACACCTATGGATAATTTTAGGCTCCGTAGTTTGTCACAGGCGTGTGCAATTTTTATTCTTCACATTTTTGGTATAAATTTACTTGCCACAACATTATATTTTATATCTTACCGATAAAATGGGTATTATATTGTATTTATGTGCATTCAAATTTGTGTATTATTTCCTGAAAATTTGATGTGGCAAAAAAATCCCCAATTTATTCCCCAGGGTCTCTGCTTTTGGAATATATTTCATGTTTGGGGGTTCTAAGCAGGGGAGGACTGGCAGCCTTAGGTCTGGGGGGCAAGTCCAGTCGAGTGGCCCATTGAACCACCGAATCGGCTCCCCATCCATCTGCACCACATTTCCCTCACAGAGAGATAGAGAGAGACTGCTCCACATTGCCCACACAGAGAAAGAGAGAGACAACCCCACATTGCCCGCAGAGAGAGAGACAACCCCACATTGCCCGCAGAGAGAGAGAGAGAGAGACAACCCCACATTGCCTGCACAAAGAGAGAGACCGCGCTCCATTGCCTGCACAAAGAGAGAGACAGCTCCACATTGCCTGCACAAAGAGAGAGACCGCTCCATATCATCTGCACAGAGAGAGAGAGAGAGTGCGAGAGAGACTGATCCACATTGCATGCATAGAGAGAGACTGATCCACATTGCATGCATAGAGAGAAAAATCGCTCCACATTGCCTGCACAGCAAGGGAGAGACTGATCCACTTTGCCTTCACAGAGAGAAAGATACTGCTCCACATTGCCTGCACAGATAGAGACCGCTCCACCTTGCTTGAACAGATAGAGAGAGAGAGACCACTCCACATTGCCGGCACAGGGAGAGAGACCACTCCACATTGCCGGCACAGGGAGAGGGACCGCTCCACATTGCAGTTTCTCTGTGGAGCAGTCTGTCTCTCTGTGCAGGCAGTGTGGAGCAGTCTGTCTCTCTGTGCAGGCAGTGTGGAGCAGTCTGTCTCTCTGTGCAGGCAGTGTGGAGCAGTCTCTCTCTCTCTCTCTGTGTGGGCAGGGTGGAGCGGTCACTCTCTGTGCGGGCAGGGTGGAGCGGTCACTCTCTCTCTCTCTCTCTCTCTGTGTGGGCAGAGTGGAGCGGTCACTCTCTGTGCGGGCAGGGTGGAGCGGTCACTCTCTGTGCGGGCAGGGTGGAGCGGTCACTCTCTCTCTCTCACTCTCTGTGTGGGCAGAGTGGAGCGGTCACTCTCTGTGCGGGCAGGGTGGAGCGGTCACTCTCTGCAGGGCCGGATTAAGAGCAATATGGGCCTGGTGCTGGGGATTTTGGTGGGCCTTAAGGGTCGTGTGTCGGCGTGCGCAGGCCAAATGCTATGGAAGTCCCAGGCTTCCATAAGAGCCCTGCATCAGTGTACGAGGTGCGCCCTGAGGTGACGTTGAAGGGCGCAGCTGTGCAGAGCTAACACAACATTACAGAAGCTGAATACCTGGCTTCCATTAGGACTGCCCGCAGTGCCCATTATTAATCCCACCACCCGGCCCAGGTGATCCATGCGGAATGCAGAACCGGTCAGGCCAGGGGAGACCTCTCCCTGTCGGCCCATTGCTTTCCATGCATGGCCTGTTCTTTTTGGGCGGCTGGGCCCAGGGTCACATCATTGGGTGGGTGTGGCCAAATTGTACATGGGGAGGGTCCTAAAGAAACATTGTTAAATAAAACCAGGAATGCATAACACACAAGCACAGGGTTAAGGACAGGAGAGAGTAATACACAGAATGCTGGGTTCAACACAGCGTAATACACAGAATGCTGGGTTCAACACAGCGTAATACACAGAGTGCTGGGTTCAGGACAGCATAATACACAGAATGCTGGGTTCAACACAGCGTAATACACAGAGTGCTGGGGTCAGGACAGCATAATACATAGGGAGCTGGGTTCAGGACAACGTAAAACACAGAATGCTGGGTTCAGGACAGCATAATACATAGAGTGCTGGGTTGAGGACAGCATAATACATAGGGAGCTGGGTCCAGGACAACGTAAAACACAGAATGCTGGGTTCAGGACAGCATAATACATAGGGAGCTGGGTCCAGGACAACATAAAACACAGAATGCTGGGTTCAGGACAGCATAATACATAGAGAGCTGGTTCAGGACAACGTAAAACACAGAATGCTGGGTTCAGGACAGCATAATACATAGGGAGCTGGTTCAGGACAACGTAAAACACAGAATGCTGGGTTCAGGACAGCGTAATACATAGGGAGCTGGGTTCAACACAGCGTAATACACAGAGTGCTGGGGTCAGGACAGCATAATACATAGGAAGCTGGGTTCAGGACAACATAATACACAGAGTGCTGGGTTCAGGACAGCATAATACACAGAGTGCTGGGTTCAGGACAGCGTAATACACAGAGTGCTGGGTTCAGGACAGCATAATACACAGAGTGCTGGGTTCAGGACAGCGTAATACACAGAGTGCTGGGTTCAGGACAGCATAATACACAGAGTGCTGGGTTCAGGACAGCGTAATACACAGAGCGCTGGGTTCAGGACAGTGTAATACACAGAGTGCTGGGTTCAGGACAGCGTAATACACAGAGCGCTGGGTTCAGGACAGTGTAATACACAGAGCGCTGGGTTCAGGACAGCATAATACATACAAAATGCTGGGTTCAGGACTGCGGAATACACAGAGCACTGGGTTTAGGACAGCATAATACACAGAACGCTGGGTTCAGGACAGCGTAATACACAGAGCACTGGGTTCAGGGCAGAGTAATATACAGAGCGCTGGGTTCAGGACAGCGTAATACACAGGTTCAGTAGGAGGCTACTTGCAGGGTGCAAGGTTCAGGAGGAGGCTACGTGCATAGGGCAGGGCTATTACCCATTTTTTTGTTTTCTTCTGTATGTAATGACTGTATACATGTAATTTTTGTGTGTGTATTATATTTTGTCAGTATATGTGTGAATATTATTTTCTGTGTGTGGGTGGGTCTGTGTAATGTCACTCACCCGCAGCCTGTATAAAAAATATACACCTCACATCACTCACACACCAGAGAGACACTACAGGAGATGGTGAGAGACTGCAAACCAGACATGGTACAGGAGATGATCAGAGTGCAGACATGGTACAGGAGATGGTCAGAGACTGCAGACATACTACAGGAGATGGTCAGAGACTGCAGACATGGTACAGGAGATGGTCAGAGACTACAGACATGTTACAGGAGATGATCATAGACTGCAGACATGGTACAGGAGATGGTCAGAGACTGCAGACATACTACAGGAGATGGTCAGAGACTGCAGACATGGTACAGGAGATGGTCAGAGAGTGCAGACATGGTACAGGAGATGGTCAGAGACTGCAGACATACTACAGGAGATGGTCAGAGACTGCAGACATGGTACAGGAGATGATCAGAGACTGCAGACATGGTACAGGAGATGGTCAGAGACTGCAGACATACTACAGGAGATGGTCAGAGACTGCAGACATGGTACAGGAGATGGTCAGAGAGTGCAGACATGGTACAGGAGATGGTCAGAGACTGCAGACATACTACAGGAGATGGTCAGAGACTGCAGACATGGTACAGGAGATGATCAGAGACTGCAGACATGGTACAGGAGATGGTCAGAGACTGCAGACATACTACAGGAGATGGTCAGAGACTGCAGACATGGTACAGGAGATGGTCAGAGAGTGCAGACATGGTACAGGAGATGGTCAGAGACTGCAGACATACTACAGGAGATGGTCAGAGACTGCAGACATGGTACAGGAGATGATCAGAGACTGCAGACATGGTACAGGAGATGGTCAGAGACTGCAGACATGCTACAGGAGATGGTCAGAGACTGCAGACATGGTACAGGAGATGGTCAGAGACTGCAGACATGGTACAGGAGATGATCAGAGTGCAGACATGGTACAGGAGATGGTCAGAGACTGCAGACATACTACAGGAGATGGTCAGAGACTGCAGACATGGTACAGGAGATGGTCAGAGAGTGCAGACATGGTACAGGAGATGGTCAGAGACTGCAGACATGATACAGGAGATGGTCAGAGACTGCAGACATGGTACAGGAGATGGTCAGAGACTGCAGACATGGTACAGGGGATGGTCAGAGACTGCAGACATGGTACAGGGGATGGTCAAAGACTGCAGACATGGTACAGGAGATGGTCAGAGACTGCAGATATAGTACAGGAGATGGTCAGAGAGTGCAGACATGTACAGGAGATGAGATGGTCAGAGAGTGCAGACATGGTACAGGAGATGGTCAGAGAGTGCAGACATGGTACAGAAGATGGTCAGAGAGTGCAGACATGGTACAGGAGATGGTCAGAGAGTGCAGACATAGTACAGGAGATGGTCAGAGAGTGCAGAGATGGTACAGGAGATGGTCAGAGACTGCAGATATAGTACAGGAGATGGTCAGAGAGTGCAGACATGATACAGGAGATGGTCAGAGAGTGCAGACATGGTACAGGAGATGGTCAGAGAGTGAGGACATGGTACAGGAGATTGTCAGAGACTGCAGACATGGTACAAGAGATGGTCAGAGACTGCAGACATGGTACAGGAGATGGTCAGAGACGGCAGATATAGTACAGGAGATTGTCAGAGACTGCAGACATGGTACAAGAGATGGTCAGAGACTGCAGACATGATACAGGAGATGGTCAGACACTGCAGACATGGTACAAGAGATGGTCAGAGACTGCAGACATGGTACAGGAGATGGTCAGAGACCGCAGACATACTATAGGAGATGGTCAGAGATTGCAGACATGGTTGATTCAAGAGATGGTCAGGGACTGAGTTTACAGCTGAACCCGGTGTAAAAGTGTATGGTATCGCAGGGCTGCTCCACTCTATTTAAACCAGCTCTGCAAGATCAATTTAGTAAAAGTGACAGAAGACAGCAGCACATCCAATTTCCAAAATAAAAATTGTCTTACAAACAGTTCAGTAAACAGGTAATGGGTCTCTGAAGTTTCTAACCTGAACCAACAGTAAATGCTCCAAAAATAAAATAAAAACCCCATGCAGCACACACACAGCTCAAACTAGCCGAATGGAAGCTGAAATGGTTACCAGTCATTTGTTCTTGGTGTTGCTGCAGCGTCTTCTTATCAGTGTATCAGGCAATGTACAGCTCAGGGAGATAAAACATAAGGAGTGAGGGGAGAGGAGGATGATCGGTAACCTGCACACTGCCTGAACACACAGATATCCGGAACACACTGCAGCCCACCAGAATTACATGTGACATTGCTCTAATTGTTGTCATACCTTCTTGCCTTGCATTTACATCCCTGGTGCTCCCAGTCAAATGTGGCGGGCTGGAGAGGGGCGGGGGAGGAGTGCGATACTGCCTGCTGACTGGCTGTGGATGAAAGGGAGGAGGAGCTCCATATCTAGCCCGCCCATCCCCAACATCAGAGCTCCGATTTGACAGCTCTGCTCCTCTCACTCTCACTGACACTATGCTGGACGGTCACACTGAATGTAGAGCTAGACTGCCAGTACACCGTCCCTGAATCCAGGGACATGCAGGGAGGTTCTGAAGGAGCAGCCCGCTGTCACTTGTAGCACAGAAGCCGGGCTTCTGTGTTTACAAGTGACAGAAAACAGCAGTGATAATGGACCTTGCCGGCCAGGGCCTATATTATGGTGGGGGCCTGGTGCTGCAGCTCCAATAGTCCCTATGTTAATCCGGTCCTAACTCTCTGTGCGGGCAGAGAGGAGCGGTCACTCTCTGTGTGGGCAGAGTGGAGCGGTCACTCTCTGTGTGGGCAGAGTGGAGCGGTCACTCTCTGTGTGGGCGGTCACTCTCTGTGCGGGCAGAGTGGAGTGGTCACTCTCTGTGTGGGCGGTCACTCTATGTGCAGGCAGAGAGGAGTGGTCACTCTATGTGCGGGCAGAGTGGAGCGGTCACTCTCTGTGTGGGCAGAGTGGAGCGGTCACTCTATGTGCGGGCAGAGTGGAGCGGTCACTCTATGTGCAGGCAGAGTGGAGCGGTCACTCTATGTGCGGGCAGAGTGGAGCGGTCACTCTCTGTGTGGGCAGAGTGGAGCGGTCACTCTATGTGCGGGCAGAGTGGAGCGGTCACTCTATGTGCGGGCAGAGTGGAGCGGTCACTCTATGTGCAGGCAGAGTGGAGCGGTCACTCTATGTGCAGGCAGAGTAGAGCGGTCACTCTATGTGCAGGCAGAGTGGAGCGGTCACTCTATGTGCAGGCAGAGTGGAGCGGTCACTCTATGTGCGGGCAGAGTGGAGCGGTCACTCTCTGTGGGGGCTTCTCTCAGCAGCGGCAATCTCTCAGAGACTGTTCCACATTAATGCCACCAGAGAGACTGAGGCAGAGAGCCTGCGCCTTCCCCACTCCTATTACATAGATCAAAAAGACTGCAGTAAGATGAAGGCAAAAGACTGTGCTGTCACTGCCGCCACACTAAGCGCTACTTGTGGAGTCTGGACCTTCTCTGATGAGTGAGCACCACACCACTGGGCAAGCCAAGCGAGCAGAGTAGCCGAGAGTTACAGTAAGTGCAGCAGGCTAAACACGCAAGTCCTGCTGTCTCCCTGGGCATGACCACCAGATTCTCCAGGCTGCAGGCTCCTCCTGTGTCAATTGCAGGTAGTGAGAAAAGCACATGCCGGTGCACCGGCCCCCAGAGCCAGATAAGGGCATTGCGGGTCTGGTGCTGCTGTGGAGTAGGTTTAGGAGTGGCAGAGATATGATATACAGAAAGTAACGTCATATCCCAGCTCTCCTCTTACTGACCACCCTCCTCTGTTTCCAAGAGCCTGTGCTGGCTTGTGCCCAGACTTGGTCGCAGCCACACAGGTGTAATGCTAGGGAAGCCTGGCATTTGATTTACCAAGCTTCCGTAGGAGCCGTGCATTGGGGTGTGCTCTGTGAAGAAAGTTTCCCAGCCATCAGAATGTCGACAATGATCGACAAAACATAAAGACAAGCTGGTTGTACTGAAGTCAATTGATCGAATTCTGTACAACCAGTCTGCACATAGATTGAAATTCTGCCGGTTCAGCAGAAATGTAAATCTGTCTATGGTGGCCTAAGTCCACTAGTCTCTGGGTTTATTAACCACTTAAGCCCCGGAAGATTTTACCCCCTTCCTGACCAGGGCCTATTTTGCGATTCGGCACTGCGTGACTTTAGCGGACAATTGCGCGGACGTGTGACGCTGTACCCAAACTAATTTGACGTCCTTTTTTCCCCACAAACAGAGCTTTCTTTTGGTGGTATTTGATCACCTGTGCGATTTTTTGATCATGCGCTATAAACAAAAAAAGAGCGACAATTATTTTTCACATTTCTTATATAAAATTCCCCTAAAAAATGTAAAAATCTAAATTTTTTAACATTTTAGGCCAATTTGTTTTCTGCTACATATGTTTGGTAAAAAAAAAAATCGCAAAAATCATATTTTAATTGGTTTGCGCAAAAGTTATTACGTTTACTAACTAATAGAAAGATTTTTGTCATTTTTATTGGTTTTTTTTTAATGACTTTTTTTACTTAACGAGTAATGGCGGCGATCTGCGATTTTTTCTGCGGCGAACAGATCGGACCCTTGACTGACATTTTAGACACTTTTGGGGGTACCAGTGACATTACTACAGTAATCAGTGCTATACATATACACTGTTACTGTAAAAATGACACTGGCAGTGAAGGGGTTAACTTTATTTGAGAGGGAGGGGTTAAGTGTGTCCCTAGGGGCGTGATTCTAACTGTGATTGGATATGGCTAGTGATGTAACAGCAGAGATCTACGGTCCTACATAGCAGGACCGAATGATCTGTGCTGTTACACAGGGAAGAATGACAGGCGGCTTTGTTTACATTAGCCGCCTGCCTTTCTCCCTCTGTAACCGACGATCGCGAGTGACCGGCGGACATCGGGTCCACCGGTCACTCGCGTGGGGGGGGTCCGTGAGCGGGAGCGCGCCTCCAGCAGTGTGCGCTCGCTCCCTAGAGCCTCACAGGCTAGCGACGTAGTACTACGTCACTTTGCCTGTGAGGGGCTGACTGCCGATGTAAATCGTCCTTAGGCGGTCGGCAAGTGGTTAAAACCCTCAAATCTTCTAAAAGGGGGGCTCCACCTAGGTGCAGAAATTCACTTTGAACTCCACCTTATTTTCATAACTCTCTTTAGGTAATAGAAGTGCAAACAATGAGGTGGGAGCACATCTAATACCTACAAAGAGTAATGAAAATAAGGTGGAGTTCAAAGTGAACTGTGCCATCACCTGGCATTGAGGAAGTTAAAGAGGAAGTAAACCCTCCTCTGCAAGTTGTAGCTATAGGTGATCCTATGATAAGGCTTATCTATAGGTACTGTAAATATCTCCTAAACATGTATCGTTTAGGAGATATTTACCTTACACGCAGCCAGTGACGTCACTGGCGCATGCGCTCTGAAGGAACGGCCGCTGGTGCCGTTCCTTCAGAGCCCCGTGCCGTGACCGTCGGCTCCCGTGCGCATGCACGGGAGTGACGTAATCACGGGTCCAGCCAATCAGACGGCCGGATGCCGCGAACCTGGAAGAAGGGTGACAGAACATGTCACCCATGGGAGAGGTGAGCGGTCGGCGCTTCGGGGCTTTTCTAAGGTAAGTATTTCATAATGAGCTAGTATGCGATGCATACTAGCTCATTATGTGTTTGTCTTTCAGGTGTACTTTAACCACTTGCAGACCGCCGCCCGACTATATATGGCGGCGGTCAGCCCCTCCCAGGCAAAGTGACGTACCGGTACTTCACTAGCCTGGGAGCGAATAGGGGACAAACGTGCGCCGTCGGAGGCGTGCTCCCACCCCCGCTCGTACCCGAAGAAGCCGGCGCGTTTCCGCCGGTCACTCGCGATTGT
This sequence comes from Pelophylax lessonae, assembly GCF_965119305.1. Taxonomy (NCBI): domain Eukaryota; kingdom Metazoa; phylum Chordata; class Amphibia; order Anura; family Ranidae; genus Pelophylax; species Pelophylax lessonae. The sequence continues at coordinate 25,784,332 of NC_138770.1, forward strand.
CGGGTAGAGAGGGAGAAAGGCAGGCGGTTGATGTAAACACAGCCACCTGTCATTCTCCCCTGTGTAAAAGCACAGATCGCTCGGTCCTGCTATGTAGGACCGTTGATCTGTGCTGTTACACACACAGCAACATCCAATGACAGTAAGAAACACGCCCCTAGGGACACACTTAACCCCTCCCTCTCCAATAAAGTTAACCCCTTCCCTCCCAGTGTCATTTTTACAGTAACAGTGCATATATATAGCACTGATTACTGCAGTAATGTCACTGGTAACCCCAAAAGTATCAAAAATGTCAGTCAAGGGTTCGATCTGTCCGCCGCAATGTCTCAGTACCGCAAAAAAAATCGCAGATCGCCGCCATTACGCGTTAAAAAAAAAACAACAAAAATGACAAAAATCTTTCCCTTAGTTAGTAAACGCAATAACTTTTGCGCAAACCAATCAAAATACGCTTATTGTGTTTTTCTTAACAAACATAGGTAGCAGAAAACAAATTGGCCAAAAATTTTTAAAAAATTAGATTTTTACATTATTTTTGGGGGGAATTTCATATAAAAAAATTTGAAAAATATTGTTATTTTTGCAAAATTGGCGCTCTTTTTTTGTTTATAGCGCATGATCAAAAAATCGCACAGGTGATCAAATACCACCAAAAGAAAGCTCTGTTTGTGGGAAAAAAAGGACGTCAAATTCATTTGGGTACAGCGTCGCACGACCGCGCAATTATCTGTTAAAGTCACGCAGTGCCGAATCGCAAAATACCCCCTGGTCAGGAAGGGGGTAAAATCTTCCAGGGCTTAAGTGGTTAAAAAAATAAATCTGAGGTTTACAACCTCTTTAAAACAGGCAGGAAGGAAATGTGATAACAACTCCTCTCTGCCTGTCAAATGCCTCTGAAAAGTGACCTGAGCATGGATCACTTTTCAGTGGAGTGGCAGTGCCTGCTGTAAGTGAATACAAGCCTTTGGGCTCACACAGTGTGCTGCGGTTTGGCTGCAGTGCAGGTGCACTGGCACTTTTCCTTCGCCGCAATCCCTTAGCCTTCGTGTAGGTTGTTCGTTTTGCCTGCATTTTCTGGAAGTGCACCAAAGATGCAGCATACAGGACTTTTTGTGCACTTTCAGAACATGCAGTAAAAATGTGCAACCTAATAGAGGTCTATGGGGCTAGGGGCAACATGCAGGAAGACTGCCAGCTGCAGAGAGGGGGAGGGGGAGGAATAGCTGGAAGGAGGGAAGAGAGGCTCACTTACTTCATTGTAAGGCTCTGGCTGCCGAGTAGACTGCTCAGTTTAAACTTTCCCGCCCAAAGAGAGAGCAGATCCACTACCAACCATTGGTATGGAGGAGGGAGGGGCTGGGTAACTCACTCTGTAACACAGACTGTCAGCCCCTTGATAGTACACATCGCTGGCTGCCTGCCTCCTAGTGCTGGATGGAGGGATAAGAGTTCACGCCTGTACAGCCTCACTCGGCCAGCTCCGGAATTGCACATGCGCAGTTCTGAGCTGGCGACACATCGGCCTTTGTACAGGAGATCAGTGCTGCCCAGGGGGAAAATGCCTCCCTGCCCCCCGCCCCAGTCCGCCCCTGGTTCTAAGTCATATTATAGCATAAAAAATATGCTGATTTGTACATGGATGTGAAAAATGCCCCAGACAGCAAGAGGTTAAATAAATGAGAAATATATATGGACGCTTTACAATGTAAATAAAATGCAGATTTGTAATTGTTGGTATTTTTATAACAATATCAGTGCAGTTCCAATTCTCTCCAACAACAAGAAATGGAACAGTCACATGTCAAATATTATCTCTAATAGAAACTGAAGGTTTGTCAAGAAACACTGCCACCGTGTGGCAAATTTTGTAACTGCAGCTCGTCTGTATTGCTGGAAAACACTGGCAATTTTGTAACTGCAGCCACCTACATTGCTGGGAAACACTGCCACCGTGTGGCCAATTTTATAACTGCAGCTCTGCTGTATTTGCTGGAAAACACTGCCACTGTGTGGTCTATTTTGTAACTGCAGCCACCTATATTGCTGGGAAACACTGCCACCGTGTGGCCAATTTTATAACTGCAGCTCTGCTGTATTTGCTGGAAAACACTGCCACTGTGTGGTCTATTTTGTAACTGCAGCCGCCTATATTGCTGGGAAACACTGCCACTGTGTGGCCAATATTATAAATGCAGCTCGGCTCTATTGCTGGGAAACACTGCCACCGTATGGCCAATTTTGTAACTGCATCCACCTATATTGCTAGGAAACACTGCCACCGTGTGGCCAATTTTGTAACTGCAGCTCGGCTGTATTTCTGGGAAACACTGCCACCGCGTGGCCAATTTTATAACTGCAGCCGCCTATATTGCTGGGAAACACTGCCACCGTGTGGCCAATTTTGTAACTGTGGCTTGGATGTATTGCTGGGAAACACTGCCACCGTGTGGCCAATTTTATAACTGCAGCTCGGCTGTATTTGCTGGGAAACACTGACACTGTGTGGCCAGTATTATAACTTCAGCTCGGCTGTATTGCTGGGAAACATTGCTACCGTGTGGCCAATATTATAAATGCAGCTTGGCTGTATTGCTGGGAAACACTGCCACCGTGTGGTGAATTTTATAACTGCAGCTCGGCTGTATTGCTGGGAAACACTGCCACCCTGTGGCCAATTTTGTAACTGCAGCTCGGCTTTATTGCTGGGAAACACTGCCATCGTGTGGTCAATATTATAACTGCAGCCACCTATATTGCAGGGAAACCCTGCCTCCGTGTGGCCAATTTTGTAACTGCAGCTCGTCTGTATTGCTGGAAACACTGCCACCGTGTGGCCAATTTTGTAACTGCAGCTCGGCTGTATTGTTGGGAAACCCTGCCACCGTGTGGCCAATTTTGTAACTGCAGCCGCCTACATTGCTGGGAAACACTGCCACCGTGTGGCCAATTGTATAACTGCAGCTCGGCTGTATTTTATGGGAAACACTGCCACCGTGTGGTCTATTTTGTAACTGCAGCTGCCTATATTGCTGGGAAACACTGCCACCGTGTGGCCAATTTTGTAACTGCAGCTCGGCTGTATTGCCGGGAAACACTGCCACCGTGTGGCCAATTTTGTAACTGCAGCTCGGCTGTATTGTTGGGAAACCCTGCCACTGTGTGGCCAATTTTGTAACTGCAGCCGCCTACATTGCTGGGAAAAACTGCCACCGTGTGGCCAATTTTATAACTGCAGCTCGGCTGTATTTTCTGGGAAACACTGCCACCGTGTGGTTTATTTTATAACTGCAGCTGCCTATATTGCTGGGAAACACTGCCACCGTGTGGCCAATATTATAAATGCAGCTCGGCTGTATTGCTGGGAAACACTGCCACCGTGTGGTCAATTTTATAACTGCAGCTCGTCTGTATTGCTGGAAAACACTGCCACCATGTGGTCAATTTTGTAACTGCAGCCGCCTACATTGCTAGGAAACATTGCCACCATGTGGCCAATTTTATAACTGCAGCTTGGCTGTATTTGCTGGGAAACACTGCCACCGTGTGGTCAAATTTGTAACTGCAGCCACCTATATTGCTGGGAAACACTACCACCGTGTGGCCAATATTATAAATGCAGCTCGGCTGTATTGCTGGGAAACACTGCCACCGTGTGGCCAATTTTGTAACTGCAGCTCGGCTGTATTGCTGGGAAACACTGCCATCGTGTGGTCAATATTATAACTGCAGCCACCTATATTGCAGGGAAACCCTGCCTCCGTGTGGCCAATTTTGTAACTGCAGCTCGTCTGTATTGCTGGAAAACACTGCCACCGTGTGGTCAATTTTATAACTGCAGCCACCTATATTGCAGGGAAACACTGCCTCCGTGTGGCCAAATTTGGAAATGCAGCTCGGCTGTATTGCTGGGAAACACTGCCACCGTGTGGCCAGTTTTATAACTGCAGCTCGTCTGTATTGCTGGAAAAAACTGTCACCGTGTGGCCAATTTTGTAACTGCAGCTCGGCTGTATTGCTGGGAAACACTGCCATCGTGTGGTCAATATTATAACTGCAGCCACTTATATTGCAGGAAGACCCTGCCTCCGTGTGGCCAATTTTGTAACTGCAGCTCGGCTGTATTGGCGGGAAACACTGCCACCGTGTGGCCAATTTTGTAACTGCAGCCACCTACATTGCTGGGAAACCCTGCCACCGTGTGGCCAATTTTGTAACTGCAGCCGCCTACATTGCTGGGAAACACTGCCACCGTGTGGCCAATTTTATAACTGCAGCTCGGCTGTATTTGCTGGGAAACACTGCCACCGTGTGGTCTATTTTGTAACTGCAGCCGCTTATATTGCTGGGAAACATTGCCACCGTGTGGCTAATATTATAAATGCAGCTCGGCTGTATTGCTGGGAAACACTGCCACCGTGTGGTCTATTTTGTAACTGCAGCCGCCTATATTGCTGGAAAACATTGCCACCATGTGGCCAATTTTATAACTGCAGCTCGGCTGTATTTGCTGGGAAACACTGCCACCGTGTGGTCAAATTTGTAACTGCAGCCACCTATATTGCTGGGAAACACTACCATCGTGTGGCCAATATTATAAATGCAGCTCGGCTGTATTGCTGGGAAACACTGCCACCGTGTGATCAATTTTATAACTGCAGTTCAGCTGTATTGCTGGGAAACACTGCCACCGTGTGGTCAATTTTATAACTGCAGCCACCAATATTGCAGGGAAACCGTGCCTCCGTGTGGCCAATTTTGTAACTGCAGCTCGGCTGTATTGCTGGGAAACACTGCCACCGTGTGGCCAATTTTGTAACTGCAGTCGCCTATATTGCTGGGAAACACTGCCACCGTGTGGCCAATTGTATAACTGCAGCTTGGTTGTATTGCTGGGAAGCACTGCCACCGTGTGGCCAATTTTGTAACTGCAGCTCGGCTGTGTTGCTGGGAAACACTGCCACTGTGTGGCCAATTTTATAACTGCAGCTTGGTTGTATTGCTGGGAAACACTGCCACCGTGTGGCTAATTTTATAACTGCAGCTCGGCTTTATTGCCGGGAAACTGTAACGCTCCTGCGTTTTTATAGTAAGCTGGATTTGCAGCTGCAGAATCTCCACTCAGTAGTCATGTAGAGATGTGTTGAAACACCAGATCCAACTCTCCAGACTCATCACTGTGGGCCTGTCTGCTTCAGCATACAGATATACACACTCAATAAGATGTTCCTGGAGTGATAGGATGTATATGACAGTATAGAGGTGATGTGCTGAAGGGACAGGTGTGAGCAGTGACAGCAATGATAAGCACTTGATAGTAATGTTCAGGAGAGTAGTAGATGGTAATAGGTAGTATGCAAATAGGTTAGTAATCATGTATGGTAATAGGTGGTAAGGACAGCAGATGACATACAGGAGAGACTAACCCAGTGCAAGGATAGATGGTAGTAGACTCAAGAGCTAGCAATCTATGTAACAGTGCAGATGATAGAATTAGTATTGCATAGATGGTAACAGTCCTTAATGTGCAGAAGTAGATAGTGTAAGTTAGTTATGGAGGAATCCCCTGTGGGGTACTTATCACTAGTAAGGTTAGTAAGTAAAGGAGTCCAGTAGTAAGGGAGTGATCCGGTAGCGAGATACGGAATCAGTAGCGAGGTTCCGGTCTGTTCCAGGTAGAAGAGAATAGCTGGATGCTCCGGCAGCATAGGACAAAGCTTGTAAGCATGCGGTTAGCCGAGAGTGAAAGCAGTATGCCAAGAGTGATCGGGTAGCGAAATACAGGATCAGATAGTGAAACAAGTTCAGGTAGCGAGATACAAGAGCGAGTGACATCAGGTATGGCTGCTTCACAGACGGCTTGAGCGAACAATGTGAGAGAGAAAGCCGGCGATTGAAATAGCCGCTCAGAGCGGCGCTCAGCGATGATGTCATCCGGCTTAAAGGTATATGCGTTCCACCTAACTAAAAAGGTGGGATGCAATTTAAAAATGAAAATGGGCAATAAGGGTACCAATGGTACCAAAATCTTACAGTACCCCCCCCCCCCCTTAAGGCCGGCTCCGGAAGGCCTATAGCACTGGTTTCTCCGGGTATTTATAGTGAAACCTCCGTATAAGCCTAGGTGCGTGAACATCAGAAGTATCCAACCAGGTGTCGTCTTGGGGTCCATAGTTCTTCCATCTTATGAGATACTGGAGTCTTCCTCTGTGGATACGAGAATCCAAAATCTCCTTAATCTCATATTCCTCTCCGCCTTCAACTTGTACTGGAGGTGGAGGCAAGATGGTAGGCCTTATTCCTTGGTTAGGAACATGTGGTTTCAGTAGCGACACATGAAAGATGGGATGTATTCTGAGATCTGCCGGTAAGGTGAGTTGCACTGCAGCTTTTCCGATGAGTTTCTTAATTGGGAAGGGTCCCAGAAATAAAGGTCCAAGCTTTTTGCTAGGGATCTTTAACCCTAAATTTTTTGTCGATAGCCAAACGAGGTCCCCAATAGCATATTGCGGAGAAGGTCTTCTACGAAGGTCGTAGTACCTTTTTTGTTGACTATGGGCGTGTGAGATGGTGGTATTAAGTAAACCCAGAGAGTCTTTTATTTGGGTAAGATAATCCGAGGCTACTGGGTTACTTGATGGTAGGATGCGTGGTGGAAGAAGAGTGGGATGAAACCCATAGTTCAAGTAGAACGGACTTTGCTTAGTAGTACTGTGGGTTGCGTTGTTATAAGCAAATTCCGCCAGAGGGAGGAGGTCCACCCAATCATCCTGTAGGTATGATGTGTAGCAACGTAGATATTGTTTTATACACTGGTTGACTCTTTCAGTCTGTCCGTTGGTCTGAGGGTGGTAAGGAGAAGTGAGCTTTCGCTCAATCCGTAGTAATTGACATAGAGCTTGCCAAAACTTGGAGATGAACTGTGAACCACGGTCAGATAAAAGAGTCTTTGGAATTCCATGTAATTTAAACACATGTTTCATTAGTAGTTCTGCTGTTTGTTTAGATGAAGGTAGTTTGCGAATAGCAATGAAATGTGCCATCTTTGTCAGATGGTCCACTGACACTAGAATGGTATTAAATCCTTTGGAAGGTGGTAGTTCTACTATAAAGTCTAAGGACACAACTTCCCATGGAACCTGGGGTATTGGTAGACTGCAGAGTAGACCAGATGGTTTTGTAGTGTCAATTTTGGACCTTGCACAAATGTCGCATGAAGAAACAAATTTTTGTACAGTCGTCTTCATATCAGGCCACCAAAACTGCCTGGTAAGCAAATTAAGGGTTTTCGTCATACCCATATGTCCTGCCATAGGCACATCATGTGATAATTCCAAGATCTTGGTGTGCATAGTAGGGGGTATGTAGAGTTTGTCGTTGTAATAGAGGAAGCCTTCTGCATCAGTACTTAGTTGTGGTGGAGGTGAATCCAATCCTATACTGTGCGAAATCTCTTCCTTCAGGGAACGAACAACACCAATAATACGTTCATAGGGTATTATAGGAATAGAAGGGATTTCGGCGCAGTTATCTTCGGTTAATCGTGATAGCGCATCCGCTTTTTTATTTTTGTCTGCAGGCGTGTAGGTCACTAGGAAGTTGAATCTTAGGAAAAATAATGACCATCGTACCTGCCGGTGGGAAAGAGTTTTGTTAGTCTGGAGGTATTGAAGGTTTTTATGATCTGTATATATGAGTATTGGTAATCGGGTACCCTCAAGTAGATGTCGCCAATTCTCCAGTGCCAGTTTTATGGCAAGCAACTCCTTTTCACCCACTGGGTAATTCACCTCTGGGCTGCTTAGTGATTTAGAGAAGAAAGCAACTGGGTGGAGTGGTGAAGTATTTGTTGGTCGTTGGGAAAGAACTGCTCCTACTGCCATGTTTGACGCATCTACCTCCAGAATATATTGGAGGAATGGGTCTGGATGGCGTAGTATGGGAGCAGAAGTAAAGCTTGATTTTAACAAGCAGAAAGCTCCATTTGCTTCTTCTGACCATTTGAATGGTTTCTTTATACTTGTAAGTTGTGTGAGAGGTCTCACAATAGCAGAGAAGTTCTTGATGAACTTCCTATAGAAGTTTGAAAATCCAAGGAATCGCTGTAATGCCTTACGAGTTGTTGGTATAGGCCAATCCAGAATACAGGATATCTTGCTCATATCCATCTTGATTCCGGTTTTATATATGATGTATCCTAGGAATAATGTTTCTTCTTTATGAAATAGGCATTTTTTTAATTTCACGTATAGATTGTGTGCGAGTAATCTGGATAACACAAGTCTTACATGTTTTATATGTTCAGACAAAGATCGAGAATAGATAAGTTTATTGTCCAGATATACTACAACACAGACATCAAGTAAGTCTCTAAAGATGTCGTTTATGAACCGTTGAAAAGCTGCGGGAGCATTACACAACCCGAATGGCATCACAAGATATTCAAATAACCCGTATCTGGTTCTGAATGCTGTCTTCCACTCATCTCCGTCACGGATTCGGATTAGGTTGTATGCCCCTTTTAGGTCCAATTTAGAGAAGTAGGTAGCCCCACGCACTTGTTCAATGAGTTCAGGGATGAGCGGTAAAGGATAGCGATCCTTTATCGTAATGGTATTTAATTGCCTATAATCGATAATAGGCCTAAGACTTGAATCCTTATTGCGGACAAAGAAAAGTCCTGCAGCTGTGGAAGAAGTAGAGGGTCTGATGAACCCTTTTGTCAAATTCTCATCCAAGTATTCCTTGAGATGAGAGAGTTCATCCTGTGAAAGAGGATAAACATGACCGAAAGGCAATTTGCTGTTAGGGAGTAGATCGATAGTGCAATCATAATCCCTATGGGGAGGCAACACTTGAGCATTTTTCTCAAGGAAAACTTCGGACAGATCCTGATAGCATAGTGGTGCAATCTCATCTGACACCACAGACAGGATCTTTCCATAAGATGGGAGGTTACACGTAATCTCGCAATAGTGAGAAGGGAAAGTTAGAGTCCGTGTTTTCCAATCTATGGTTGGTTGATGTGTGTGTAACCAGGGAAGTCCCAAAATAATGGGAAAATGGGGTGAAGATAGTAGATAAAAAGTGGTGGTCTCCATATGAGACTCGTTAGCAGTGACAAGGAGTGCTTGTGTCTGATTGGTGATTGGACCAGAAGATAACGGAATACCGTTAATGAAACTAACAGAGACAGGTTTAGGTTTTGAAATAATAGGTATTTTATTTAAAGTAACAAAACGTGTATCAATATAGTTCCCACAAGATCCTGTGTCGATCATAGCCTTGGTGGTAATCCTAGTCTGGTCCCACTGTAATGTTAAATGAACAAAGAGATAGGGATTAGAAAAGGAAGTCGTTAATCCCCCTAGCAAGACATGTGAACACTCACCCTTTTTTTTGCGGACAAGGGGACAGACGCTTATCAAATGATCCGGGGATGCGCAGTACATGCAGAGGTTTCTGGATCTTCTCCTGGCTCGTTCAGTAGTTGATAAAGGTGGGCGTATGGTTCCTACCTCCATAGGAGTAGGGTCAACTGCCGAAATCCGAGAAGGACTAGACAATGGCATTCCCATTTTCTCAGCCTTTCTTTCTCGCAGTCGCCTGTCAATGTTGATACGGAGTTGTATTAAGGCATCCAAAGTGCCAGGTAAATCCGCTCTGGCGAGCTCGTCTTTAACGGCTTCTGACAACCCGAGTCTGAACTGAGTTCGCAGAGATGTATCATTCCACCCTGAATCAAGGGTCCATCTTTTGAACTCTGCTACAAAGTCTTCAACAGGTCTCCTTCCTTGTTTTAAAGCCCTCAATTGGATATCAGCAGTACTCTGCCTATTGGGGTCTTCATATAAGCTAGCGAGTTCCGCTAGGAATAAAGGATAGGAGTTGAGAAGAGGATCATCTTTCTCAAAGAGAGAGTCTGCCCAGGCCCGTGGATCACCCGTTAAGTATGAAATAACGGTACAAACTTTAATTTGATCAGTAGGGTAAGTACGAGGTTTTAGCAAAAAAAGCAATTGACATGCGTTTTTGAATTCACAAATTTTTTTCCGATCACCTGTAAACACTAGAGGAGGGTTTATTTTAGGTTCAGGGGGCTGAGCAGCAGTAAGCTGGGAAAGACGGGTTACCTGCTGTCTCAGAGTCTGATTTTCATCTTTTACTTCAGTAAGAGCAAGTATTAATGCATTTACTTGTTGTGTTAATTGTGTCACTTGAGTGGGTAATTCTGCTGAATCCATTTTTTGGGTTCGTTCAATCTGTAACGCTCCTGTGTTTTTATAGTAAGGTGGATTTGCAGCTGCAGAATCTCCACTCAGTAGTCATGTAGAGATGTGTTGAAATACCAGATCCAACTCTCCAGGACTCATCACCGTGGGCCTGTCTGCTTCAGCATACAGATATACACACACTCAATAAGATGTTCCTGGAGTGATGGGATGTATATGACAGTATGGAGGTGATGTGCTGAAGGGACAGGTGTGAGCAGTGACAGCAATGATAAGCACTTGATAGTAATGTTCAGGAGAGTAGTAGATGGTAATAGGTAGAATGCAGATAGGTTAGTAATCATGTATGGTAACAGGTGGTGAGGACAGCAGATGACATATACAGGATAGACTAACCCAGTGCAAGGATAGATGGTAGTAGACTCAAGAGCTAGCAATCTATGTAACAGTGCAGATGATAGAATTAGTATGCATAGATAGTAACAGTCCTTAATGTGCAGAGGTAGATAGTGTAAGTTAGTTATGGAGGAATCCCCTGTGGGGTACTTATCACTAGTAAGGTTAGTAAGTAGAGGGGTCCGGTAGTGAGGGAGTGATCCGGTAGCGAGATACGGGATCAGTAGCGAGGTTCCGGTCTGTTCCAGGTAAAGAGAATAGCTGGAGGAACCGGCAGCATAAGACAAGGCTTGTGAGCATGCGGTAACATTGAACGAACAATGTGAGAGAGAAAGCCGGCGATTGAAATAGCCGCTCAGAGCGGCGCTCAGCGATGATGTCATCCGGCTTAAAGGTATATGCGTTCCACCTAACTAAAAAGGTGGGACGCAATATGAAAAGGAAAATGGGCAATAAAGGTACCAAAGGTACCAGAATCTTACAAGCTTGCACAATTTGCAATGGAAATGTTGGCTTGCCCCGTCCAGTGTCCTGTCTGAAAGGACGTTCAGCGCAGCAGGGGGGATTGTGACCGATAAGCACACTCGCCTAGCTCATGACAGTGTAGACTACCTCACATTTATAAAAATGAATGAGGCATGGATCTCTGAGGAATTCAACACATGTGACCAGTAGACCATGTTTCATTGAAATTCCTCATGCCAGGCCACAAATATCCGCCAGACCGCTATCCACCCACACCAATTCCTGGTCCTTGGCTTCGCTACATACAACGGCATAAAAGACATTTCATGTCCATTGAATGGCAAATTTTTGGGGCCTTCAGGGCTGATGATTATTTTTTTCTGTGAAGGCCTAATGTACCTCCAGCCACCAAATACTACGTTCTTAGCTGTCAGTTAAATCCATGTGGGATAATTTTTGGGGCCTATACAGGCCGACACTTACTTCTGTATCCTGTGAATGCCTCATGTCCCTCCAGACACCAAATACTACGTTCTTCGCTGTCAGTTAAACCCATGTGGGCTAATTTTTGGGGCCTTTCAGGGCTGATGATTATTTTTTTCTGTGAATGCCTAATGTACCTCCAGCCACCAAATACTACGTTCTTAGCTGTCAGTTAAATCCATGTGGGCTAATTTTTGGGGCCTATACAGGGCAACACTTACTTCTGTATCCTGTGAATGCCTAATGTACCTCCAGCCATCAAATACTACGTTCTTAGCTGTCAGTTAAACCCATGTGGGCTAACTTTTGGGGCCTATACTGGCCGACACTTACTTCTGTATCCTGTGAATGCCTAATGTACCTCAAGCCACCAAATACTATATTCTTAGCTGTCAGTTAAACCCATGTGGGCTAATTTATGGGGCCTATATAGGCCGACACTTACTTCTGTATCCTGTGAATGCCTAATGTACCTCCAGCCATCAAATACTACGTTCTTAGCTGTCAGTTAAACCCATGTGGGCTAATTTTGGGGGCGTATACAGGCCGACACTTACTTCTGTATCCTGTGAATGCCTAATGTACCTCCAACCACCAAATACTACATTCTTAGCTGTCAGTTAAACCCATGTGGGCTAATTTTTGGGGCCTATACAGGCTGACACTTACTTCTGTATCCTGTGAATGCCTAATGTACCTCAAGCCACCAAATACTATATTCTTAGCTGTCAGTTAAACCCATGTGGGCTAATTTATGGGGCCTATACAGGCCGACACTTACTTCTGTATCCTGTGAATGCCTAATGTACCTCCAGCCACCAAATACTACATTCTTAGCTGTCAGTTAAACCCATGTGGGCTAATTTTTGGGGCCTATACAGGCTGACACTTACTTCTGTATCCTGTGAATGCCTAATGTACCTTCAGCCACAGAATACTACGTTCTTAGCTGTCAGGTAAACGAATGTAGGCTAATTTTTGGGGCCTGGAATGGCCGACACTTCTTTATCCTGTGAATGCCTAATTTTTCAGACTGGAATTGAAAATCAATGGGTCTGTAAAGGTTCCGCCAAATTGTGGAATGGATGCGGACCCATTTTATAGATGTGTGAATGGACCCTATATGTATTAGACGTGTATTTACCCGCTGCTGTCAGTTCTGGCTGAATTATGAAAACAAAAACTTTTCCAATTGCAATACTTCTTTATTTACATTGTCCATGTGCTGGGACTATTTGTGCACAGCTAGTACGTTTTTTGTGGCTGCAAATATGACCTAAAGGTTTTTAAAGTTTGCCTCCCATTAAAGTGAATAGGGCCCACTGCGAACCCGGCCCATGTTCGTACATCACTATTGCTGACCACTGCACTCTATACACAGGGCTGTATATGACATGTTCCTGACCACTGCACTCTATACACAGGACTGTATTTGACATGTTCCTGACCACTGCACTCTATACACAGGACTGTATATGACATGTTCCTGACCCCCGCACTCTGGTAGTTACTGATGGTGAACTCTACATTCATGACCTGTAGCGGCTTTTAAAGTGTCATCTATGAGCAATTTTGGGTACCAAAGATTTTCCTCCTTACACCGACACACAACTTTTATTTATGTTTAATCATTTATTTTATTATAATTTTACTTTTAACAAGATTGCAGTCATAGAATCAGGAAATAGTAAAGGAAGAAATCCAATTGGTCAGGAAAATGACTTGTCTGGAATGTGGAGGCGGAGTCGGCAATAATAGAAAATGGGGGAAAGTTGAAAATAAACCCGGATATGAAGGTGACATTTGTGTACGAGGAACACCTTAACGAATACCACTATTCTATTCTCCAGGGCCTCTGCTTTCAGAAAATATATGTTTGGGAGTTTTATCTAATCTTCAGGCCAAAAATCTGCATTTTACCATGTGTGCAAAAATAATGCAAAAACAACTCTGGTATTTATGTCCTTCAATGTGTACTGTACTCATAAATACATGGGTATGATCTCAGGGATTTGTATGAATCCCACCACCCCCCCCCCCCCCCCTCCCGACATAGGAAACTGAGGGGTCTATGCAAAGAATAAGTTGGGTGAGTGTGACCAGCATGTGTCCAGCCATGACAAATTCTGGCCATATTCTAATAAACACAGTGATTTCCTATAATCGTCAGCTCCAACTAGTGGCCATAATGAGGTATTAGTTCCAAAATACCTCAATCAGAAAAAAGTTCAATACTGCATTATGGCCACTAGATGGACCCAATGACCATAGGAAATCACTGAATGACATAAAACAAGACCAACATTTGTCATGGATGAATTAATGCTTGTCATATTTTTTCATCTGTTTTATAAAAACTAAACATGTGAAGTGGTAACTATTGAGCCAATCGCTTCATCAAACCACACATAATATCTCCCTTCAAAGGGAAAACAGAAATTATTTACAGAAAATCAAACAGTATAAATATTTTCCAACCAATAACCTCCACCCAGACAAGATATGTAGAAATATAAAGACAAGCGGTGTTACCTCTCGTGCCGCACTCCGCCAAGCCACCCAAACCCACACAGGAGCAAAGGAAAGAAGTTCTCACCTAGTTTATCTCCGAGTTCTCCTTCCCTCTTGTTGGGGGATGGGAGAAGGATGGACTGAAGACAGAGAGACACGCTTCGGGGTCACCACTGGTAAGTAGAGCCTTGAAATGAAGGACATCAACTTCAGAATTTATGTCTTGTCTGTGTAAAGTTTACTGATAAAGATATATGGGATCTCACAGCTTCTAGCTCTGTAACCTGCTATATCATTATCAGTAACCGTCACACAGACAAGCAAGACATTCTGAAGGTGATTCCTTCATTTCACGGCTCTACTTACCACTCTACACCCCAAAATGTACTCAGCCAATGAAAAGCCAACACGGTACAACACTTCATCCATGTCTCTGATCATCTCTCATCTCCTTATCAACTGTTTCTTACATGAAAATCAGCCATGGAGTATATCTGAGGTGTATATCAGGGTGTGCTTCTTCCGCACATATCCAGCAACATTCATAAAGAAGACATTTCCCGTACTCAAGGCACTAATACACCTCGAGGGTTGTGTGGGATCCCTGATGTACAGGAAGACAGGACTTCTATGAGGAACAATTCCCTCACTCAGGAGAAGAAATTGGCTTCTCCCCCGTGTGAGTTCTCTGATGTCTGTAAAGAGTGGACTTCTGTGAAAAACATTTCCCGCACTCAGGACAGGAATACGGCTTCTCTCTTATGTGAGATCTCTGATGTATGTAAAGATTGGACTTCTGTGAAAAACATTTCCCACACTCAGCACAGGAAAACGGCTTCTCCCCCGTGTGAGTTCTCTGATGTCTGTAAAGAGAGGACATCTGTGAAAAAGATTTCCCGCACTCAGGACAGGAATACGGCTTCTCTCTTATGTGAGATCTCTGATGTATGTAAAGAGAGGACTTGACTGAAAAACATTTCCCACACTCAGCACAGCAAAACGGCTTTGCCCCCGTGTGAGACCTACGATGTGTGTAAAGAGAGGACATCTGTGAAAAAGATTTCCCGCACTCAGGACAGGAAAACGGCTTCTCCCCCGTGTGAGACCTCTGATGTTTGTAAAGAGAGGACTTCTGTGAAAAAGATTTCCCGCACTCAGGACAGAAAAATGGCTTCTCCCCCGTGTGAGATCTTTGATGTGTGCAAAGATGAGACTTTTGTGAAAAACGTTTCCCGCACTCAGAACAGCAATACGGCTTCTGCCCCGAGTGAGATCTCTGATGTTTGTTAAGAGTGGACTTCTGTGAAAAACATTTCCTGCACTCAGGACAGGAATACGGCTTCTCCCCCATGTGAGATCTTTGATGTGTGTAAAGATGAGACTTTTGTGAAAAACTTTTCCCGCACTCAGAACAGCAATACGGCTTCTGCCCCGAGTGAGATCTCTGATGTTTGTTAAGAGTGGACCTCTGTGAAAAACATTTCCTGCACTCAGGACAGGAGTACGGTTTTTCTCCTGTGTGAGTTCTTTTATGCACATTAAGACCATAGTTAGAACAGAAACACTTCCCACACTCAGGACAGGAAAATCTCTTATCTGTTGGAAGGACAGCGCCGTCCCTCACAGTCTGAGGTTCCTCAGGATAAGAGGAATTTGATGGTCCAGCACTGTCCCTCACAGTCTGGGGTTCCTCAGGATAAGAGGAATACGATGGTCCTGCACTGTCCCTCACAGTCTGAGGTTCCTCAGGATAAGAGGAATACGATGGTCCATCTACACTGTGTGGTGCCGGATGGACATTTGAGGTAGCCGGGTTTTCTCCTGGACTATACTGTGTGATGTCCTCATCTTCTACTTTACAGTCTGGAGTCAAAGTGAGACAATCCTCTGAGGTTTTCCTCATCTCCCGTCCATCTACTAAAATAGAAATACAAAGATTATTACTAGACATTAGCAGATTGGTTCCCCTAAACCAGGACTCCGCCCACATCAGACAGCTTTGTCTCTGAGGATCTTACAATTCCACCCTCAAGGTAACTAGTAAATGGTAGAGGGTGACTAGGTGTTCTAGGAACCACACATCAAGTCAAGACCTGCTGTATGGTAGTAAATGGCAGTCTCAGTCTGGACCTACGCCAGGTCACGCCTTGATGTGCGGGACACCTACTCACTATCTACCGATATAAAATGTCCAGCTGGTAGAAAATGGGTGTAACAAAAGAGAATCCATATTATGTGTATATATAGCAGTGGGTAGAGGAGAGAGAAAGCAGAAGTCAGGACTATGTAATGTACAACATAGAGTATATAGTGCAGGGGTCAGGAGTATGTAATGTACAGCATAGAGTATATAGTGCAGGGGTCAGGAGTATGTAATGTACAATATAAATTATACAGTGTAAGGGTCAGGACTCATAAGTCAGGCACAGTCAGAGAACATAAAAGAAAAGAAAAAGGAGGCGCAAACACCTAGTGCATTACCCGTGGTCACTGTTTATAAAATTTTATTAAAATGCCAAATGCATACTCACAGACATGAAGATAATTAAAATCGTGTTACAAGAATCCATCACACATGAACTGGAACATGTCCTTGAAGATAGGACTGCTAACGCGTTTCGGGAGTCAAGCTCCCTTCCTCAGAGTTGGTCATACCAGTAGCAGATCAAAATATATATTAGCTTCAGTTAAACCGGTTCATCCCCCTTCCACCCCCCAGAGGGAGTGGGCGGGACCGTCCAGTGCACCAAATTAATGGTTTTAGATGTTTCTATATCTTTTAGCTGTACATGCATAGGTTACTTGAGTTATGCAATATTATTATTATTTTTTATCATTATTTTTAATTAAGGAAAGCCCATTAAGGAAATCCAGCATCCCTATTCCAGGGTAATATACCAGCAAAAAGCGCCTGTAATGGTGCAATGAGGTGAGCGGCCATTGCACCTAAATGATTTCTGCTCACTTCGGATCACATCACTGGAACTTCACCAAATTGTTTTAAAGAGAAATCACCAATTGTCACTTTATTTATTTGAGCACCATGAACTTTATTTGATCACTAACAGTCACATCAATTATTGCACAAGGACTTTAAATTTATTTATCATCTATTTATTTATTCATTATTCATTTATCCTTATTGAGAGATAAAATTTCACTATCACGGACTTTCAACACTTATCTGCACTTCTAAATTTAAACTATTGAATTTTTGTATTTTACAGATATCTATTTTTTTTAATATTGTATGATTTTTATATATAGATTTTATACATTAGTTTATACACTTAGATTAATATTGGAACACGTGGATTCATCACTCATACATAATTTATTCATCTAATTCAAGTCCTATTGTTTTTATTTTACGTTTTATTCAGGATTTTTATAGCATGATGCAAAGTCAGCTCTCCTAGAACCTTTGAGATTTCATTCCATTAGCGCGGATTCATTTTGTGATAATATAACAAAATAATACTTCGGGATCGGGATTGGCAGATACCTTATAACAAAACTTACTAAACGGTAAATTTAGCACTGCAGATATGCCAGTGCCACCCCCTTTCGCTGATGTCACTCTTCTAAATCCTGCTGCTGGACATCCAATAGGAAATGTCCACATCACACAGCCACATCACCGGGTAAGAGGAGACTTTATTGTAAAGGAGAGAGCAGTACGGAGGATCCACCTAGATCCCCCATCATCTGATAAACACATAGAAACAATGTATTCAGTCAGTGTGTGTGTTTCCTACAGATGGATCCAGTAATGGGAACCCACCAGAGAGATGTCCCCGTCCTCTGTATTCCCGGGATTCCACACAGGAAGGTCACACCATCCCTCAATGTTACAAGGTTGGTGGGACAGTAGTAGTAGCGACGCCCCGGATCGGCCCGTGGGTCTGCTAAATGTTACCGATCCCCGATCCAGCTATTTTGCCAGTATCGGGGCTGATATCCGATCCGAATATCACTATTAATGACCCACCTGTGCTGATCTCTGTAGGAGTGTCCTCCTCTATAAATGTTCCCGTTATTCCATCCTCCTCCATAGACTGCTGATCATCCCTCACATACGTCTCTTCTTCTTCTGCTTTAACCTCAAATTCTATATCGATTGGATCTCCACTCTAAACCAAGAAAATAATAGAAGAGGTCATCTGTAAAACATAAGCTTCAATATTGTGACATCACATTTAAAAATATCACTTCAATGAGTCCATGTTCTAGATGCTCCGTCCCACCAACCTTGTAACATTGAGGGATGGTGTGACCTTCCTGTGTGGAATCCCGGGAATACAGAGGACGGGGACATCTCTCTGGTGGGTTCCTGGTGTTAGGTGGCTCCATCATATCCTTGTGTCCTTCTGAAAACTTCTCCATCACTCCATACTCCTCATCCTCCTCTTCATACTCTTCTTTAACAACAATATTATAATCCCCGAGGTTTCCACTCTGAATATATAAAAAAAATGACATCAATGTAACAATGCAGATAATGTACAGATCCTAATGATACTATCAGTGATTGTTCCTCATCTACCTGATGATGGTGGGGGATGGTGTGACCTTCCTGTGTGGAATCCCGGGAATACAGAGGACGGGGACATCTCTCTGGTGGGTTCCCATTACTGGATCCATCTGTAGGAAACACACACACTGACTGAATACATTGTTTCTATGTGTTTATCAGATGATGGGGGATCTAGGTGGATCCTCCGTACTGCTCTCTCCTTTACAATAAAGTCTCCTCTTACCCGGTGATGTGAGGGGCGGATGATTCTCCATCATGACGTCCTTGTAGAGATCCTTGTGTCCTTCTAAATAATCCCACTCCTACATGGAGAAATAGACAGTGACATCCTGACACCTTATAGGAACCTGACACACACAATGATACAGTCACCATCCAGACACATCCCTTGTCTGTTACTGGATAATAGTTAGTGAGGTTGAAAAAAGACATCAGTCCATCCAGTTCAACCTATGATGTGTGTGTGTTTGCTGTTAACCGTACATTGTATACCCCTGTATGTTGTACATTGTATATCCCTGTATGTTGTGGTCTTTAAGGTGCCCATCTAATAGTTTTTTGAAACTATCGATGCTCTCTGCTGATACCACTGTTTGCGGAAGAGAATTCCACATCCTTACTGCTCTAACAGTAAAGAACCCCTTACGTATTTTAAGGTTAAACCGCCTTTCCTCTAGTTTTAGTGAGTGGCCCCGTGTCTTATTGTATTCCCTTTCTCTGAATAGGTTTTTCCATATGCTAGGGTTGCCAGTACAGTATTTGTACATTGATATCATATCCCCCCTTAATCGTCTCTTCTCCAGAGAGAATAGGTTCAGTGCTTGTAGTCTTTCCTCATAGCTGATGTCCTCCATTCCCCTAATTATTTTTGTTGCCCTTCTCTGGACTCTCTCCAGTTCCAGCACATCCTTCCTGAGGACCGGTGCCCAGAACTGGACAGAATACTCCAGATGTGGCCGGACCAGAGTCTTGTAGAGCGGGAGAATAATCTCTTTATTTTTGGAATGAATCCCCTTCTTTATACATCCCAGGACTGGCCAAGCATGTCTCCAGGTCTACACCCTATTAAGCATCTGTTGGATATCCTCAAACGGAAGGTGGAGGAGCGCAAGGTCTCTAACATCCACCAGCTCCGTGATGATGTCATGGAGGAGTTGAAGAGGACTCCAGTGGCAACCTGTGAAGCTCCAGTGTACACACAAAATATTGACACTTTGGGCCCAGTTCGGACATTGTCACTTAGGCATTAGACATTAATGGCTGTGTGTTGAGTTATTTTGAGTGGACAGCAAAAGAATAATCTCTTTATTTCTGGAGTGAATCCCCTTTTTTATACATCCCAGTATTCTGTTGGCTTTGCTTGCAGCGGCTTGGCATTGCATGCCACTGCCAAGCCTGTTGTCCACCAGTACCCCCAAGTCCTTTTCCATCCTATACTCATCCAGAGGTTCCCTCCCCCCCCCAGTGAGTAACTTGCTTTCTGGCACCCAAGTGCATTACTTTACATTTTTCAACATTAAACCTCATCTGCCATGTAGTTGCCCCCCTCCCTCCACCCCATTATTTTGTTCAGGTCCACTTGTAAGGTTTCCACATCCTGCCCAGAAGATATTGGCATGCTTAGTTTAGTATCATCCGCAAATACTGAGATTTTACCCGATATCCCCTCCTCTAGATCATTTATGAATAAATTAAATAGGATTGGCCCCAGGACAGAACCCTGGGGGACCCCACTTTCCACACCTGCCCAATCTGAGTACTCCCCATTAATCACCACCCTTTGCAACCTCCCCTGGAGCCAGTTCTATATCCAGGTACTCACCCTATGGTCCATACCTACCTTCCTTAGTTTGAACAGTAAGCATTTGTGGGGAACGGTGTCAAAGGCCTTTGCAAAGTCCATATACACCACATCCACAGGTTTACCTTTATCTAGGTGGCAGCTCACTTCATCATAGAAGGTTAATAGATTGGTTTGGCACGAACGATTTTTCATGAATCCGTGCTGATTACTACTAATAATACCGTTTTCATTACTAAAGTCTTGTATGTGGTCCCTTAACATCCCCTCCAAAATCTTGCAGACTACTGATGTTAGGCTGACCGGCCTATAGTTACCTGGGATATATCTCGGCCCCTTTTTAAATATTGGTACCACGTTGGCTTTTTTCCAATCAGCTGGCCCCATACCCGTCTGTAAACTATCCTTAAAGATCAAGAATAATAGTCTGGCAATCACCTGGCTAAGCTCTTTAAGAACCCTCGGGTGCAAGCCATTCGGTCCCGGTGATTTATTTATGTTAACCACTTAAGCCCCGGAAGATTTTACCCCCTTCCTGACCAGGGCCTATTTTGAGACTCGGCACTTTGTGACTTTAACGGACAATTGCGCGGTCGTGCGATGCTGTACCTAAACAAATTTGATGTCCTTTTTTTCCCACAAACAGAGCTTTCTTTTGGTGGTATTTGATCACCTGTGTGATTTTTTGATCATGCGCTATAAACAAAAAAAGAGCGACAATTTTGCAAAAATAACAATATATTTCACAATTTTTTATATGAAATTCCCCCCCCCCAAAAAATGTAAAAATCAAAATTTTTTAACATTTTTGGCCAATTTGTTTTCAGCTACATATGCTTGGTAAGAAAACCACAATAGGCGTATTTTGATTGGTTTGCGCAAAAGTTATTGCGTTTACTAACTAAGGGAAAGATTTTTGTCATTTTTGTTGTTTTTTTTTAACGAGTAATGGTGGCGATCTGCGATTTTTTTTTGCGGGACTGAGACATTGCGGCGGACAGATCGGACCCTTGACTGACATTTTTGGGGGTACCAGGGACATTACTACAGTAATTAGTGCTATACATATGCACTGTTACTGTAAAAATGACACTGGCAGGGAAGGGGTTAACTTTATTGGGGAAGGAGGGGTTAAGTGTGTCCCTAGGGGCGTGCTTCTAACTGTATATATACGTCACTTTGCCTGGCCGGGGCTGACCGCCGGCAACCGGTTAAGTTTCTCTAGTTTAGTTCTAAGTCTATCTTCTGTTAGCCATGGTGGTATTTCCTGAGGTGTGTTGTTTAGTTTGACCTTACAAGCTGGGTTAGTGTAGCCCCCCCGATTCTTTTGTGAAGACGGAAGAGAAGAAATTATTTAACATTTCCGCCTTTTCCCTGTCCTCTGTGGCCAAATCTCCCTTGTCGTCTTTTATGGGGCCAATGTGTTCTGGCCTCGCTTTCTTACTGTTTATATACTTAAATAATTTTTTGGGGTTCTTTTTACTCTCTTCCGCTATATGTCTCTCGTGTTCTATTTTAGCCGCCTTGATTTCGTCTTTACATTTCTTATTACACTCTTTGTAATGCTTGAATGCTGCCAATGACCCATCACCCTTGTATTTTTTGAAGGCCTTTTCTTTAGTATTAATATGCATTTTTATGTTGGAGTTTAGCCACACAGGGTTTAGTTTTGCTCTTTTAAATGTATTTCCCTTTGGACTGCACTGGCCAATCCCTTTGTTTAGTATGCTCTTGAAGCACTCCGATTTTTCCTCCGTGTTCTTTGTTCCCAGGGTTCTATCCCATTTGCTATTTTCTAGCAGAGAGCGCAGTTTTGGGAAATTGCCTCTTTTGAAATTGAGTGTTCTTATATTACCCTTGTGTTTCCGATTACTATGATTAATACTGAAACGAATTGACCTATGGTCACTGTTTCCTAAGTTGCCCCATATTTCTTGCCAAATTTTTGCCCCGTATTTCTAATGTCTCAGAATTCCCAGCACCACTCACCTCTCCTGTCAGCAGCTCCATCATCTTTTTGGTGACTTCTAGAATCTTCGGCATGTTGTGTCTCTCAGGTTTTAGGGAGTCACATGGAGGCACTGTGATGGTCATATGATCACCTGACTTCAGGGGAGGAAATCTCTGTATTGAAGAACCAATAGGAAAATCATGTTAGAATCCCAGAATCCACCTCACCTCTCTGGTCAGGTCTGTGTATTATTATTAGAGATAAGAATGGTATCATGTGACCTCCCAGAATCCTCCTGACCTCTCCAGTCAGCAGGTAGATGATCTCCAGGGTGAGGTTTAGTATCTTCTCAGTCATGTGACTTTGGTCCTCCTCCATCCTCATTGGTGCCATCATTTGATCTATACAGGTCTCCTTGTAGACGGATAACTGAAATGAAGGTAAGAATTATTTGGATGGTATTGGTCACAATAATATGTGGATGTGAGGGGCAGTAATAGGAGAGTTGCTGTACATTTAAGAACTTCTGTCCCCATGAGAATACATTTAGGCCTCTTGCACACTGTAGCTAGAAAAAGCTCAGTACAGATTTTTTTTTTTTTTTTTTTGCTAAAATAAAGGCCATTAAGGCCTCTTGCACACAATACTCCTGTTTGAGCATCTACTATTTCCAGACTTTTTTTTTTTTTTTTTTTTATGTATTTGCGTGTATTCAAGTGTATTGGTGTGTATTTGCATCAAGGGTTAAAATACTGACCAAAAATGCAGATTTTTCTATTTTGTTTTTAATGAAGAATGCACAGCGCTTGTTTACACACCTGTGTGCACAGACACATTACAATTAATGGGCTTTATTTTAGCTCAGAGAAAAAAAGAAAAAGCTGTACTGAGCTTTTTCAAGCTGCGACATGCTCAAACAGGAGTATCGCGTGCAAGAGGCCTTAATCTGGACTGTTTTGGATTTGTTACATCTTGGAGGACCTTGGACCCTCTTAGCCTGCCAGATCAGAATTTCCCTTTTCTCTGTTTGATTTGTTTGGTTTCTGAGCTGGTTTGCAGCTGAAATAAAACTTCTCTAAGAACAAGTGCTCACCAACGAATGAAGGAATTCCCTTCTTCATCTTACATAATATTCCAGAACAAATCACATGACCAGTGGGACAATAAGATTGTTAAGATTGCCAGTTATGTAAGGTCTGAAAAATAAGAGCAGGTGGGGTGGGAGGACAATCATAGACCTCCATCTGTCCCTCAGAGTCCCCTGAGCCCTCCAGCCCCCTATTCCCTCAGAGCTCTGAAGCCTGACTAACCCCTCAAGGTTCTCAGAGTCCTTCAGACTTCAGTCCTTCAGATACATTACATACAGAGGTACATACCTATATACATACAGAGGCCCCTAAAGTCTTCCAGCTTTAATAAACCCTCACATCCCCTCAGCTCCTATACTTCCCTTAGAGCCCTCACTATTTTCCTCCCTCTTACATCAATGATGGAACATATTCTTCATTTCAGGCTGGGGAATGTTTTCTTCCTCCTGACCAGCAATGTAAGGGGTTTTATACTCCTGACCCCTGCGCTCCATCATTGTGTTGGCTGCATATTGTAATGATTGCCCATTTGCTGCCTGTGTTGTGTAATAATTGCCCTTTGTAGGCCATGTATGGTCAGGATTAGAGATGGGCTTGGGCGTGTTCGAGTTCGCACGTGCCCGATCCCGCCAAGAAGCCGACACTGCAGTCCACTAATCACAGGCAGTGGATCGGGAAATGTCTCACTGTCTGTGATTAGCGGAGTGCAGTGTCGGCTTCCTGGCGCGATCGGGCACATGCGAACTCGCACACGCCCGAGCCCATCTCTAGTCAGGATGGTCATTGTCTTATCTATTTATTATCAGTGCTGTTTGTTTAGAGGAACATATTACTAGAATTTATCTCCAAAATGAAGAGAATGTTCCGGCCCCGAAAGTGGGGAAATGCTCTCACCCTGAAGGGGTTAATCTATGTTTCCCCACTACATATATATCATCATGTGCTGGAGATAAAAGACATCACAGTGACTATGGAGGAAGAGGACGGACATGACGGGGGGGGGTTACTGGGTGTAAATAGAAAATAAGATCTTATTACCTCCTCTGCTGCCACTTCCAACAACATCTCTTCTCAACTTCCTCCCGTCTCACCTCTCACCCAGAACTTCCTGTCTGTACCTGACATCACTTCCTGTCTGTATTCCATAGAGACTTCCTGTCTGGGTAGAAGTGAGATCACCACCTTGTGGAACTCAGTGGAACTGCAGCCCTGAGAACCATCTGGTAGTGTGAACACGTCTTTGTGCTGTGTGTGTATGTACTGTATATCCTTCCCCTTTCTCTCCTCCCTGATTGTGTATGAAGAGGCGGAGCTCCTGCTGGAACAGCGGTCGGAGGAGGAAGCCGAGTCTAGGAGGGAGACTTGCAGGAGTGAGCGAGGAGAATCCAGTTCCTTTGCCATCGGAGGTGAGGAGAGTGTGAAGGATGTTTGTGACTCTGGTAGCTAAAAAGCTGGGAGTCATATTGCTCTGGTGAGTGGGGAAGCACTACTAAGGGGGCGCCCTCACCATCACATGTGTAAGAGGTGGAAGAAGGCGTGGCTACACTACAGCTGGCACAGATTGGAGCACAGAGCACTTTCACACCTTATCAACTTTTCAATCATTTGTGGATTTAATTTAGCAAAATAAAATCATTGAAGTAGTTACAAAGTGGAAGCAGTGGACATGCAGAGAACACTATATTGAGCACAAATTAATGTATAATTACATGAATTTTCACAGATTTTTAGTTTATTTAATATAGCAGTAACTATTATGATATGAATGAAGTAGGTGTGAAGTGGAAGCAGTAGATCTGTAGAGAATATTATTTTGAGCACCTAACACTTTATAGATGAATGTATCCACATATTTTAGTGTGTATGTACTGTACACTGATCAGCCATAACATTATGACCACTGACAGGTGAAGTGAATAATATAGATTATCTCATTACAATGTCATCTGGAAGTGGGTGGGGTATATTTGGCAGCAACTAAACATGTTTTCCATGAAGTTGTTGTTTTTTTAAAGCAAAGAAATGGGCATTGCAGTTTGTTGTGTATGGGGCTCCAATGGATGTGGGCAATTAGGTGTGTGTGTGCGCCGGCGGAGGCAGTGTAATGCTTTGTCTGGTGGAGTCCATGGCTTGATGGCAGCAACAGGGGGACCTACTCAATACTAGAGGGTAGTTCTAATGTTCTGGTGGGTGGGTATAATGTTCTGGTGGGTGGTATAATGTTCTGGTGGGTGGGTATAATGTTATGGTGGGGGGTATAATGTTCTGGTGGGTGGTATAATGTTCTGGTGGGTGGTATAATGTTCTGGTGGGTGGTATAATGTTCGGGTGGGTGGGTATAATGTTCTGGTGGGTGGTATAATGTTCTGGTGGGTGGTATAATGTTTGGGTGGGCAGTAAATGAACACACAACTTAGTAAGATAAATAAAATGAAATAAAGGAAAAATAATTTCACCACCATTTTATTCTCAGCAGAGGAAATAGATACTAATAGGCTGCAGGAGATCTGCTTCATTTCAACCCCCTCCTTTTCTCTTATCAGATCTCCTGCAGCCTATTAGCACCTATTTCCCTTTCTGTGTCTCAGTAGATCCCCTGCAGCATATTAGCACCCATTTCCCTTTCTATGTCTCAGTAGATCCCCTGCAGCCTATTAGCACCCATTTCCCTTTCTATGTCTCAGCAGATCTCCTGCAGCCTATTAGCACCCATTTCCCTTTCTGTGTATCAGCAGATCTCCTGCAGCCTATTAGCACCCATTTCCCTATTAGAGAATAAAATGGCGGTAGTGCCAATGTTTTATGTCACACGATATTAGCGCAATGGATTAGGAAACAGAAAATGTCAGTAAAAAACCCAGTGCAGGTAATTTTGGGGCCACAGACACAATCTATCCCCCAATTCATAGATCCTAGAGAAGAGTTTGTTGTGGAAGTGAAGTTGGGTACAAGTCAATGAAACCCCCGACCCTCCCAGCTGAGAACAATGAAGGAGATTACTATTCCAATCCTCCAACCAGTTTTCTGGCTGGGAAGGTCTGGGAGTCAATATTTCCCCAGCTGACTAGGAACAATGAAGGAGTTTACTATTCAAAACCTCAACAACTCGTTTTCCCACTCGCTATTTCCCCAGCTGGCAGAGACAAGACTTCATATAGAGTGTCAGCTTCTTGCAATGTCCATCATCGGGAAATGGGGGATAGATACAATGACCCCTCCCTTTTATCCATAAATCCCGCCCTCTCATCATCAACGTAAAAGATGTGATAAATCATCAACGCATTTCACCTCATCAGTATCCAGTGATCAACCATAAAGTGACCCCAAAGTCCATCCAACGTCTCCTTTATACTTCAATAAATGATATCACCACCAATAAATGTCTCTAAACCCTCCAGAGCTTCCTCCTCCAAATCTCAGTATTTGCTCCAGCAAACTGTGTGTAGTGGGCTACAAAACTCCTCCTTCCCCAAACACCAATCCCTTGCTCTCTTGGTGCTCACACTCAGATTGTGCGCTCACCAGACCTCCATCACCCTCCTAATAAGTGGCTCCACAATAGCTTTAGAGGAACCCTGGCTGAGAAATGCTGGACTAGGCAGTAATATATTTCTATCCCCCTTGGTGGGAGTGGAGATGACCCCATCTATAAGGATATACAGTACATACACACACAGCACAAGGCCGTGTTCCAAAGAATCCCTGACATCTCTACACACCTTATACGTCTTACACATACCATCGCCATTGCGATGCTATGGGTCATCACTAAACATTGGAAAGAAGATTATATCCCCTTCAACCAAGTCTTAAATAGAATCGAGGATATCAGATTGATGGAACAATATCATCATACCATTACAAATACGAAACAAATCTTTGACCAGAAATGGACCCCTTGGTACCTATACAAATGTTCCTTGATCACATAGTCGAAATTTCATTGGATAATAAAATTAAGGAAAAAAAAAAAAAGGAGATAACCTACACTACTGTAATTATTATGCATATATTGATAATATATCCGGAAGCTAAGTTGTTGCACTTCCCACGTTTACTGGATAAATGCCCAGATTATTATCCACATGTTATAGTTTCTATAAACTCACTCGCTTGACTCTATTATATTCGAATTATCTGGTAATGTCATATCTCATGCAAAGACAGATATTTAATGTTCACTAAGTTTTATTCTCTATTTTCTTTTTGTTTTTTTTTCATCTTTTCATTTTCTTTTCCACATCTATGTTTCCTTTTAATGTATTATTACTTGAAAAATTGTTTTGAAGTTGCCCTTTTATGTTACTGACACAAATATTCATGATTTTGTAACTGAATATTTCTTCAATTAACGTTTATAATCAAAACAAGGCCGTGTTCAAACTACCAGATGGTTCTCACAGCTGCAGTTTCTCTGAACTCCACAAGGTGGTGATATCACTTCTACCCAGACAGGAAGTTTCTATGGAATACAGACAGGAAAAGATGTCAGGTACACACAGGAAGTGATGTCAGGTACAGACAGGAAGTTCCAGATGAAAGGTCAGTCGGGAGGAAGTAGAAAGGAGACATTACTGGAAGTGGCAGAAGAGGAGGTAATAAGATCTTATTTTCTATTTACACCCAGTAACCCCCCGTCACGGCCGTCCTTTTCCTCCATAGTCACTGTGACGTCTTTTATCTCCAGCAGATGATGATACACACATATATAGTGTGGAAACCTAGAGTAACCCCTTCAGGGGGATCAGTTGATGAATAATATATCTTGCTTCCATACATGGTTCAGTTTTATCGTTCAGCCAGCAGGATGAGTAAAAAAAGCTACACTCATTCCTAGGGATGCACCGAAATTTCGGCCACCAAAATTATCGGCCGAAAATGAGCCTATCTGGATGTCTCAACACTTCCTCAAACTGAATCTATCTAAAACCGAGCTCATAATATTTCCTCCTCTACGTGCCCCTTCCCCGGAATTCTCTGTCAAGATCAATGGAACAACTATTAGTCCTTCCACACATGCCAGGGTGCTAGGGGTAACCCTGGACTCTGCACTGTCCTTTCAGGCTCACATCCAATCCCTGTCCAAATCATGCCGCCTTAACCTTCGCAACATCGCTAGAATACGGCCCTTTTTAACCAATGACACCACCAAGCTTTTAATTCACGCCCTTGTTATCTCTTGCCTCGACTACTGCAACTCCCTCCTCATTGGATTACCCTTACATAGATTATCCCCCCTTCAATCCATAATGAATGCTGCTCCCAGACTCATCCACCTTACCAACTGTTCAGTGTCCTCCAACCCTCTCTGCCAATCCCTTCATTGGCTTCCTCTCACCCAACAAATAAAATTCAAAGTGCTAACAATAGTTTACAAAGCCATCCACAACTCTGCCCCCAGCTTCATCACTAACCTGATCTCAAAATATCAACCTAGCCGCTCTCTTCGGTCCTCCCAAGACCTCCTGCTCTCTAGCTCCCTTGTCACCTCTTCCCATGCTCGCCTCCAGGATTTCTCCAGAGCTTCTCCCATTCTTTGGAACTCTCTACCCCAATCTGTCCGACTGTCCCCTAATCTATCCATCTTTAGACGATCCCTGAAAACCCTTCTCTTTAAAGAAGCCTACCCGGCTACTAACTAATAACGCTGTTTCACTTGCTCCATCAGCTCATCCCCCACAGCTATTGCCTTTTGTATCAATTGACCCTCCCTTTTAGATTGTAAGCTCTAACGAGCAGGGCCCTCTGATTCCCTTTGTTCCAAATTGTAGTGTAACTGTAATGTCTGCCTTCATTTTGTTAAGCGCTGCGCAAACTGTTGGCGCTATATAAATCCTGTATAATAAAAAAATCTCATTTCGGCCGATAATGGGTTAACAGTGCCGAAATTAATATGGCCGCCATGAGGAAGGAGGAGGGCGCAGCGCAGGGCAGGTTTTAAAAGTCCCGCCTCTGGCCGGCCGCCCGCCTCTCAATGACGTCCCTACTACTATAATCTCTGCATTAATGAAGGGACATACCAGGTGGGAGGGCGGGGCGAGCGGCCACTAATACATAGTACTATGTGATCCTTCCTGTCAGCTCAGCGGGACTGTGACTGTGTGTGAATGAGATCTGATCTGACCTGACACCGGGCGGGGGGAGCGGCCGCTAATAGCTGTAACTATGTGAGCCTTTCACTTCCTTGTCAGCGGAGATACATGCCTGACAGGAAGTCTCTATAGAAGACAGGAAGTCTCGATGGAATGCAGACAGGAAGTGATGTCAGATATAAATAGGAAATTCCGGGTGAGAGGTGAGTCGGGAGGAAGTAGAGAGAAGACATCACTGGAAGTAGCAGCAGAGGAGGTAATAGGATATTATTATCTATTTACACCCAGTAACCCCCGGTTATCTCCGTCCTCTTCCTCCATAGTCACTGTGATATCAGAAGGAAGAAAACATTCCCCAGCCTACATGAAGAATATGTTCCATCATTGGTGTCAGAGGGAGGAAAATTCTGAGGCCTCTGTTTAAAGTAGAGGGCTTGAGGGGCTGTGAGGGTTTAGTAAAGCTGAAAGACTTAAGAGGTCAGTCAGAGAATTCTATGACATCACACTGACCTCACAGCTCCTCCTCCCAATGTCCCTCCATCTGGCTCTTTTTTCTGATGCTCTTAGGATGTGGGCGGACCCTTTTCATCCTCGCAACCAAAGCAGAACTGTTGATCCTGTATTTTATGTAATGATGTCAGAATTCCCTATGCCAAGCCTTTAACCTACAGACTTGGAGGGGGTGTTTGATGTGATATATGGAAGGAGACAGCACAAGCCATTACTGTACAGAAGCCATGCTTTACTGAAATAAAACAACAGGAAAAGGAAACACAACACAGGAAGTAGTACAACAGAGATGCACCATAGAGTTGCATTTAAAGAAACATATCATCCATAACATCTCCCCCTTTTAGTATTAATAAATGAACATGTGAAATTCGATAGAGACACAGTAATAACACATTCTATAGGTTAAGTCTCATAGGTGGTTTTGAACATCTACCACTACGGGTGAAGACTGGCCCTTGTGCAAGGATTCCTTTAGCCCTCTCTGAATTTACTGGGCTTCTCTCATCAGGTACTGGTATGCTCTGCGCTTGACGGTCGTCAGGCATACTTGCTTGCCCAGAACTGTCATTGCTGCTGGTATGAGGCTGTGCCTCTGTACACTCCTCACTGTCAATGGGTGAGTCTGAACTACCAACGGGATACTGAGATTCAGGCTGCTCTGCCACTCTCAAATCCACTCGATTGCGGCGATAACGAGTACCGTCAACGTCCACAAGATAGGAGCGTGGTGCCACCTTTTGCAGACAAGTACCTATTCTCCAACGGCCTGTACGATCGCCAGGCAATGGCTTCATACGGATTCGTTCCCCCAGATTCAATTCTGGCAAATCTCTGGCCGACGTGTCATATCGTGCCTTAGACACTTGTCTCTTAATCCTTAATTTTTCTGGGACACCTTGTATGACAGCGGGTTCAAGCAGCCTATTTGCTACTGGTAAGGAGGTCTTCAATCTCCTTGACATAAGTCTTTGTGCCGGACTACTATCCATGCCTTCAGTTGGAGTGTTTCTCCAATGTAAAATGGCTTTCCATGGGTCTTTACCATCACTTTGTGCTTTCTTGCATAAATTTTTAACAATCTTTACAGCTGATTCTGCTTTGCCATTAGCCTGTGGATGACGGGGTGAGGAGGTAACATGCTCAAACTCCCATTCAGTAGCAAATTTTCTGAATTGTAGGCTTGCAAATTGAGGGCCATTGTCGGAGATCACTGTATCTGGTTGGCCATGACGTGCAAACTGTGCCTTGCACCTCTTAATTGTAGATTCCGTGGATAAGTCGGGAAGAAGGTCTATTTCCCAGAAGTCTGAATAATGATCAACTAATAGCAGGTATTCCTTGCCTGCGTAGTTGAATAAGTCCATACTGATAATCTGCCACGGACGTGTAGGTATCTCATGTGACATCATGGTTTCTTTTTGTTGTAAGTGGGCATATTCATTGCAGGTGGGACAATTACTGACAAAGTCTTTGATCTCACCATGCATGTTGGGCCAGTAAAGGGTATCACGAGCTTGTCGATAGCATGCTTCACCACCAATATGGCTGGAGTGTATGCGCAATAACATTTCTGCTCTCAGTGACTTTGGCACGATGACTCTTGGACCTTTGTACAAGATACCATTTTGTATGCTGATCTCATCTCTAAAGGACCAATATTCCCTTACAATTCCAGGTACTGCCTCTTTTACATCCGGCCACCCACTCAAAACAATAGACTTCAAAGCTTGTAAAGTTGCATCACTGTCAGTGTGCTGTATGAGTTGATGTAATCGCTGATCTGTGACATTAAGATAGTCCGCTTGATTGATATCAGCAAAGAAATTTTGTTCCCGTTGCAGCAGACAAATTGTACGATGCTCATGCTCACCTCCAGGTGCCACATCATCTGACGTAGCTCTGCTCAGGGTATCGCTGATATACATATCACATCCTGGCTTGTAGACAACATTGAGGTTGTAATGCTGCAATGTAAGCATCATGGTCTGCAAACGCTTGGGAGCACACAAAAGGGGCTTTTTGAATATGGTTATCAGAGGTTTGTGATCAGTTTCAGCTGTAATTGAATCCCTTCCATAAAGATAATGATGGAAACGCTGGCAAGCAAATACAATGCTTAAACATTCCTTCTCAATTTGAGCATAATTTTGCTCAGCTGATGAAAGAGCTCTGGATGCATATGCAACTGGTTGACCTTTCTGCAAAAGGCAACAAC
Source organism: Pelophylax lessonae (assembly GCF_965119305.1). Classification (NCBI taxonomy): domain Eukaryota; kingdom Metazoa; phylum Chordata; class Amphibia; order Anura; family Ranidae; genus Pelophylax; species Pelophylax lessonae. Next base: position 25,816,616 of record NC_138770.1, read on the forward strand.
CTAGACCATTTTTACTGGAGTCACTTTGTATCGTAACAGGCTTTGTGACATCATAGTATTTTAACACTGGGGCAGAGGTGACCAAGCGTTTTATGTCCTCTACTGCCTGGTCATGCTTGGGAAGCCAGTGCCAAACTGCATCTTTGTCCAGAAGTCGTCGTAATGGCTCACACACCTCAGATAAGTGTGGGAGGAATTTTGCCAGGTATGTAACAAAGCCAATAAATCTCTGTACCGCTTTGGCATCAGCAGGCAGTGGCATGTCCACAATGGCTTTAATCTTATCCGGGTCAGCTTTTAAGCCTTGTGAAGACAGGATATGTCCATGGAAACGAACTTCTCCCACCTTGAACTGCAATTTCTTTACACTAAGCCTCAGCATCACCTGCCGACAACGATCCAGTAGCGCTATTAACTTTTCATCATGGTCATGCTCAGCCTCCTTATCAGTATTACCGCAGCCAACTATAAGAATGTCATCAGCTATTGGCTCAATTCCATGAAGACCACCTAATAGTTCATGCTGCTTTCGCTGGTATACCTCAGGTGCTACAGAGACTCCAAATGGTAGTTTGAGCCATCTCTTTCTGCCCCAAGGAGTCCAGAACGTGGTCATGTAGCTACTCCTTTCATCCAGTTTGCACTGCAAAAAGGCATCTCTAGCATCAACAAGTGTGAAGACACGCGCTTTAGGAAGTTTGTGCAAAATATCATCGAGCGTTGGCATTAAGTAGTGTGACCGTTTCAGGGCCATATTCAGAAACTTGGGATCAATGCATATTCTGATCTTCTCAGGCTTTCTGATAACGACCATGTTACTGATCCAATCTGTAGGCTCTGATACTGAAGTTAGATGTCCTTCAGCTTCATATTTATCTAGTTGAGCTTTAACCTGTGGCTTAATGGCGATAGGCACATTGCGAGGGGCACATTGTACAGGTTGAATGGTAGGATCCAGTTCAAAACGAACCTCTCCTGGAACAGAGACTATCGGGCCCTCAAACACATCACTGTAGGCGTGAAGAATTTGCTGTTTTGTCAGTGGCCTAGTCAGAGATTTTGCAGGCTGCTTATCCACATTATGTAGCTCAGCAGGAATGGTGAACAGCATCAGTCCAAGGCGCTCACATGTTGAACCCGATAATAGAGGTTGCTGATCCGCGTCTACAATCTCAAAGTTCAGTTTGTGTATACAATCACGTATGCTGCATTCTGTTTGGAATAGCCCCAATGATTCCATTAGTTCCCCTGAATACAATTTTAGTTTGGTGCTACTAGGCTGAAGGGGTGTTCTGGGTGCCAGTTTCATTTTGTCCTTTATACTCATGACATCACACGTTGCACCCGAGTCCAGCTGGCATGGTTGGATTATATTGTTTAATCTGAGGTTTACAAACCATTTTTTGCCCTTTGTGTTTACAGCACCAATGCATTCTGAGGAGTAAACCATATCAGTGCTAAGCAGGTGTGCGTCCTCCGGATCGGATATTTGCTCAATTATGTGCAGCTTCCTTGCTTCCATTTTACTGGAGAGACACACCCTTGCAAAGTGATTTGGTTTACCACATGCAGTACAAATTTTCCCATATGCAGGACACTTTTCTTTCTTTTGTACATGCACATTGCCGCAATACTTGCATGATGCAGGCTTCCTCCCAGGTGAGTTGTGTAGGTGACCCTTGTGCTGAAACTTATGCTGGTGGTTTCTGAAGTTTTGCTGTTGTTTAGAGGCTGCATGGATATTGTCAACCAGTTTATCCTGCTCCATAGCTTTCATATGTTTGTCAGTAATTTCTGCAGTGCGACATATCTCAATTGCTGTATGTAGATCTAAATCATGTTTCCTCAGCAGGTGGCGACGTGTGCTTTCACTGGTGATACCCAAAACTATTTTATCACGAATAAGTTCATCTCTCAGAGAGCCATACTCACAGCTTGCAGCTTTTTCTCTTAGCCGTGTGACAAACCTGTCTATTGATTCACAGTCTTCTTGCTCACAGCAGCCAAATATATATCTTTCATAAATTACATTTCTAGAGGGTCTGAAGAAAGCTTCCAATGCATTCAGAATGGTTTTGGTGTCACTCTTTTCCTCCTCTGTGAGGTTCAGATTATGCTTGTACACATGGAGGCATTCACTGCCCATCACCCTCCTCAGTGTGGCTGCTTGCACTGCTGCAGGCTTCTCATTCATCCCTGTGGCTAGGGAGTAGTCCTCAAATTCAGCCCTGAAATTGTCCCAGTTACTGCTGACATCTCCACTCACCCTCATTGTCTCAGGCAGTGGAATGCTGTTAGCTGCCATGATGCTGTTCTCCTTGCTGCAAATACTCAGTATCCAGGACAGGACTGCAAGTGTTAGAAAGCACAATCAGGTCTAAGAACACTCACATCAAGGCTAGCAGGCTCTCAGCATCAAATGTGTAGAAGGAGTATGGATCCAGAAATCTTCTGACACCATGTTTGATGTGATATATGGAAGGAGACAGCACAAGCCATTACTGTACAGAAGCCATGCTTTACTGAAATAAAACAACAGGAAAAGGAAACACAACACAGGAAGTAGTACAACAGAGATGCACCATAGAGTTGCATTTAAAGAAACATATCATCCATAACAGGGGGGAGGTGTCCCTGAAGTAGGGCTTTATAAAAATACAGACTTTACAGGTGAAGAGGATTCTGGGAGGTCATTTAATTTTACTATTTATGAAAACTGCTGACAGGAGAGGTGAGCGGTGCTGGGAATTCTGGGACATTATCCAGTAACAGACAAGGGATGTGTCTGGATGGTGACTGTATCATTGTGTGTGTCAGGTTCCTATAAGGTGTCAGGATGTCACTGTCTATTTCTCCATGGAGGAGTGGGAGTATTTAGAAGGACACAAAGATCTCTACAAGGACGTCATGATGGAGAATCAGCCGCCCCTCACATCACCGGGTAAGAGGAGACTTTATTGTAAAGGAGAGAGCAGTACGGAGGCTCCACCTAGATCCCTCATCATCTGATAAACACATAGAAACAATGTATTCAGTCAGTGTGTGTGTTTCCTACAGATGGATCCAGTAATGGGAACCCACCAGAGAGATGTCCCCGTCCTCTCTATTCCCGGGATTCCACACAGGAAGGTCACACCATCCCCCACCATCATCAGGTAGGTGAAGATGAATGTCGAGATCGTAAAAGTGATCTGACTGTATGAAGATATATTCCACTTTTAGGTATAAGGTTATTTGTGCTCACATTTTAAAGAAACCATTCCCTGCTATTTGTTTGTTTAGAATGAAAATCTGATAGATATAAAAGATGAGGTTAAAGAGGAAGAAGAGACGTATGTGAGGGGTGATCAGCAGTTCAGGGAAGAGGTTGGGATGATGGACAAAGTTATAGAGGAGGAATCTTCTCCAGACATCAGCACAGGTGAGTGATGGCCACAAAATACAAAAACTGTTTGGGTATATGGATTGATGTTTGAGGATCAGTAGATCCACTTCTACAAAGACGTCATGATGGAGAATCAGCCGCCCCTCACATCACCGGGTAAGAGGAGACTTTATTGTAAAGGAGAGAGCAGTACGGAGGGTCCACCTAGATCCCCCATCATCTGATAAACACATAGAAACAATGTATTCAGTCAGTGTGTGTGTTTCCTACAGATGGATCTAGTAATGGGAACCCACCAGAGAGATGTCCCCGTCCTCTGTATTCCCGGGATTCCACACAGGAAGGTCACACCATCCCCCACCATCATCAGGTAAATGATTGTCAATTATTGGTAGTTATAATTTATACACAGCATGTTTGTTACAATGAATGTTTTATTATATATTCAGAGTGGAATCGTCTGTGATTATAATATTGTTGTTAAAGAAGAGTATAAAGAGGAGGATGAGGAGTATGGAGTGATGGAGGAGTTTTCAGAAGGACACAAGGATATGATGGAGCCACCAAATACCAGGAACCCACCAGAGAGATGTCCCCGTCCTCTGTATTCCCGGGATTCCACACAGGAAGGTCACACCATCCCTCACTGTTATAAGGTTGGTGGGACAGAGCATCTAGAACAGGGACATAAAGATGATGTGTGGATTTTTTATGTGAGCTTATATTTTACAGATGATATTCACTTTCATTTTCTTGGTTTAGGGTGAAGATCTGATAGATATAAAAGTTGAGGTTAAAGCAGAAGAAGAAGAGACGTATGTGAGGGATGATCAGCAGTCTATAGAGGAGGATGGAATAACGGGGACATTTATAGAGGAGGACACTCCTACAGAGATCAGCACAGGTGGGTCATTAACACTGAATACATTCCTCCACCCATACTGCTCACTGATTGGTCCAGAGTAGGGCGGGGACTGGGTGATATCAGCCTGTAATCCCCTGGTCACTTTCCTGAGCTGTGTTCCCCGTCCTGTATTCCTGTATTTCTCTCGGATAATCTTCCTTCTCTGTGCTGCAGAAAAAAATTATGTCTCTAGACTGGATTTATGGAGATTCTGGGGTTCAGCTGGCAGCAAAATGTACATTTTCACCATTGGCCTTACTAGACCTAGGCAACTAGGGCATGTGATATGGGTCTTCTGCCCCATGCCCAGGTCTAGTATGATCTCTGACAGAACAATTCTTCCGGGTTTACTTGTTTTGTTGGCTGTGCTGGGTGGAGGGATATGTCTTTATAGTCTCACACCCAAGTCACTGAGTGCAGTCTCAGGAGATGGGAGGCAGCGGTGTGGGACCTCTGCAACTTGTCTCAAGTAAACATTTAAGTTTCTGACTCTTATACTATATAATATCTATTGTACATTACATACTCCTGACCCCTGCACTATATACTCTGTGTTGTACATTACATACTCCTGACCCCTGCACTATATACACTATGTTGTACATTACATACTCCTGACCCCTGCACTATATACTATATGTTGTACATTACACACTCCTGACCCATGCACTATATACTTTGTTGTACATTACACACTCCTGACCCCTGCACTATATACTCTATGTTGTACATTACACACTCCTGACCCCTGCACTATATACTTTGTTGTATATTGCATACTCATGACCCCTGCACTATATACTCTATGTTGTACATTACATACTCCTGACCCCTGCAGTATATACTCTGTTGTACATTACATACACCTGACCCCTGCACTATATACTCTATGTTGTACATTACATACTCCTGAACCCTGCACTGTTGGAGATACAACAACTTTAAAGCTTAGCCTATTACCTGCTGCAGTTCACGAATAGGACACTAGATGTCGCTAATACTCAGTGATATGCTATGCATTTTCTATGATGTGTTGTAATTTCCTGTACACTGTACTGTGCTTGTTGGTTATCTCTTCCTGTCTGTGTTTTCTCACCATGAGAAGGTGACATCTTTGCTCTCTGTGGTTATGTTCCAATAAAGAAGCCAGTTCCTGTTACTCCACAATGTCTGATCTGAAAGAACTCCACTGCACCCAGTGATCGCACTCTGCAACATGCACTATATACTGTATATTGTACATGACATACTCCTGACCCTTGCACTATATACTCTATGTTGTACATTACATACTCCTGACCCCTGCACTATATACTCTATGGTGTACATTACATACTCCTGACCCCTGCACTATATACTCTATGTTGTATATTACATACTTCTGACTTCTACTCTCTCCCCTCTACCCACTGCTATATATACACATAATATGGATTCTCTTTTGTTACACCCATTTTCTACCAGCTGGACATTTTATATCTGATGATTTGATTGGAGCTCAGACTTTTACATGGTGATAATAATGTTAAATAACATCCTCCAACTTTGGAACCTTAAACAGAAAGTGATAATAGGGAGGAGTCAGTAACCCAATGATGGTGGTCTTCAGGATCAGTCCAGTCTTCATCTTGGTTGTTCTTCCCCCATCCTCACTCTCTGACCTCTGGTGGGGCTCAGCCCCGCTGTTATTCATGGCTAAATCATGGACTAAATAAGGAAGTGCAGGACTTCTTGTGTTAGGAAGATGACAATGAGTGATAGAGGGGGAGGGGACACTCGTCCTATAATCCCCTCATCACTGTCACTCCTATAAAAGACAGTTCTCGTTGTTTCCTCACTCTCTGACTAAGGTCCATGAATAAAGAAATGAACTGGTAGGAGATCAGAGGACCCATTTACTAGTTACCTTGAGGGGGGAATTGTAAGATCCTCAGAGACAAAGCTGCCTGATGTGGGCGGAGTCCTGGTTTAGGGGAACCAATCTGCTGATGTCTAGTAATAATCTTTGTATTTCTATTTTAGTAGATGGATGGGAGATGAGGAAAACCTCAGAGGATTGTCTCACTTTGTCTCCAGACTGTAAATTAGAAGATGAGGACATCACACAGTATAGTCCAGGAGAAAACCCGGCTACCTCAAATGTCCATCCGGGACCACGCAGTGTGGATAGACCATCGTATTCCTCTTATCCTGAGGAACCTCAGACTGTGAGGGACGGTGCCGGACCATCGTATTCCTCTTATCCTGAGGAACCTCAGACTGTGAGGGACGGTGCCGGACCATCATATTCCTCTTATCATGAGGAACTTCAGACTGTGAGGGACGGTGCCGTCCTTCCAACAGATAAGAGGTTTTCCTGTACTGAGTGCGGGAAGTGTTTCCGTTTTAAATGCCGTCTTAATGTGCATAAAAGATCTCACACAGGAGAGAAGCCGTATTCCTGTCCTAAGTGCGGGAAATGTTTTTCAGACAAGTCCAATCTTTACACGCATCAGAGATCTCACACTGGGGAGAAGCCGTATTCCTGTCCTGAGTGTGGGAAATGTTTTGCAACAAAAACATATTTTTTCAATCATCAAAGGTCTCACACAGGGGAGAAGCTACATTGCTGTCCTGAGTGCGGGAAATCTTTTTCACAGAAGTCTGATCTTTACAGACATCAGAGATTGCACACTGGGAAGAAGGTACTTTCATGTTCTGAGTGTGGGAAAAGTTTTGTACAAAAATCAAACCTTGTTACACATCAGAGATCTCACACGGGGGAGAAGCCGTATTCCTGTCTTGAGTGCGGAAAATGTTTTTCAAAAAAGTCCGATCTTAACAGACATCAGAGATCTCACATGGGGGAGAAGCCATATTCCTGTCCTGAGTGTGGGAAATGTTTTTCTCAGAAGTCCGATCTTTACAGACATCAGAAATGTCACATGGTCAAGAAGCCACTTTCCTGTCCTAAATGAGGGAATTGTTCCTCACTGAAGTCCTGTCTTTCTGTACATCAGGGATCCCACACAACCCTGGAGGTGTATTGGTGCCTTGAGTGGGGGAAATGTCTTCTATATGAATGTTGGTGGACATGTGGGGAAGAAGCACACCCTGATATACACCTCAGATATACTCCATGGCTGATCTTCATCATGTAAGAAACATTTCATAAGGAGATCAGAGATCACCAAAGACATGGATAAAGTGTTGTACCGTGTTGGCCATTGATAGCAGGAGAAAAATAAAAATGGAGTCCTTACCTTTCATTGGCTGAGTACATTTTGTGGTGTAAGCTTTCACACTTAGAGGTCTGTTTAGTTGAATGAATGTGACCGACACATAACTGGACGTGACATTGTACAAGAGACCAAACTTTCTGTGGGAACGGGGAACACATTCATCCTAGGCTGTCCTAGGAGGGTTCAGGCGTCATGACAAATCTTTCCATGACCATGATTCCAGGCATTAGTTACCCACTTATCCTCCGGAAGATTTACCCTCCTTCGTGACCAGGCCATTTTTGCAATACAGCACTGCGTTACTTTAACTGACAATTGCCAGTCGTGCGACGCTGTACCCAAATAAAATTGATGTCCTTTTTTCCCCACAAATAGAGCTTTCTTTTGGTGGTATTTGATTACCTCTGCGGTTTTCATTTTTTGCGCTATAAACAAAAAAAGACAATTTAAAAAAAAAAAAAAGAATATTGTTTACTTTCTGATTTAAAACATCCAATAAAAAGAAATGTAAAAAATCAAATTTCTTCATCAATTTATTACAATTTGTATTCTGCTTCATATTTTTGGTAAAAATCCCAATAAGTGTATAATGATTGGTTTGTGTAAAAGTTATATCATCTACAAACTATGGGATATATATTTTTACTAGTAATGGCGGTGATCAGCGCCGTATAGCAGGACTGCGATATTACGGCGAACTGTCGGACACCGGGGGGGGGGGGGGGGGAGTAATTCAATAAGCTGAAAAAATTGCACTGCTCCAGTTCTATTTTTTCTCGCCGTGTTTAACCACTTTAGCCCCAGTCGGTGCAGATATACTGCGGCAGGCTGGCGTTCGCCTGGGTGGAGCTTGAGGGCGATCGTGCGCCGTCGGAGGCGCGTGCCCACCACCGCTTGTTAGCTGGGGAGCCAGCGCGTGTGACCGGCGGCTCCGATGGCCGCCGGCCACTCGCGATCTCCCGCAGCAGAGGGAGAAAGACAGACGGCTGATGTAAACAAAACCCTCTGTCATTCTCCCTGAAGTGATCACAGAGGCTATGTGATCCTGCTATATAGGATCGCATGTCTCTGTGATGACTTCACAAGCCACGCCCCCTTACAGTTAGAATCACGCCCCTAGGTACATATTTAACCCCTTGATCACCCACACTGTTAACCCCTTCCCTGCCAGTGTCATTTTGCAGTAACAGTGCATATGTATAGCACTGATTACTGTAGTAATGTCACTGGTACCCCCAAAGGTATCAAAAATGTCAGTCAGGGGTCCGATCTGTCCGCCGCAATGTCACAGTCCCGCAAAAAATCGCAGATTGCTGCCATTACTAGTAGAAAAAAAAAAACAATAAAGACATAAATCTTTCCCGTATTTAGTAAAAGCAATAACATTTGCGGAAACCAATCAAAATACGCTTATTGCAGTTTTCTTTCCAAAAATATGTAGTAAAAAAAATTGCCTAAAATGTTAAAAAATTTAGATTTTTACTTCTTTTTTTTTTTGAGAATTTCATATAAAAGAATGTGAAAAATATTGTTATTTTTTCAAAATTGCACAGGTGACCAAATACCGCCAAAAGAAAGCTCTGTTTGTGGGAAAAAAGGATGTAAATTTAATTTGGGTACAGCATTGCACGACCGTGCAAATGTTTGTTAAAGTCACGCAGTGCCGAATTGCAAAATAGGGCCTGGTCATTGAGCAGCCAAATCCTCCGGTCTAAAAGTGATTATATCAGTTAAAATAACGCCCAGGCAAATTTGTGATCGTTAAATTCAATAGTGAATGACTGACCGATACGTCGTGGGTTCTAGTCCGACCATCATCACATAAGTTGTGTTGGGGGGTTTATGTCTACAGATTGTTAAATGGTGGTAAAATTAGTGATAAGTACATGCAGCTGAGATGATTGGACATGCCTGTGAAGTGGGGGCATTCAAGCGTTTACCAAGTGACAGCATTCACAGCTGATTCAAAATAAAATCGCCAATTATCCCAGCTGATCTGAGAGTTTGTCTATTTGGAGATTGTTTACTGGTAAGCCAATTGTAAATCTATACATATATATATATATATATATATATATATACCTTAGATTGTAAGCTCCTTGAGGGCAGAGACTGATGTGAATGTACAATGTATATGTAAAGCGCTGGGTAAATTGACAGCGCTATATAAGTACCTGAAAATAAATAAATAAATATATATGTATATATATACAGTATATATATATGTGTGTGTGTGTGTGTCTTGAGGTTCTGTTATTGCTTTATGAAATATGTTGTTGGCACATTTCCATTGTCTTCTTTGGGCTTAAAGATTACGGCTCAAGACAGATTGATAAATAGCTCAGTGGGCTGAGGCAATACAATATAAGCGTCAGCTCCTGGGTACAATTCCTACTTTGCCATGGGCCCCAGGCACAGCTGTACTTGCAGCAGATGCTGCAACTTTTGCAACAGCCCCCACCACCTCCTGAGCCCCCACCTCATGTTTCATGTTTTTTTTGTTAGTTTTTTTTATATTTATGTTTGTCATTACTGTTTGTAATAATTTGGATATTGTTTGTAATAAATATATTTTAAATTAAATTTTAAAAAGAAACTGTGAAGAGAGAGAGAAAAAGAAGCTTAGCAATGAAATTCCCAAAACATAATGGAGGTTAGACAGTCATGGAAAACATCCAACCCCCACTCCTCTCATCTTTATCCCCACCATATCCCCCCTCCCCCTTTTTTTATCTTTCTCTAAATGTCCACCCATTAAACCCCCCCTACTCTTTTACACCTTTCTCTCCCTCTCATCCTCTTCTCTCCCACCTATGTCTCTCTCTCTCTCTGTCCATCCCCCCTCCCCTGAAAGGAAGCTTTTTGCACCTTTTCAGTGCTGAAGCTGATTGCTACTCTGCAAGCTTTCTGCTTCAGGGGCCCTGATGAGTAATTTTCTGACGAAACGCCGCGTTGGGTGGGACTGGAAGGTGTGACGTCATTGTGCCGAGGACGCAGCGGCCATTTTGTCGGTTGGACTGTACACACACACTGACCCTGCTCTGCATGTTTATGTGAGTTGAACAGCTTTAAAATAAATATTGCCCTTTATTTCATACGTACTACTCTGAGTGTTTTACTATTCTTGGGGCTTTATGTTAATCCTCCCTGGGGACCGGATCCTGAGCCTGGGAATTTGTGTGACTCTTTCCTGGGAGCCTGCCTGATCCTGGACCATTATCTGGCCTTACTAGGTGCTGAATATGAACTCTGGATGAGCCTATAGTGGGATATGGATGCTTTGCATTAGTAACAGGGTGGTAAGAGGCAGTGTGGTTGGAGGTGATCTGGTGGTGGTAGCACCTATTTGCCTAAACAGCTGACCCTGGTGGATGGATGGACCTATTGTCTTATTGGACTGATATATACTCACTTTGTTTCTAGCGCAGCACCTTCCTTTACCATGTAGCCTTAAAGATATGTACTCCATGCTTCTGTGCTGAAGGTGGTTCTCTGAAAAGGTATGGCTGAGGCACCAACAGCATCAAAGTGTTTTGACCATCTCCTTTTTTGATGCTTAGAAAGAACAATCAAATCGGGAAAGTTAACCACTACCCTCTCCACACGGACTGTGTTGCCCAAAATTAACTTGCAATTGGTGGTCATTGTTAGATGGCCCTGATAGGATATTCTCTATCCTTGACTTTCACAATCCTCCATGTCAAACTCCACTTCAACCTTCCTGTCACATCTAGCTAAAATACACTGAATCTTCCACAAACTTACATTTGCACATATACACATCACCCTAGCACATACATTACATGTGAGAATCACATCGAATGTACTTACAGTGCGCCTGAAGGAAGCCTGCCTCCTCTCCTCCATGGGCCTTCTCCTCCCCATGGGGTGACCACATGGCAGATACTGGAAACACAAAGAAAAAATACAATCATTTAATAACAGCAATTTGGAAAAGGGACACAGAAAGTAGGACAACCCATTGAAAGTAGTTACAGTGGGCTGGGGGGGGGGGGCAGCCTCCCCTCTTCCCCTGTCCTTCCCAACTTTATAGATGTCTGCTGCTACATCAACCAAATCCAAGAAAAACAAACATTGCAGCCCTTCCAGTTTAAACAGGGACCCAGAGAAGACACAAACACATGGAGGGTTCTTACATTAAGCTTGAGGGAAGGTGCCCTCCTCGCCCCTCTCTTCAGCTATCTCCTCCTCCTCCACTGTCTCCTCCTCCTCCACTGTCTCCTCCCCTGCCTCCTCCATCTCCTCCTCCTTTCTCACCCTCCTCCTCCTCACCCATCGCTGAAACTACATAAACCACAAAAGAGAAAACATACAACAAAAATGCAGCCCTCCAACTTAGAACAAAGACACAGAACACATTCACAGTCAAAGTACTTACAGTGGTCCTGAGGTAGATGAGCCTCCTTCTGCTCCTCCTCATCATCGCTGGTCTCTACAGATAAATACAGCACAAGTTACACACAATTTTAGGACACAAATATCCAGCTGCTTCTCCACATGGTAGCAATATACTCAGCGCCCCTACAATTTTTAAGACAAAGCTAGGAGTGCATTAGGGAATGTCCATTGGACATTTACTTAGGGCAGGCGGTACATACAGGAGCAATGACATCAATGAGATTCATTGGGCATGTTTATAAACAGGAGGTCACTGTCCATCCACTATGGTGCGTCTCTTTATGTCACTCCAAGAGCGCTGAAGGTCCTGCACTGATGTGCGGTGGTGGAATCTCTGCCACAGCTTCAAATGCAGGTGTCGCATAATGGTCGGCTTGGTAAAGTTTTTTATGGAGGAGTCATACCGACGGAGGAGGAGGATCTGTGGAAACAAAAATTTATGTTTTCCTAGCGTTCCAAAAAATTGTGTTAGCAAAACTCAAAACATACATAAGAAAACCATTAGAGATTTGGGACCAATGGTTACTGTTTCTGGTGATTAGGGATGAGTTTCAAGTTTGAGTAGAAGCTAAGTTCAACTCAAACATCGGCCGTTTGATCGTTCGTCGAATGACAAACAAATGTGCTTCTTTGCAGGAAATTCAAGCGCCCATAATGCACTGCATGCGCATGGTGCATTATGTGATTGGCCAAAGCATGCACCCTTAGTAAATGTAAATAAAATCAGTGCTAAACCACAATAAAACTATAAAAAATGCCAATGGCAGCATACATTCAGTGCTTCCACATAACACAAATATAGGTATAAAATAAAATGAATGTAGCGCCAAAGTAATACTGCAAATAAATCAATAAATAACAAAAGATGGTGACTATGCACAGTGAGATAAAAGTGCTACCATATGTTTAAACCATATAATAATGTGATTCTGTTTCCGTAATCACTATCAGAAAGTGTCACAGCGGATATAAAGTGCTAGTGCTGTCAAAAATCTTGTGACAGTGATAAAATAACCATATAAATATTCCAAAATTATATCAAAGGGTGACCAATAAATAAATATATTGAAATGCATAAAGTGCCAAGTTCATAAAAAATCAAAGGTATCTTCAGTGATGTGCAAAATTGCAATAAAGGTGCTGGTGCTCCAATCTTATACGTGTAGCCCTGCCCTCTGGGGAGTGCTGTAGTTGCAGTGAGTGCCCTACTGCAGAGGTAGTCCGCTGAGTGACTCCAATCCAATGTGTAGCTGTTGCCTAGCTTTTTTTTCTAGCAGTTTTGCACTGACTGCTGTAGTTGCATTGAGTGCCCTACTGCAGAGGTAGTCCACTGAGTGACTCCAATCCAATCCACTGTCCAGCTGTTGCCTAGCTTTTTTCTAGCAGTTTTGCACTGACTGCAGTAGTTGCAGTGAGTACCATACTGCAGACAGAGGTAGTCCTCCACTGACTCCAGCCCAGTCCAATCCACTGTGACATGTGTAGCTGTTGCCTTGCTCTTTTGCTAGCAGTTTTACACTGACTGCACTGGATTAGTTGCAGTCAGTGCCTTACTGCAGAGGTGGTCCTCCACTGACTCCAGTTCATCCAATCCACTGTGTATGTGTATTTTCTGTGTAGCTGTTGATGTTGCCTACCTTTTTTTCGAGCAGTTTTGCATTGACTGCACTGCAGTAACATATTGCAGTGAGTGAGTCCACAACCGCTGCACTTTATTATGCATACAATCAGATGTTGTGAAATGCAAAGCAAATGTCCCAAATTGAAGATTTCCTACCAGTTTTTATGCAGTTGAGGTGTAAGGAATGAGCACTTCATGTTAAATATGTTAATAAATAAAGATTCCCATGTTTATTAAGAGATTTGTGTCGAATTTTGTGTTTTTTGGGCAAAATTTTACATGTGTGAAAATATCGGCCGATACCGATATGCGATCGGCAAAATATCAGTATCGGCAACGAAAAACAGATATCGGTCGATCACTAGCACATACACACACAGCACAAGGCCGTATTCACACTGCAAGACGTTTCTCAGGGCTGCAGTTCCTCTGAGCTCCACAAGGTGGTGATATCACTTCTACCCAGACAGGAAGTCTCTATGGAATACAGACAGGAAGTTCCGGGTGAGAGGTGAATTGGGAGGAAGTAGAGAGAAGACATTGCTGGAAGTGACAGCAGATGAGGTAATAAGAGCTTATTTTCTATTTACACCCAGTAACCTCCCGTCATGTCCGTCCTCTTCCTCCATAGTCACTGTGACGTCTTTTATCTCCAGCAGATGATGATACACACATATATAGGGTGGAAACCTAGATTAACCCCTTCAGGGGTAGAACATTTCCCCACTTTTCGGGCCGAACCATTCTCTTAATTTTGGAGATAAATTCTAGTAATATGTTCCTCTAAACAAACAGCACTGACAATAAATAGACAAGACAATGACCATCCTGACTAGAGATGGACTCGGACGCATTCGAGTTTCCACGTGCCTGATCCCGCCAGGAAGCCGACATTGCACTCCGCTAATCACAGGCAGTGAGACATTTCCCGATCCGCAGCTGCACAGATCAGTTAACGTCTCACTGCCTGTGATTATTGGACTGCAGTGTCGGCTTCCTGGCGGGATTGGGCACGTGCAAACTCAACCACGCCGTGCTCATCTCTAATCTTGACCATACATGGCCTACAAAGGGCAATTATTACACAACACAGGCAGCAAATGGGCAATCATTACACTACACAGGCAGCCAATGGGCAATCATTATAATATGCAGCCAACACACCGAACCAGTGCAGGGGTCAGGAGTATGAAGCCCCTTACATTGCTGGTCAGGAGGAAGAAAACATTCCCCAGCCTGCCATAAGGAATACGTTCCATCATTGGTGGCAGAGGGAGGAAAATACTGAGGGAAGTATAGGAGCTGAGGGGATGTGAGGGTTTAGTGAAGCTGGAAGACTTTAGGGGCCTCTGAAAGGGTAATGTATATGAAGGACTCTGAGAACCTTGAGGGGGTAGTCAGGCTTCAGGGATCTGAGGGAATAGGGGGCTGGAGGGCTCAGGGGACTCTGAGGGACAGAGGGGGGTCTATGATTGTCCTCCCACCCCAACTGCACTTATATTTCAGATCTTACAGAACTGGCAATCTCAACCATCTTATTGTCCCACTGGTCATGTGATTTGTTCTGGAATATTATGTAAGATGAAGAAGGGAATTCCTTCATTCGTTGGTGAGCACTTGTTCTTAGAGGAGTTCTGTTTCAGCTGTAAACCAGCTCAGAAACCAAACAAACCCAACAGAGAAAAGGGAAATTCTGATCTGGCAGGCTAAGAGGGTCCAAGGTCCTCCAAGATGTAACAAACCCGAAACAGTCCAGATTAAATGTATTCTCATGGGGAGTTCTTAAATGTACAGCAACCCTCCTATTACCACCCTCACATACCCATCCTATTATTGTGACCAATACCATCCAAATAATTCTTATTTTCATTTCCCAAAATGATCTATCTACAAGGAGACCTGTATAGATCAAATGATGGCACCAATGTGGATGGAGGAGGACCGGAGTCACATGACTGAGAAGATACTAAACTTCACCCTGGAGATCATCTACCTGCTGACCGGAGAGGTGAGGAGGGTTCTTGGAGGTCACATGACATCTCGCTTATCTCTATTAATAAAACACAGAGGTGAGGAGGATTCTGGGATTCTAACATGATATTCCTATTGGTTCCTTAATACAGAGATTTCCTCTTCTGAGGTCAGGTGATCATATGACCATCACAGTGCCTCAATGTGACTCCCTAAAACCTGAGAGACACAACATGAAGAAGATTCTAGAAGTCACCAAGAAGATGATGGAGCTGCTGACAGGAGAGGTGAGCGGTGCTGGGAATTCTGGGACATTATCCAGTAACAGACAAGGGATGTGTCTGGATGGTGACTGTATCATTGTGTGTGTCAGGTTCCTATAAGGTGTCAGGATGTCACTGTCTATTTCTCCATGGAGGAGTGGGAGTATTTAGAAGGACACAAGGATCTCTACAAGGACGTCATGATGGAGAATCCGCCGCCCCTCACATCACCGGGTAAGAGGAGACTTTATTGTAAAGGAGAGAGCAGTACGGAGGATCCACCTAGATCCCCCATCATCTGATAAACACATAGAAACAATGTATTCAGTCAGTGTGTGTGTTTCCTACAGATGGATCCAGTAATGGGAACCCACCAGAGAGATGTCCCCGTCCTCTGTATTCCCGGGATTCCACACAGGAAGGTCACACCATCCCTCACCATCATCAGGTAGATGAGGAACAATCACTGATAGTATCATTAGGATCTGTACATTATCTGCATTGTTACCATTGATGTCATTTTTATTATATATTCAGAGTGGAAACCTGAGAGATTCTAAAGTTGAGGATAAAACAGAAGAGATGTATGTGAGGGATGATCAGCAGTCTATGGAGGAGGATGGAATAACGGGGACATTTATAGAGGAGGACACTCCTACAGAGATCAGCACAGGTGGGTCATTAACACTAAATTCATTCCTCCACCCATACAGCTCACTGATTGGTCCAGAGTAGGGCGGGGACTGGGTGATATCAGCCTGTAATACCCTGGTCACTTTCCTGAGCTGTGTTCCCCATCCTGTATTCCTGTATTTCTCTCGGATAATCTTCCTTCTCTGTGCTGCAGACACAATTTATGTATCTAGACTGGATTTATGGAGATTCTGGGGTTCAGCTGGAAGCAAAATGTTCATTTTCACCAAAGGAGTTTCTAGATCTAGGCACCTGGGGTCAGGGTCAGGACAAGGGGTGGGCAGGAGGGGTAGCTGGGTAGCCCTGGGTACTGTGGTATCATGCGATGGGGGGGGGGGCACCGCAAGGAAAATTGAGGGGGTAAGGGATCTGTGTTGGGAGGAGCAATTTAAGGAGCAGCAGGGGCTAAGAATTGTTAAAGGAAAGTAAGTTTGGGTGTGTGCTAGAAGTGGTGATTCATGGGTGATTTGTGTTGGGAGGGGGTGGGAGAAGGGGATTTGTGCTAGGAGGGTCAATTTTGGGGGGCTTGTACTAGAATAGGTGATATGGTAAAGGGGGGGATTTGTACTAGGGGGCGAATTCTTTTCGCTTACATCCTCTGACAGACGCAGCCACTTCATAGTTTCCTCATAGATGGGTAATGGCGCCCTCTGCAGGAGCAGGCTAGGCAGTGAAGGGCGAAAACGCTGCTCCAGGTGTGTGATGGTAGCTTAGCGGTGGAATATCCCATAGAGTGCTAGTCCCAGCCCGCCTCCGTGGAAAACTTGAAAGAAAAGAAACGGCCGCACATCCAGGAATTCCAATTGCCTTTAATTTCCAAAGTGATGACACCAAAGACACCAACATAGGGTCATGTAGACGTGTTTCACACATACATCTTGTACTTAATCATTACAATGACCACAACAGCCTATAGACGTCTTAGGGATCGGTTTCAGCAACATGTTTACAGTATAGAGAAGAATCTGTCTACTAATGTGGCCAAACATTTCAACGGGTGCAACAATGGGGACAAAACAGCTATGCGAGTCCAGGTTATTGAAAAGGTCAGAGTACCAAGGCGGGGGGGGGGGGGTGATGCATTCCGATCCCTATGTCGGAGGGAAGTATTCTGGATATTCCATCTGCAGAGTCGCATCCCACTCCGGCTCAACTTCGAATGGGATGTCAGTCATTTTTATGAATGAGCCCCACTGGGACCCCCTCCATACATTGGGATGGATGCCTTCTATATATATATATATATATATATGTATTGTCCATCTTTATGCATGTTTGATTATGTACTGCATTTGTCCCTCCTCTGCTGTGGATTTTTATATGATCAATGATCCTTTATCGATTATTATGTTTATATTTTTGATATCTCCTGGTACTCTTATGTGGACACATTGGTTAAAAGCGGACACTATGGCGTGTGGGTACCTGTATACATGATTTACTGTGATTTACCACACGTTTTTTACAACTTTATTGAAACATATGTGTCCATACAGGTGTTATAATGGAGATGTTTTTTTTCATGATGTATACGTGGATGCATTAGTTTATGCATCCTTAACCACTTAAGCCCCAGCCCTATTTCAGACACTTTTTGTGTACAAGTTAAAACCAGTATTTTTTCCTAGAAAACTACTTAGAACCCCCAAACATTATATATATTTATTTTTTATTTTCTTTAAACTTTATTACAGGTTTTTAAAAAAAATAAAAATCTGATCACTTTTATTGCTGTCACAAGCAATGTAAACATCCCTTGTGACACCAATATGTAGTGACAGGTACACTTTATGGAGGGATCGAGGGTGTAAAAGACCCTAGACCCCTCCACTACCCTTCCATGTATGCAAAACACCGAAAACTGCATTTTTACATACAGCTGTTTTTCAAATCTGCCGCCTTTTGCAGCACAGTAACCTGGAAGTGACGTCATGGATGCCGCCTCCGGGTTACGTCATCGGAGACCCGATCTATGCCGTTTCCGGCATTCATCGGGACTCCACCCAGCCGGCTGACGTGCCGGCTGGGTGCTCGGGGCTCCCGGTGGGACGGGAGCCCCGAGCAAAGCCACGGAAGGCGGCGGGAGGGGGGGGACGTCCCCTCCCGCCCCCCCCCGGTAACGATCGAGCGGCTCCCAAGCCGCATCGGTCGTTACCAACGGAAAGCCAACCGTCGGCTTCAAACTTCGGTACCGGGATGATGCCTCTAACTAGAGGCATCATCCCGGTATAACCCCGCAAAGTGTACCGACGTACCGGTACGTTAGAATGCGGTCAGTGGTTAAGGTGGGAATAGTCTATTCCATGGAGGAAATAATGATTTTATGTCTTTTGTACATGCATGTGAAATGTATCCATGTGTGTGCAGGTGTGCAACTGCATGCACATATGTGCGTATTCCAGATAGATGTTTTTACATTTACTATAGTTTTTTCTCTTTCTTTTTTATGTTGTATGTATTCACATTTATTTTTTCCAATATTTCATTGGTGTTTTTATACAATTTTCTATGTGATTTTTGGTCCATGTCTTTGTGTGTATGGGAGAATTCATGATATGCTTGGGAACTTGGACCTTCAGTTTGATTTTGTATTTGAATCTCTATTCAGATGCTCTTTGGGGCTGAAGTTAGGTTATTCATTGGGCTGTGCACAACTGCTGATTATCACCGCCCCCGGAACACCTGCAACTATTGGGGGGGGGGGTCTATTATTTAAGATCTATAGGCTGTTGTGGTCATTGTAATGATTAAGCACAAGATGTATGTGTGAAACACGTCTACGTGACCCTATGTTGGTGTCTTTGGTGTCATCACTTTGGAAATTAAAGGCAACTGGAATTCCTGGATGTGCGGCCGTTTCTTTTCTTACAAGGCTAGGCAGTGAAACTTAATTAAAAAACTTCAACTAGACACACCCTTAGGGGCTGTCCCTTCAGACATTACTCCAGACACATAGAGCTTACTAATCAGTTTCTTGCTGCATAGCTTAGGAGTAGGACCTAGGTTCCCTGCTGGGACTCCGGTCTCAGTTTTTTATTTTCTTTGAGAAATGTTTATGTTTATTTTTCCTTTACTCACTATCGCTAGCTAGTGTCAGGGGCATCCTCCTGGTGAACTACAAGTGACAGCACTGGATTATCTAGATCCTTATGGTACCCCAGCCTGGCCAACGAGCGTGTGCAGGTTGTGTTCAGGCGCAGGCCTCGCCACGAAGGTGCCCCGACAGAGGGGACGAGCCTGCGAAGAGCACCTTCACCGGGACACATCAACCTGGAACGCCCTGAGTTGCAGCGTACCCCTCTTGGCTGACATCACCCCCATTCAGTGTGGGAGGCGAGCTGTATTGGAGCGGAGCCTGCGTTCCATGGTATGGTGAGTGATGCTATGCCCCCTGTGTCCCTGGGACAGTCATGTGTGGGGAAAATGTGGGCCCTCTTCTGGGGATGTCAGAGCTGCGGTCTCTGTAAGATCTCCCTGGCTGGTCAGCCTAGACCCTGCCTCCCTGCTCCATGTGGGGGCGATCTAGCGGCGTCCTAAGTATGGGGGGGTGTATAGCTCATACCTTGTCCTGGGGAGTTTCCTGTGGTGGATTCCCACGGTGGCCTGGTTCCCTGGGCTCTTGATTGCTGGCGCTGTTTTTGGCCGCTATTTTGGGTGTGGGCAGCCTGGCTGAAATCAATGTAAGGGCAGCAGCCATTTTGTGCCTTGCTGTGTGTTGGCGCCGTTTTCTGGCGCCATCTTGGATTTGGGCAGGCCGTATTGTGAGGGCCGTAGCCATTTTCCCTGTGTTTCTCCTATACTTTCTATTGGCACCATGTTTGTGTGGCTCAGGGCAGTTTGGCCTCTAGTGATGTTTGGTCACTTCCTCCTGCCATTTTCACTTGCTGCAAGACAAGCATGGAGAGCGGTTGCTGAATTTTTCAGGCACAGTAAGGGGGTCTTTTGGGTCATTCCTTCAGACACATTTAGCTTAATCAGTTTAATTACTTCTTAAAGGGGGACTCCAGTGGCAGCGCGGGATAGCAGTGCGGGCCGCTACCACGGATTTAAAGGGCCAGCGTTCCTTTTTTTATTTCTTTGCCAACATGAAGTCCCAGAGTGACAATTTACCCACTGATCTTGTGTGTGCATCTGGGACATCTATGTCACCTTCCCTAGCCTCCTTGTCTGCAGCCATTGAAACTTTGGCGCCCAAAGTTGATCTTGTCATGTCACAAGTTAATATTCAAAAACGGTCTATGCCCTCTCAGTCTTCTGATTCAGAGCCTGATGTGGTTGCCATGGACACTGCCCTCCCTGAGGGATCCCTGTCCTCCAACTTGGATGGTGAGAACAATGATTCCTCCTCCGCTGCTGCATGGGGAACCCATTTTGGTTGAAGCACTGGTTCGCTCAGTCAGGGAGACTTTGAATATTGATGATGAGCCCACCCAGTCAGGAAGGGGGTTGTCTTTGGCTCCCGGAAAGCCCAGAAGTCGGGTCAGGTTTTCCCCTGCCCCGAGGTGTTTCACGATATTGTGAATGAACAGTGGCGGCGCATTAAGCACATGCTGGCAGTGCCTAATCGTTTTCAATGCCGTTACCCCTTTTCGGACCCAGTTTTCAATCGCTGGACAGTGTCTCCTAAGGTGGACCACACTGTTTCCAGGTTGAATAAATCCATGGTGGTGCCCGTGGAGGACTCCCCGGTGTTTAAAGACCCGATGGACAGGTGCATGGAATCACTTTCCCGCCACCTGTACTTGTTGGCGGCCTCGCTCCTCAAGCCGGTGTTCGCTCCTGTACTGGTTTCACAGACAGTTACAGAATGGATCAAGGTGCCTAAGAGCAACTTGCTGGCTGAGTCGGTTCCCCCGACTCTCATTGAGCTCACGGATCAAATGGCCCAGGCCTTTGTGTATCTGTGCAACACGGCCCTGGACGAGTCTCCTCTGGTCGGAAGAGTTTCTGCAGTGGGGATTGCACTCCGCCACATGGTGTGGCTTAAGAGCTGGTCGGCGGACCATGCTTCTAAGAAGACCAAGTCTGATCTCCCCTATTTGGGGGAATGCCTTTTTGGAGACTCCTTGGATGAGATGATCAAGGGTCTCGCAGGGGGTAAGAGTACTCTTCTCCTCCAATCCGTGAAGGGTAAGGCACCCCGAGATAAGTGGGGACCTTCCTTTAAGGCTCACCGGGGGCTTTTTCGTGCCTGAGGGGCGCAGGAAAAAGGTACACCATTCAGACTCTCCGGAGAGGACGAGCCGGATGGGCCAGAGACTAGCCAGTCTGGCTCTGCAGATGATTCCTCCTCTGCATGAAGGGAAACCCTCACCCGATTCGGGTATCTGGACGATTTCCTGTTGAGAGCGGGTTATCACCCGACCCTGTTGGGCGATCTGTCGATCCTTCTCACCGATCTCTGTCCTGGAGCTCATGGCGTTCATTCTCTGTTTGCTCCTTTGGGCGCCTCGGCTGCACGGTCTCCCAGTTCGAGTACAGTCCAACAATGCCAAGGCTGTGGCTTACGTCGATCATCAAGGGGGCACCAGGAGTGCCTGGCTGGCCCAGGAAGTGGCTGAAATTCTGACTTGGGCCGAGGCACTCATTCCAGCTCTCTCCGCTGTTCACATTCCTGGAGTGGAGAACTGGCAGGCGGACTATCTGAGTCGTCAGTCCTTGGATCAGGGGGAAGGGTCCCTGCATCCAGAGGTGTTCGGATCCCAGTGGGGGACAGCGGAAGTGGATCTGTTTGCGTCTCGTCTGAACAGAAAGGTTGAAAGGTTTGTGGCCAGGGCTCGAGATCCTCTGGCGCGTTGGTTGTGCCTTGGCACTGGTATTTGCTGCTTTTTGTGCCTTTCCTCCGATTCAACTGTTGTCAGAGTTCCTCCGCAGATTGGCGTTGGAAGAGGAGCAGGTAATTCGGGTGGCCCCAGACTGGCCTCGCCGGTCTTCGTACACAGACCTTGTAAAGATGGTTGTCGAGCCTATGTGGTGGCTGCCTCTGAGGGAATATCTGCTGTCTCAGGGGCTGGTCTTCCATCCTGCTTTCTGGTCTCTGGCTTTAACGGCTTGAGAGTCAGAGGTTTCTCCGATGCGGTGATTCCTGCCTTGCTGAGCGCTCTGAAGGCTGTCTCCAGGAAGAGTTATCGTACCTGGAAGGCATTCTTTGCCTGGTGTGAGTCGCAGGGGTTACATCCTCGCTCATTTTCGGTGGCAGGGGTATTGGCTTTCTTGCAGAAAGGAGTGGACCAACGTTTGGCGTTTTAAAGGTCAGGTGTCAGCCTTGGCCGTTTACTTCCAGCGTTCCTTGGCAACTAATTCACTTATTCGCACCTTTATTCAAGGGGTGCCTCATCTGGCTCTTCCTAGGAGATCCCCTTTGCCTCCGTGGGATCTGAATATGGTTTTGTCCGTTTTGCAATGACCCCCTTTGAAAATATCAGAGAAATCTCTCCGCCTGTGTTTTCCCAGAACGTTGCTTTTCTGGTGGCTATTACCTCTGCTCGCAGTGTGTCTGAGTTGGCGGCTCTGTCCTGCCGTTTGCCTTATCTGGTCGTTCATGGAGATGAGGTAGTTCTGCGATCCAGCCAATCCTTTCTCCCTAAGGTGGTGTCTGCCTTCCACCTCAATGAGGTTATCGTTTTGCCTTCGCTTTGTGCAAAGCCCTAGCATCCCAAGGAATTTGCTTTGCATTCGCTGGATGTGGTCCGGGCAATCAGGGTTTACCTGTTAGCCACGGACTCTTTTAGGTAGTCTGATTCCCTGTTTGTCCTTCCTGAGGGACCTCGTAAGGGTTTGACGCAGCAACCATTTCCAAATGGATCAGACAGACTATTGTGCAGGCCTATTCACTGAAGGGTCAGGTTCCTCCTTTCCCTGTGAGGGCATTCTACTACAGTTATGAGTGGCTCTTGGGCTTTTCGCCATCAGGCTTCTGTGGCTCAGGTGTGTAAAGCTGCGACCTGGTCGTCTGTGCACACTTTTACCAAATTCTACAAGATTGACGTGATGGCATCCTCGGATGCTTCCTTTGAGTTTTACAGGCTGCGGTTTGTTGAAGAGACTTGCTTTTCTCTTCCTGGGGAAAAGTTTTGTTTCTTAGGTTAGCTCCTGTTGGTTGAGCTTCTGTTGCCCTGTTGGCTACGTTTTTTTCTGGCCTTGTGGACACGTTACTGTTTTGTTGGTTGCATTTGTTCCCACCCATTAACATCTACACTGCTTTGGGACATCCCAATTGTGATGAATCTAGGAGGACTTAAGAGAAAATAGAATTTTTGTAAGAACTTACCGTAAACTTATTTTCTCTGAGTCCTCTGACAGACGCAGCCCCCGCCCCTCTATTTTGGGGTTGGTTGTATTTCCTGTACTGCTTGCTACGAAACTGATTAGTAAGCTCTATGTGTCTGGGGTAATGTCTGAAGGGACAGCCACTAAGGGTGTGTCTAGCTAAAGTTTCTTTAATGAAGTTTCACTACCTAGCCTGCTCATGCAGAGGGCACCATTGTTGCATTATTTATATAGGATATTCTGTATATGTATGTGTATAAATATATACAGGGAGTGCAGAATTATTAGGCAAATGAGTATTTTTGAGGATTAATTTTATTATTGAACAACAACCATGTTCTCAATGAACCCAAAAAACTCATTAATATCAAAGCTGACTATTTTTGGAAGTAGTTTTTAGTTTGTTTTTAGTTTTAGCTATTTTAGGGGGATATCTGTGTGTGCAGGTGACTATTACTGTGCATAATTATTAGGCAACTTAACAAAAATCAAATATACACTATACCCATTTCAATTATTTATTTTTACCAGTGAAACCAATATAACACCTCAACATTCACAAATATACATTTCTGACATTCAAAAACAAATCAGTGACCAATATAGCCACCTTTCTTTGCAAGGACACTCAAAAGCCTGCCATCCATGGATTCTGTCAGTGTTTTGATCTGTTCACCATCAACATTGCGTGCAGCAGCAACCACAGCCTCCCAGACACTGTTCAGAGAGGTGAACTGTTTTCCCTCCTTGTAAATCTCACATTTGATGATGGACCACAGGTTCTCAATGGGGTTCAGATCAGGTGAACAAGGAGGCCATGTCATTAGCTTTTCTTCTTTTATACCCTTTCTTGCCAGCCACACTGTGGAGTACTTGGACGCGTGTGATGGAGCATTGTCCTGCATGAAAATCATGTTTTTCTTGAAGGATGCAGACTTCTTTCTGTACCACTGCTTGAAGAAGGTGTCTTCCAGAAACTGGCAGTAGGACTGGGAGTTGAGCTTGACTCCATCCTCAACCCGAAAAGGCCCCACAAGCTCATCTTTGATGATACCAGCCCAAACCAGTACTCCACCTCCACCTTGCTGGCGTCTGAGTCGTACTGGAGCTCTCTGCCCTTTACCAATCCAGCCACGGGCCCATCCATCTGGCCCATCAAGACTCACTCTCATTTCATCAGTCCATAAAACCTTTGAAAAATCAGTCTTGAGATATTTCTTGGCCCAGTCTTGACGTTTCAGCTTGTGTGTCTTGTTCAGTGGTGGTCTTCTTTCAGCCTTTCTTACCTTGGCCATGTCTCTGAGTATTGCACACCTTGTGCTTTTGGGCACTCCAGTGATGTTGCAGCTCTGAAATATGGCCAAACTGGTGGCAAGTGGCATCTTGGCAGCTGCACGCTTGACTTTTCTCAGTTCATGGGCTGTTATTTTGCACCTTGGTTTTTCCACACGCTTCTTGCGACCCTGTTGACTATTTTGAATGAAATGCTTGATTGTTCGATGATCACGCTTCAGAAGCTTTGCAATTTTAAGAGTGCTGCATCCCTCTGCAAGATATTAGACATATGCCGGTTTTCGGTAATTCGATATATCGCGGTATTGCATACCCACGGTATTGTTATTGTGGCATTTTTAAAATACCGAGTTTCTCTGTCAAGTCTGCCTGACTTTAGAATTGATACATTTCAGTGAGCTGGATGACTCATTCACTCACTCAATAGAAACAGCTCTGGTAATATGATCCTAGAGTGAGAGACTTAGCTCCTCCCTGTAACCAATCAGACGGCACACACCCACATGCTTCTTTCCCGGGCTCAGAGAGACACAGTGCCTTCTACAAGCAAGTCTCTGCAAGTAATTTTACCATATACTGTCACTAGATAGATAGGAGAGATAGATAGATAGAGAGAGAGAGAGAGATGGAGAGATAGAGAGATGGAGAGATAGATAGGAGAGATAGATAGATATACATACACAGGCCTAGCAGCCCACATTACATTATTATATAGTCATCAAGCAGTGTCTGGCCTACCTGGTGATGACTGGTCCTGGTGCTCGGCTCCGATCCGATGGCCTGGTCATTAAGAGGGCAAATCCTTGCGGTCCAGAAGTGGTTAAACCTGCAGGAGGAGCGGTGTTTTTATTTGGAAATTACTTTACTATTGCTTTAGGCCTGATTCACATGATACGGTCCTGCAGGGTTTAACCACTTCTGGACCGCAAGGATTTAGCCCCTAATGACCAGGCTATCAGATCGGAGCCGAGCGCCAGGACCAGTCATCACCAGGTAGGCCAGACACTGCTTGATGGATTATTTTAGGCCTGGTTCACAGAGTTTGTACTGACTGACTATATAATAATGTGCAAAAGTGAACCAAAGTCCCTAAATTCAGCAATGAAATTGAAGTGAGGTAGAAATTTAATAATTTAGGTTTAATAATTGAATACCGTGATAATACCGTATACCGTGGCAAAACCCTAATCAATTAATCGCAGCATGAAAATCTGATACCGTCACATGCCTACAAGATATCTCACTATTTTTCCCTTTTCTGAGCCTGTCAAGTCCTTCTTTTGACCCATTTTGCCCAAGGAAAGGAAGTTGCCTAATAATTATGCACACCTGATATAGGGTGTTGATGTCATTAGACCACACCCCTTCTCATTACAGAGATGCACATCACCTAATATGCCTAATTGGTAGTAGGCTTTCGAGCCTATACAGCTTGGAGTAAGACAACATGCATAAAGAGGATGATGTGGTCAAAATATTAATTTGCCTAATAATTCTGCACTCCCTGTATATATATATATATATATATATATATATATATATACACATACACATAGTCTTTTTAATGTGAACATAGGTTTGTGGATTATGGCCTAATACAGCTGGAAGGCAAGTTGCACTTTACATATCAGAAGACTAAAGACTGCTATTTACTCTGTTGGATTTTGTCATCTGTTGCAAATATCTTTATTCTTTTGTGAAGTCTCAATAAATGCATCTCTCTGGAAGAACTGGGTCGTTGCAAGAATAACTTGCATTATAGTAATAATTAATACCACTATTACGAATATATTATATCACTACATTATCACTACATTGGTGCCGTGACCCGGATCCGGATGTGGTTCCTAGAACACCTAGTCACCCTCTACCATTTACTAGTTACCTTGAGGGTTGAATTGTAAGATCCTCAGAGACAAAGCTGCCTGATGTGGGCGGAGTCCTGGCTTAGGGGAACCAATCTGCTGATGTCTAGTAATAATCTTTGTATTTCTATTTTAGTAGATGAACAGGAGATGAGGAAAACCTCAGAGGATTGTCTCACTTTGTCTCCAGACTGTCAAATAGAAGATGAGGACATCACACAGTATAGTCCAGAAGAAAACCCGGCTACCTCAAATGTCCATCCGGCACCACACAGTGTAGATGGACCATCGTATTCCTCTTACCCTGAGGAACCTCAGACTGTGAGGGACGGTGCCGGACCATCGTATTCCTCTTATCCTGTGGAACCTCAGGCTGTGAGGGACAGTGCCGGACCATCGTATTCCTCTTATCCTGAGGAACCTCAGACTGTGAGGGACGGTGCCGTCCTTCCAACAGATAAGGGGTTTTCCTGTAGTGAGTGCGGGAAGTGTTTCCATTTTAAAAGCCATCTTAATAAACATAAAATAACTCACATCAGGACAAAGCCGTATTCCTGTCCTGAGTGTGGGAAATGTTTTTCACAGAAGTCCTCTCTTTACACACATCAGAGATCTCACACGGGGGAAAAGCTATTTTCTTGTCCTGAGTGTGGGAAATGTTTTTCACAGAAGTCCTCTCTTTTCACACATCAGAGATCTCACACAGGGAAGAAGCCGTTTTCCTGTCCTGAGTGTGGGAAATGTTTTTCACGGAAGTATCATCTTCGCACACATCAGATATCTCACACGGGGGAAAAGCCGTTTTCCTGTCCTGAGTGTGGGAAATGTTTTTCACGAAAGTCTCATCTTCGCACACATCAGGGATCTCACACGGGGGAAAAGCCGTTTTCCTGTCCTGAGTGTGGGAAATGTTTTTCACTGAAGTCCCATCTTTACAGACATCAGAGATCTCACACGGGGGAAAAGCCGTTTTCCTGTCCTGAGTGTGAGAAATGTTTTTCACTGAAGTCCCATCTTTACAGACATCAAAGATTGCACACGGGGGAAAAGCAGTTTTCCTGTCCTGAGTGCGGCAAACGTTTTTCACGGAAGTCTCATCTTCACACACATCAGAGATCTCACACGGGGGAGAAGCCGCATTCCTGTCCTGAGTGTGGGAAATGTTTTTCACAGAAGTCCACTCTTTATACACATCAGAGATCTCACACGGGGGAGAAACTGTTTTCCTGTACTGAGTGTGGGAATTTTTTTTCACATATGTCCAGTCTTTACAAACATCAGAGATCTCACACGGGGGAGAAGCCGTATTGTTGTCCTGAGTGTGGAAAATGTTTTTCACAGAAGTCCAGTCTTTACACACATCAGAGATCTCACACAGGGGAGAAGCCGTATTGTTGTCCTGAGTGCGGGAAATGTTTTTCACAGAAATCCCATCTTTACATACATCAGAGATCTCACACGGGGGAGAAGCCGTATTCCTGTCCTAAGTGCCGGAAATGTTTTGCAAATAAGTCCACTCTTTCCAGACATCAAAGAACTCACACGGGGGAGAAGCCATCTTCTTGTCCTAAGTGAGGGAAATGTTTTTCACAGAAGTCCAATCTTTACATACATCAGAGATCTCACACGGGGGAGAAGCCGTATTCTTGTCCTGAGTGTTGGAAATGTTTTTCACAGAAGTCCAGTCTTTACACACCTCAGAGAACTAATGGGGGAGAAGCCATATTCCTGTCACTGAAGTCCTGTCTTCCTGTACATCAGGGATCCCACACAACCCTTGCGGTGTATGAGTGCCTTGAGTGCGGAAAATGTCTTCTATATGAATGTTGGTGGACATGTGGGGAAGAAGCACACCCTGATATACACCTCAGATATACTCCATGGCTGATCTTCATGATGTAAGAAACAGTTGATAAGGAGATCAGAGATCACCAAAGACATGGATGAAGTGTTGTACCGTGTTGGCTTTTCATTGGCTGAGTAAAGTTTGGGGTGTAGAGTGGTAAGTAGAGCCGTGATATGAAGGAATGCCCTTCAGAATGTCTTGCTTGTCTGTGTGACAGTTACTGATAATGATATAGCGGGTTAAAGAGCTAGAAGCTGTGAGATCCCATATATCTTTATCAGTAAACTTTACACAGACAAGACAGAGATTCTGAAGTTGATGTCCTTTATTTCAAGGCTCTACTTACCAGTGGTGACCCCAAAGCATGTCTTTCTGTCTTCAGTCTATCCTTCTCCCATCCCCCAACAGGAGGGAAGGAGAACTTGGAGATAAACTAGGTGAGAACTTTGCTCCTGTGTGGGTTTGGGTGGTTTGGCAGAATGCGGCACGAGAGGTAACACCGCTTGTCTTTATATTTCTACATATCTTGTCTGGGTGGAGGGTATTGGTTGGAAAATATTTATACTGTTTGATTTTCTGTAAATAATTTCTGTTTTCCCTTTGAAGGGAGATATTATGTGTGGTTTGATGAAGGGATTGGCTCAATAGTTACCACTTCACTTACATGTTTATTTTTTTAAAATAGATGAACAAATATGACACGCATTCATTCATCCATGACAAATGTTGGTCTTATTTTATTTAATTCAGTGATTTTCTATGATCATTGGGTCCATCTAGTGGCCATAATGCGGCATTGAACTATTTTTCCTGATTGAGGTATTTTGGAACTAATACCTCATTATGGCCACTAGTTGGAGCTGACGATTATAAGAAATCACTGTGTTTATTAGAATACAGCCAGAATTTGTCACGGCTGGACACATGCTTGTCACACTCACCCAACATATTCTTTGCATAGACCCCTTAGTTTCCTGTGTCGGGGGGGGGGGGGCATACTAATCCCTGAGATCACACCCATGTATTTATGAGTACAGTACACATTGAAGGACATAAATACCAGAGCTGTGTTTGCATTATTTTTTCACACATCGTAAAATGCAGATTTTGGGCCTGAAGATTAGATAAAACCCCCCAAACATATATTTTCTGAAAGCAGAGGCCCTGGAGAATAAAATGGTGGTAATTGTTAAGGTGTTCCTCGTACACAAATGTCACCTTCATATCCGGGTTTATTTTTTTCCTCTCCCCCATTTTCTATGGTGTGATCTTTTCTACAATACTTTGTTATAATAATGTAACACATTGTGTATTATATTGTACACAAATTATTACTGACTCCGCCTCCACATTCCAGACAAGTCATTTTCCTGTCCAATTGGATTTTTTCTTCTTTTACTATTTTATTGATTTATTTCTGCACTCTTGTTTAAAATTAAAATTATAATAAAAAATATAATAAATTAAATAATGTAATTGTGTGTGTCGGTGCAATGATGACAAACTTCAGTATCCAGAAACGTCTGGTAGGTGACACTTCCATATACAGCCCAAGGAAGTGACAAGGAGCCCCTAGGAACCTTTGGAGGAACCCTGGCTGAGAGAGGCTGGACTAGGCAGTCATATATTATTATTATACAGGATTTATAAAGCGCCAACAGTTTGCGCAGGCTCTACAATGTTAGGGCAAACAGAACAATTACAATAAAATTCAATACAGGAGGAATCGGAGGGTCCTGCTCTTTAGAGCTTACAATCTAGGAGAGAGGGTCAAGTGATACAAAAGGTAATAACTGTGGGGGATGGGCTGATGGAGAAAATAAAAGTACATTTGTTAGGTGGGGGCAGAATAGGCTTCTCTGAAGAGATGGGTTTTCAGGGAACACCTAAAGGTGGATAGAGTAAGAGATAATGAGACAGATTAGGGAAGGGAGTTCCATAGGAGAGGCTCGGGAGAAGTCCTGGAGGTGACAAGGGAACTAGAAAGCAGGAGATATTGGGAAGATTGAAGAGGATGATTTGGTTGGAATATTGAGACCAGGTTAGTGATGTAGCTGGAGGCCGAGTTGTGGATGACTTTGTAAGTTACCGTTAGTATTTCTAATTTAAATTTGTTGGGTGAGTGGCAGCCAATGGAGGGATTGGCAGAGAGAAGTAGCAGATGCTGAGCCATTTGTAAGGTGGAGGAGTCGGGCAGAAGCATTCATTAGGGACTGAAGGGGGGATAGCATATGTAAAGGTAAGCCAATGAGGAGGGAGTTGCAGTAGTCGAGGCGAGAGATAATCAGGGAGTAGGGATGGGCAACTGGTTCGGGAAGGGCATAAGTTTGGCTTGAACATCGTCTGGGTGTTCAACGAACACCCGAAATTTCTCTGTGCATGTTTTTCTTTTTTTATTATTATTTTTTTCATTTTTGATATTATCAATGCAAATTTTTTTTTTTTTTTTACAAAATATAGTTTTTAAAGGACCAGTGATTTAAATCATGGTTTAAGTGAAAAAAAAAAAGAAAAAAATCCTTTAAATACAGAGCCTGGGGAATCCCTTTAGTCTGCCTGTAAAGTGGTGTATCTGTACTGTGTATAGAACCTGCTGCAGCAAAGCTGACATTTATAAAGAAAAAAATTACATTTAAATTGATTTTCCCGGCCATTGCAATAGAAATAATAAAAAAAAAAAAACAATGTGGGGGTCCCCCCTCGGTCCATACCAGGCCCTTTGAAATCCCCACAATCATTCTCTGTGACTTCAACATCTCTGTTACAAAAAAACACTTCTGCTACTTCTAAATTTTTTTAGTCTAATCTCCTCATTTGGCCTGAAGCAATGGATACACAATGGATAGAGGCTTCTACTCACTCTGGTGGCAACACCCTCATCCTTGTATTCTCCCACCTATGCACTCCATGCATCCTCTCCAACAACCCTCTCCCTCTCTCTAAACACCACTAGGGATGGGCGAACATTTTGGACGGAGCATAACTTCAGCCCGAAATGGCCCCTTCAGATGTTCGCAAAACACCCAAATTTGTGTGCTCTGCATTTCTTCTATTTATTTTACTATTTACATCCCACTGAGTGCACAGTCAATAGGTTGTTTAGAAGCGAGGCCGGGAAACCGGCCACGGCGTCCTTTACAACAAAGAGTCTTCAGCTCTCAGCGGGCTTCCCTGCAAACAGCTGAATGTAAAAATAATTATTGTTGGCAGAGAAAATAAAAAATGGGGAAAAAACGGCGTGGTGCCCCCACCGTCTATACAAGACCCCATCCATACCAGGCCAAAAAAAGGCTGCATGCTTGGACAAGGGTCTGGTATAGATTTTGAGGGGAAGCCCCATGACAATTTTTTTTTAAAAGAAATGGTGTATCTTCCCCCCCCAAAATCCATATTAGACCCTTATCCAAGCATGCAGCCTGGTAGGCCAGGACAGAGGACAAGTGAGTGCCCCCCAAACCATACCAGGCCACATGCCCTCAACATGGGGGGGGGGTGCTTTGGGGCAGGGGGGTCTGCAGGGGGCTTATCGGAATTTGGAAGCCCCCTTGAAAAAGGGGGCCCCCAGATCCTGGCCCTCATTTACCAAAAATGGGGGTTGCCTTTGGAGCTACTTAAAGTATTAGTGGTTGCCATCATCCCTAATGTATATACTAGAGCAGAGTTGTGTTGGTTCCTCAAACCAAAGAGATAGGATTGTGTAGGCAGGTAACTTTTTTTTTAAACAAAATAATTTATTGTGCAAATAACAGAAATTGGAGAAGACAATCAAACAATATTATAGACTAGTGACAAACATTAGCGGTATAGCCGCTTGGTTTCCATTGTTTACTGTGAAGACATCCGGACTGAGGATTTGAGTGAAAGAAATGGTTTCCGACGCATTTCGGCTATAGGAAAAAGCCTTTTTCAAGGATATCACCAATATTTCTAAAAAAGTGAACAAATCTGAAATTAGTGACATTGTAATAAACTTGTGATATCTTATAGACAATTTAAAAAAAAAATTATAGTTCACAAGATATTTGT
The DNA here is from genome assembly GCF_965119305.1 of Pelophylax lessonae. NCBI lineage: Eukaryota > Metazoa > Chordata > Amphibia > Anura > Ranidae > Pelophylax > Pelophylax lessonae. Next base: position 25,849,392 of record NC_138770.1, read on the forward strand.
AGCTTCATAAACACTCCCCAGTGTACCTTGCTGTGCTTTAGGTGGAGAAATGTGGAGCTGGTTCCCCCCACTGCACCCCCGTATTGCAGCGAGATCCTGAGTGTTGGCGTGGGCCTGTAATGCATAGACTAGGTTGGTAACCGAGTACTTATGTGCATTATCAAGGTATATGTCCGGATGTCTTCACAGTAAACAACTGAATCACCTTTTCTGCATAAAGTAATATGGAAACCAAGCGGCTATACGCTAATGTTTGTCACTAGTCTATAATATTGTTTGATTGTCTTCTCCAATTTCTGTTATTTGCACAATAAATTATTTTGTTTTAAAAAAAAGTTACCTGCCTACACAATCCCATCTCTTTGGTTTGAGGAACCAACACAACTCTGCTCTAGTATTTACCAAAAATGTGTCAAAAATAAAGACATGAGCCAGTTTTTGACAGTTACTTTAATAAAAAAAAAACACAAAAACAATGTCCCCTGATGTAGATCCATCGTCAATCACAACGACCGATGCACCGCCGACCCAAAATAAATAACCTCCGCCCAAGAGGAAGGCTGACTGTCGAATGCCTGCTCCGCCGGGTGACAGTTTTTAAATGGGTAAGGGGCAGAGCCACCTGGTGATGTCACTTGGTGACCCTGCCTCATATGATGTCACCAATCCAGCATGCACCAGTCTGTTACATCACAAGGGGGCGGGCCACCAGATGATGTCACCAGGTGGCCCTGCTCCTTACCATTTTAAAAACTGTCAGACTGTCATTCCTTGAGGGTGGAGTGTTTTTTGGGGGGATCCAGAGGTGCAGTGGGCCTCGTGAATGACGATGGATCTACATCGAGGGACATTGTTTTTTTTTATTTTTTCTATAAAAGGAATTGTGAAAAATGGGTCTTAGCCTCATTTATTTTTACAATGTACCCCAAACTCATTCACATAGGGAGTGGAATCTGGGGGCCCCCTTGTTAAAGGGGGCTCCATTATTCTGATAAGCCCCCCTGCCTGCAGACCCCCACAACCACAGGCCAAGGTTGTGGGGAAGAGGCCCTTGTCCCTATCAATATAGGGACAAGGTGCTTTGGGGCGTACCCCCCATGTTGAGGGCATGTGGCCTGGTAGGATTCAGGGGGGGCACTCACTCGTCCCCCCCTTTCCTGGCCTGCCAGGCTGCATGCTCGGATGAGGGTCAGTTATAGATTTTGGGGGGACCTCATGCCATTTGTTTTTTTACATTTTGGCATGGATTTCCCCTTAAAATTCATGTCAGACCCAAAGGGCCTGGTATGGATTTTGGGGGACCCCACGCCGATTTTTCCCCAATTTTTTTCTTGCCGGCAATTCTTTTTTTTTTACATTCTGGGGAAGCCCACTGACAGCTCAAGACTCATTCGTTGTTAAGGACGCAGCGGCCGGCTTCCCAGTCTCCCTTCTTAACAACCTATTGACTGTGCGCTCGGCGGGATGTAAATAGTAAAAAAATGAAAACACTGAATGCACAGAAAATTTGGGTGATCGGTGAAGTTATCCTCGGCCCAAACCGCTCGCCCATCCCTAGTGGTGTTTGGAGGGAGGGAGAGGATTGTTGGAGAGGATGCATGGAGGGCATAGGTGGGAGAATACAAGGCTGAGGGTGTTGTCACCAGAGTGAGTAGAAGCCTCTATCCATTGTGTACCCATTTCTTCAGGCCAAATGAGGAGGTTAGACTGAGAAGTTTGGAAGTAGTAGAAGTGTTCGTAGTAACAGGGATGATGAAGTCGCTGAGAATGATTGTGGGGATTTCAGAAGAGAGAAAGTAGGGTAGCCAAGCAGAGAAGTCATCAAGGAAAGTTAATACCGGTCCAGCGGGCGGATAGATCACAGCAATTCTAGAGGAGATTGGAGAAAATAGACGTACAGTGAGCTTCAAATGATGAGAGGGAGGAGAGTGGAGAACCTGGAAGGTGCTCTGTGAGGATAGGAGGATTCCCACTCCACCTCCCTTGTGTTCCCTAGGTCCAGATTTACACCTACTTCATTCATCTTATGGTGTTTATCAATAAATTACCTAAACTGATCCATGTGCAAATTCATATACAGCATAAAGTGCTTTGTGCTCAAGATGCTGTTCCCTGCAGATCCACAGCTTCCACTTTACACCTACTTCGTTAATCTTATAATATTTTCTTTACAATAAAAACCTGTGCAAATTCATCTAAATATACAATATTTTTTGCTCAACATAGTGTTCTCTGCAAGTCCACTGCTTCCACTTTGCATCTACTTCAACAAAGTTCTGTTGCTCCAAAAAAGTTTGCAACTTAATAAAAAGTTGATAAGGTGTGAAAGTTCTCCGTGCTCCAAACTGTGCCAGCTGTAGTGTAGCCACGCCTTCTTCCACCTCTTACACACGTGATGGTGAGGGCGCCCCCTTAGTAGTGCTTCCCCACTCACCAGAGCAATATGACTCCCAGCTTTTCAGCTACCAGAGTCACAAACATCCTTCACACTCTCCTTACCTCCGATGGCAAAGGAACTGGATCCTCCTCGCTCACTCCTGCAAGTCTGCTGCGCTTTCTGTCAGTCTCCCTCCTAGACTCGGCTTCCTCCTCCGACCGCTGTTCCAGCAGGAGCTCCGCCTCTTCATACACACTCAGGGAGGAGAGAAAGGGGAAGCATATACAGTACATACACACACAGCACAAGGACGTGTTCACACTACCAGACGTTTCTCAGGGCTGCAGTTCCTCTGAGCTCCACAAGGTGGTGATCTCACTTCTACCCAGACAGGAAGTCTCTATGGAATACAGACAGGAAGTCTCTATGGAATGCAGACAGGAAGTGATGTCAGATTCTGACAGGACATTCCATTTGGTAGGACAGAAAGAGAAGACAATGCAGGAATTGGCGCGGCAGAGGAGGTAATACGTAGATTAACCCCTTCAGGGGGACCAGTTGATGAATAATATATCTTGCTGTATAAAGCTGGCCATTTTATCATTCAGCCAGAGTGATGAGTGAAAAAAAACTGAAGCGATTCCCCCATCCTTACCTAGGAGGGGGATGGGGGGGATCCTCCTGGCTGCACTATTGTATTCTGGCAATGGAGGGCGCTCCTCCGCTCTCAGAATACACAGATCAGTGATGAAGCTATTGGCTGCACCTGCTGATCGAGTGACTTTTATCCGGCAGTGACCACACATGGATGGAAATGTGACCGATCCCTGCTGAACCAGCTGAATTTCCATGTATCTATGGTCACCTCCCCTCCCCCTCATCGCCTTCATTATGTAAGTCATGCTGAGATAATCTCCCATTGGCTGAGCAATATTCTCATTTGTCTCTGAGCTCCTTCTTGCTATTCCTCGTCCTGCCTGTTGTTTCCTTGGATTGATTTTCTGTGTAGTGACCCCGGCTTCATCTCTTGGATGCGCTCGTCTGTTGCTTGTCCTGACCTTTATCTTGATTCCTGGATCTCCTCCTCATCTCTCCTCCATATCCTCTTACACAGCTTTTCTCCACCCCTGCGGTGACCCTGGGGGGTGGAAAGTTGGCACCAGCATGCAGCAAAATCCATCCCCACCATTAGGAGCTCTGGATGAAATTGTCTGCTATTTACACTCCGTTCCTCCGCACGTCACCTGCTCACATGAGAGATTACTTTCACACATTCCTGACAGATCTCTGTATAGTAAAGGTCAAAGTTCACTCTTCATTTTAGGAGAAGTAGGAGGCACCCGAGAACAATTATTTGGTTAGCACAGGAGCCTCATATAGAGGACCCCTCAAATCTCCCCATCTAAATGTCCCTCCATTCAGAGTCTATATGTCCTATGACATCACACTGACCTCACAGCTCCTCCCCCAATGTCCATCCATCTGGCTTTTTTTTTTCTCATGCTCTTAGGATGTGGGCAGACCCTTGGCATCCTCACTAGCAAAGTGGGTCTGTTGGTCCTGCATTGTATGTAATGATGTCAGAATGCCTGCAACAAACTTTTACCCTGCGTAGTGTGGGGGTCCTGTGTGGGTAAATTATACCTCAGTCTGAGGTGGGGCTTTAATCAAATGGAAACCTGAATGGTGAGGTGAGGAGGATTCTGGGAATTTCATTTGATTTTACTATTTGTGTTCAGATCTAGAGTTTTCCTCCTGTGAGGTCTGGAGATCATATGACCATCACATTGCCTCCACCTCCCTCCCTGATAGAATAGAGAAATACAAAGAAGATTCTGGAAGTCACCAGAGAGATCATGGAGGAGAGGTGAGCGGTGCTGGGAATTCTGGGACATTATCCAGTAACAGACAAGGGATGTGTCTGGATGGTGACTGTATCATTGTGTGTGTCAGGTTCCTATAAGGTGTCAGGATGTCACTGTCTATTTCTCCATGGAGGAGTGGGAGTATTTAGAAGGACACAAGGATCTCTACAAGGACGTCATGATGGAGAATCAGCCGCCCCTCACATCACCGGGTAAGAGGAGACTTTATTGTAAAGGAGAGAGCAGTACGGAGGCTCCACCTAGATCCCCCATCATCTGATAAACACATAGAAACAATGTATTCAGTCAGTGTGTGTGTTTCCTACAGATGGATCCAGTAATGGGAACCCACCAGAGAGATGTCCCCGTCCTCTGTATTCCCGGGATTCCACACAGGAAGGTCACACCATCCCCCACCATCATCAGGTAGATGAGGAACAATCTCTGATAGTATCATTAGGATCTGTACATTATCTGCATTGTTACCATTGATGTCATTTTTATTATATATTCAGAGTGGAAACCTGAGAGATTCTAAAGTTGAGGTTAAAGAAGAGATAAAAGAGGAGGATGATGAGGATGGGGTGATGGAGGAGTCGGAGTTTCTAAAGGAACACAAAGATCTGTACCAGGACACCATGGAGGAGTCATCCAGCTACAGAAACCCACCAGAGAGATGTCCCCGTCCTCTGTATTCCCGGGATTCCACACAGGAAGGTCACACCATCCCTCACCATCATCAGGTAGATGACTGACAATTATTGGTAGTTCTGATTTATACACAGTATGTTTGTTACAATGAATGTTTTATTATATATTTAGAGTGGAATCCTCGGGGATGATAATATTGATGTTAAAGAAGAGTATAAAGAGGAGGATGAGGAGTATGGAGTGATGGAGGAGTTTTCAGAAGGACACAAGGATATGATGGAGCCACCTAATACCAGGAACCCACCAGAGAGATGTCCCCGTCCTCTGTATTCCCGGGATTCCACACAGGAAGGTCACACCATCCCTCACTGTTACAAGGTTGGTGGAGCAGACTGAGAATCTAGAACATGGACTCATGGAGATGATGTGTGGATTTTTTAAGTGACCTTATAGTTTTCTGATGATATTTTCTCTCATTTTCTTGGTTTAGAGTGGAGATCCAATTGATATGAAAGTTGAGATTAAAACAGAAGAAGAAGAGAGGTATGTGAGGGATGATCAGCAGTCTATGGAGGAGGATGGAATAACGGGGACATTTATAGAGGAGGACACTCCTACAGAGATCAGCACAGGTGGATCATTAACACTAAATACATTCCTCCACCCATACTGCTCACTGATTGGTCCAGAGTAGGGCGGGGACTGGGTGATATCATCCTGTAATCCCCTGGTCACTTTCCTGAGCTGTGTTCCCAGTCCTGTATTCCTGTATTTCTCTCGGATAATCTTCCTTCTCTGTGCTGCAGACACAATTTATGTCTCTAGACTGGATTTATGGAGATTCTGGGTTTCAGCTGGAAGCGTAATGTTGATTTTCACCATAGGAGTTACCAGAGCTAGGCACCTGGGGTATGTTCTTCGGGTTTTCTGCCCCATGCCTGGGTCTAGTAAGATCTCTGACAGAACAATTCTCCCGGGGTTACTTGCTCTGTTATTTGCTGGCTGTGTCGGGTGGAGGGATATGTCTGTATAGTCTCACACCCAAGTCACTGAGTGCAGTCTCAGGAGATGGGAGGCAGCGGTGTGGGACCTCTGCAACTTGTCTCATGTGAACATTTAGAGTGGGTGTAAACCCTCCATATACCCAGTGAAATGATTGGCCTCAGGGGATACACAGAGATGAAACTGTAACGCTTCTGCGTTTCTTATATGGTGTGGATTTTCAGCTGCAGAAATAGTTCCACGTCAGTAGTCATGTAAGAGATATGCTGAGATACCATTCCCAACCTCAATGACTCATCATGTGTGGAAGGTCTTATTTCAGCCAGTAAATACACACAATTAGCAAGCTGGTTCCTAGTGTGACTTTATGTATGTGGTAACACAATGATGAGGGTTTGAGGGATAGGTTGAGTGAAGGTGGTAGGTGATAGACACTTGAAGGTGAGACAGTAGCAGATGGATGCAGGAAGGTTTAGCAGTCATGTATGGTAGCAGGTGGACATACAAGAGTGATCAACCCAGTGCAGGAAAGTAGCAGTAGCCTCAAGAGCTAGCAATCTAGTTATGCAGATGTGATAAACAGTCTTTACTATGCAGAGCTAGATAGTGTAAGCTTAGTATAAGTTTATAGAGAATTCCCCTGCGGGGTACTTAGCACTATTAGCGATACAGCCGAAGGGTGGTTCAGGAGAGGCGGATGATCCAGTAGCGGGATACAGGGATCAGCGCAGCGAGGTTCCGTCAGCGAGGTGAGCTTGCAAGCATGGAAGCTTCAAGCAAGGTTAGCATCCAGGTAAGGGTGTTTGAACGAACACATGTGAGTGAGAACCGGCGCTTTAAATAGCCATCTAGTCCGGCGCTGGGTGATGACAGCTCCAGTCTTAAAGGTGTATGCGCACCTTTCCAAAAGTAAATGGTGGGGCGCATACACTTGTGGAAAGTGTAATTTAGGGTACCAAAGGTACCGGAACATTACAATACCCCCCCCTTAAGGCCTGCTCCTGAAGGCCTCTGGAGCTGGTTTGTCTGGGTATCTCGCATGAAAATTGCGGATTAATCTAGGGGCATGTATTTCAGAGGTGTTTAGCCAGGTGTCGTCTTGGGGCCCATAGTTCTTCCATCTAACCAAGTACTGAAGTCTTCTTCTGTAGATACGAGAATCCAGAATCTCTTTTATCTCGTATTCTTGTCCACCTTCAACTTGTACAGGAGGGGGAGGTGGAATATTAGGCCTTATTCCTTGGTCCGGAACATGGGGTTTTAGTAGCGACACATGGAAAATGGGATGGATTTTTAGGTCCATTGGCAATGTAAGCTGCACTGCAGCTTTTCCAATAAGTTTCTTGATTGGGAAAGGTCCCAAGAACAGAGGTCCAAGCTTTTTGCTAGGGATCTCCAGTCTCAAGTTTTTTGTTGAGAGCCAAACGAGGTCCCCGATAGTATACTGTGGAGAAGGTCTTCTACGAAGATCATAGTACTTCTTTTGTTGACTGTGAGCGTGTGCAATGGTAGTATTTAGTAAACCCAGAGAATCCTTTATTTGGGTAAGATAGTCTGAGGCTACTGGGTTATTTGAAGGAAGGATGCGTGGAGGGAGAATAGAGGGATGGAACCCATAGTTCAAGTAGAACGGACTCTGCTTGGTTGTACTGTGGGTTGCGTTGTTGTAGGCAAATTCTGCCAGGGGGAGAAGATCCAACCAATCATCCTGTTGGTAAGAAGTGTAACAACGTAAATACTGCTCGATGCATTGGTTGACTCTTTCAGTCTGTCCGTTGGTCTGCGGATGGTAAGGAGAAGTGAGCTTCCGCTCAATCCGTAGTATGTGACATAGTTCTTGCCAGAATTTAGAAATAAATTGGGATCCACGGTCAGACAGAAGAGTTTTTGGGATACCATGTAATCTGAAGACATGTTTCATCAGGAGTTCTGCCGTTTGTTTGGACGAAGGTAGTCTGCGAATAGCAATGAAATGTGCCATCTTTGTCAGATGGTCCACTGACACCAAGATGGTATTAAATCCTTTGGAAGGAGGCAATTCTACGATGAAGTCCAATGACAAAACCTCCCATGGAGTTTGGGGCATTGGTAGACTGCATAGTAGACCGGATGGTCTCGTAGTGTCAATTTTGGACCTGGCACAGACATTGCATGAAGAGACGAATTTTTGTATAGATGTTTTCATGTCAGGCCACCAGAATTGTCGAGAAATCAAATTGAAAGTCTTTGTCATACCCATATGTCCTGCCATAGGCACATCATGCGATAATTCCAAGATCTTGGTGCGTAGGGTAGGTGGTATGTAAAGTTTGTCGTTGTAGTAGAGGAAGCCTTCTGCATCAGTATTTAGTTGTGGTGGGGGTGAATCCAAACTTATACCATGCAGAACCTCTTCCTTTAAGGAACGGACAACTCCAATAATGCGTTTGTGAGGTATTATAGGAACGGAAGGGATTTCAAAGTAGTTTTCTTCAGTTAGTCGTGATAGTGCATCCGCCTTTTTGTTCTTATCTGCAGGTGTGTAGGTCTCTAGGAAGTTAAACCTTAGAAAGAATAGTGACCATCGTACCTGTCGATGCGAGAGAGTTTTGCTAGTCTGAAGATATTGGAGGTTTTTATGGTCCGTGTATATAATTATTGGTAATTGGGTGCCTTCGAGTAAATGTCGCCAATTCTCCAGAGCCAATTTTATAGCAAGCAGTTCCTTTTCACCCACGGGGTAATTTATCTCGGGACTGCTCATGGATTTAGAAAAAAAAGCGACTGGATGAAGTGGTGAAGTGTGGGTAGGTCGTTGGGAGAGTATTGCTCCTACTGCCATGTTTGACGCATCTACCTCCAGAATGTATTGGAGGGATGGGTCTGGATGGCGTAATATGGGAGCGGAAGTAAACCTTGTCTTTAACAAGTGGAAAGCCTTATTTGCTTCTTCTGACCATTTAAATGGTATTTTTATGCTAGTGAGCTGTGTGAGGGGTCTCACAATAGCAGAAAAGTTTTTTATGAACTTCCTGTAGAAATTTGAAAATCCCAGGAATCGCTGTAGCGCCTTGCGTGTAGTTGGTGTAGGCTAATCCTGAATGCAGGATATTTTACTCATGTCCATCTCGATTCCTGTTTTGGATATGATGTAGCCTAGAAAGAGTACCTCATCTTTATGGAACAAGCATTTCTTCAGCTTCACATAAAGGTTATGTGCAAGCAATCTCGATAATACTAGTCTTACATGTCTTATGTGTTCAGACAGGGATCGTGAATATATAAGTATATCGTCCAGATATACCACAACACAGACATCTAGTAAGTCTTTAAAAATATTGTTTATAAATCGTTGGAAAACTGCAGGGGCATTGCATAGGCCGAATGGCATCACAAGATATTCGAACAATCCGTATCTAGTTCTGAATGCAGTCTTCCACTCGTGTCCATCACGGATTCGAATGAGATTGTATGCTCCTTTCAGGTCTAATTTTGAAAAATAGGTAGCTCCATGCACCTGCTCAATGAGCTCAGGGATAAGCGGTAGAGGATAGCGATCTTTTATTGTGATGGCATTCAATTTCCTGTAGTCGATGATAGGTCTGAGACTTGAATCTTTATTGCGAACAAAAAAGAGTCCTGCTGCTGTAGAAGAAGTGGAAGGTCTAATAAAACCTTTTTCCAAGTTCTCATCCAAATAGGTTTTGAGATGGGCAAGTTCATCCTGTGAAAGAGGATAAACATGACCGAACGGCAATTTGCTATTTGGGAGTAGATCAATGCTACAATCATAGTCTCGATGAGGAGGTAATATTTGAGCATTTTTCTCAAGAAAAACCTCAGAAAGATCCTGATAACATAGTGGTGCAATCTCATCTGTCACCACAGACAGAATCTTCCCGGAAAACGGGAGGTTACACGTATCCTCGCAATACCAAGAAGGGAAGGTCAAGGACCGTTTCTTCCAATCTATGGTTGGTTGGTGTGTGTGTAACCAGGGAAGTCCCAACACAATGGGAAAGTGGGGTTAAGGTATTAAATCGAAGGTAGAAGTCTCCCTATGAGACTCGTTAATAGTGACTAGAAGTGGTTGTGTTTGATCGGTGATCGGACCAGAGGATAACGGAACACCGGTAATAAGACTTACTGAGACAGGTTTGAGTTTAGAAATAATAGGAATTTTATTTAAAGCAGCAAAACATATATCCATATAATTTCCACAAGATCCTGTGTCAATCATGGCCTTAGTAGTAATCCTGTTCTGGTCCCACTGTAATGTCAAAAAAACAGAAATGTAGGGGTTTGTGAATGAAGTTGTCAATCCTCCTAGGGAGACATGTGAACACTCACCCTTCTTTTTGTTGACTAGGGGACAGACGTTTATCTTGTGATCCGGGGATGCACAGTACAAGCAGAGATTTTCATTTCGTCTTTTGGCTTTTTCCATAGTTGATAGCGGTGGGCGTATGGTTCCTATCTCCATAGGAACGGGGTCAACGGCCAGACTCCGAGAGGAAACGGATAATGGCATTCCCATCTTTTCAGCCTTTCTTTCTCGTAGTCTTCTATCTATGGTAATACTGAGTTGTATTAGTGTATCCAGGGTTTTTGGCAGATCCGCTCGGGCGAGCTCGTCCTTAACGGCTTCTGATAGGCCAAGCCTAAATTGGGTTTTCAGAGATGCATCATTCCATTCTGAATCAAGGGTCCATCTCTTGAACTCTGCGACAAAGTCTTCTACAGGCCTCCCTCCTTGTTTCAAGGACCTTAACTGAAGATCAGCAGTACTCTGCCTATTGGGGTCATCATATAGGCTAGTGAGCTCTGCCAGGAACAAGGCATAGGAGTTGAGAAGCTGGTCGTTTTTCTCAAAAAGAGAATCTGCCCAGGCTCGAGGATCGTTTGATAGGTAAGAAATAATAGTACAAACCTTAATGTGATCAGTAAGGTAGGTACGAGGTTTTAGCAAAAAAAGTAACTCACATGCGTTTTTAAATTCGCGAAATTTTTTGCGATCGCCTGTAAATACCAAAGGGGGATTTATCTTGGGTTCAGGGGACTGAGCAGAGGTAAGTTGTGTCAGTCTAATTACCTGCTGCGACAGAGCCTGATTGTCTTCTTTTAATTCAGCAAGTGCGTGTATTAACGCAGATACTTGCTGTTTTAATTGTGTCACCTGAGTGGTTATTTCTGCTGAATCCATTTTTTGGTTCGTTCAATCTGTAACGCTTCTGCGTTTCTTATATGGTGTGGATTTTAAGCTGCAGAAATAGTTCCACGTCAGTAGTCATGTAAGAGATATGCTGAGATACCATTCCCAACCTCAATGACTCATCATGTGTGGAAGGTCTTATTTCAGCCAGTAAATACACACAATTAGCAAGCTGGTTCCTAGTGTGACTTTATGTATGTGGTAACACAATGATGAAGGTTGAGGGATAGGTTGAGTGGAGGTGGTAGGTGACAGACACTTGAAGGTGAGACAGTAGCAGATGGATGCAGGAAGGTTTAGCAGTCATGTATGGTAGCAGATGACAGAGTAGCAGGTGGACATACAAGAGTGATCAACCCAGTGCAGGAAAGTAGCAGTAGCCTCAAGAGCTAGCAATCTAGTTATGCAGATGTGATAAACAGTCTTTACTATGCAGAGCTAGATAGTGTAAGCTTAGTATAAGTTTATAGAGAATTCCCCTGCGGGGTACTTAGCACTATTAGCGATACAGCCGAAGGGTGGTTCAGGAGAGGCGGATGATCCAGTAGCGGGATACAGGGATCAGCGCAGCGAGGTTCCGTCAGCGAGGTGAGCTTGCAAGCATGGAAGCTTCAAGCAAGGTTAGCATCCAGGTAAGGGTGTTTGAACGAACACATGTGAGTGAGAACCGGCGCTTTAAATAGCCATCTAGTCCGGCGCTGGGTGATGACAGCTCCAGTCTTAAAGGTGTATGCGCACCTTTCCAAAAGTAAATGGTGGGGCGCATACACTTGTGGAAAGTGTAATTTAGGGTACCAAAGGTACCGGAACATTACAGAAACAAATCCTCCTACATAAGTTCAAACTTTATAATCAGTTACAGCAAACAGTTTTTTCCTTTTGGAAAAAGGTTTTTACAAGACTAAATAAAAGCTGATCATTGTAAGCACCCCTGTCATTGGTAAATGGTCTGCCCCATCCCAGTAACTGATACATTCTGCTTTAGAGTTGGAGCTTTTTATAGAACAGATTTACTGGCCAGATCACCAGATGAACATATAAGAAATCCTAAAAAGGAAAACTAACATCACATCTAAGAATCGATAAGCTGCAATATAATAAATATTTTCTTTGGGTTTAATGTCTTACATTACAAATATTTATATTTTCCGTCAGCCAATCCAGTAGGAGGTTTATGTCACTGGTGCATGCTGGGGGAGGAAATAAATATTTGGGACAGGCCATGTGCTCGCTCTCTTCCCCTGGGATGAGGTGTAGGGAGGGGCTGCTGGATGGAGCTCTGCTGTTAGGTCCATTAGCCTGTTTTGGGGCCTAACATGTGCTGAAGTGGTTGTGAAGCTGTCCTGCCTGGTCTGGAGGAAGCTGTGCCAAGGAGGAGACCCAGGGGAGGCCCCTTGCTGGAGGGAGTCATGAAGAAGGCCGGTCTATAAGGAGGGCCTGGTGACTCACTTGGAGGACGCACTGAAATTTGGGAATGTGCTTACAGTGTTGCTCAGTCGGTTTATAGGTACTGACACTGTGAGAGTAGACCTTGATCTGCAGAATCTGTAAGTGATCTGCCATGGCATCTGCACTACATACTCTATGTTGTACATTACGTACTCCTGACCCCTGCACAATATACTCTATGGTGTACATTACATACCCATGCACTATATACTCTATGGTGTACATTACACACTCCTGACCCCTGCACTACATTACACACTCCTGACCCCTGCACTATATACTCTATATTGTACAAAACATACACCTGACCCTGCACTATATACTCTATGTTGTAGATTACATTCATATGACCCTGCACTATATATGTTGGTACATTACGTACTCCTGACCCCTGTACTATATATTCTGTTGTACATTACATACTCCTGACCCCTGCACTATATACTCTGTTGTACATTACATATTCCTAACCCCTGCACTTTATACTCCTGACCCCTGCACTATATACTCTATATTGTACATTACATACTACTGCACTATATACTCTATTGCAGGGCTTCCCAAACTTTTTTGGGCCGAGACCCACTTATGAATACAGATTTTTTTCGGGACCCACTTGCTTGTAATTGAATTTTAAAGCGCTACAGAATTAAGGTATAGCGTGCCCCCTTTCAATGCAGAGAGACCAGCGTGCACCCTTTCAATGCAGAGAGACCAGCGTGCACCCTTTCAATGCAGAGAGACCAGCGTGCACCCTTTCAATGCAGAGAGACCAGTGTGCACCCTTTCAATGCAGAGAGACCAGTGTGCACCCTTCAATGCAGAGATACCAGCATGCCCCTTTTCAATGCAGAGATGCCAGAATGCCCCCTTTCAATGCAGAGATGCCAGAATGCCCCCTTTCAATGCAGAGATGCCAGCGTGCCCCCTTTCAATGCAGAGACGCCAGCAAGCCCCCTTTCAATTCAGAGATGCCAGCATGCCCCCTTTCAATGCAGAGATGCCAGCATGCCCCCTTTCAATTCAGAGATGCCAGCATGCCCCCTTTCAATGCAGAGATGCCAGCATGCCCCCTTTCAATTCAGAGATGCCAGCGTGCCCCCTTTCAATTCAGAGATGCCAGCGTGCCCCCTTTCAATTCAGAGATGCCAGCAAGCCCCCTTTCAATTCAGAGATGCCAGCAAACCCCCTTTCAATGCGAAGTTGCCAGCATGCCCCCTTTCAATGCAGAGATGCCTGCATGCCCCCTTTCAATGCAGAGATGCCTGCATGCCCCCTTTCAATGCAGAGATGCCTGCATGCCCCCTTTCAATGCAGAGATGCCTGCATGCCCCCTTTCAATGCTGAGATGCCAGCATGCCCCATTTCAATGCAGAGATACCAGCATCATCATCCTCAAAATCAACCCAAAGACCATCAGCTCATCTTGTATAAAGGGAGGGATTGGTATAGGCATGGCACAGGTGATGGTATAGGCATGGCACAGGTGATGGTATAGGCATGGCACAGTAGGTACAGGCATGGCACAGTAGGTACAGGCATGGCACAGTATGTACAGGCATGGCACAGTATGTACAGGAATGGCACAGTATGTACAGGCATGGCATAGTAGTAGGTACAGGCATGGCACAGTAGGTACAGGCATGGCACAGTAGGTATATGTACAGGCATGGCTCAGTATGTACAGGCATGGCACAGTAGGTATAGGCATGTCACAGTATGTACAGGCATGGCACAGCACTGCTACTTACCCACTGCAGCGGCTTCAATCACTTACCTGCTGTCCTGGGCAGTGGGCTGGATCGCTGGCTTGACTCCCGTCACTCCACACTCCGGCGCGCTGCTCCTCTCTTCACTGACGGCGGCGGAACGGGCGGGAAGGTGACTGAGTCGGACGGTGCGTGCATCAGTCACCGCCCCCAGCGACGTCAGATGGGAACCCCACCCCCCCCCAGCAATACGTCCGGTGCCCAGGGCCGGACTGGGAATAAAAACCAGCCCTGGAAATAATTTCATACCAGCCCCATAGCATTATTATACCGGCCCAACAGCATAGCATCATTATTTTCCTATTCCTAAAAGGGAAAACCATGCACATTTTAAAGTACATGTGAAGCATGTATTATATGTAGATAAGACAGATATGAAATGACATAGTGTTATATATATATATATATATATATATATATAGATGCATACATACATACATACTGTACATAAGAGCAAATTCCAGGTAAAAGTGGAGCAATTATCAAAAACAGTCCACTTATTGCGATGGTGATATATTACTGGTGGTGGTGAGGGGGTGGGATCGGTGGCAGCGGTGGTGGTGGTGAGGGGGGTGGGAATCGGTGGTGAGGGGGGTGGGATCGGTGGCAGCAGTGGTGGTGGTGAGGGGGGTGGAATCGGTGGCAGCGGTGGTGGTGATGAGGGGGGTGGGATCGGTGGCAGCAGTGGTGGTGATGAGGGGGGTGGGATCGGTGGCGGTGGTGGTGATGAGGGGGTTAGGATCGGTGGTGGTGGTGGTTGGATCGGTGGCAGCGGTGGTGGTGAGGGGGGTGGGATCGGTGGCAGCGGTGGTGGTGGTGAGAGGGATGGGATCGGTGGCAGCGGTGGTGGTGGTGAGGGGGGTGGGATCGGTGGCAGCGGTGGTGGTGGTGAGGGGGGTGGGATCGGTGGCAGCGGTGGTGGTGGTGAGGGGGGTGGTATCGGTGGCAGCGGTGGTGGTGATGAGGGGGTGGGATCGGTGGCAGCGGTGGTGGGGATGAGGGGGGTGGGATCGGTGGCAGCGGTGGTGGTGGCTGGGAGGGGGCAGTGGAGAGCCGTATAGGGAGACAGTATGGGGGGCAGCATGATGGGAGGGGGACAATGGAGGACAGTATGGGGGGAGGGGGCAGTATGGGGCGGGGGGAGCAGAGTGACAGTCAGTTGGACACCTGGAACACTATACTTGCTGGGTAGTGTATTTCCTGACACTCTGCTGTGGCAGAGATTGTGTTTGTATCTACTTGAGCGGCCTCGGGGCAGGGAGCATTTCTCCTACCTGACCAACGGCAGGAACAGCTTTGAAACAAGAAGCGGGAGTTGAAGCCGGAGTCGAGGGGGCGGAGCTGGGAGGCGGTCCTAGGAACAGATGA
Source organism: Pelophylax lessonae (assembly GCF_965119305.1). NCBI lineage: Eukaryota > Metazoa > Chordata > Amphibia > Anura > Ranidae > Pelophylax > Pelophylax lessonae. The sequence continues at coordinate 25,865,064 of NC_138770.1, forward strand.
CTACTTGTCAACATCGTAAATACAACTAGTGCCAGGCTGGATAGGAGGTCCGGTGGGGAGGCATATGGTAGAAATGATCCCGCCCCTGCAGCCACTGAGAGCCCTGCAGGAGCCAGAAGGAGAATGGAGGAGATTGGTTCTCCTATATGTCGCCCCTCCTGCCCGCCTATACACCCTCGTGCTAGCTGTATCCACAGTGTGGACAAGTGACAAGCAGTTATCCGTACCTAGGACCGCCCCCAGCTCCGCCCACAGCCTCGGCTAAGGCAAGCTATGTTCAAACTTGACAGAGGACCTGTGCGGGCCCCCTGCAGGCTGCTATAATTACGCCACTGTGTCGTACACAAGGAGGGGAAGAAGGAGAAGAGGACTTTGATGCTCCTCCCCTCTGTCTCAGCTCACGGCGCATCGTCCCGCTCTTCTGTGCACCCGGCCACCGCGCCCCTAGTGGGCGTATTAAATGGTCATTTTTTTTTTTTTCCCTCACTGCTGATCTGACTGCTCCGTTGTCGACGACCCACTCAGACCCACAGTTTGGGAAGTCCTGCTCTATTGTGTACATTACACACTCCTGACCCCTGCACTATATCCTCTATATTGTACATGACATACACCTGACCCTGCACTATATACTCTATGTTGTACATTACATACTCCTGACCCCTGCACTATAAACTCTCTGTTGTACATTACATATATATGACCCTGCATTATATACTTTATGTTGTACATTACGTACTCCTGACCCTGCACAATATACTTTGTACTCTATTACATATTTCTAACCCCTGCACTATATACTCTATGTTGTAAATTACATACTCCTGGGGGGCGTGGCCTGAAGCTACATGTGAGCGGACGTGTGTGAGCAGAGCTCTCCCGGCCGACATCCGATTCTGCTATCCTGCTACCACATAGTCGAGCGGTAACCCCCTCTGTCACCTATGGACACATCCCTGATACTCACCCCGCCATGTCCCCGCCAAAGAAACCAGCAGCGAAACTAGATAAATTCCGGGGCCTAGAGGGAGGCGTGCATGCCCAAGATGGCGGACCGCCACCCTCCATTCCCGCCGCGGCCGCGCCAGGGATCGATCAGGTTGCCATCCTTGCGGCCATCACGGATTGCAAAGCCTCTTTAACATCAAAAATAGAGGAAATCAAGATCGATATCTCCCTACTGCGACAGGATTTCCAGAAGCTGCGGGGGAGGGTGACAGAGGCAGAGGGACGCATATCCAGAGTGGAGGATGATCTCCCCCCAGTCCAGAACGCTGTTGAACAGGCCTCTAGATACATTGCCTACTTATTACACAAGCAGGATGACCTTGAGAATAGGGCCCGACGCAACAATATTCATTTCATAGGGCTGCCGGAAGACACAGAGGGGGCCTCTCCTGCTACCTTTCTGGAAGAACTCCTGGTTAAATCTTATGGTAGGGAGGCCTACTCTCAGGCTTTTGTTGTTGAAAGGGCACATCGCATGCCAGCCAAGAAACCCCCCTCCAGGTGTCCCCCCCTTGGGTCTTCATTGCACGCTTTTTGAACTTCAGAGACAGGGATGCGATTCTATGCCTATCATGAGAGCGAGGTAACATCCCTCTGAACAACCATCATATCCTGGCCTTCCCAAATTTCTCCGCTGAAGTCCAGAAACAATGCAGCCGTTTCGGAGATGTTAAAAAGCGCCTCAGGACCCGCAACCTTTAAATACTCTATGCTGTACCCTGCCAGGCTGCGTGTGATTGGAGAGGACAGAGTTCACTTTTTTGAGGATCCGGACGCCCCTGTAGCCTGGCTGGACCGCTTACCGTGAGTACCCCCTGTAATGCTTGTGCTCTACCCCATAACTTGCCTGGAGACTTTGCCCGGTCTGTACTTACCTGTCCCCCTGTGTTGCGACGCACCCCTTACATGGATCCTGGACTAGGAATATACATGGGGGAACCTCATGCCCATAACTTTCCCCTCTTCTACCCATGCTTTTGGTGATGGTGTGTTCTGTTCAATGCCTCTCCTCGAACTCTAGGAATCCATCAGCTGCCTTGCGGCCTCAGTGTGACTGTTATTGTGGGGTTCAGTACCATCCTTTGTCTCCTTCCTTCTCCCCCCCCCCCTTTCTTTCGCTTATGACTCCACACTTCCCTGCTCTACCTTGATCTTTCCCTAGACGCTGCCCACCATGCTATGCTGGAACGTTCCCTTGCTTATTGGCCGGGAGGCCACTCTGCCCGCATAAGGAATTGTGTTCCTTCCCACTGGAATCTGCTCACCAAAATGTCCTGACCCTGGGACTACTCTTCGGAGATTGTTTGCCCCCTGAACTCGCAGCTCTTCCACCCACCTTTTGGGGTCCTATTTTACTGCTGGGCCACCCATGGGTGCTAGGTCCTGTTGTCCTACTTTTTTCATTTTTCTTTTGTACCTGGTTTTGGGTTTTATGCCCACACAAGTTGGGGTGTGTGTTGGGCTGGATGGGGGGTTGGGATAACTGTTTTTGAGTTTTGTACTACACCTTTTGTCTTTACCTTTGTTACTACTGTCTTACATTGTATTGTTCATTTGCCATGGTATCATGCTTTGGATTATGCACTGCAGGTGTGGGCTGTGCCTGTCCTGGGGTATCTTGATCCTCCTATGCCACCAGATTCTACTATCCATGTGATATGGCTCCGTTAACCATACTCGCCTGGAACTTACGCGGCCTACGAGATAAAGTTAAACAAACTGTTGTATTTTCCTACCTCAAGGAGCAGAGGGCGGTTATTGTTGCCCTGGTGGAGACTCATGCTGAGGGTAACCTGTTGGGCTCCCTATGCCGTCCATGGGTAGGGTGGTCCTTCTACACGTCACACTCCTCATATTCCAGGGGTGTCACGCTGCTCATATCTCGGTCTGTGGTCTTTGATACTCAAGAGGTGGTGATGGACCCCTAGGGCAGGTATATTTTTGTCTGGTAGGATAGGTGGGCACGCAATCCTTTTACTGGCCTGGTATGTACCTCCTCCTTTTAGTGCTGTGCTCCTGGCTGAGGGAATGGCTTTCATGTCTAGGTTCCCATCCCTCCCTGATATATGGATGGGCGACTTTAACATGGTACCCAACCCCTGTCTGGATAGGATGGGTCTGCCCGACTCCCCAGTCTACCCTGATAGAGTTACCCAATTTCACAGACTGCTTAGTAGTTTTCAACTCCTAGACTCCTGGAGGTGCCTGCATCCCAACATTAGAACGTACTCCTGTTTCTCGGCCACCCATTCCACCATGTCCAGAATAGACTCCATCTGGATCTCCCAGGCCCTTTCGCCCAGGCTCTGCTGTGCTCGTTTTGGACCACGTCTGCTGTCAGATCATACCTCATACTTAATAGGGCTGTCCCCGTTTACCGACCCTCAACAACATCATTGGCGTCTGAACCTTTTTTTGGCTCAAGACCGTCCCTGACATTGACTCATTGACCGCTGAATTGGACTTTTTCTTTAGTGCTAACGTTGACTCTGCGACCCCCTCTGCTGTGTGGGAAACCTTCAAGGGACACGCCCGACTGCTCCTTTCTTCGCCCATCGCCAGGCACAAATGGGCGTCGAGGGCTGACCTGCCACGAGCCGAGCAACAACTAGCTGACTTAGAAACCAGATATGCCCAGTCTCCCTCGTCGGACTTACTGTCCCAGCTCCATCTCCAAACTCAGGCCCTAGATCATCTTTGCCAGGAACAGGCTAATCGCAAGTTATTTTTCAGCAGACAACGGGTGTTTGAACATGGGGTGCGGGCAAATTGTTGGCATACTTAGCACACATGGACGCTAGACCCCCTGTGGTAATCACACTTCTCTCCTCGGTGTTGGGGGACTCATCGGTTCCATCGGCCGTGGCAGAGGTGTTTGCCTCATACTTCAGTGAGGTATACTCCTCCAAGGTTGATTATGATCCGTCTGATCTTGCCAGGCTGCTGGATACCCTCGAGTTTCCCACGCTGACTCCTGCGCAGGTTGAGATGCTCGAGGCTCCTATCTCGGTTGATGAGATAGTCGTTGCTATCTCGTGTTTCGCGAGGGCTAAGGCTCCTGGTTCTGATGGCCTACCGATGGAGTTTTACTCCCATTTCTCTGAGACCACGGCACCTCATTTGCTCGGGGTGTATGAGGCAGCCTTTGATGCAGGTACATTGCCTGACTCAATGCGCGAGGCTTTGATCGTCTTAATTCCAAAACCGGGCAAGGACCCATCGCTACCCGGAGTCCTACAGGCCTATCTCTTTGCTTCAAAGCGATATCAAAATTCTAGCCAAGATACTTGCCTTGATTCTCAACACGGTGATCCTCTCCCTCATACACTCCGACCAGACGGGCTTCATGCCGGCTAAAAACACAGCTTTTAATACCAGACGTTTGTTCATGAACCTTCAAGCTGCCCACGATTGTGTGGGCACAAGGGTCGTGGTGACACTGGACGCTGCGAAAGCCTTCGACTCAGTTGAGTGGCTTTACCGATGGCAATGCCTTCCCGGATTCAGATTCGGCCCGAATTTTGTTAAATGGTTTACTATCCTGTATAACCAACCGAGAGCCCGGGTGGTGGCTAACGGTTGGACATCCCAGCCGTTCCCCCTGTCCCTTGGCACACAACAGGGTTGTCCCATCTCCCCATTGTTGTACGCACGGGCGGTTGAGCCCCTCACAATGGCCATACGTTCAGACCCGGGTATACGCGGTTTACGTCGAAGGGACTTACGCGGATGACATGTTACTATACCTGGTGGATCCAGGTCCCTCCCTGCAGCGAGCCCTTCTTGTGATACAGCAATTTGGTAACTTTTCGGGCCTGTCAGTCAACTGGGATAAGTCTCTTATCCTTCCCCTTGACAGTTTTTCTCCGTCGGCGGACAAGGTGGCTCTCCCCCCTATCCTGGGTTGCCATATTCAAGCACTTGGGTGTGCATGTAACCAGGTCTCTCACTGACTATATTCCCTTAAAGAGGTTGTAAACTCGTAAAAAAAATTTTTTTTTTAAACCTGTAAGAGAAACACAAAATGAGCTAGTATGCATCGCATACTAGCTCATTATGAAATACTTACCTTAGAACGAGCCCCCGCCGTGCCGCCCGCTCATCTGTATGACGGGCGACATATCCAGTCGCCCATCTTCCGGGATCGCGGCATCCGGCCATCTGATTGGCCGGAGCCACGGTGACGTCACTCCCGCGCACGCGCACGTGAGCCGACAGTCACGGCGCGGGGCTCTGAAGAAACAGCACCAGCGGCCGTTCCTTCAGAGCGCATGCGCCAGTGACGTTACTGGCTGCATGTAAGGTAAATATCTCCTAAACGATGCATGTTTAGGATATATTTACAGTACCTATAGGTAAGCCTTATCATAGGCTTACCTATAGGTAAAAGTGTCAGAGGAGGGTTTACTTCCTCTTTAAATATTGAACCTCTATTTGATCTGGTCAAGATATTATCTCTCGGCTCAATTGTCCCATTTCTTTCACTTGGACAAACAGGACTCGGACAGGTATGTGGCGTTGGTTTGTTGCGGAGAGGAATCGTGGCTCCCACACCCGTTCTGTGATCTGCTTCGGGGAGTTGGCGGCTCTCCGGCGTCTGCTGCCCGTGGCGGTCTTTTGTTCCAACACAGACGGATCTGGGACTTGGCGATATCCAAAACCGGGGACACTGGGTTCCACTCAATGACTCCCCTGTGGCGCAATCGTCACTTACCAGAATTTCTCCATATTTCTGACCCGGGTATCTGGCTTGCCAAGGGTATTTATTTACTATCACATGTCATCTCAGGTGGCGCCATCAAACCGTTTCCCCAGGATCAAGAGGAATTTCAGCTCCCGGCCTCTATGCGATTTTACTTCATGCAGGTCACCCATGCCCTTCGGGCGCAATTTATTAACCATCCCCCTGCTTTACCCTCAGTTAAGCTACTGGACGTGCTTAGAGTTTAGGATCACCACAAACTAATTTCCCAACTGTATGATATACTGGGTACCAAGCAGACGACCGACCTGGCGTATGGTGTTCGGGGATCCTGGGTGGGGGATGTTGGGGAGCTGGAGGAGGAAGACTGGTGTGATGCATTGGAGGCCTGCACCTTTGTGTCCCTGAAACTTTCGGATCGGCTCACACAAATCTATATCACCCACAGATCGTACCTCACTCTGGTGAGGATGGCCAGGTTTGACTCCTCTCGCTCCTCTGCGTGCCCCAGATCTGTGCGCTCCCCGAGTACGTTTGGACATATGCTATGGCACTGCCCATTCGTGTAGGGTTTCTGGACACAGGTTGTCCAGTTCCTCCACGACCTCATGGGCTGCCCGGTCTCCCTGGATTCTAAGATGTGCATCCTTGGGATTTTCCCCGATGAAGACATAGATAAATATACACTCCACTTTCTCTGTGAAACTCTGTTCACCGCTAGGAAATTGATAGCCCTAAAGTGGATGCAGTCATCTCCACCCACTCTGTCTTCGTGGTTAGCGGCTGTCAATGCCACTCTCCCATAAAAAAATGCTAATAGAGGATGTCCAAGACAATATAATAAGATTTGGGACAGATGGCTCGAAGCCCCTGCCACATGCACCTCCTGATCACGGCTGTTTGGTTTAGTGGCGGCTTGACCTTACTGTGCCCTTGGGCTCTCTCCCGCACCCGCAGTGCGTGCTTAGCTTGTTGTTCTACAATTGTTGGATTGATACTGCATTATCCTGCTGCAGGCCTGTGTTGCTGGTATTACCAATCTTTCTCGATAATGGTGCTCCCCCCCCTGTTCCTAAGGACGGGGGGGGGGGGGGTGGGGTGGCTGCAATATTATACGCCTGTTTGACTGTTTACTTTCTGTACCATTGGTTTCAGTAATGTTTTCAATGACAGTGATTGTCCCTTTTTTCTGCTTTTGTTATGTACCTAACTCAATAAAGGTTTATTTGTTTTAAAAAAAAAAAATTACGTACTTCTGACCCCTGCACTATATACTCTATGTTGTACATTACATACTACTGCACTATATACTCTATGTTGTACATTACATATACCTGACCCTGCACTATATACTCTGTTGTACATTACGTACTCCTGACCCCTGCACTACATTACACACTCCTGACCCCTGCACTATATACTCTATATTGTACATTACATACACCTGACCCCTGCACTATATACTCTATGTTGTACGTAACATTACATATATATGACCCTGCACTATATACTCTGTTGTACATTACACACTCCTCACTCCTGCACTATATACTCTATGACTATGTTGTACATTACATATAGATGACCCTGCACTATATACTCTATGTTGTACATTACGTACTCCTGACCCCTGCACTATATACTCTATATTGTACATTTCATACACCTGACCCTGCACTATATACGCTATGTTGTACATTACATACACCTGACCCCAGCACTATATACTCTATGTTGTACATTACATATATATGACCCTGCACTATATACTCTATGTTGTACATTACGTACTCCTGACCCTGCAGTATATACTCTATATATTGTATATATGCACAATATATACACATAATATGGATTCTCTTTTGTTACACCCATTTCCTACCAGCTGGACATTTTATATCGGTAGATAGTGAGTCGGTGTCCCGCACATCAAGGCGTGGCCTGGCGTAGGTCCAGACTAAGACTGCCATTTACTATCATACAGCAGGTCCTGACTTGATGTGTGACTCCTGGGACACCTAGTCACCCTCTACCATTTACTAGTTACCTTGAGGGGAGAATTGTAAGATCCTCAGAGACAAAGCTGCCTGATGTGGGCGGAGTCCTGGTTTAGGGGAACCAATCTGCTGATATCTAGTAATAATCTTTGTATTTCTATTTTAGTACATGGACGGGAGATGAGGAAAACCTCAGAGGATTGTCTCACTTTGTCTCCAGACTGTAAAGTAGAAGATGAGGACATCACACAGTATAGTCCAGGAGAAAACCTGGCTACCTCAAATGTCCATCCGGCACCACACAGTGTAGATGGACCATCGTATTCCTCTTATCCTGAGGAACCTCAGACTGTGAGGGACAGTGCCGGACCATCGTATTCCTCTTATCCTGAGGAACCTCAGACTGTGGGGGATGGTGCCATCCTTCCAACACATAGGAGGTTTTCCTGTACTGAGTGCGGGAAGTGTTTCCGTTTTAAATTCCGTCTTAATGAGCAAAAAAGGTCTCACATGGTAGAGAAGCCGTATTCCTGTGCTGAGTGTGGGAAATGTTTGTGTTCTAAATATGGTTTTAATTTGCACAAAATATCTCACACGGGGGAGAAGCCGTTTTCCTGTTCTGAGTGCGGGAAATGTTTTTCACTAAAGTCTCATCGTAACAGCCTTCATAGATCTCACATGGGGGAAAAGCCGCATTCCTGTCCTGAGTGCGGGAAATGTTTTTCTTATATGTCCAGTCTTTTAATACATCAGAGATCTCACATGGGGGAGAAGCCGTATTCCTGTCCTAAGTGCGGAAAATGTTTTTCACGGAAATCCAATCTTTACGCACATCAGAGAACTCACACGGAGGAGAAGCCATTTTCCTGTCCTGAGTGCGGGAAATGTTTTTTACGGAAGTCCAATCTTTACATACATCAGAGAACTCACACGGGGGAGAAACCGCATTCCTGTCCTGAGTGCGGGAAATGTTTTTCACATATGTCCAGTCTTTTCATACATCAGAGATCTCACATGGGGTTGAAGCCGTATTCCTGTTCTGAGTGCAGGAAATGTTTTTCAGAAAAGTCCTCTCTTTCCAGACATCAGAGATCTCACACGGGGGAGAAGCCATTTTCCTGTCCTGACTGCGGGAAATGTTTTTCACGGAAGTCCAGTCTTTACACACATCAGAGATCTCACACGGGGGAGAAGCCGTATTCCTGTCCTGAGTGCAGGAAATGTTTTTCAGATAAGTCCAGTCTTTTCAGACATCAGAGATCTCACACAGGGGAGAAGCCGTATTCCTGTCCTGAGTGTGGGAAATGTTTTTCAGATAAGTCCAATCTTTACAAACATCAGAAATCTCACACGGGGGAGAAGCTACTTTCCTGTCCTGAGTGAGGGAATTGTTCCTCACTGAAGTCCTGTCTTCCTGTACATCAGGGGTCCTACACAACCCTCGAGGTGTTAGTGCCTTGAGTGCGGGAAATGTCTTCTATATGAATGTTGCTGGACATGTGGAGAAGAAGCACACCCTGATATACACCTCAGATATACTCCATGGCTTATCTTCATCATGTAAGAAACAGTTCACAAGGAGATCAGAGACATGGATGAAGTGTTGTACCGTGTTGGCTTTTCATTGGCTGAGTAAATTTTGGGGTGTAGAGTGGTAAATAGAGCCGTGAAATGAAGGAATCACCTTCAGAATGTCTTGCTTGTCTGTGTGACGGTTACTGATAATGATATAGTGGGTTACAGAGCTAGAAGCTGTGAGATCCCATATATCTTTATCAGTAAACTTTACACAGACAAGACAGAAATTCTGAAGTTGATGTCCTTCATTTCAAGGCTCTACTTACCAGTGGTGACCCCGAAGCATGTCTCTCTGTCTTCAGTCCATCCTTCTCCCATCCCCCAACAGGAGGGAAGGAGAACTCGGAGATAAACTAGGTGAGAACTTCTTTCCTTTGCTCCTGTGCGGGTTTGGGTGGCTTGGCACGAGAGGTAACACCGCTTGTCTTTATATTTCTACATATCTTGTCTGGGTGGAGGTTATTGGTTGGAAAATATTTATACTGTTTGATTTTCTGTAAATAATTTCTGTTTTCCCTTTGAAGGGAGATATTATGTGTGGTTTGATGAAGTGATTGGCTCAATAGTTACCACTTCACTTACATGTTTAGTTTTTATAAAATAGATGAACAAATATGACAAGCATTCATTCATCCATGACAAATGTTGGTCCTATTTTATTTCATTCAGTGATTTCCTCTGATCATTGGGTCCATCTAGTGGCCATAATGTGGTATTAAACTAATTTTCCTGATTGAGGTATTTTGGAACTAATACCTCATTATGGCCACTAGTTGGAGCTGACGATTATAGGAAATCACTGTGTTTATTAGAATACGGCCAGAATTTGTCACGGCTGGACACATGCTTGTTACACTCACCCAACATATTCTTTGCATAGACACTTTAGTTTCCTATGTCAGGGAGGGGGGGTCATACAAATCCCTGAGATCATACCCATGTATTTATGAGTACAGTACACATTGAAGGACATAAAAACCAGACAGAGCTGTTTTTTAATTATTTTTGCACACATGGTAAAATGCAGATTTTGGGCCTGAAGATTAGATAAAACCCCCAAACATATATTTTCAGAAAGCAGAGGCCCTGGAGAATAAAATGGTGGTAATTGTTAAGGTGTTCCTCGTACACAAATGTCACCTTCATATCTGGGTTTATTTTCTCCTTTCCCCCATTTTCTATGGTGTGATCTTTTCTACAATACTTTGTTATAATAATGTAACACGTTGTGTATTGTATTGGACACAAATTATTACCGACTCCGCCTCCACATTCCAGACAAGTCATTTTCCTGACCAATTGGATTTCTTCCTTTACCATTTTATTCATTTTTTTTTTTTTTTTTTTTGCACTCTTGTTAAAATTAAAGTTAGAATAAAAAATATATTGAAAGAAAAAAAATTCTGTGTGTTGTGCAATGATAATAAGCTTGGGTATCCAGAAACGGCTGGTAGGTGACATTTCCATATACAGCCCAAGGAAGTGACAAGGAGCCCCTAGGAACCTTTTGGAGGAACCCTGGCTGAGAAAGACTGGACTTGGCAGTCATATATTATTATTATACAGGATTTATAAAGTGCCAACAGTTTGCGCAGGCTCTACAATGTTAGGGCAAACAGTACAATTACAATAAAATTTAATACAGGAGGAATCGGAGGGTCCTGCTCTTTAGAGCTTACAATCTAGGAGGGAGGGTCAAGTGATACAAAAGGTAATAACTGTGGGGGATGGGCGGATGGAGAAAATAAAAGTGCATTTGTTAGGTGGGGGCAGAATAGGCTTCTCTGAAGAGATGAGTTTTCAAGCAACGCCTAAAGGTGGATAGAGTAGGAGATAGACAGATTGGAGTAGAGAGTTCCACAGGATAGGAGAGGCTCGGGAGAAGTCCTGGAGGTGGGAGGAGGTGTCAAAGGAACAAGAAAGCAGAAGATATTGGGAGGATCAAAGAGGATGATTTGGTTGGCATATTGAGACCATTTTAGTGGTATTGCTGGGGGCCGAGTTGTGAATGACTTTGTAAGTTACCGTTAGTATTTTTTATTTAAATTTGTTGGGTGAGTGGCAGCCAATGAAGGGATTGGCAGAGAGGGGTAGCAGATACTAAGTGGTTTGTAAGGTGGAGGAGTCTGGCAGCAAAATTCATGAGGGACTGAAGGGGGGATAGCCTATGTAAAGGTAAGACAATGAGGAGGGAGTTGCAGTGGTCAAGGTGAGAGATAACCAGGTAATAGGGATGGGCAAATGGTTTGGGATGGTCATAAGTTTGGCTTGAACATCGTCTGTTTGGGTGTTCACCCAACACCAGAAATTTCTGTGTGCGTGTTTTTCTTTTTTTTTTTTTCTTTTTTTTCATGTTTGATACTATCAATGCAATTATTATTTTTTTAATTATTTATTTATTTATTTTTTTACAAAATATTGTTTTCATAGGAGCAGTGATTTTAATGCTTACAATGAAAAGAAAAAGAAAAATTCCTTTAAATATAGAGCCTGGGGAGTCCCCTTAGTCTGCCTGTAAAGTGGTGTATCTGTACTGTGTATAGAACCTGCTGCAGCAAAACTGACATTTATAAAGAAAAAAATTACATTTAAACTGATTTTCCCGGCCATTGCAATAGAAATAATTAAAAAAAAAAACAATGGGGGGGTCCCCCCTCGGTCCATACCAGGCCCTTTGAAATCCCCACAATCATTCTCGGTGACTTCAACATCCCAGTTACTACAAACACTTCTGTTACTTCTAAATATTTTAGTCCATCCTCCTCATTTGGCCTAAAGCAGTGGATACACAATGGATAGAGGCTTCTACTCACTCTGGTGGCAACACCCTCAGCCTTGTATTCTCTCACCTATGCACTCCATGCAACCTCTCCAACAATCCTCTCCCTCTCTCTAAATACCACTAGGGATGGGCGAACAGTTTTGACCGAGCATAACTTCAACCTGAAATGGCCCCTTCAGGTGTTTGCCAAAACACCCAAATTTTCTGTGTGCTCTGCGTTTCTTCTATTTATTTTACTATTTAAATCCCGCTGAGTGCACAGTCAATAGGTTGTTAAGAAGCGAGGCTGGGAAACCGGCCACGGCGTCCTTAACAACAAATGAGTCCTCAGCTGTCAGCGGGCTCTCCCACAGACAGCTGAATGTAAAAAAAATTATTGTTGGCAAAGAAAATAAAAAATGGGGAAAAAACAGCGTGGGGTCCCCACCGTCTACACCAGGCCCCATCCATACCAGGCCCAAAAAAGGCTGCATGCTTGGATAAGGGTCTGGTATAGATTTTGAGGGGAAACCCCAGGCCAATTTTTTTTTTTTAAATGGCGTATCTTTCCCCCCAAAATCCATACCGGACCCTTATCTCAGCACGCAGCCTGGCGGGCCAGGACAGGGGACAAGTGAGTGCCCCCCAAACCACACCTGGCCACATGCCCTCAACATGGGGGGGTGCTTTGGGTTAGGGGGGTCTTCAGGGGGCTTATCGGGAAATCTGGAAGCCCCCTTGAAAAAGGGGGCCCCCAGATCCTGGCCCCCATTTACCAAAAAAGTGTTAAAAATAATGACATGAGGCAGTTTTTGACAGTTCCTTTATTAAAAATAAAATAAAAAAACAATGTCCCCTTATGTAGATCCATTGTCAATCACAACGACAGATGCACCGCTGACCCAAAAAAAGAAAAAAAAAAAAAAAAACTCCGCCCATGAAGAGGGCTGACTGTCGAATGCCTGCTCCGCTGGGTGACAGTTTTTAAATAGGTAATGGACAGAGCCATCTGGTGGCCCTGCCCCTTATGATGTCACCGATCCAGCATGCACCAGTCAGTTACATCACAAGGGGGGCGGGCCACCAGATAATGTCACCAGGTGGCACTGCTCCTTACCTTTTTAAGAACTGTTAGACTGTCATTCCTTGAGGGTGGAGTGTTTTCTTTTTTGGGGTCTAGAGGTGCAGTGGGTGTCATGACTGACGACAGATCTACATTGGAGGACATTGTTTTGTTGATTTTTCTATAGAAGGAATTGTGAAAAATGGTCTCATAGCCTCATTTATTTTTACAATGTACCCCAAACTCATTCACATAGGGGGGTGGGATCTGGGGGCCCCCTTGTTAAAGGGGGCTTCATGATTCTGATAAGTCCCCTGCCTGCAGACCTGCACAACCACAGGCAAAGGTTGTGGGGAAGAGGCCCTTGTCCCCATCAACATAGGAACAAGGTGCTTTGGGGGGGAGGGGCGAGCCCAACGTGCCCCAAATAACCCCCAATGTTGAGGGCATGTGGCCTGGTATGATTCAGGGGGGGCGCTCACTCACCCCCCCCCCCATTCCTGGCCTGCCAGGCTGCATGCTCGGATAAGGGTGAGGTATAGATTTTGGGGGGACCTCATGCCATTTGTTTTTTAAATTTTGGCATGGATTTCCCCTTAAAATTCATGCCAGACCCAAAGGGCACTGGTATGGATTTTGGGGGACCCCATCCCCGATTTTTATCTTGCCGGCAATTTTTTGTTTTTTACATTCTGCTGTAAGCGGGGAAGCCCACTGACAGCTCATAACTCATTCGTTGTTAAGGACCCAGCGGCCGGCTTCCCAGTCTCGCTTCCTAACAACCTATTGACTGTGCGCTCGGCAGGATGTAAATAGTAAAAAAAATGAAAACACAGAGCGCACAGAAAATTTGGGTGATCGGTGAAGTTCTCCTTGGCCCAAACCGCTCGCCCATCCCTAGTGGTGTTTAGAGGAAGGGAGAGAATTGTTGGAGAGGATGCATGGAGTGCATAGGTGGGAGAATACAAGGCTGAGGGTGTTGCCACCAGAGTGAGTAGAAGCCTCTATCCATTGTACACCCATTGCTTCAGGCCAAATGAGGAGGTTAGACTGAGAAGTTTGGAAGTAGCAGAAGTGTTCGTAGTAACAGGGATGTTGAAGTCGCTGAGAATGATTGTGGGGATTTCAGAGGAGAGAAAGTAGGGCAGCCAGGCAGAGAAGTCATCAAGGAAAGTTAATACCGGTCCATCGGGCCGATAGATCACAGCAATTCTAGAGGAGATTGGAGAAAATAGACGTATACAGTGAGCTTCAAATCATGAGAGAGGGGAGAGTGGAGAACCTGGAAGGTGCTCTGTGAGGATAGGAGGATTCCCACTCCACCTCCCTTGTGTTCCCTAGGTCTAGATTTACAACTACTTCATTGATCATATGGTGTTTATCAATAAATGAAGTAAACTGATCCATGTGCAAATTAATATACAACATAAAGTGCTTTGTGCTCAAGATGCTGTTCCCTGCAGATCCACTGCTTCCACTTTACACATACTTCATTAATCTTATAATATTTTCTTTAAAATAAAAACCTGTGCAAATTCATCGTAATATACAATATTTTTTGCTCAATATAGTTTTCTCTGCAAGTCCACTGCTTCCACTTTGCATCTACTTCAACAAAGTTCTGTTGCTCCAAAAAAGTTCACAACTTAATAAAAAGTTGATAAGGTGTGAAAGTTCTCCGTGCTCCAAACTGTGCCAGCTGTAGTGTAGCCACGCCTTCTTCCCCCTCTTACACACGTGATGGTGAGGGCGCCCCCTTAGTAGTGCTTCCCCACTCACCAGAGCAATATGACTCCCAGCTTTTCAGCTACCAGAGTCACAAACATCCTTCACACTCTCCTCACCTCCGATGGCAAAGGAACTGGATCCTCCTCGCTCACTCCTGCAAGTCTGCTGCGCTTTCTGTCAGTCTCCCTCCTAGACTCGGCTTCCTCCTCCGACCGCTGTTCCAGCAGGAGCTCCGCCTCTTCATACACACTCAGGGAGGAGAGAAAGGGGAAGGATATACAGTACATACACACACAGCACAAGGCCGTGTTCACACTACCAGACGGTTCTCAGGGCTGCAGTTCCTCTGAGCTCCACAAGGTGGTGATCTCACTTCTACCCAGATAGGAAGTCTCTATGGAATACAGACAGGAAGTCTCTATGGAATACAGACAGGAAGTGATGTTAGGTAAAGAGGACGTTCCATAGAACGTAGAGGGAGACACTGCAGGAATTGGCGGCAGAGGAGGTAATAAGTAGATTAACCCCTTCAAGGGGATCAGTTGATGATTAATATATCTTGCTTCCAAAGCTGACCACACATGGATGGAAATGGGACCGATCCCTGCTAAACCAGCTGAATTTCCATGTATCTATGGTCACCTCCCCTCCCCCTTATCTCCTTCATTATGTAAGTCATGCTGAGATAATCTCCCATTGGCTGAGCAATATTCTCATTTGTCTCTGAGCTCCTTCTTGCTATTTCTCGTCCTGCCTGTTGTTTCCTTGGATTGATTTTCTGTGTAGTGACCCCGGCTTCATCTCTTGGATGCGCTCGTCTGTTGCTTGTCCTGACCTTTATCCTGATTCCTGGATCTCCTCCTCATCTCTCCTCCATATCCTCTTACACAGATTTTCTCCACACCTGCAGTGACGCTGGTGGTGGAAAGTTGGCACCAGCATGCAGCAAAATCCATCCCCACCATTCGGAGCTCTGGAGAAAATTGTCTGCTATTTACACTCCATTCCTCCGCACGTCACCTGATCACATGAGAGCTTATTTCACACTCCTGACAGATCTCTGTATGGTAAAGGTCAAAGTTCACTCTTCATTTTAGGAGAAGTGGGAGGCACCCAGGAACAATGATTTGGTTAGCACAGGATCCTCATATAGAGGGCCCCTCAAATCTCCCCATCTAAATGTCCCTCCATTCAGAGTCTATATGTCCTATGACATCACACTGACCTCACAGCTCCTCCCCCCCCAATGTCCATCCATCTGGCTTTTTTTTTCTCATGCTCTTAGGATGTGGGCGGACCCTTGGCATCCTCACTAGCAAAGTGGGACTGTTGGTCCTGCGTTGTATGTAATGATGTCAGAATGCCTGCAACAAGCTTTTACCCTGCGTAGTGTGGGGGTCCTGTGTGGGTAAATTATACCTCAGTCTGAGGTGGGGCTTTAATCAAATGGAAACCTGAATGGTGAGGTGAGGAGGATTCTGGGAATATCATTTGATTTTACTATTTGTGTTCAGATCTAGAGTTTTCCTCCTGTGAAGTCTGGGGATCATATGACCATCACATTGCCTCCACCTCCCTCCCTGATATAATAGAGAAATACAAAGAAGATTCTAGAAGTCACCAGAGAGATCACGGAGGAGAGGTGAGCGGTGCTGGGAATTCTGGTACATTATCCAGTAACAGACAAGGGATGTGTCTGGATGGTGACTGTATCATTGTGTGTGTCAGGTTCCTATAAGGTGTCAGGATGTCACTGTCTATTTCTCCATGGAGGAGTGGGAGTATTTAGAAGGACACAAGGATCTCTACAAGGACGTCATGATGGAGAATCAGCCGCCCCTCACATCACCGGGTAAGAGGAGACTTTATTGTAAAGGAGAGAGCAGTACGGAGGATCCACCTAGATCCCCCATCATCTGATAAACACATAGAAACAATGTATTCAGTCAGTGTGTGTGTTTCCTACAGATGGATCCAGTAATGGGAACCCACCAGAGAGATGTCCCCGTCCTCTCTATTCCCGGGATTCCACACAGGAAGGTCACACCATCCCCCACCATCATCAGGTAGATGAGGAACAATCACTGATAGTATCATTAGGATCTGTACATTATCTGCATTGTTACCATTGATGTCATTTTTATTATATATTCAGAGTGGAAACCTGAGAGATTCTAAAGTTGAGGTTAAAGAAGAGATAAAAGAGGAGGATGATGAGGATGGGGTGATGGAGGAGTCAGAGTTTCTAAAAGAACACAAAGATCTGTACCAGGACACCATGGAGGAGTCATCCAGCTACAGAAACCCACCAGAGAGATGTCCCCGTCCTCTGTATTCCCGGGATTCCACACAGGAAGGTCACACCATCCCTCACCATCATCAGGTAGATGAGTGACAATTATTGGTAGTTCTGATTTATACACAGCATGTTTGTTACAAGAAATGTTTTATTATTTATTCAGAGTGGAATCCTCTGGGATGATAATATTGATGTTAAAGAAGAGTATAAAGAGGAGGATGAGGAGTATGGAGTGATGGAGGAGTTTTCAGAAGGACACAAGGATATGATGGAGCCACCTAATACCAGGAACCCACCAGAGAGATGTCCCCGTCCTCTGTATTCCCGGGATTCCACACAGGAAGGTCACACCATCCCTCAATGTTACAAGGTTGGTGAGACAGAGATTATAAAACACAGACTCATGGAGACAATGTGTGGATTTTTATGTGATGTCACAATAATAAAGCTTATATTTTACAGATGATATTCTCTCTCATTTTCTTGGTTTAGAGTGGAGATCCAATCGATATAGAATTTGAGGTTAAAGCAGAAGAAGAAGAGATGTATGTGAGGGATGATCAGCAGTCTATGGAGGAGGATGGAATAACGGGGACATTTATAGAGGAGGACACTCCTACAGAGATCAGCACAGGTGGGTCATTAACACTAAATACATTCCTCCACCCATACTGCTCACTGATTGGTCCAGAGTAGGGCGGGGACTGGGTGATATCAGCCTGTAATACCCTGGTCACTTTCCTGAGCTGTGTTCCCCGTCCTGTATTCCTGTATTTCTCTCGGATAATCTTCCTTCTCTGTGCTGCAGACACAATTTATGTCTCTAGACTGGATTTATGGAGATTCTGGGGTTCAGCTGGCAGCAAAATGTTCATTTTGACCATAGGCATTACTAGACCTAGGCACCTGGGGTATGTTTTTTGGGTCTTCTGCCCCATGCCGGGGTCTAGCAAAACATGATAGAACAATTCTCCTGGGGTTTCTTGCTCTGTTATTTGCTGGCTGTGCTGGGTGGAGGGATATGTCTGTATAGTCTCACACCCAAGTCACTGAGTGCAGTCTCAGGAGAGGGGAGGCAGCGGTGTGGGACCTCTGCAACTTCTCTCATGTAAACATTTAGAGTGGGTGTAAACCCTCCATATACCCAGTGAAGTGACTGGCCTCAGGGGATACACAGAGATGAAACAAATCCTCCTACATAAGTTGTACCCCTTTATCTGCATTCCTCTCTTTACAAAGTCCAGAATTTAGACAGTTTGTCTGAGCAGTCAGAAAAAAGGGGACGGGGATCTGAAGTTACAGCTTGTCCTAAATAGGGACTACTATGTTATGTTAGTTTTTGGCTGGGCTGTACTTAGCTCAGACTGATTGTTCAGTTTTTCGCCTGGTTTTTCCCTAAGCTTAAGCTGAGTTGTGATTTCTCACTGTGGCCAGTAGATGTCACCGCTATCACTGGACATAGTATGACATTTCACCAACCAAACTAAAATGATAATAAACCCAAAACTAAAAATGTCATACATTGCAGCTTACCAATCATTGGATGTGGTGGCTGCATTACTTTTCTTTTTAAGGCTTTTCCCCTCTGTTTTCACCTGGTCACACCTTCTGTATTAGAGCGCCCCCACTCTGGAGACAGTAGCATTATCAGTCTGGGGGGGGGGGGGGAGGGGAGTGTTAGATGTATTATCAGATTTAACAACAGTAACAAATTGAAGCCAAACTCCATCTCACACTTTATAATCAGTTACAGCAAACTGTTTTTTCCCTTTGGGATAAAAGTTTTACAAGAATAAATAAAAGCTGATCGTTGTAAGCACCCCTGTCAGTGGTAAATGGTCTGCCCCATCCCAGTAACTGATACATTCCGCTTTAGAGTTGGAGCTTTTATAGAACAGATTTACTGGCCAGATCACCAGATGAACATATAAGAAATCCTAAAAAGGAAAACTAACATCACATCTAAGAATCGATAAGCTGCAATATAATAAATATTTTCTTTGGGTTTAATGTCTTACATTAAGAATATTTATATTTCTGTCAGCCAATCCAGTAGGAGGTTTATGTCACTGGTGCATCCTGGGGGAGGAAATAAATAGTTGGGACAGGCCATGTGCTCGCTCTCTTCCCCTGGGATGAGGTGTAG
This sequence comes from Pelophylax lessonae, assembly GCF_965119305.1. Lineage (NCBI taxonomy): Eukaryota > Metazoa > Chordata > Amphibia > Anura > Ranidae > Pelophylax > Pelophylax lessonae. Next base: position 25,884,346 of record NC_138770.1, read on the forward strand.
GGAGGGGCTGCTGGATGGAGCTCTGCTGTTTGGTCCATTAGCCTGTTTTGGGGCCTAACATGTGCTGAAGTGGTTGTGAAGCTGTCCTGCCTGGTTTGGAGGAAGCTGTGCCAAGGAGGAGACCCAGGGGAGGCCCCTTGCTGGAAGGAGCCATGAAGAAGGCCGGTCTCTAAGGAGGGCCTGGGGACTCACTTGGAGGACGCACTGAAATTTGGGAATGTGCTTACAGTGTTGCTCAGTTGGTTTATAGGTTCTGACACTGTGAGAGTAGACATTGATCTGCAGTCTGTAAGTGATCTGCCATGGTATCTGAGACCCCCATCCCCCCCAACCCTCACCTCCAACCCTCACCTCCTGAACCATTTTGCAGTAACACTTTAATAAGACAAAAGTGACTGGCACCCAATATCCTTTCTTGATCCCGGTATTTATTCCATGGATTCAGCCCTGGGGTGAAATTCTAGCCCTCCCCAGGCTTTTGGAGGAGTTATCCTGCCTTTTGGATGTCAAAGGGATTCTACATTCATATTACACATTACATACTCCTGACCCCTGCACTATATACTCTGTTGTACATTACATACTCCTGACCCCTGCACCATATACTCTATGTTGTACATTACAGACCCCTGACCCCTGCACTATATACTCTATGTTGTACATTACATACTCCTGACCCCTGTACTATATACTCTATGTTGTACATTACATACTCCTGACCCCTGCACTATATACTCTATGTTGTACATTACATACTCCTGACCCCTGCACTATATACTCTATGTTGTACATTACATACTCCTGACCCCTGCACTATATACTCTATGTTGTACATTACATACTCCTGACCCCTGCACTATATACTCTATGTTAAACATTACATACTCCTGACCCCTGCACTATATACTCTATGTTGTACATTACATACTCCTGATCCCTGTACTATATACTCTATGTTGAACATTAATCAAGACAAAAAGTTCCGTGCGTGTAGGCCCTTACCCCTAATTGATATGAGGACACAGAAGATAGGGGAAAGTGGGGCTTTACGGGCCAGTGGGAGTAGAAGGATCACACAAAAACCAACTTCTAAAAATAATTTACATTTTATTAAATTTCATCGTAAAAAACATGGGCGTGTGCGCACATATTAGCACAAACAAAATAACATAGAATAATACTGATAAAATCGATTATAAAGAGTCATTAAATAGAAATACATCCCAGAAGGGAGAAAAAACCAAGAGCCTGTGTAGGATGGAAAGAGTAGGTCTCAGATGGAATACGGTCAATGTAGGTCCCCAACAAGCCGACGCGTTTCGCTCAAGGCTTCCTCAGGGCCAGAGAGACCGGTATTTCTATAGGTGATATGAAATACAGCAAAATAACAGTTAGTGACTTATAAGTCCAAAAAATTACATCAATCATCATTAGAGTATAATCATATAAAGCTGTGGTTTTGTACTGACCCTTTTCAATGACTCGGGAGATGGCAGATTGGCGACACGAAAAAACACCAGATATTGTCCCCTTAGTATTTGTGTATAGCCTCCCATGTATACATATATTCACTCATTTATTTTAGGCTAAAGCTCCGTACACACGTACCGATCGTCGGCCGAACGTTCGGCCGTCTTTTGTCCCCGGGCTGTCGTGTCCGCTGAAAAGTGCAAAAGACTGCACACGAATTTTGTCCGCCAACAACAGCCGACTGCAGAAGTGATGTCATGTGATGGTTAACTTTCCCTGTGTTTTTTCTTTTCTGAGCATGCCCAGTCTTGCAAATCTGCTGTCTGTCGGCCGAAATCTGTACTGACTGGCGAACAATCGGCCGTTCTGGTGTCGGCATTCAAAAATTCAATGATTCTGTTCGGCCGAAAGTGCGCTGTCGGCTGTCGGAAGCATCATACTAACAAGCCGAAAATTGGCCGATCGGTCGTCGGCCGAATCTTTTCGGCCGACAATCTGCACGTGTGTACGGGCCTTAAGTGTCCAGCCTCTCAATCACCGCAAAGAGCACCGCTGCAAGAGTAGACTCTATGTAATTATATGCATATCACTATGGATAGATTTGGAGGATATTCAATACTAACCCACCTTTTTATGCTGCATAAGATAGCACTGTGTTATAACTTGATAGTCAGGACTCTTTTATATGTAAAGCTGTTCTGTTATGGGAGCACGATGGTTACCACACTGAATAGGAAGAATATAAGTGTGAGGTACATAGCACCAAGAAAATTCTATGAGATCACTTATATCACTTCCTATAGCCTCTAATACTTGAATGCAACATTTGATTCATACCTGGTGGCTGCACTTGATATATCCACCTATCGTTTCCTTTTCCCTTGATCAGGGCCGATGGAGTGGTTTATTAGATGTATATATGCGATATAAACCTTCAGTCCTTATAGCCTAAAAAGGGGTGAAGACCTCATTTAAGTAGGCATGCTTGTGATGTGGGTACTTCATATATATCCATAGGGAGGGGGGAGGAGAATAGAGAGAGGGGAATAAATCACCAGAGAGTATGCCCACCTTTTCAGGCAGGAACCTATATCCTCATCTCATCCTATTCCAGAACGGTGGGGGGGATAGTATATCCCGGGTCCAACCGGTCCTGTAGAAAATATCCATCCAATTTCAGGTTAGACTATCTTGTGTCATTCTATTATATATTGCCAATAAAGGCAATATATGATTGCATATAATGGTGTCAGCGGTACCTACCTTGTGGTTTTTCAGGCCAGCCAGCCTGCCTGATCGATATTGAATTCAGTGTGTAATATATAGGAAGGGGGATTAATCCCCTCCCTCTCCTATGTTGGCGCCAGTTTTAATCCCATGCAGGTGTGGATGATAGAAGTGGCAAACATTTCCTATGTTTGCCGCATATAGCCGGATATGACGCCCCAATTGCGTCATATCCGGTCGCACCAGGAAGTGACACTATCTCTGATGCGATGCAGTCCGGTCAGCAGACGTCAACAGGAAGTGACACCTCCTGTAAGGCATCCGAGGTACAAGGTCTGGATGCATCTACGGCGGGCTCCCCCTGCTGGTGACATCGATCACCACATATAGGGATATCGATTGAAGGGCAAGTAACGGCCAAAACTGACATGTTATATAAAACCACTCAGATCTAAAGTCTGGATGTACATCCATCCTGCACTATATACTCTATGTTGTACATTACATACTCCTGACCAATGTTCCCTCTAATTTTTTACTGGGCTGAGCAAATAAAAAAATTTCTGAGCGCAGTGCTCCCCAACCTTTTTATCGCCGCGGACCGGTCAACGTTTGATCATTTTTCTGTGGCCCCCAATCAATGCAGAGTGCCCACAGCATTGCCCCCAATCAATGCAGAGTGCCCACAGCATTGCCCCCAATCAATGCAGAGTGCCATAGCATTGCCCCCAATCAATGCAGAGTACTACAGCATTGCCCCCAATCAATGCAGAGTACTACAGCATTGCCCCCAATCAATGTAGAGATGCCAGCGTGCCCCTTTTCAATGTAGAGGTGCCAGTGTGCCCCCTTTCAATGTAGAGATGCCAGTGTGCCACCTTTCAATGTAGAGATGCCAGTGTGCCACCTTTCAATGTAGAGATGCCAGTGTGCCACCTTTCAATGTAGAGATGCCAGTGTGCCCCCTTTCAATGTAGAGATGCCAGTGTGCCACCTTTCAATGTAGAGATGCCAGTGTGCCCCCTTTCAATGTAGAGATGCCAGTGTGCCCCCTTTCAATGTAGAGATGCCAGTGTGCCACCTTTCAATGTAGAGATGCCAGTGTGCCCCCTTTCAATGTAGAGATGCCAGCGTGCCACCTTTCAATGTAGAGATGCCAGCGTGCCCCCTTTCAATGTAGAGATGCCAGTGTGCCCCCTTTCAATGTAGAGATGCCAGTGTGCCCCCTTTCAATGTAGAGATGCCAGTGTGCCACCTTTCAATGTAGAGATGCCAGTGTGCCCCCTTTCAATGTAGAGATGCCAGTGTGCCCCCTTTCAATGTAGAGATGCCAGCGTGCCACCTTTCAATGTAGAGATGCCAGCGTGCCCCCTTTCAATGTAGAGATGCCAGTGTGCCCCCTTTCAATGTAGAGATGCCAGTGTGCCACCTTTCAATGTAGAGATGCCAGTGTGCCCCCTTTCAATGTAGAGATGCCAGCGTGCCACCTTTCAATATAGAGATGCCAGCGTGCCCCCTTTCAATGTAGAGATGCCAGTGTGCCCCCTTTCAATGTAGAGATGCCAGTGTGCCACCTTTCAATGTAGAGATGCCAGTGTGCCCCCTTTCAATGTAGAGATGCCAGCGTGCCCCCTTTCAATGTAGAGACTCTTCAGTCCCGAGTCTAGTAATGGTTCTGCCATTTTTTCAGTTTTTAATTAATGCAGAGTGCCCACAGCATTGTCCCCAAATCAATGTAGAGATGCCAGTGTTCCCCCACCGAGTCTACCCCCCCCCCCCCCCGTGCACTTACCTCATGGTCACGGGCGGCAGCTTCTCTTCAGTTCATTCCCCGGCTTCCTGCCTCTCCTCAGTCCTCCTGACTCCCGAGTCCCGACACCTCTTCCTCGGCCAATGGCATGAAGTTGGCCTTTCGGCCAATCAGGAAGCGGGAGGACCCGCTCCCTGATTGGCCAGGAGGAGGATCCGTGTGACAATAGCGAATTTTCATTCGCTATTGTCACACAATGGGCGTGCTCTCGCGGCGCACGCTCTGCTACACGGCCGCCACGTCTGCGGCTGCGCGGTTTGAATAGGTGCTTGCGCGGGACCTTCATTCACACTGCGCGCCCGCGCATGCGCGCAGGCTAAAGGGAACACTGCTCCTGACCCCTGCACTATATACTCTATGTTGTACATTACATACTCCTGACCCCTGCACTATATGTTCTATGTTGCACATTATACATTCCTGACCCCTGCACTATATACTCTGTTTTACATCATGTACTCCTGACCCCTGCACTGTATACTTTATGTTGTACATTACATACTTGTGACCCCTGTACTTTATACTCTATGTTGTACATTACATAGTCTGACTTCTGCTCTCTCCCCTCTACCCACTGCTATATTTACACATAATATGGATTCTCTTTTGTTACGCCCATTTCCTACCAGCTGGACATTTTATATCGGTAGATAGTGAGTAGGTGTCCCGCACATAAAGGCGTGGCCTGGCGTAGGTCCAGAATGAGACTGACATTTACTATCACACAGCAGGTCTTGACTTGATGTGTGGCTCCGGGGGCACCTAGTCACCCTCTACCATTTACTAGTTACCTTGAGGGGGGAATTGTAAGATCCTCAGAGACAAAGCTACCTGATGTGGGCGGAGTCCTGGTTTAGGGGAACCAATCTGCTGATGTCTAGTAATAATCTTTTTATTTCTATTTTAGTACATGGATGGGAGATGAGGAAAACCTCAGAGGATTGTCTCACTTTGTCTCCAGACTGTAAAGTAGAAGACGAGGACATCACACAGTATAGTCCAGAAGAAAACCCGGCTACCTCAAATGTCCATCCGGCACCACACAGTGTAGATGGACCATCGTATTCCTCTTATCCTGAGGAACCTCAGACTGTGAGGGACAGTGCCGGACCATCGTATTCCTCTTATCCTGAGGAACCTCAGACTGTGAGGGACAGTGCCGGACCATCGTATTCCTCTTATCCTGAGGAACCTCAGACTGTGAGGGACGGTGCCGGACCATCGTATTCCTCTTATCCTGAGGAACCTCAGACTGTGGGGGATGGTGCCGTCCTTCCAACAGATAAGAGGTTTTCCTGTACTGAGTGTGGGAAGTGTTTCCGTATTAAATCCCGTCTTAATTTGCATAAAATATCTCACACAGGAGAGAAGCCGCATTCCTGTTCTGAGTGCGGAAAATCTTTTTCACAGAAGTCCAATCTTTACATACATCAAAGATCTCACACGGGGGAAAAGCCGTTTTCCTGTCCTGAGTGCGGGAAATCTTTTTCACGGAAGTCCAATCTTTACACACATCAGAGATCTCACACAGGGGAGAAACCGTATTCCTGTCCTGAGTGTGGGAAATGTTTTTCAGATATGTCCGGTCTTTACAAACATCAGAGGTCTCACACGGGGGAGACACCATTTTCCTGTCTTGAGTGCGGAAAATCTTTTTCACGGAAGTCCTCTCTTTACACGCATCAGAGATCTCACACGGGGGAGAAGCCACATTCCTGCCCTGAGTGCGGGAAATGTTTTTCACTGAAGTCCTCTGTTTACATGCATCTGAGATCTCACACGGGGGAAAAGCCACATTCCTGCCCTGAGTGCGGGAAATGTTTTTCACTGACATCCCATCTTCACACACATCAGAGATCTCACACGAAGGAGAAGCCGTATTCCTGTCCTGAGTGTGGGAAATGTTTTTCACGGAAGTCCCATGTTCACACACATCAGAGATCTCACACGGGGGAAAAGCCACATTCCTGTCCTGAGTGCGGGAAATGTTTTTCACTAAAGTATCATCTTTACATACATCAGAGATCTCACACGGGGGAGAAGCCTTTTTCCTGTCGTGAGTGCAGGAAATGTTTTACACAGACGTCCCATCTTTACACACATCAGAGATCTCACACGGGGGAAAAGCCATATTCCTGTCCTGAGTGCGGGAAATGTTTTTCACACAAATCCAATCTTTACACACATCAGAGATCTCACACTGGGGAAAAGCTGTATTCTTGTCCTGAGTGTGGGAAATGTTTTTCACACAAGTCCAATTTTTCCAGACATCAGAGATCTCACACGGGGGAGAAGCCGCTTTCCTGTCCTGAGTGAGGGAATTGTTCCTCACTGAAGTCCTGTCTTCCTGTACATCAGGGATCCCACACAACCCTCGAGGTGTATTAGTGCCTTGAGTGTGGGAAATGTCTTCTATATGAATGTTGGTGGACATGTGGGGAAGAAGCATACCCTGATATACACCTCAGATATACTCCATGGCTGATCTTTATTATGTAAGAAACAGTTGATAAGGAGATCAGAGATCACCAGAGACATGGATGAAGTGTTGTACCGTGTTGGCTTTTCATTGGCTGAGTAAATTTTGGGGTGTAGAGTGGTAAGTAGAGCCGTGAAATGAAGGAATCACCTTCAGAATGTCTTGCTTGTCTGTGTGACGGTTACTGATAATGATATAGCGGGTTACAGAGCTAGAAGCTGTGAGATCCCATATATCTTTATCAGTAAACTTTACACAGACAAGACAGAAATTCTGAAGTTGATGTCCTTCATTTCAAGGCTCTACTTACCAGTGGTGACCCCGAAGCGTGTCTCTCTGTCTTCAGTCCATCCTTCTCCCATCCCCCAACAGGAGGGAAGGAGAACTCGGAGATAAACTAGGTGAGAACTTCTTTCCTTTGCTCCTGTGTGGGTTTGGGTGGCTTGGCGGAGTGCGGCACGAGAGGTAACACCGCTTGTCTTTATATTTCTACATCCTTTGTCTGGGTGGAGGTGATTGGTTGGAAAATATTTATACTGTTTGATTTTCTGTAAATAATTTCTGTTTTCCCTTTGAAGGGAGATATTATGTGTGGTTTGATGAAGCGATTGGCTCAATAGTTACCACTTAATTTACATGTTTAGTTTTTATAAAATAGATGAACAAATATGATAAGCATTCATTCATCCATGACAAATGCTGGTCTTATTTTATTTCATTCAGTGATTTCCTATGATCATTGGGTCCATCTAGTGGCCATAATGTGGTATTGATCTATTTTTTCTGATTGAGGTATTTTGGAACTAATATCTCATTATGGCCACTAGTTGGAGCTGACGATTATAGGAAATCACTGTGTTTATTAGAATACGGCCAGAATTTGTCAAGGCTGGACACATGCTTGTCACATTCATCCAAAATATTTTTTGCATAGACCCCTTAGTTACCCGAGATCATACCTATGCATTTATGAGTACAGTACACATTGAAGGACATAAACAAAATAAAACCACAGGATTAAACCAAAAATTCCTAATTTGGCTTTTAGATAGTGCTAAGTATCATAGCAATTAGCGCCATCTAGTGTCCAAATGCAACATTTTCCATTTTATATCAATTAAAAATATTCAACCAGATCAGTAAATACCCTAATAACATTCATTGTTTCCCCAATCACACAGAAGGAATGTACATGCATTGTCACTGAGAGAATTGCTATGTAAATGTTCTAATATTTACCCCTAAATGTCAGGAGACGTTTATATAAAGATGGGAAGTATGTAGCTGATAAAATAATAGACCTCCTAACAATGTTATTACCAGGCTGCAGCTAGGGGGAGCTCTAATGTGACCCCAGCAGAGTGATCCCATCTAGCTCTCATTAACCTTTTCACTGCCAGAGCTGTTTCTGCATTATTTTTGCACACATGGTACAATGCAGATTTTGGGCCTGAAGATTAGATAAAACCCCCAAACATATATTTTCTGAAAGCAGAGGCCCTGGAGAATAAAATGGTGGTAATTGTTAAGGTGTTCCTCGTACACAAATGTCACCTTCATATCCGGGTTTATTTTCTCCTTTCCCCCATTTTCTATGGTGTGATCTTCTCTACAATACTTTGTTATAATAATGTAACACGTTGTGTATTGTATTGTACACAAATTATAACCGACTCTGCCTCCACATTCCAGACAAGTCATTTTCCTGACCAATTGGATTTCTTCCTTTACCATTTTATTCATTTTTTTGCACTCTTGTTGAAATTAAAGTTAGAATAAAAAATATATTGAACGAAAAAAATTGTGTGTGTCGTGCAATGATAACAAGCTTGGGTATCCAGAAACGGCTGGTAGGTGACACTTCCATATACAGCCCAAGGAAGTGACAAGGAGCCCCTAGGAACCTTTGGAGGAACCCTGGCTGAGAAAGGCTGAAATAGGCAGTTATATATAATTATTATTATACAGGATTTATAAAGCGCCAACAGTTTGCGCAGGCTCTACAATGTTAGGTCAAACAGTACAATTACAATAAAATTCAATACAGGAGGAATCGGAGGGTCCTGCTCTTTAGAGCTTACAATCTAGGAGGGAGGGTCAAGTGATACAAAAGGTGATAACTGTGGGGGATGGAGAAAATAAAAGTGCAGTTGTTAGCTGGGGGGGCAGAATAGGCTTCTCTAAAGAGATGAGTTTTCAAGGAACACCTAAAGGTGGATAGAGTAAGAGATAGTCAGACAGATTGGGGTAGAGAGTTCCACAGAATAGGAGAGACTCGGGAGCAGTCCCGGAGGTGGGAGGAGGTGACAAGGGAACTAGAAAGCAGGAAATATTGGGAGGATCGAAGAGGATGATTTGGTTGGCATATTGAGACCAGGTTAGTGGTGTAGCTGGGGACCGAGTTGTGGATGACTTTGTAAGTTACCATTAGTATTTTTAATTTAAATTTGTTGGGTGAGTGACAGCCAATGAAGGGATTGGCAGAGAGGGGTAGCAGATACTGAGTGGTTTGTAAATTGGAGGAGTCTGGCAGCAGCATTCATGAGGGACTGAAGGAGGGATAGCCTACAGTATGTAAAGGTAAGCCAATGAGGAGGGAGTTGCAGTGGTCGAGGCGAGAGATAACCAGGTAATAGGGATGGGCAAATGGTTTGGGACGGGCATAAGTTTGGCTTGAACATCGTTATTTATTTATTTATTTACAAAATATTGTTTTTAAAGGAGCAGTGATTTTAATTAATGCTTAAAATGAAAAAAAAAAAATTAAGAAAAATTCCTTTAAATATAGTGCTTGTGTGGTCCCCTTAGTCTGCCTGTTACGTGGTGCATCTGTACTGTGTATAGAACCTGCTGCAGCAAAACTGACATTTATAAAGAAGAAAAAATATGACATTAAAATTGATTTTCCCAGCCATTGTTGGCAATGGAAATAAAAATAATAACAGTGTGGGGGTCCCCCTTCGGTCCATACCAGGCCCTTTGAAATCCCCACAATCATTCTCGGTGACTTCAACATCCCTGTTACTACAAACACTTCTGCTACTTCTAAATGTTTTAGTCTAATCTCCTCATTTGGCCTGAAGCAATGGATACACAATGGAGAGAGGCTTCTACTCACTCTGGTGACAACACCCTCAGCTTGTATTCTCCCACCTATGCACTCCATGCAACCTCTCCAACAATCCTCTCCCTCTCTCTAAACACCACTAGGGATGGGCGAGCGGTTTGGAATGAGCATAACTTCAACCCAAAATGGCCCCTTCAGGTGTTTGCCAAACACCCGAATTTTCTGTGTGCTCTGCGTTTCTAATATTTATTTTACTATTTACATCCTGCCGAGTGCACAGTCAATAGGTTGTTAAGAAGCGAGGCCGGAAAACCGGCCATGGCATCCTTACCAACAAATGAGTCATCAGCTGTCAGCAGGCTTCCCCGCAGACAGCTGAATTTAAAAGAAATAAGTGTTGGCAAAAAAAAAAATGGCATGGAGTCCCCACCGCCTATACCAGGCCCCATCCATACCAGGCCCAAAAAAGGATAAGGGTCTGGTATAAATTTTGAGGGGAAACCCCACAGCAATTCTTTTTAAAAAAATGGCGTATCTTCCCCCCAAAATCCATACCGGACCCTTATCCAAGCACACAGCCTCGCAGGCCAGGACAGGGGTGAGGAAAAGCGAGTCCCCCCAAACCATACCAGGCCACATTCCCTCAACATGGGGGGGTGCTTTGGGTTAGGGGGTCTGCAGGGGGCTAATCGGAATCTGGAAGCCCCCTTGAAAAAGGGGGCCCCCAGATCCTGGTCCTCATTTACCAAAAAAGTGTCAAAGATAAAGACATGAGCCAGTTTTTGACAGTTCCTTTATAAAAAAAAAAAATAAAATAAAAAAACAATGTCCCCTGATGTAGATCCATCATCAATCACACCGACCGCTGAGCCAAAAAAATACCCTCCGCCCACGACGAAGGCTGAAATGTCGAATGCCTGCTCCACCAGGTGACAGTTTTTAAATAGGTAAGGGGCAGAGCCACCTGGTAATGTCACCTGGTGGCCCTGCCCCTTATGATGTCATCAATCAAGCATGCACCAGTCAGTTACATCACAAAGGGGTGGGCCACCATATGATGTCACCACGTGGCCCTGCTCCTTAACTTTTTAAGAACTGTCAGACTGTCATTTCTTGAGGGTGGAGTATTTTTTTGGGGGGGTCCAGAGGTGCAGTGGGCGTCATGAATGACGATTAATCTACATCGGGGGACATTGTTTTTTTATTTTTTCTATAAAAGGAATTGTGAAAAATGGGCTCATAGCCTCATTTTACATTTACAATGTACCCCAAAAATCATTCACATAGGGGGGCAGGATCTGGGGGCCCCCTTGTTAAAGGTGGCTTCATGATTCTTGTAAGCCCCCTGCCTGCAGACCCCCACAGCCACAGGCCAAGGTTGTGGGGAAGAGGCCCTTGTCCCCATCAACATAGGGACAAGGTGCTTTGGGGCGCACCCCCCCCCCCCCCCCCCATGTTGAGGGAATGTAGCCTGGTATGATTCAGGGGGGAACTCGATTGCCCCCCCCCCCCTTTCCTTGCCTGCCAGGCTGCATGCTCAGATAAGGGTCAGGTATATATTTTAGGGGACCTCATGCCATTTGTTTTTTAAATTTTGGCATGGATTTCCCCTTAAAATTGATTCCAGACCCAAAAGGCCTGGTATGGATTTTGGGGGACCCAATGCAGATTTTTCCCATTTTTTTTTCTTGCCGGCAATTATTATTTTTTTTTTTTTACATTCTGCTGTCAGGAGGGATGCTCACTGACAGCTCATGAGTCATTTGTTGTTAAGGACGCATCGGCCGGCTTCCCGGTCTCGCTTACTAACAACCTATTGACTGTGCGCTCGGCGGGATGTAAATAGTAAAAAAAATGAAAACACAGAGCGCACAGAAAATTCGGGTGATTGGTGAAGTTCTCCTCGGCCCAAACCACTCGCCCATCCCTAGTGGTGTTTAGAGGGAGGGAGAAGATTGTTGGATGCATGGAGTGCATAGGTGGGAGAATACAAGGCTGAGGGTGTTGTCACCAGAGTGAGTAGAAGCCTCTACCCATTGTGTATCCATTGCTTCAGGCCAAATGAGGAGGTTAGACTGAGAAGTTTGGAAGTAGCAGAAATGTTCGTAGTAACAGGGATGTTGAAGTCGCTGAGAACGATTGTGGGGATTTCAGAAGAGAGAAAGTAGGGCAGCCAGGGGGAGAAGTCATCAAGGAAAGGTAATAAAGGTCCAGCGGGCCGATAGATCACATAAATTCTAGAGGAGATTGGAGAAAATAGACGTATACAGTGAGCTTCAAATGATGAGAGGGAGGAGAGTGGAGAACCTGGAAGGTGCTCTGTGAGGATAGGAGGATTCCAACTCCACCTCCCTTGTGTTCCCTAGGTCTAGGTTTACACCTACTTCATTCATCTTATGGTGTTTATCAATAAATGAAGTAAACTGATCCATGTGCAAATTCATATACAACATAAAGTGCTTTGTGCTCAAGATGCTGTTCCCTGCAGATCCACTGCTTCCACTTTACACCTACTTCATTATCTTATAATATTTTCTATAAAGTAATAACCTGTGCAAATTCATGTAATCATACAATATTTTTTGCTCAATATAGTGTTCTCTGCAAATCCACTGCTTCCAGTTTGCATCTACTTCAATGAAGTTCTGTTGCTCCAAAAAAAGTCCACAAATGTATGAAAAGTTGATAAGGTGTGAAAGTGCTCCGTGCTCCAAACTGTGCCAGCTGTAGTGTAGCCACGCCTTCTTCCACCTCTTACACATGTGATGGTGAGGGCGCCCCCTTAGTAGTGCTTCCCTACTCACCAGAGCAATATGACTCCCAGCTTTTCAGCTACCAGAGTCACAAACATCCTTCACACTCTCCTCACCTCCGATGGCAACGGAACTGGATCCTCCTCGCTCACTCCTGCAAGTCTGCTGAGCTTTCTGTCAGTCTCCTTCCTAGACTCGGCTTCCTCCTCCGACCGCTGTTCCAGCAGGAGCTCCGCCTCTTCATACACACTCAGGGAGGAGAGAAAGGGGAAGGATATACAGTACATACACACACAGCACAAGGCCGTGTTCACACTACCAGACGGTTCTCAGGGCTGCAGTTCCTCTGAGCTCCACAAGGTGGTGATCTCACTTCTACCCAGACAGGAAGCCTCTATGGAATACAGACAGGAAGTCTCTATGGAATACAGACAGGAAGTGATGTTAGGTAAAGAGGACGTTCCATAGAACGTAGAGGGAGACACTGCAGGATCTGGCGGCAGAGGAGGTAATAAGTAGATTAACCCCTTCAAGAGGATCAGTTGATAATTAATATATCTTGCTTCCAAAGCTGACCACACATGGATGGAAATGTGACCGATCCCTGCTGAACCAGCTGAATTTCCATGTATCTATGGTCACCTCCCCTCCCCCTCATCTCCTTCATTATGTAAGTCATGCTGAGATAATCTCCCATTGGCTGAGTAATATTCTCATTTGTCTCTGAGCTCCTTCTTGCTATTCCTCGTCCTGCCTGTTGTTTCCTTGGATTGATTTTCTGTGTAGTGACCCCGGCTTCATCTCTTGGATGCGCTCGTCTGTTGCTTGTCCTGACCTTTATCCTGATTCCTGGATCTCCTCCACATCTTTCCTCCATATCCTCTTACACAGCTTTTCTCCACACCTGCAGTGACCCTGGGGGGATGAAACTTGGCACCAGCATGCAGCAAAATCCATCTTCAATGTTAGGGGCTTTGGAGAAAATTGTCTGCTATTTACACTCCATTCCTCCACACGTCACCTGATCACATGAGAGATTACTTTCACACATTCCTGACAGATTTCTGTATGGTAAAGGTCAAAGTTCACTCTTCATTTTAGGAGAAGTGGGAGGCACCTGGGAACAATGATTTGGTTTGCACAGGATCCTCATATAGAGGACCCCTCAAATCTCCCCATCTAAATGTTCCTCCATCCAGAGTCTATATGTCCTATGACATCACACTGACCTCACAGCTCCTCCCCCCAATGTCCATCCATCTGGCTTTTTTTTCTCATGCTCTTAGGATGTGGGCGGACCCTTGGCATCCTCACTAGCAAAGTGGGTCTGTTGGTCCTGCGTTGTATGTAATGATGTCAGAATGTCTGCAACAAGCTTTTACCCTGCGCAGTGTGGGGGTCCTGTGTGGGTAAATTATACCTCAGTCTGAGGTGGGGCTTTAATCAAATGGAAACCTGAATGGTGAGGTGAGGAGGATTCTGGGAATTTCATTTGATTTTACTATTTGTGTTCAGACCTAGAGTTTTCCTCCTGTGAAGTCTGGAGATCATATGACCATCACATTGCCTCCACCTCCCTCCCTGATAGAATAGAGAAATACAAAGAAGATTCTAGAAGTCCCCAGAGAGATCACGGAGGAGAGGTGAGCGGTGCTGGGAATTCTGGGACATTATCCAGTAACAGACAAGGGATGTGTCTGGATGGTGACTGTATCATTGTGTGTGTCAGGTTCCTATAAGGTGTCAGGATGTCACTGTCTATTTCTCCATGGAGGAGTGGGAGTATTTAGAAGGACACAAGGATCTCTACAAGGACGTCATGATGGAGAATCAGCCGCCCCTCACATCACCGGGTAAGAGGAGACTTTATTGTAAAGGAGAGAGCAGTACGGAGGATCCACCTAGATCCCCCATCATCTGATAAACACATAGAAACAATGTATTCAGTCAGTGTGTGTGTTTCCTACAGATGGATCCAGTAATGGGAACCCACCAGAGAGATGTCCCCGTCCTCTGTATTCCCGGGATTCCACACAGGAAGGTCACACCATCCCCCACCATCATCAGGTAGATGAGGAACAATCACTGATAGTATCATTAGGATCTGTACATTATCTGCATTGTTACCATTGATGTCATTTTTATTATATATTCAGAGTGGAAACCTGAGAGATTCTAAAGTTGAAGTTAAAGAAGAGATAAAAGAGGAGGATGATGAGGATGGGGTGATGGAGGAGTCAGAGTTTCTCAAAGAACACAAAGATCTGTACCAGGACACCATGGAGGAGTCATCCAGCTACAGAAACCCACCAGAGAGATGTCCCCGTCCTCTGTATTCCCGGGATTCCACACAGAAAGGTCACACCATCCCTCACCATCATCAGGTAGATGAGTGACAATGATTGGTAGTTCTGATTTATACACAGCATGTTTGTTACAAGGAATGTTTTATTATATATTCAGATTGGAATCCTCAGGGATGATAATATTGATGTTAAAGAAGAGTATAAAGAGGAGGATGAGGAGTATGGAGTGATGGAGGAGTTTTCAGAAGGACACAAGGATATGATGGAGCCACCTAATACCAGGAACCCACCAGAGAGATGTCCCCGTCCTCTGTATTCCCGGGATTCCACACAGGAAGGTCACACCATCCCTCACTGTTACAAGGTTGGTGAGACAGAGATTATAAAACACAGACTCATGGAGACAATGTGTGGATTTTTATGTGATGTCACAATCATAAAGCTTATATTTTACAGATGATATTCTTTCATTTTCTTGGTTTAGAGTGGAGATCCAATCGATATAGAATTTGAGGTTAAAGCAGAAGAAGAAGAGAGGTATGTGAGGGAGGATCAGCAGTCTATGGAGGAGGATGGAATAACGGGGACATTTATAGAGGAGGACACTCCTACAGAGATCAGCACAGGTGGGTCATTAACACTAAATACATTCCTCCACCCATACTGCTCACTGATTGGTCCAGAGTAGGGCGGGGACTGGGTGATATCAGCCTGTAATCCCCTGGTCACTTTCCTGAGCTGTGTTCCCCGTCCTGTATTCCTGTATTTCTCTCGGATAATCTTCCTTCTCTGTGCTGCAGACACAATTTATGTCTCTAGACTGGATTTATGGAGATTCTGGGATTCGGCTGGCAAAAAAATGTGCATGATATAGGCACCTAGGTTATGAGTTTTGGGTCTTCTGCCCCATGCCTGAGTCTAATGTCTTGTTCCAAACAAATGAGGAGGAGATACTGTACACACCATATGAAAGGTCCATCTCCCTTCCTCAATATAACGTCATGTTCCAAACAATAAAATTGGCATCATTTCAATAGCATTATTACTTAGTGATGTTTGGTTGGGTAAGGTTGTATCATTGATCCATTGTTTTTTTTTTTGTTTTTTTTCAATTCTTTTATTTATATAAAAGACAACTTCCAGGCATAATAAACAGTAACATTCCTTATAGAACATATGCTGAGACAGTGTATTACAACATTGAAGACAATTCAGTCATAAGGTTGAGATCTACATTTGTCGTAGAATAAGAGGTGTTCTACAATTCCTCTAATGGGAGGAGTTATGCAGGACTAGAAAATACCCGGAGTTGTCTGTTCCAGTTTCGCATAACGTATAGAAGAAGAAGAAAATAAGTAGTGGAAAGAGAGAGGGAAGTAAAAGAAACCTAGAGAGAGGCAGAAGAGGATAAGTAGGTGGGATGAGGGGGGGAGGGGTAAGGAGGTGTGGAAGGGGGGGGAGGGTGTAGGAGGGTTAGCATTGGTAAAGCTCTGGTTCTACATCAGCAATACGTTCCACCAATATTTTAGAGCTCCCCCAAACTCAACATGAGGTCTCTTTAGTATTGCCACCCTTAATTAAAGAGCAGCCTTCATCAGAGAGGACAAATATATTCCATTGACCCCAGGTTTTGGTATATCGTGCGTGTTGGGGACGTGTCGAGAGAACAAGGTTTTCCATCCATTCTATTTATTTCTTCGACCTTTTTTGAGCCACATGTCAACAGTCAGGGCCTGTGGGTTTTTCCATTTAAGAGGGATGCACATTTTAGCAGCATTTAGAAGGTGACAAATGACAGAATTTTTATAGGTCTGGGCCGGGATGTTAGAAGCATGGAGAAGGAAGAGAGCAGGGTCATTGGGGAGCGGTCGGTTTATAAACCTCTGAGATATTTCACGTACTGTCTTCCAGAACTCCGCTAGTTTAGGACACGACTAAAAATCATGTAGGAGTGTCCCCCGGCCCTTCCTGGCATCTCCAGCACTGATCAGTGAGTGTGGGGAAGAATCTGCTCAACCTTGACGGCGTGCGGTACCACCTTGTTAGGAGTTTGAAGTTGGTTTCTTGTATTTACATGCAGATGGATGATGTAAATGTAAATGGAATGATGTGATTTTTGTTGGTCTGGATTAAAGTTACAGTCTAAATCCCGTTCCCTCTTAGCTAATAATGGGGGTTGCTAAGTCCCCTGGGGTGTGATCAGTAATGCATAGGTCGTGGATAATACCTGTGTCAGTATTCTGTCTTGAGAGCAATGTTCTTCGAAGGGTGTAAGTTGTGTGTTGCGTTCACTGGGAGGTGGCAATGAGTTTAAGAAATTATGGAGTTGCGATGCCCTCCAGAAATCTAGACGGTAGGGTCCCGAGGAGTCCATGAGGTCTTTGAGTGCAGGCCAACTAGATGATGTTGAAAAATGGAAGGCTTGGAAATAGCCTGTCTCCATCAAGGTCCTGAATGTTTTATCTTGGTAGCCCGGGGTAAACTGGGGATTCCCCAGTATGGGTGTCAGTGGCGAGTGCGTGGAGGAAAGTGAAAGTTGTGTGAATAATTTAGAGCAGGTTCTTATCATGTGACCTATGAGGGGATGGCATCTTATGAGGTCTGGTAGTGAATGGTGGCAAGGTGGAGCTCTATGGAGGGGTATGTTGCGTTGGGCCTGTTCTGGTCTGGGCCAAAGCTTCGCTTCACCATGTCGGCACCAGTCTGAGTCTCCCCAATTGTATAGCCTGATAGTACTTGCATAAGTCCGGCACTGCCAGTCCATCTGATCATTTAGGAAGCAAGAGCAGTCTCCTACATAGCCTAGGTCGCTTATGTGCCCAGATAAAATCCACTAGTAGGGTGTCATCTTGTTTAAAGTAATGTGAAGGGATGAATATCGGAAGTGCTTGAAAGAGGTATAGGAATTTAGGGAGTATGCACATTTTAATAATGTTGCATCTTCCAAATCATGAATGGAGGCCAGAATTCAATTTATCTTATAGAATGTGGACTTTGTTTAGGAGGGGAGAAAGTTGAGCGTGAAGATGGGTGAAAATTTGGGTGGTATGAGAGTGCCCAGGTATTTCAGCGCTGAGTTCGTCCATTTTAGCCTAAAATGAAATCGCAGTTGGTGGAGGAGGGGGTTTGATAAGCCTACTCCCATAGCTTCAGATTTAGTAAAGTTGATATTTAGATTGGACAGAGTGCCATATGCCTCAAACTCGTGAAGAAGATTCGGTAGAGAAATTATGGGATTTATGAGGGAAAATAACATGTCGTCTGGATACGCTGATATTTTCTGCTAGGTCACCCCAACAGTAATGCCTGAGATATCCAGGTGGAGGCGTATTCTACATAAAAAGGATTCTAGTGATAATGCGAAGAGTAAGAGGTCTTGTCCCATTCCTAATTCTGAAGTAGTCCGATAAGATACCGTTCACCTTAACCTGGGCGGCAGGGGCAGAATAGATCTGGGAGATCCAGTTTAGCATGGTGTTGCCCTAAGTAGTAGGGGGCGGGGGGGGGGTATGAAGAGAATGGAGATAAAAAGAGGGGGGGGGAAAGATGGTATGAGAGAGGAAGAAAGGAAAGTCAGACAAGCAAAGAATATGAGAGAGTGAAAGAGAAGGGAAATCCCACAGAGAGAGGCCTCAATTTACTAAGAGATAGCAAAAAAAAAGCTAAGACTTTTACCAGCAAGGAGCCGGATGAATGAGCGTGCGCCTATGTGGGGTTGTGGTTGGAAAGGGCTAAGGGATGGGCCCCCGATTACCCCCCCCCCCCGGCAGCCTTCTTGAATAAATGAAGAATGGTATATAAGGTGTAGCACTGCCCCCTAGAGGACTGCTGAATTTTCACACTGTAAGGAATCCCTTGGGTTACCTGTAGCAACTGCTTGCAGAAATCTTAGCACTTTATGTTCTTGGCTCAGTCAATGATCAGTCTAGGGGTTGATGTTTTTGTGGTTTTATTTCATATTGGGATAGGAGAAGGGATGAGTGGGATACTCCAACTGTTGAACTATTCACAATTCAGAGGACTTCTGAATTTTTGCCAGATCTGTCTGGACGGTGAACCTCCACTCCATCTATATAGATGGCCCACCCAAAGTTCCATTTAGTATTTACAGATTGTAAGGTTTTCCATAACTCCAGCTTTGATTGGTTGCGGTGGGGTTTTGGGATATAAAGGAAGATCCCGTACACAATGCCAGTCTTCCATTGGGCATCAATTGCACCCCAGTGTCCCGCAGGGTCGATGTCGGCATTCCGGTCTGCTCTGCAGGATCTCCACCAACATGTGAGATAGCCTCCGCGCTCGGGCTCACTCCAGCACTTGCCATCTTGCTCCTCCACACGTGTCTCCCTCTCAGCCCCACCTGAAAGCAGAAGTAATTTATAGGCTCCATTCCTCTTTCCGGATTGGCTGTGCTTGGGTGGTGTCTCCATCCTCAACTCCAGATTAGCTGATTCTTTGGTGGTGGTTCCTCCTGATAGGCAGATCTCTCCAGCGCACGCTTTCCAGCGCAGTACAGTAACCTTTTCATTGCCGCTCCAACTCAGCTCAGCCAGCATGAAAGTCACTGTAAAGCAGATCGTGGTCTTCAATCCGCACGCATCCGCCATCCTTGTCTGTACCTGGGCCTCAGTTGCACCTCCATCTCTCCAGGCCAACTGACCCCCTTTGCTATTTAGGAGAATTGTCCCGCTGTCAGACATTGCATGGCCAACATTCCTCTTCATAGCATTTGTACCGACAACTCTCACCTTACTGTCTTGGAAAAGTGTCCCGCTGTCATTAATTGCACGGTCAACATTTTTCTGTATAGCACTGGCACAAACATGGCCCCCGACACACCGATCCACGTGCCCTGGGCTGTCATTTGCTGCCACTTGAATGAAGCTGAGGTAAGTGTTCCTATTTGTGTTTCTCTTCAGGGTACTCCCCCAGTACCACCTTTCTATGCACTTGCTGACACCCATCCACTGACTATACTCCCGTAGTGGTCCCCTTCCTGGGCAGAACCCTGGGCAAGATCCTCTGTACTCATGCTACTGTTTGTCCAGATTCTCACAGTGCCCCAACTCCAGTCAGCTCTCCTGGACCTCTGTGTTCAGCCTCACACCACTGGCTCACCAGGCTGACTGCCTGTGACCATCACCCACTGCTGCAGAAGAGGAGGCAGCCACAACCCTCCTTCTGGGGCTTTTCTTCCCACCAAAAGACCTCTACCTCATGTGCCCCTGGCTTTTTATACCCTGCCCCACAATGCACCGAGACAACCCATCTGTGCCAATCTCTGGGGCTGTATCAAAAGCCTGTGTGTTATTGGCCAGGTTTCCTCCAGCATCCAATGTGCCTCCCTATTGGATCAGCTGGGGTCACTCCCTTAGACCAGATGAATCGCACACTGAGCACACTGAGCAGACCTAACTCCCAGATCCTGCTCCCTGATAAGCAGAGTGCAATATAGAATTTACCTGCTGCTCCTCTGATAGGCAGACAAAACTATACTCCCTTTCTAGCACCTGACTAGGAGGGTGCTACATCTTTAACCACTGAAGCCCCGGAAGATTTTACCCCCATTCCGACCAGGGCCTATTTTGCGATTCGGCACTGCGTGACTTTAACGGACAATTGCGCGGTCGTGCGACTCTGTACCTAAACTAATTTGACGTCCTTTTTTCCCCACAAACAGAGCTTTCTTTTGGTGGTATTTGATCACCTGTGCGATTTTTTGATCACGCGCTATAAACAAAAAAAGAGCGACAATTTTGCAAAAATAACAATATTTTTCACATTTTTTTTATATGAAATTCCCCAAAAAAATGTAAAAATCAAAATTTTTTAACATTTTAGGCCAATTTGTTTTATGCTACATATGTCTGGTAAAAAAAATTGCAAAAAGCGTATTTTGATTGGTTTGCGCAAAAGTTATCGCGTTTACTAACAAAGGGAAAGATTTTTGTCATTTTTGTTGTTGTTTTTTTTTTTTTTTTAACGCGTAATGGCGGCGATCTGTGATTTTGTTTGCGGTACTGCAACATTGCGGCAGACAGATCGAACCCTTGACTGACATTTTTGACACTTTTGGGGTTACCAGTGACATTTCTACAGTAATCAGTGCTATACATATGCACTGTTACTGTAAAAATACACTGGCAGTGAAGGGGTTAACTTTTTTGAGCGGAAGGGGTTATGTGTGTCCCTAGAGGCGTAATTCTAACTGTGATTGGCTGTGGCTTGAGGTGTAGGATCAATGATCAACGGTTCTACATAGTAGAACCGTATGTATAATCACTATTCCTACACAGGGAAGCATGACAGGCGGCTTGTTTACATCAGCCGCCTGCTTTTCTCCCTCTCCGACGATCGCCGAGTGACACACGCGGGGGGGTCCGTGACCGCACGGGATCGCGCCTCTGGCGGCGCGGGCTCGCTCCCCAGAGCTCTCACTAGCTAGCGACGTAGTACTACATCGCTCTGCCTGTGAGGGGCTGACTGCCGCAGTAAATATACTGTGAGCAGTCGGCAAGTGGTTAAAAGACGTGGATGTCTGGGTAAATTTGAAAAGTTGTGGGGCATGTGGTTGGATACCCCTGGCCTTGGTCCACAATAATTAACGCTTCAAAGATTAGTCCTAGGACCACATTGAGGGCACCTTTGACGCTGACAGTGTGTTTGCTGGGTGCACCTCTTGGAGCACAAAGAATTTTATTGTCGGTTACTCTGTTCTATGCACACAAGGCTATTCTTCTACATTGTAAATAAAAGAATGGGTGAAGCTCTAGATAACAAACGTACAAAGATTCCAAAGAATCTGTGAGCAGTCTTATTAGATATAAATCAGCAAGTGTCCGTGAATCCAAGATGGCACTGCAGGATGAACATATCACCACCACCAGATATCACCAAAAGTACTGATCCTTACCGTCAGGCTGATAAGACTGCACCAAGTAAATAATCCCCACACTGGCTCGTCCACCTTGACCACGGGACGCCGACAATTCTCAGGAGGTATAAAGTGACAGATAAATCCCCAGATCCTCAAATGGCCCCGAGAATGGTAAAAAGGCTCCTAGTGTATTATATTAAATCAAAGTGGCGCTTTATTAATCATTAAAATACACTCACATTAAGTCAGGATGGCATCAGCGTATATACAGTGAGGGATAGTCTGTTTCCTTCCAAGAAGATGGCCGCTGCGTCCTCCGGCGCAATGACGTCACACGCTATTCTTCTGCATCGGGGGAAGACCGAAGCGCCATCGGTGGAGTATTGGAAGTCACCAGTGAACACGATGCTGCTATTTTACAAAGCCACATACCTGAATAGAGGATGCGTTATATAGCAGGGTTGGACTGAGAGGCCATCTACTCTTCTCGGAGGTGATTGTGGTCTGCCACCGGTGAAGGTGACGGTCACCTTAGAGGGGTGAGTTGAGGTCCCCTGATACTTAGGGAGGTAACAAATGAAGTCTATGCCTAGCAGACAACAAGCAGTGGTGAGAGGGTGGGGGAGGTTGGGGTATGGACCTGGGTGAGAGTCTGTGTTGGGGAGGCACTGCCGCGTTGAGGTTCTCCTGGGAGGTTCTCCCTTTGCATTTTCCTATAAGTATTGTAGTACATGAGCATTGCACTGAGGTTGGGGGGGATGGGGAGTTGTTTTGGTTGCTTTGTTTGCTTTTTTGCGATTAAAAATCAATAAAAATAATTTTCAAAAAAAAAAGCTGAGTCCTAGGAATGAATAAACAGGAGGGAACGGGATAAGGCGCAGGCCAAGGAGATGTTGGGGAGTAGGTGGAGTCAGTGAGATGTTGGGGGGAGTGGGTGGAGTCAGTGGAGGTGGGGAATGGAAACATGCAGGAGTGACTATATATGAAGGTTACGATCGCTGTGTCTATGACTGTACAAAGCGGAAATATTGTGTACCGAATGGAATGGACTTTTCTTTCTTTATAATAAAACTTTTTCTGATTTAAAATAAAAAAAACACTCAGAAAAGATGAGAAGGGAAAATGTCAGTGGCCTCCACCTGTAAAACCATTCCTGTTTTGGAGGTCGTCTCATTGTTGCCCATCTAGTGCACCTGTTGGTAACAACCCCCTCTGCTACTTGACTGAGCAGATGAATATCCCAGGAGTTTCCCTGACTTGATGCTATACTCTGATTATAAAGTGTTGAGCAGTGTATATGAGTGTGGAAAACTCTTGGTAATTTTTCTTGTCTTCTGACAGACGGACTCTGTGGTGGGAATAGAAGGACATCGGAGGAAGATGTGACTACAGAAGATAATGACATGGCATCTTCTCCAGAAGTAAATCCCGTTCCTCATAATATACATGACAGACCTCACCATTGGAGGAGATCATTGGAATCTCCTGATACTTCACATAGTCCTCTAATATCTGACAGTGCCGACGGGTGCGGGAAACCATCTCATCTCAGGGAATCTTCTTTATACCATACAGGAGAAAATTCATTGTCATGTTCAGAGTGCGGGAAAGGTTTCAAAAAGAAAAAATACCTTCTTCAGCACCATAGAACTCACACAGGGGAGCATCCCAATTCGTGTTCAGAGTGCGGGAAATGTTTTAAACAGAAAAGAAACCTTCTTAGCCATCAGAGAATACACACAGGTGACCTTCCCTATTCATGTTCAGAGTGCGGGAAATGTTTTAGTCACAAAACATACCTTCTTAGGCACAAGAGAATACACACAAGGGAGCGACCTTTTTCATGTTCAGAGTGTGGGAAATGTTTCAATCAAAAAGCACAACTTCTTAGCCATCAGAAAATACACACAGGTGAGCTTCCTTATTCATGTTCAGAGTGCGGGAAATGTTTTAGCCAAAAAGGACACCTTCTTCAGCACCAGAGAATTCACACAGGTGAGCGTCCCTATTCATGTTCAGAGTGCGGGAAATGTTTTAATCATAAAGTAACCCTTCTTAGACATCAGAAAATACACACAGGTGAGCGTCCCTATTCATGTTCAGAGTGCGGGAAATGTTTTAATCAGAAAGTAACCCTTCTTAGACATCAGAAAATACACACAGGTGAGCATCCCTATTCATGTTCAGAGTGCGGGAAATGTTTTAATCTGAAATTAAGCCTTCTTCGCCATCAGAGAATACACACAGGTGAGCGTCCCTATTCATGTTCAGAGTGCGGGAAATGTTTTAATCATAAAGGACACCTTCTTCGCCATCAGAGAATACACACAGGTGAGCTTCCCTGTTAATGTTCAGAGTGCTGGAAATGTTTTAACCCCTTTAAGAACTGAGCCCATTTCTGACACATGTGTTTCACAAGTTAAAATCAATATTTTAGCTAGAAAATGACTTAGAGCCCCCAACCATTATATATATATTTTTAACAAAGACAAAGATTTGCGCAGCGATCTTTCCAACGCCATTTAAAAAAAAAAAAATTCCCCACTTTTAAAAATAACTAAACAGTAAAGTTAGCCCAATTTTTTTGTATAATGTGGAAGATGATGTCACGCCAAGTAAATAAAAGAGAAAAGCAGATGCGCTAGCACTGAAGTCATTGCAATGAGGATGTGTAGATAAATAGGTATAGAATAGATGGATAGAAGAATAGAAAATAGGAGAATCCTATCCCTTGAAAAAGCCATGTGGCGTGACGCAACGCGACGGGAGGAGTCAGGTGACGTCACATGTTTTGTGACTTAAGGCGTTGGGAGGAGCCGGGTGACGTCACTTCCGGTCTACGGGCCGAGAGCGGAAGTATCAGAGTTTAGCGCACATTGCGGCTACATATTTATCCCCGCTATACTGCGAGTTTTATCAATAAAAATCACACCTTACTATACTGTGAGGTCCTTCCTGACTATATCCGTGTCACGAGCAAGAGTCCTGGGAGATTACCGCGGTCATCCCTATAGAGAGAGGTAGCATTCCCTACTGGCTACTGGATCTATATGAGAGGGGGATCTACCAGTGATCCCAATGAAAGTCCCTGATGTGGAGAAAGACCCTGAGCCAAGCTAGGTGATATTATAAACCACATTAAGACCGGCCTATTTTTATTTATTTTTGGACACTTGGTGTTTACAAGCTAAAATTCTTTCTTTTTTCTTGCTAGAAAACTACTTAGAACCCCCAAACATTATATATATATATTTTTTTGCAGAGACCCTAGAGAATAAAATGGAGAGCGTTGCAATATTTTTTTCTCTTATGTCCTCCGACAGTCGCCGCCACTTCATAATCTTCACTAATGGGGTAATTGACCTTTGCTCCGCAGGAGTAGCTAGGCAACAAGATTTGTTAATATCAAAGCTTTTAGCATATCACACCCCTAGGGGGCGGTCCCCTCAGTCAATACCTCCCTGCTTCCAGCATTCTCAACTCAGTTTTCAATTGCCTAGCTTAGGAGTAGCTGGCTGTTTCCTGTGCTGGGGCTTTCAGTCTCAGCCTTCTATCCTCTTTTTGATTTTATTTCAAGTATTTTTCTCTTTCTTTTACTTAGCTGTTATTTTATCAGCCTTAGTTTAGTTTTCTTCAGATGAAGATGATCATGCGGAGCTGGGTCTCGGTCTGGCCACCCTGGATCCCAGGGCTGTGTGCCAGGGGTTTCCCCAGCCTGCCATCGAGCGTTCAGCTCAGGTTTCCCTGGCATATTGAACGACCCATCCCTGCTCGCTGCAGGGATGCTGCCTGTGAGGTGGCTACCTCACCGGACGCCATTTGCGGTTTTGCACCGCAGTCCACTGCGTCCTGTCCTCAGTACAGCGGTTTGGTCGCTGGAGAAGGCTCCCCACGCCATCCGGACTGGTAAGTAAATTTCTATGTGGGGACCTGTCTGTTTGGGTGTCAGTCTGTGACTGTGTGACCCTGCATGTCTGTGTATGTGCTGAGCTCCCTGTCAGATTCCTGTGTGGAATAGCTGCCTTTCTGTGGGCTGCGGGGGGGGGGGGCTCTCCCACTCTGCTGTGTGTGCTGTATGGGGCAGACTGGGCTCAGACATGATATGCGGCGACCGCTGATGCGGCCCGCCATTTTTCTTGGCAAACTGTGCTGACCGGCCCTGTGTGTTACAGCGCGGTGTTTTGGCGCCAAACGCCGCCATTTTGGCGGCGATCGCTCCTGCAAGCACATGTCGGCGCCATTTTCTTGTTGCCTTGATTCCCTCAGCCGAGCGGCCATGTTTGTGAAGCCTTCATAGGCTATATAGGACGGTCAGTCATTGCATCACTTCCTTTTGCTCTGGAACAGCGATCGGTGGCAGCAGCCTGTGTGGTCTCTCCAGGTTTTTACCTTCCTTATCCTGTATTTCCTTGCTCAGTGCTCCTTATCCATGTGGGGGTCGGTGCATACAGTAGTGTGTGGTGGGCTGTGCTCGCCGCGGTCTTAAAGGGGCAGTACTTTATTTCAGTTGATACTGGGGCATGGATTCTCAGGATTGCAAGTTTCCTCCCACCTTGGTGGGGGGCCAAGGGGCTGCTGCATCCCCCGAGGGGGCTGATCTGGCTGCTGTTGTGGCGAACTTGGCTTCTCAGGTGCAGATGCTAATGGCTGATCGATCCGCAAAACGGCCCAGGTTATCAATTTCCTCTGATTCAGAGGGCAATGGGGCTGCTATGGCTGGAATGCCCTTCTCAGGGTCTCGTTCATCTCTGGACCTTATGGGGTCCGAGGGGGAGGCTGAGGTAGAAGGAGTTGATACTTCTCCCCCTGGCTCGCCTGAAGAGCTTGCACTCATGGATGAGTTGATTACTTCTATCAAGGAGACACTGCATCTGCAGGATGAACCGTGTCCTCCTGCTTTGATGTCCTCTTATGGGACGAAAAGAAAACGCAAATCAGCGCAGGTTTTTCCCTGCCCTGCGGAATTTCAGCGCGCTGTTGATGAGCAATGGCGCAATTTAAAGAAGCCTTTTACTGTGCCAAGTAAGTTCAAGCTGCGTTATCCATTTACACCCACCACTGATGAGCGTTGGTGTGTGCCGCCTCAGGTGGATCACGCGGTGGCAGTTTTGAATAAATCTACTGCGATTCCTGCTGAGGATACCCCGGTGTTCCGGGACCCTACGGACAGGAGATTGGAGTCTCTGGCCCGTCATTCTTATACGTTTGCTGGTTCTATGCTGAAGCCTATTTTTGCTTCCATTATGGCAGCCCAAGCTATTGCGGATTGGACGCAGGTGCTCAGGCGCACCCTGGTGGCTGACTCTGCTCCGCCGACAACGTTGGCTATGGTAGATCAAATTCATCAGGGTGTCATGTATTTGTGCGATGCGGACTTGGATTTAGTCCCTTTGGCTGCACGCCTCTCCAGTGTTGGGGTGTTGAACCGTCGCCTGATATGGCTGAAATGTTGGTCGGTTGACCAATCTTCTCGCAAGACTCTAGCTAATCTTCCCTATGCGGGATCTCGTCTTTTTGGCGAGTCTTTGGATTCTCTGATAAAGGGGATTTCCAGGGGTAAGAGCACTCTCTTGCCCCGAACTCACAAGAATAAGTTTGTTCGCGGTAAGAAGAATACCTCGTTCAGGCCCTCTCAGGGGTCCTTTCGTGCCTTTCGGTCGCAATACAAGGGCAAGCCCTTCAAGGGCCAAGGCTCCCAGAAGAAGCCGTGGGCAGGTAAGCAGAAGTCCGGCCAGTCCGGGTCCACTGCCCATTCCAATTCGGCCTGAAGGGGCGCCCTCACCCGGTTCTGGGGTGGGGGGACGTTTGCTCGGTTTTCTTCAACCCTGGCTGGTCCGCATTCGGGACAGGTGGGTTCAGGAAATCGTTCGATCTGGATACAAGATCGAGTTTCTCTCTCGGCCGACGAGCAGATTTTTCCCCTCAAATCTTCAGCTGTCTCCGGAGCGTTTGCAGGATCTGCACCTGGCGGTGCGGGATCTGCGGGCCCAGGGAGTGGTGGTTCCGGTGCCTCATCGGGACAGATTTCGGGGGTTCTACTCCAATCTGTTCACTGTGCCCAGAAAGGAGGGCAAGGTACGTCCGATTCTGGACTTGAAAGCTCTGAACCGCTTTGTGCGGGTTCGCAAGTTCCGCATGGAATCCCTGCGCTCAGTGGTGGCTGCCCTGGTTCCGGGGGAATTCATGGCCTCCATCGATCTGAAGGATGCATACCTTCACATTCCCATTTTCGAGGGTCACCAGAGGTACCTTCGATTCGCCATTGCGGAGGATCATTACCAATTCGTGGCGTTACCCTTCGGTCTCGCTTCGGCTCCGTGGGTTTTCACCAAGGTGCTTGCGCCGGTCCTGGCCTTATTGAGAGCCCAGGGCGTCTCTGTCTTGGGATATCTGGACGATATCTTGCTTCGGTCTGCGACCAATCAGGGCCTGGTGAACGACCTGTCCACCACGATGCAGACTCTGCAGGAGTTTGGTTGGACGATAAATTTTCCAAAATCAACGTCGTGTCCGTCGGTTCGTCTTCCCTACCTGGGGATGATCCTGGACTCTGCTCAAGCGAAGGTCTTCCTGCCGGAAGACAAGCTCCGGACACTTCAGGATGAGGTCAGGTCCCTCAGGGACACTCAGGGCTCGTCCCTCCGGACATGTATGAGATGTCTGGGTCTAATGGTCTCGGCTTTCGAGCCGATTCCCTTCGCCCAATTTCACAAGCGGAGATCTTGGCCAAGTGGGACGGGCGTCCACATTCTCTGGGTCGGCAGCTTTCATTGAGCTGCCACAACCGAAGGGGTCTTTTGTGGTGGCTCCAGTCCCCAGCGGTGTCGGGGGGCAAGTCCTTTCGTCCCTTGTTGTGGACGGTAATCACCACGGATGCCAGCCTATCGGGCTGGGGTGGTGTTCTGGGCGTTCTGTCCGCCCAGGGAACTTGGTCGGAGGAGGAATCCTCCCTTCCGATCAACATTCTGGAATTGCGAGCGATAAAACTTTGCCTTCTGCATTGGTCGGAACGGCTTCAGGGCCATCCGGTTCAGGTTCAGACGGACAATGCCACAGCAGTGGCCTACATCAACCATCAAGGGGGCACCAGGAGTGCCCGTGCTGCTCGGGAAGTAAACAGCATTCTGTCGTGGGCCGAGACGCACGTCCTGGCGATAACGGCTGTACACATTCCGGGGGTGGAGAACTGGCAGGCGGACTATCTGAGTCGCCAGACCCTGGACCAGGGGGAATGGTCCCTTCACCCGGATGTCTTCCAGATGTTGTGCGCGAAGTGGGGTCTTCCAGATGTGGACCTGTTCGCGTCTCGTCTGAACAACAAGGTGGAAAGGTTCGTGGCAAGGACACGCGATCCTCGGGCAGACGCCTCAGACGCGTTAGTGGTGCCCTGGCATCAGTATCGTCTGATGTATGCCTTTCCACGGATTCAGCTGCTGTCCAGGCTGCTTCGCAGACTGGCCTCGGAACCGCACGCAGTGATTCTGGTGGCACCGGACTGGCCTCGCCGGTCTTGGTACGCAGACCTTGTAAATCTGGCAGTTGACGCTCCGTGGCGTCTGCCGCTTCGGGACGACCTTCTGTCTCAAGGGCCGATATTCCATCCTGCTTTACAGTCGCTGGCTTTAACGGCCTGGCTGTTGAAAGCCAGGTCCTGAAGGATAGGGGTCTCTCCTCTGTGGTCATTCCCACTTTGATCAAGGCTAGAAAAGCCTCTTCTGGAAAAATTTACTACCGTACCTGGAAAGCGTACTTTGCCTGGTGTGAGTCCAGGGGGTATTCCCCTCGCTCATACTCGGTGTCGAGAGTGTTGGCTTTCCTCCAAACTGGAGTGGACCACCGTTTGGCGCTGGCCACGATTAAGGGTCAGATTTCTGCGCTGGCCGTTCTTTTTCAGCGCCCAGTGGCGTCTAATTCATTGATTAGCACCTTTGTTCAGGGGGTGCGACATTTGGCCCCTCCTAGGAGGGAACCTTTGCCTCCATGGGACTTGAACTTGGTTCTGTCCGTGTTACAACAGGCTCCCTTTGAAAAGATCAGGGAGATCTCTGTCTCTGTTGTCCAAGAAGGTTGCTTTTTTGGTGGCGATCACTTCGGCTCGCAGGGTGTCGGAGCTGGCGGCTTTGTCCTGCAGCTCTCCCTACTTGTTGATTCACTTGGATAAGGTGGTCTTGCGACCTAACCCTTCCTTTCTTCCGAAGAGGATCTCGGAATTTCACCTGAATGAGGACATTGTCTTGCCTTTGCTTTGCGCGAAGCCTAAGCATCCGAAGGAGGTGGCTTTGCATGCCTTGGATGTTGTTCGGGCGATCAGGGTTTACCTGTCATCGACTAAATCCTTTCGCAGGTCAGATTCCCTATTCGTCCTTCCAGAGGGACCTCGGAAGGGCATGGCGGCGTCAGCTGCTACCATCGCCAAATGGATCAGACAGACAATTGTGCAAGCCTATGCTTTGAGGGGGAAGGTTCCTCCTTTCCCTGTGAAGGCGCACTCTACCAGATCTCTGAGTACGTCTTGGGCCTATCGTCATCAGGCTTCTGTGGCCCAGGTGTGTAAGGCGGCGACTTGGTCGTCCATTCACACCTTCTCAAAATTTTACAAAGTGGATGTTCAGGCATCGGCAGATGCTTCCTTTGGCCGTAAAGTTCTTAGTGCGGCAGTGCCTTAGGGTCCCTTGTTTTGGCCCTTGGCTGTTGGGGTGTTTTTACCCCTGAGTTACTTGTTCTTCCTGGGTTGTTGCTCCTGTTGAGCACGTTTTCCTGTTGCCAGGTTGGTTCTCTTACTTTGGTAAGGTTCCTTTCTCTGATGTGGGTACTGCGTTGCTTTATGCGCGGCTGCGTTTTTTCCCACCCCTCATGTCTACGCTGCTTTGGGACGTCCCCATTAGTGAAGATTATGAAGTGGCGGCGACTGTCGGAGGACGTAAGAGAAAACTGAATTTTTGTAAAATCTTACCGTAAAATTCCTTTCTCTGAGTCCTCCGACAGTCGCCACCCCCGCCCCTCTTTTGGGGTTTGTTTTTGTACTCTACTGCTATGCTACTGAAACTGAGTTGAGAATGCTGGAAGCAGGGAGGTATTGACTGAGGGGACCGCCCCCTAGGGGTGTGATATGCTAAAAGCTTTGATATTGACAAATCTTGTTGCCTAGCTACTCCTGCAGAGCAAAGGTCAATTACCCCATTAGTGAAGATTATGAAGTGGCGGCGACTGTCGGAGGACTCAGAGAAAGGAATTTTACGGTAAGATTTTACAAAAATTCAGTTTTTTTACACACAGTATTTGCACAGCGGTCTTCCAAACGCAATTTTTTTTGGAAAAAAATTCAATTTTTTGAATTACAAAATAAGAAAACAGTAAAGTTAGCCCAATTTTTTTCCATAATGTGAAAGATAATGTTACGCCGAGTAAACAGATACCCAACATGTCATGCTTCAAAATTGCGCATGCTCGCAGAATGGCGACAAACTACGGTTCTTTAAAAATCCCCATAGGCGACACTTTAAAAATTTCTACCGGTTACCAGCTTAGAGGTACAGAGGAGGTCTAGGGCTCAAATTATTGCTCTCGCTATAACGATCGTGTAATACCTCACATGTATGGTTTGAACACCGTTTACATATGTGGGTGGGACTTTCGTATGCATTTGTTTCTGCACGCGAGCTAACGGAGACAGGGCGCTTTAATTATTTTTGTTCCCTATTTATTTTATCTATTATTTTTTATTTTTACAGTTTTTAAAAAAAAAAATATTTTGATCATTTTTATTCCTATTACAAGGAATGTAAACATCCCTTGTAATAGATATAGGCATGACAGGACCTCTTTATTGTAAGATCTGGGGTCAAAAAGACCTCACAACTACACTAAAAAAGAAAAATAAATTGTTGAAAAAATATCGGCCCTCATCACATTACAGGGGGCATCAAGTGAGCAATCATGACAATACATGGGGCTACAGATGGACAATCATGACAATACCTGGGATAATAAGTGGGCAATCCTGACAATACATGGGGCAGCAAGTGGGCAATCATGACAATACATGGGGCAACAGTTGGGCATTCGTGACATTACATGGGTCAGCAATTGGGCAATCATGACAATACATGGGGCAGCAATTGGACAATCATGACAATACATGGGGAAGCAATTGGGGAATCATCGCAATACATGGGGCAAGAGATGGACAATTATGACAATACATGAGGCAACAGGTGGGTATTGATGATAATACATGGGGCAACAAGTGGGCAATCATCACAATACATGAGGCAACAGTGATAATGATAATGCATAGGGAAAAAGTGGGCAATCACCACAATACATGGGGCAACAGATGGACATTCCTAAAAATACATGGCGTAACAAGTGGGCAATCATCAGAGAACATGGGGCAACAGATGGACAATCATGATAATAAATGAGGCAATAGACAGGCAATACACAAGCCAACAAGTGGGCAATCCTTACAATACATAGGGCAACAAGAGAGCAATCGTGACAATACATGGTCCATCGTGTAACTACATGGGGCAACAAGTGGGCAATCATCATCATCATACATGGGGCAATCATCATCATACATGGGGCAACAGACAAACAATTATGACAATACATGGGGCAACAAGCGAGCAATCATGATAATAGATGGCCTATCATGCACCTGCATGAGGACCTAACGGGAAATGCTTTATTCTTTTTGTGTTCTACTTATAAATATGTATATAGATCTAACCTACTGGATGGAAAAAGATCACTGTAACATGCATTAACCCACAGCAGCCAATCAGGATTTATCTTTCACTGGTGAACCTTTTTTATTGGTTGCTTCATGTTGATCCTTTTTGATTTATTGAAGTAGCCGGCTTTTTATTGGTCCAACCAATGTATGATTATTAATACATTTGACACATTTGTTAATTCTATTATAAAAGATTTAAGCTTTATTTTATTCATATCATTACTGTGTGGTAATCGCTTATTCTGATCTTGTACAATAAAAACTCTTCGTACAATATTCTGTGCCGAGTCTTCTTTTTTACCAATGATTAGAAGATCGGTGATTGGAATGTGATCAGTTCATAGAGAGTCATCCATTGGGGTTTTATTAGTGAGATGGAGAGTGGAGAAGGCACCACATTGACAGCCATTGGAGGCCCTAAACTTTTTGGCAACCTGTCTATGACATTAGTCTTCCAAACTCTATCTCACTGAGCTAAGGCCAGAAGAGTTCCAGGAGTTCTTCTCTGTCCACAGTTCCCAAACCAAAAGGAGACATCCACCACATCTTCAATCTTAAGGCCCTAAATGTCCTCCGCTGGGCCCAGGAGTTCTCCATGCAATCCACCAGGTCATAGCCTCTCTCTTTATCAGGGAGATTTTCCGCTTTGACTGCCCCACGTACAGTTGTGTTCAAAATTATTCAACCCCCCAATGCTGTAAAGGGTTTTAGGGAATTTAGTGTACATTTGTAATTGTATTCAGAATGAAATCCTACAAGGACTTTTTAAAGAACCATATGCAACTAAAATGACATCAATTGGTTTTGTAATACAGTAGTAAATGTTTCTTTTGTGAATTCTTCATTGACACAATTATTCAACCCCTTAAAGACCACCACTCTGAAGAACAGAGGTTCATTGAAGTGTTTTCAATCAGGTATTGAAAACACCTGGGGATGTCAGGGAGCAGCAATAAAGCCTAATAAGCACCAATTAGGTAGCTTTAAAATGACTGTGATACTCAGCTCCTTCTAGACATTTACTGGTGTGGTTACAAACATGGTGAATTTAAGAGAAGAGGTGATTACTCTTCACAGGAAGGGCAATGGCTATAAGAAGATTGCAAAGATGTTAAACATACCAAGAGACACCATAGGAAGTATCATTGGCAAATTCAAGGCAAAGGGCACTGTTGAAACGCTACCTGGTCGTGGCAGAAAGAAGATGCTGACTTTGACTGCTGTGCGCTACCTGAAGCGTAGAGTGGAGAAAAATCCCCGTGTGACTGCTGAGGAACTGAGAAAAGATTTGTCAGATGTGGGTACTGAAGTTTCTGCTCAGACAATACGGCGCACACTGCGTAATGAAGGCCTCCATGCCAGAACTCCCAGGTGCATCCCCTTGCTGTCTCCAAAGAATAAGAAGAGTCGACTGCAGTATGCCAAAAGTCATGTGGACAAACCACAGAAGTTTTGGGATAGTGTTCTGTGGACTGAAGAAACAAAATTAGAACTGTTTGGGCCCATGGATCAACGCTATGTTTGGAGGAGGAAGAACAAGGCCTATGAAGAAAAGAACACCTTGCCTACTGTGAAGCATGGCGGGGGGTCAATCATGCTTTGGGGTTGTTTTGCTTCTGCAGGTACAGGGAAGCTTCAGCGTGTGCAAGGTACCATGAATTCTCTTCAGTACCAGGAGATATTGGATGACAATGTGTTGCAGTCCGTCACAAACCTGAGGCTTGGGAGACGTTGGACCTTTCAACAGGACAATGATCCCAAGCTTACCTCCAAGTCCACTAGAGCATGGTTGCAGATTAAAGGCTGGAACATTTTGGAGTGGCCATCACAGTCACCAGACTTAAATCCGATTGAGAACCTCTGGTGGGGACCTCTGGTGGCTATGCTTCACGTTTAAAAGCTGTTATAACTGTAAAAGGATGTTGTACTAAGTACTAAGATTGAATGTCACTTGGGGGTTGAATAAATCTGATAATGATGTGAGCACAGAAAAGACATTTGTGGTTATTTCATTATAAATGTTATGTTATATTTGTCTGACCTACACGTGCCTCTTTGATTTAATTGTAAGCAGGATGACTGAATGATCAAAATCAATGTCAAACTGGCCAAAACAATCAATTTCAGTGGGGGTTGAATAATTTTGAACACAACTGTACATGTACTGCGGTAGGGCGGCCGTTCTGTGCAGAATCACGTACCTGTATGTCATCTGCTTTTCTGAGTCTGGAGCGTGCACACTCGCCGCAGGTGCCCAGCTCCCACTGGAAACAGCGGTAGCCAATTAGTGGGTCCAGCGGACACGGTGTCCGTTGGCACCTGGCATTCGTTCCTGAGAGAGGCAGAACAGTTGTCTGCCAATGTAAACAAGGCAGATCGCCATTCTGTTAGTAGGGAAGATGGAGATCCTGTGTTTCTGCTAATGGAGGAAGAGAATACCAATGATCAGGGTAGAGGGCAATCCATTAAATGTCACTGGGCATTGGTTATGGGGGTACAATAAAGGAATGCACGGGACCACCTATGACTGCTGTCCTTGTGACTGGCTCTGTATAGACCAAGAGGAAAGCCCTGTAGAAGGAGCCAAATACTCTGATTGCGTAGACTTGTTTCTCTTCTCATCTGGTACCTCCTATCCTTTCCGGTGATGGCACTTCCGCTTTGCTTTCCATGCTGGTTAGTGTGGCTTCTTGGGGCTCCTCCAGGCTCCCGAGCCAGCCATCTCTCTGCCCAGCAGCCGAAACAGAGGACAGCGGTCCTGCAGGATGGTTCTAGGAGGATCCACAGACTCTGACACCAGATGAGCACTTGTATATTTTACCTCTTGTGGGTGTTTTAATTCTTCGCTATTAAAACCCTTTAACCAGGATACCACACTTAGCTGGCGCTTCCTGTAGGGTTGCCACCCATTCAGGATTCCATACCACAACCCCTGAGTGCATAGATGTGCACACCGGCCTCACCCCTATACACGAACAGGAGAGAAGAAAGGACTTGATCTATTCCTCCTCTTCCCACCCCTACCCATCTTTCTGCCCACTGTGAAATAAGGAAAGGGGAAGTCATCGAGGGGCGATATATTTCCCCTCGCTTTCTGTCCTATATACAGGACTAGCGGAACCCAGACCAGGTTTTCGAGCTGACTTTGGGTCCGTGCAGTCCAGCTCGGGTTTTGTATCTCTCACTTGGATTGGTAATTGTTTAATTGGCCATCCAGGTGAGATAAAAAGGAAAAAGCTGGAGCATAATGTTGCTCTACCCTGGGACTCAGACAACATTGCCAAGAGAGCCACAGACTGAATACTTTGGTCTGCAGTACTTTTTGTTTTGTGAGGTGGATGGGAGAAGCCCACCACCTGTTTAGATAGGAATATCCGTGTGTTTTCGTTAGAGCCAGATGGCAAGGACTTATTTTCTGTTGTGTTTGGTTTTTGTTTGCAACCTTTTAAAATAAAAATGCTTTCTGCAAAACAGTTTAAAAGAAACTTTGCTGCCGGACTTGCCTTTTTCCCAGGAAAAGTGATCCCCACTTGAGCTAACCCCCACATATGGTGGATTTGGCGGGCATTTTCCTGAGCGAGTTGCATGATGGAGGATATGATGAGAGCCTTGCTTCAAGCCGCGGCAGTCCAACCGCTGGTTTGTAGAGGCACAGCAGCAGCAGGCCACTATAGCCCAACAAGAGACAAACCACCAGTTTGGAGAGGACCAGCAGGCAGATCGAGAGGCCCAGAAAGGTGGATCAAGGAGCTGACTCAGAGCATCCTGGAGTTAAAGGGTAACCCCCCAGCTTCAATCCCAGTGAAACAAAAGGTGAAGCGTGCCAGCTGTTACCTGCAAAAGATGACAGCTGCAGATGATGTGGAAGTCTACCTCACTACGTTCGAAAAGGATTGCTGAGCGAGAAGGTTGGCAGAGATCTGAGTGGACAGAGTTTGTGGCACCTTTTTTTATAACAGGTGAACCTCAAAAAGCCTACTACGCCCTGGAACCAGCGGCTGCTCAGGATTATGATGTACTTAAAGCTGAAATCCTGGCAAGGCTGGTTGTCACCATTGCAGTTCATGCCCAGCGTGTGTTTCGGTGGACCAATTAAGGTTGAAAAGCCCCCACGATCCCAAATGTTTGACCTCATACACCTTACCGGGAAGTGTCTCCAACCTGAGACATTGTCGCCACCGGAGATAGTGGAGCGTGTGGTGATGGACCGTTATTTGCGGGCTCTTCCTGACACCCTAAGGAAATGGGTCAGCCATGGAGACCCCAAAACTGCTACCCAGCTAGTGGACATGGTAAAGCGGTACACCACAGTGACAGACCTACTAGGTACCCCCGTGCTTGATCATCCCATTTCGCCCAGAGGTCCTGGTAAGTCGATTTTCCAGGGGGTAAGGGCTCGGGAGGTTATTTTAAGACATTTTCTGGAAATAACAAGAATGTAAGCTCTGGAGCTAGCGACTGGCCTGATAGGTCAGGAAGAACCAGGAGCCCATATAAAGGACTGAGTGGAGAAGCTATATAATATTTTTGTTGCTATGGGTTAGGACTAGTGTTGAGCGAACACGGACTGTATTATTCGGGTCCGTACCGGATAATTGGATTTTTGCTACCCGGACACGGACCCGAATACTTTACTGTATGTTCGGGTTTAAAATCCGTGTTCGGTAATTTTATTTCCTGTTTTGTATGTAATGGCGCGCTTTTAATGGCGGGCTTTCAACAGCCAATCAACAAGCGTTTAACTGGTGTGCCTTAAGCCATCCCAGCCATGCCTACAAATGTATTAGTAGCTGTGATTGGCCATCTGAAGCATATGACCATGTCTTTATAAGTTCAAGAGACACAGCGCGGTGCGTCATTCTGCTGTAGTGTAGGGAGAGAGCACACATCATACGTGCTGGCTGCTGATTAGGGACAGACAGTGAAAAATTGTGCCCGAAAAGAATGCAGGGACAGGTCGGAGTGTAGGCAGGGAAAGATATTTGAGCATTTTAGGGACAGGCTGGAGAGATTAGGCAGGGACAGAACAATCGATTTTTGCTGTGTGGGGGGTGGTGCAGTGAACGATCTTTTTGCCCTCACTTGAGCCCACTGAGGAGGAGGAGGGAGAAAAAAATATATTTTTATCAGTCTGTTGTGTGCAGCGTTCAGCTATATTTTACTACAGATTGCTGTTCTAATCTGCTATTTAAAAATTACAAAGTTAAAGGGGAATTTTTTTTTTTCCCTTCATAGCCTGCTGCTGAGCTGACCGTGACATAAAACATAAGACACTGCTGTGTTCACATGTGCTATTGAGTGATTTTAAATTTTATATACTTTTTTCTATTCCACTATTCAATATACACCCTTTTGGGTTAAAAAAAATTAAATTGTGGCATAGTCTGTACTAATCTGCTATTTAAAAATTACAAAGTTAAAGGGGAATTTTTTTTTTCCCTTCATAGCCTGCTGCTGAGCTGACCGTGACATAAAACATAAGACACTGCTGTGTTCACATGTGCTATTGAAAAATCACCAATTTTTTATACTTTTTTCTATTCCGCTATTCAATCTACACCCTTTTGGGGTAAAAAAATTAAATTGCGGCATAGTCTGTATCGGTACGTGTGAGATACACCTTTCAAATTTTTGGGGCGCATCTTCCACCGTCGAGGATTGCAGGGTGCTTCAGTTTGCCTCCTGTTCCGAACTCCTCCAACTCCTCATCCTGCCTTTAGGGTACAAAAAATTGTAATCGGGGCCTAGTCTGGGTTTTTATGTGTGAGATACACTTTTTTATATCATATTTTCTATTCCGCTATTCAATCTACACCCTTTTGGGGTAAAAATAATTAAATTGCGGCATAGTCTGTATCGGTACGTGTGAGATACACCTTTCCAATTTTTTGGGCGCATCTTACACCGCCGAGGATTGCAGGGTGCTTCAGTTTGCCTCCTGTTCCGAACTCCTCCTACTCCTCATCCTCATCCTGCCTTTAGGGTACAAAAAAATTATAATCGGGGCCTAGTCTGTGTTTGTACGTGTGAGATACACCGTTTTAAATTCTTTTCTATTCCGCTATTCAATATACACCCTTTTGGAGTGTAAAAAATTAAATTACGGCATAGTCTTTATCGGTGCGTGTGAGATACACCTTTTTAAAATTTTTTGCCGCATCTCCTTCCACCACCGAGGATTGCCGGGCGCTTCAGTTTGCCTCCTGTTCCGAACTCCTCCTACTCCTCTTCCTCATCCTCATCCTGCCTTTAGGGTACAAAAAATTGTAATCGGGGCCTAGTCTGTGTTTGTACATGTGAGATACATCGTTTTATAAAATTTTCCTATTCCACTATTTAATATACACCCTTTTGGAGTGTAAAAAATTAAATTACGGCATAGTCTGTATCGGTACGTGTGAGATACACCTTTTAAATTTGTTTGGCGCATCTCCTTCCACCGCCAAGGATTGCAGGGCGCTTCAGTTTGCCTCCTGTTCCGAACTCCTCCTACTCCTCTTCCTCATCCTCCCTTTAGGGTACAAAAAATTGTAATCGGGGCCTAGTCTGTGTTTGTACGTGTGAGACACACCGTTTTATATCCTTTTTTCTATTCCGCTATTCAATATACACCCTTTTGGGGTGAAAAAAATTTAATTGCGGCATACTTTGCATATTTGACTGTGAGATACACCCGTGCGATACTGTTGTTGTTTTGTTCCGCTATTCAATAAACACCTTTCTAGGGCAAGATCATAAATTACAGAAATATGAGGAGACCGTCAAATAGGGGCCGTGGCCTGGGTCGTGGTGCTGCTGGTAGAGCTCCTGTTGCAAGGAGAGGACGTGGTCGATCTGTGCCAGCTACACGCACAAGTGAAACACCTTCCTCAAGTGTGAGTAGGCGACAGAACCTGCAGCAGTATTTGGTAGGGCATCATGCGCCTCTAGAAGTGATGAGGCCAGAAGAAGTACAGGCGATAGTAGATTGGGTTGCTGACAGTGCCTCCAGTTCCTTCACATTGTCTCCCACCCAGTCTACTGCAGAAAGGTCAGAGTTGGCACCTGCAGCCAATGTCCAACCGTCTTTCACCTCACCCCCTTGCAAATCAGGCAAGCAGTCTGAGCCCCAAGTAATGCAGCAGTCTCTTCTTCTTTTTGAGGACTCTGTCAGCAGGGTTTCCCAGGGCCATCCACCTAGCCCTGCCCCAGAAGTGGAAGAGATTGAGTGCAGCGATGCCCAACCACTTATTTCTCAAGATGAGTACATGGAAGGACCATCGCAGCACGTCTCCGATGATGACGAAACACAGGTGCCAACTGCTGCGGCACTCAGAATTGTGGAGACCGACAAGGAGGGCAGGGGTGAAGATGATGTGGAGGACGATGAGGTCCTCGACCCCACATGGAATGAAGGTCATGCAGGTGACCTGAGTAGTTTGGAGGAAGAGGCTGTGGTCGCACAGAGCCACCAGCACAGCAGAAGAGGGAACAGGGTGCAGAAGCAGAGCGGCCGTGCCCTGGACACTACGCCTGCTACTGCCCAACGCAGCAAGGGACCGAGCGCACCAAAGCCAGCTCAAAGGAGTTCTCTAGCGTGGAAGTTCTTCAGAAAATGTGCTGATGACAGGACACGAGTGGTTTGCACCCTGTGCAATCAGAGCCTGAAGCGAGGCATAAACCTTCTCAACCTGAGCACAACCTGCATGATCAGGCATCTAAGTGCAAAGCACGAGCTGCAGTGGAGTAGACACCTTCAAAGCCAAGAAAGGTCTCTGGCTCCTCCTGCTTCCTCTTCTGCTGCAGTCTCGGCCTCTCCATTCACATCTGTAGTGATACCGGCACCTGCCACCCCGCAAACAGACGATCTGTCAGCAACACCACCACCTGGGTCACCAACCATCTCCACAATGTCCCGTGGAAGCGTTCAGCTTTCCATCTCCCAAACACTTCAGAGGAAGAGGAAGTACCCCCCTACCCACCCGCGATCCCTGGCCCTGAATGCCAGCATTTCAAAATTCTTGGCCTTTGAAATGCTGTTATTCCGTCTGGTGGAGACGCACGGTTTTAAAAGCCTTATGTCAGTGGCTGTCCCACAGTACGTCGTGCCCAGCCGCCACTACTTTTCCAG
Source organism: Pelophylax lessonae (assembly GCF_965119305.1). Classification (NCBI taxonomy): domain Eukaryota; kingdom Metazoa; phylum Chordata; class Amphibia; order Anura; family Ranidae; genus Pelophylax; species Pelophylax lessonae. The sequence continues at coordinate 25,925,186 of NC_138770.1, forward strand.
GCAAGCCATCCCTTCCCTGCACAACCAAGTGGGGGAAAAAATCAGGTGTGCACTGCGCAACGCCATCTGTGCCAAGGTCCACCTAACTACCGATACGTGGACCAGTAAGCACGGTCAGGGGCGTTATATCTCCCTAACGGCACACTGGGTAAATGCAGTGGCGGATGGGCCTGAGGCGGATAGCAATTTGGGGCATGTCCTTCCACCACCGAGGATTGCAGGGCGCTTCAGTTTGCCTCCTGTTCCTAACTCCTCCTACTCCGCTTCCTCATCCTCTACCCCCTCCTCATCCGGTCAGCGTAACACCTTCACCACCAAACTTCCGCACAGCCAGGGGTAAACGACAGCAGGCAGTTTTAAAACTTGCCTGTTTGGGGGAAAAACCACACACCGCGCAGGAGTTGTGGAGGAGCATGGAACAGCAGACAAATGAGTGGTTGCTGCCAGTGAGCCTCAAGCCCGGCCTGGTGGTGTGCGATAACGGGCGAAATCTCATAGCAGCTCTGGGCCTAGCCGGTTTGACGCACATCCCTTGCCTGGCGCATGTGCTGAATTTGGTGGTGCAGAGGTTCCTTAAAAATTACCCCGATATGTCAGAGCTGCTGCAGAAAGTGCGGGCCGTCTGTGCGCACTTTCCGCGTTCTCACCATGCTGCTGCTCGCCTGTCAGCGCTGCAGCGTAACTTCGGCCTTACCGCTCACCGCCTCATATGTGACGTGCCCACAAGGTGGAACTCCACCTTGCACATGCTGGAAAGACTGTGCGAGCAGCAGCAGGCCATAGTGGAGTTTCAGCTGCAGCACGCGCGCGTGAGTCGCTCTGCGGAACAGCACCACTTCACCACCAATAACTGGGCCTCCATGCGAGACCTGTGTGCCTTGTTGCGCTGTTTTGAGTACTCCACCAACATGGCCAGTGCCGATGACGCCGTTGTCAGCTTAACTATCCCACTTCTATGCCTCCTTCAAAAAACGATTCGGGCGATGATGGAAGAGGATGTGGCACAGGATGAGGAGGAGGAGGATGAAGAGGTAACATTTCCAAGGCTTTCAGGGCAGTCATTCGCAAGTGGCTCTGAGGGTGGGTTCCTGCACACACAAACACCAGGGACACAATTGTCCAGCAGGGGCACAGTTCTGGAGGATGAGGAGGAGGAGATGGAGGAGGAGATGGAACCAGGTTCACAGCAGGGTGGCACCCAGGCCAGCTCATGGCCATCATTGGTGCGTGGCTGGGGGGATACAGAGGACACAGACGATACACCTCCCACAGAGGACAGCCTTTCGTTGCCTCTGGGCAGCCTGGCACACATGAGCGATTACATGCTGCAGTGTCTCCACAACGACCGCAGAGTTGCCAACATTCTAACTTGTGCTGATTACTGGGTGGCCATGCTGTTGGATCCCCGTTACAAGGACAACGTACCGTCCTTAATTCACTCACTGGAGTGTGATCCCAAGATGTGCGAGTACAAGCGCACGCTGGTAGACGCGATGCTGCTGTCATTCCCACCTGACAGCGGGGCCACAGTGGAAGCACAAGGCCAAGGCAGAGGAGGAGGAGGAAGAGGTCACCAACGCAACCAGGGCATTGCCAGCACCTCAGAAGGCAGGGTTAGCATGGCCGAAATGTGGAAAAGCTTTGTCAGCACGCCACAACAAACAGCAGCACCAGCAGCCCATATGGAACGTCTTAGCAGGAGGCAGCATTTCACCAACATGGTGGAGCAGTATGTGTGCACACGCCTACATGTAGTGAATGACGGGTCTGCCCCCTTCAACTTCTGGGTCTCCAAATTGGGCACATGGCCTGAGCTTGCCCTTTACGCCTTGGAGGTGCTGGCGTGCCCTGCAGCCAGTGTATTATCTGAACGTGTATTTATCACGGCTGGGGGCGTTATCACAGACAAGCGCAGCCGCCTGTCCAGAGACAATGTGGACAAGCTCACGTACATTAAAATGAACCAGGCATGGATCCCACAGGACTTTTCCGTACCTTGTGCAGAATAGAGATGGATACCGACCTTACCCAGCCATTGTTCTATTTTTGATCATCTTCTCACTCTTTTGGGGTATACCCTTATTTAAAATGACTGAAAAAAAGCAGTGTTGGCTACCTCGTCCTCCTCCACCGCCGCTTCCACCTACACCGCCACATCCACCACCACCTCAACATCCCTCCTACTCCATATGGGCCTCGTCCTTCACAGATGAAGAATTTTTTTTAATTTTCTGTGTTTTTTTTTGTTGTTTTAAGTTATTTCCCTATCCACATTTGTTTGCAGAGCACTTGCCATGCTCTTAAGTACATTTTGCTGCCATTTGCAGCACTCTAGCCCTTTCCATTGGTGTTTTAGAGCCATTTTAGTGCCTGAAAGATTGGGTCCCCATTGACTTCAATGGGGTTCGGTGTCCAGGTAAAGTTCGGAAAAAGTCCGGGACACGGACCCAGACTTTTTTTTCAAGTTCAGCCGAACCCGCCGAACACGGACATCCAGGTGTCCGCTCAACTCTACTCACTAGGCATACACCAAACTGAGTCCACTCACTCCGGTAAGCCTCCTTATATATATTGGTGGGGGATGGTGTCACAGCAAATTTTCAGTTATTCACTTCTGGAATACACGTTTGAAGATTTTTCTATGTTCACTCCATTTTAAAGGACTTTTTGCCCTTATTCACTTTTTTTGTTATTTTATATTTGTATATGTATTCTTAACATTGTAATGAATTTTCACCGATTATCATATGTTAATTATTTATGAGCGCGGCACATTTCCATATTTATACATTTTATTCATATGAGCATTTAAAGAATTGCTATTACTTAACGAGATCTCCACCACCATTCCTATGTGACCATTACATCCTTGCAATTTATGTTTAGCATGTTCATTTTGAGTGGATTAAAATATATTTTAATGCTTTATGATATATTTTTGCATTTCCTTATCCAAAAAGATCAATTTCCGGAGTTTGTTTTCTTAGGTATACCTTTATTTTGAACTTAGCCATGTAAAATAGATGTTATACAGGAATGATTATTATGAGATGTTTCTCAGGGCTGCAGTACCTCTGAACTCCACAAGATGGAGATCTCACTTATACTCGGATAGGAAGTCTCTATGGAATACAGACAGGAAGTGAGGTCAGAAACAGGCAGGAAATTCTATATAGACGAAGTAGCGAGGAGACAGCAGAGGAGGTAATAAGATCTTATTTCCTATTTACACCCAGTAACCCCCCCGTCATGTCCGTCCTCTTCCTCCATAGTCACTGTGACATCTTTTATCTCCAGCAGATGATGATACACACATATATAGTGTGGAAACCTAGATTAACCTCTTCAGGGTCAGAACATTTACACACTTATGGGGTCAGAACATTCTCTTCATTTTGGAGATAAATTCTAGTAATTTCGTCCTCCAAACAAACAGCACTGACAATAAATAGAGAAGACAATGACCATCCTGACCTACATGGCCTACAAAGGGCAATTATTACACTACACAGCCAGCCAATGGGCAATCATTACAATATGCAGCCAACACAATGATGGAGTGCAGGGGTCAGGAGCATAGAGCCCCTTACATTGCTGGTCAGGAGGAAGAAAACATTCCCTAGCCTGCCATGAAGAATATGTTCCATCATTGGTGTCAGAGGGAGGAAAATACTGAGGGCTCTGAGGAAAGGAGAGGAGCTGAGGGGTCTCTGAGGAGGTAGCGGGACTAAAGGACTCTGGGACCTCTGAGGGTTTACTGCATCTGAAGGGCTCTGGGGTAAGAGGGGGCTTTAGGGCTTATAGAGACTCTTGGTCTTTGATGGTCCTCTCATGCCACCTGTACTTTTATGACCTCCTTAAAGAACTCCTGCCAGCACCTGAAGGAAGCCTTCACCTCACCATCTCACTGGTCAAGAAAAATAATGCAGGCCACAAAATAGAACAAAGAAGGACACTTGTTCCTTGAGAAGGTCTGTTTGTGCAGCATCACTTACTGGTTGGCCAGTCCAATACCTTCCCATGACACAGGGTCTGGCAGTGCCTGGTGCTGGAATTCAGAGCCCCAGGAACCCACTGCCACATCTGTACAATGTCCTGGATACTACAGAATAGTTACCAACCAATAAAACAAACCCCTTCCCTAGCTGTCCTCCTCCTACCCACACTGGGCTGCCATTGGAAAGAAAAAAAGAGACTCCTCCCCCCAGCTCTCTACTCCATCAGCAGCATCCTCCTGCTATCCAATCCAATCCCTTCTCTTACTGCAGAGAGTGACAGTGACATCACTCCTGTTAGTCAGCAGGCTGGCGAAGATTGGAGCCTTTCAGCCAGAGTTCTGGCAATTAGACACAAAAGAGGGAGGAACTTAGGTATACAAAGCAGACCAAGTGAAATCACTTAGTTTAGTAGGGGATAAGCCTCACCGTCTCACCTATAGGGTGTGGGATTACCTATGTGTTTAACCAGACACAAAACAGGGAGGAAGAACAGCTAACAAGGGAGCTGTTCAAAGATAGGTATAATTCCCAAGCGGTGTTCAGGACTAAAAATCAAGTACTTTATTGAATATATATTAAAAATTTAAAAGAAATCACATTTATCAATAACGAGTCAATAACATGACATAAACACACAAGTAAAAAAAACAGCCCAGGTCATGTGGTCTTTTTAATTGTCTTTGCGAAGTAATGACGGAATCAAAGCAGAGGAGGGAACTAATGAGTCCTGGTGTTCAGGGACTATAAAAGGACCATTATCATATTCCCTCCCTCGTTCTGAAAAAGTCCGCTGATTGGCAGACGAAACGCGTCATCCAGTGATGTCTGTTGTTCCCGGTGACAACCTGAGCTAACATCCAAGCCTGCGTGTGCTGCGCGGGAATCTCTAGACTTTAGCCAGTTGGCTTTCTACATACTGCCCTGCATGTTAGCTACTTGGATCTCACTCCACGCTGAGCCCTGTGATCTAGGGGGACTACTAAAGGAATGAACTTAATGTTCTGTACTGACAAGGAAAAGGCACTTACCTCGGAACTACTGTCCGAAGGTCAAGCAGCAAGCAGTGAGTAAAGTTTCCAAAAATGGAGCTGATGGCAAAATTCATTAATCCTGCTTAGCTTCCTTCCACACATGTGACATTTTCTTTGTGCCTCATCAGTAATGGTTATTAAAGTGTATTTCCATATGAACTTTCCTCCTTACTTGGCTCTAGCCTCTAGGATATTCACTTTCTCCCTTAAGCCAACATTAAGTGGAGGGGATGGAATGGATTAATTACGATGGACTAGCCCCTGGATATTATGCTTATTGTGTCTGGAATATTGAAACGGCTGCATATTGGCTTTACTATGAATTTCCTGAAGGATTCTCACTAAACCCAGCGTTCTTTACTTCATAAATGACTATTTGTAATCCACATTAATGCTACTTGCACTGTATTATGCACCTTAGAGGTAATTACTACTGTGGAAGGAACGTCCTACTACCGAGGAGTTATGGAACTGTGGAGTGGTTAGCTAGAGATACTAACATAGTAGCAGAATCTCGGCTGCACACTGACTTTCTTACAACTTGAAGGTCAGTTAATACAGAGGAAACTTGACCTGTCATCAGTAATTTTGATTAATGACATAGCTGTAATTAGTGGACTTCACTGTGAACTACTTTTTACACTCGTTATCAGCTGCATTAACTTTTACAGCCACCTCCACGGCACTCTATAGATTATGTTCCTGAATTCCATTCACCCCAAGGGATTAATACTATTGTGGAAGGAATTTTCCAACTAACATTAAGGAACTGTGTGATAGTTAGGGATGCACAGACAAATTTTAATTAATAATAATTAAAAGATACTGAATTAATAATTGTTTGTTATTAACAGCATAAACAACCTGACATCCCTCCCCTGCACATTAACCATTGGAGCCCAGTGTACCTGTCCATAGACAATAGCTCACCAATCCATTACAGCACTGGATGGGTTAATTCATCTGGGATATGTGTGTATCTGTATGTGGGGGGGAGGCTTAATTATTTCTGAAATATTATTATTCTTTTTTTATTAAGGGGAAAAAGATGGAGGGGTAATATTGATTTGGAGGGAATTACTTGTATTATCATCTCTATTAGGCTGCTGCTTGATAATTAAAAGGAGAGCTATGGATTTTCAAAACGTTTGAGCCGGGTCTTGTATTAGGATATACAAACCCAATTCAAAAAAGTTGGGACACTGTACAAATTGTGAGTAAAAAAGGAATGGACTAGTTTACAGGTCTCATAAACTTATATTTTATTCACAATATAATATAGACAACATATCAAATGTTGAAAGTGAGACATTTTGAAATGTCATGCCAAATATTGGCTCATTTTGGATTTCATGAGAGCTACACATTCCAAAAAAGTTGGGACAGGTAGCAATAAGAAGCCTGAAAAGTTAAATCTACATAAAAGGAATAGCTGGAGGACCAATTTGCAACTTATTCGGTCAATTGGCAACATGATTGGGTATAAAAAGAGCCTCTCAGAGAGGCAGTGTCTCTCAGTAGTCAAGATGGGCAGAGGATCACCAATTCCCCCAATGCTGCAGGGAAAGATAGTGGAGCAATATCAGAAAGGAGTTTCTCAGAGAAAAATTGCAAAGAGTTTGAAGTTATCATCATCTACAGTGCGTAATATCATCCAAAGATTCAGAGAATCTGGAACAATCTCTGTGCGTAAGGGTCAAGGCCAGAAAACCATACTGGATGGCGGTGATCTTCGGGCCCTTTTAGACGGCACTGCATCACATACAGGAATGCTACTGTAATGGAAATCACAACATGGGCACAGGAATACTTCCAGAAAACATTGTCGGTGAACACAATCCACCGTGCCATTCGCCGTTGCCGGCTAAAACTCTATAGGCCAAAAAAGAAGCCAAATCTAAACATGGTCCAGAAGCGCAGAAGTTTTCTCTGGGCCAAGGCTCATTTAAAATGGACTGTGGCAAAGTGGAAAACTGTTCTGTGGTCAGACAAATCAAAATTTGTAGTTCTTTTTGGAAATCTGGGATGTCATGTCATCCGGACTAAAGAGGACAAGGACAACCCAAGTTGTTATCAGCGCTCAGTTCAGAAGCCGGCATCTCTGATGGTATGGGGTGGCATGAGTGCGTGTGGCATGGGCAGCTAACACATCTGGAAAGGCACCATCAATGCTGAAAGGTAGATCCAAGTTCTAGAACAACATATGCTCCCATCCAGACGTCGTCTCTTTCAGGGAAGACCTTGCATTTTCCAACATGACAAAGCCAGACCACATACTGCATCAATTACAACATCATGGCTGCGTAGAAGAAGGATCCGGGTACTGAAATGGCCAGCCTGCAGTCCAGATCTTTCACCCATAGAAAACATTTAGCGCATCATAAAGAGGAAGATGTGACAAAGAAGACCTAAGACAGTTGAGCAACTAGAAGCCTGTATTAGACAAGAATGGCACCAACATTCCTATTCCTAAACTTGGGCAACTTGTCTCCTCAGTCCCCAGACGTTTGCAGACTGTTATAAAAAGAAGAGGGGAGGCCACACAGTGGTAAACATGACCTTGTCCCAACTTTTTTGAGATGTGTTGATGCCATAACATTTAAAATCAACTTATATTTCCCTTAAAATGATACATTTTCTCAGTTTAAACATTTGATATGTCATCTATGTTGTATTCTGAATAAAATATTGAAATTTGAAACTTCCACATCATTGCATTTATTCACAATTTGTACAGTGTCCCAACTTTTTGGGAATCGGGTTTGTAGTAATACTTTTTGGCCACAAGATATGGTGGGTAGCATGTGAGTTATTTGTAGAGTAGAAGTGACATCACATGCATGTGCATCTAGAAGTGCCAGCCTTTCTGATTATAAAGGTAATTTATAGTTCATTTTTTATATTAGTATATTTTATGGAATAATTAGTTTTAAAATGGGTCACTCACACGATGGAGGTATTTTTGCCTTAATGCTGGTGCTGAGCTGAGGAAGAATCAAGGGGTGACATTAGGACAAAAACTGAAGAGTGGGAGGCAGCAGTGGATGGCGGTTCCTGGTTGCCTGGTGGAGACAGGGATGACCTGGATGTCCTGCTGATCGTTGTTATCTAAGTCATCTAAAGTGCTTTGGATCTGTATATTTAAAAGGGTAGTAATATACAGTATATGCTTTTATGAGAGAGAGAATGAACAGCAGACAGCCAGATTACCTTCCTCCACAGCGGCAGCACCAGAGCACATAAAGGGAGGAGGTGGGTGGAGCCATTCTGCAATAGGCACAGAGGAGGATGCTGTGCATGCTGGGTCCTCTCCTCAAATGTCACTGGTTGCTAGACGCCAGTCGGCTGGCCATCCTACCAACCAGTGTAGCTCACAATAAAGCACCCGGTGTCGGCGGAGAAACAGAAAGGAGCGGTCAGCGGAGATACCCGCCAGACAGGGAAGTGAAGGGCTCACTTCTTACAGCTATTAGCGGCCATTCATTTTCGGCATCTTCGACCCGTTTTCGGCCGAAATGGGATAGGCCCATTTTTGACCGAAAATATTGGTTGCCGAAATTTCGGTGCACCACTAGTGAGAGTATATATACGTTTGTGGCTATACAGAGGAAGTTTGATCTGCCATCAGCAACTTTGATTCATGATATAGTTGTGAGTCGTCAGTCGGCTCCGCTGTGAATTACTTTTTACACTCGTTACTAGCTGATGATTTGCATGAACTCTAATACCCACCTCCACGGCACTCTATCGCCTGTGTTCCTGTATTTCATCTATCCCAAGGGATCAATAATACTGTGGAAGAAATCTTATAATTAACAGTAAGGAACTGTGTGAGAGTATATACGTCTTCCCATTGCTGCAGCATAATGGGACTTTGTCTGTCCGACTTTTTAACTATTTTTCATCTGCTATCCTAGTTTTTTGTGAACAGAGCTGATCGATTTTTAGACTTCGGTTGTCACCTGGGCTGTTTTTTACTTGTGTGTTTATGTCATGTTATTGACTCGTTATTGATAAATGTGATTTCTCTATAATTTTTAATATATATTCAATAATGTACTTGATTTTTAGTCCTGAACACCGCTTGGGAATTATACAATCTTTGAACAGCTCTCTTGTTAGCATTTCTTCCTCCCTGTTTTGTGTCTGGTTAAACACATAGGTAATCCCACACCCTACAGGTGAGACGGTGAGGCTTATCCCCTACTAAACTAAGTGATTTCACTTGGTCTGCTTTGTATACCTAAGTTCTGGCAATTATCCTGATTAGCCGCTAATTCCCACCAAAAGTCAGCAAGTTCCCCTTTCTGTGTCCTCACAGCACTGCCTCAGAGCAAACAAGTCAAAGGAAGAATCATATTTATTATTCCTTGTCTGCAGATCTAAAACAAATCAAATCCAGTTCAGAAACCAAACAAACCCAACAGAGAAAAGGGAATTTCTGATCCGGCAGGTCAAGAGGGTCCCAGGCCTTGAAAATATAGAAAACACTAAACAGTCCAAACTAAATGTGTTCCCATGAGGGCAGTAGTCCTTAAATGTACAGAAACCCTTCTATTCCCCCTCACATCCCCATCCTATTGTTGTTTGACCAATACCATCCATATAATTCTTACTTTCATTTCCCAAAATTATCCGTCTACAAGGAGACCTGTATAGATCAAATGATGGCACCAATGAGGATGGAAGAGGACCGGATTCACATGACTGAGAAGATACTAAACCTCACCGTGGAGATCATCTACCTGCTGACTGGAGAGGTAAGGAGGATTCTGGGAGGTCACATGACATCACTCATATCTCTATTAATAAAACACAGACCTGACCAGAGAGGTGAGGAGGATTCTGGGATTCTAACATGATATTCCTATTGGTTCTTCAATACAGAGATTTCCTTTTGTGAAGTCAGGTGATCATATGACCATCACAGTGCCTCCATGTGACTCCCTAAAACCTGAGAGACACAACATGCAGAAGATTCTAGAAGTCACCAAGAAGATGATGGAGCTGCTGACAGGAGAGGTGAGCGGTGCTGGGAATTCTGGGACATTATCCAGTAACAGACAAGGGATGTGTCTGGATGGTGACTGTATCATTGTGTGTGTCAGGTTCCTATAAGGTGTCAGGATGTCACTGTCTATTTCTCCATGGAGGAGTGGGAGTATTTAGAAGGACACAAGGATCTCTACAAGGACGTCATGATGGACAATCAGCAGAATTTGAGTTTTGTGAAGAATGTAAGGAAGGAATTTCCCTGGAATGAGACGATATTGAACCTCACCCTGGAGATCCTCAGCCTGCTGACTGGAGAGGTGAGTGTAATGAAGAGGTTAAGTCTGACTCCGCTGTACACTGGGATGTATTCAGAGTCACTTTGAGACTTCTGATGTTCTGCTAATCAATAACGACATCCACACAAGTACTATGAATACATAAATTGTACATACCAGTGTTGGAACTATCAGGGTCGGGGGTCCCCAGAGGGGTTGCTGGCCACAGGACTCTGAGCATCTCTCTCATACAGCCAGGTGCTGCACTGACAGTTCCTCCTCCCTCGCATGGATGGGAGAAGGGAGAGAGCCGATCTGCTCCTTCTCCTCCCGCCCCTCTCCTCCTGTTTGCACCATGGGAAGTGTGAAGCTAAGCAGCGGAATTTGATCATTCAGCTGCTGGGGTTCACCCTTCCCATGGTGCACACAGGAGGAGAGGGGCGGGAGGAGAAGGAGCAGATAGGCTCTCTCCTTTCCCATTTATGTCAGGGAGGAGAAACTATCAGTGCAGGCTCTGAGCTGCATGAGAGAGAGGCTCTCAGCTCAGAATCCTGCTGGGGAGGCACTGATTGGCAGCACTGATGGGGCAGCACTGATGATCAGTGCCTTAAATATCAGTGTGAACCATGTACTGACAGTCTTGCCAATTAACCATTTCAGCTCTGGAAGATTTAACCCCCTTCATGATCATGCCATTTTTTGCTATACGGCACTACGTTATTTTAACTGACAATTGTGCGGTCGTGCGACACTGTATCCAAATAACATTTATTTACTGTATCCTTCTACTCCCCTGTATTGTGCCCTTCTACTCCCCTGTATTGTGCCCTTCTACTCTCCTGTACTGTGCCCCTCTCCTCCCCTGTACTGTGCCTCTCCTACTCCCCTGTACCGTGTCCCTTTACATCTGTTCCATGCCCTTCTTCTCCCTGGTTCAGTGCCCTTCTTCTCCCCAGTTCCGTGCCCTTCTACTACCCTGTACCATGCCCTCCTACTCCCCTGTACTGTGCCCCTCTTCTCCCCTGTACTGTGCCCTTCTCCCCTGTACTTTTTCTCCTCTACTGTGTTCTTCTCCCCTTTACTGTGCCCTTCTTCTCCCATGTACTGTTCCCATCTTCTCCCTGTAATTTGCCCCTCTAATCCCCTGTACCGTGCCCCTCTGCTCCCCTGTACCATGCCCCTCTACTCCCATGTACTTCTCCCCTGTACTGTGCCCTTCCTCTCCCCTGTATTGTGCCCCTGTACTGTGCCCTTCTACTTCCCTGTACTATACCACTCTTCTTCCCTGTACTGTGCCCTCCTACTCTACTGTACTATGCCCTCCTATTCCCCTGTACTGTGCCCTCCTTATACCCTGTACTGTGCCCTCATATTACCCTGTATTGTGCCCTTTTACTCCCCATGTACTGTGCCCTTCTACTCCCCTGTACTGTGCCCTTCTACTCCCCTGTAAGGTGCCCTTCTACTTCCCTGTACCATGCTGCTCTATTCCCCTGTACTGTGCCCCTCTACTCCCCTGTACTGTGCCCTTCTACTCCCCTGTACCGTGCCCCTCTACTCCCCTGTACTTTGCCCTTCTACTCCCCTGTACCGTGCCCCTCTATTCCCCTGTACTGTGCCCTTCTACTCCCCTGTATCCTGCCCCTCTGCTCCCCTGTACCGTGCCCCTCTATTCCCCTGTACCATGCCCCTCAACTTCCCTGTACCGGGCCCCTTTACTGCTCTGTACTGTGCCCCTCTACTCCCCTGTACCGTGCCCTTCTACTCCCCTGTACCATGCCCCTCTACTCCCCTGTACTGTGCCCTTCTACTCCCCTGTATTGTGCCCCTCTGCTCCCCTGTACTGTACCCTTCTACTCCCCTGTGCCCTGTGTTGATTAGTCTTCGATTTGTGTCATGTATTCTCATTAGGGATGCACCGAAATGAAATTCTTGGCCGAAGCCGAATAATAATGAAATGCTTGGCCGAAGGCCGAATACCGAACGCGGTGTTTCGCATTTTTTCCATTTATTTTGCCAATTTTTTCACCATTACAATAATTAAATGGTAAAAATTTGCTTTTTACTATTTTGTGTTGCTTTTCAGATAAATAAATCAAATAACAAAAATACAATTTCAAAATATTTATTTAACACTGAACATTTTTGAACATTCCAGCAAATATTAAAGCACAATATAACTTAAAATAAATAAATTAGTAAAAAAAAAAAAAATTTCTGCCATCTTTGAAGCCCTTTTCTTGAATAGCCTACGTTAGGCCTATAACTGACTGCTGAAAGAATGTAACTCTGTATGTCTACAACAACAAATGTGCATTGAATAGTGCAAAAACTGTGGATGAACCCAAAACAAATGAATAACTGTCCTAGACATAAGCCTACTTAGCCTACTTCTTCAGGAAAAGTGGCAGGTTCTTCTTTATGAAAAGTAGTTTCTCTGCTTTCTCACATGAAAGTCGGTTCCTCTTCTCATCGATGACATGAGATGCAGCACTAAACAGTCTCTCACTGTCGGTGCTTGTGCATGGAGCAGACAAGTACCTGCAGAAATCAGAATAGTTGAAAATTTTATTGCAGTTTTCTGACAGTTGCTCATTTCAAAACGCACAATGTCTCCCATATAAGTAGCCTACCTGCGTGCCATCTGCGCCAAGTCGGGAAAGCGGCCTTGATTGGTCCTCCAAAATTCGAGAGGGTTATTGCTCCTGGGGATGGGGACTTCTGAGAGATACCCATCTAACTGTTGAGCGGTCGAGCTTGTCCTCTGTCTTGCAAATGGGTTATTCTCTTGGAGGATCTCATCGAACATGTCAGACAGCGAGACTGTGCGCGGCTCATCTGTAGTACGAGCCCGTTTACTCTCTGCGCTGTTTTCATCTCCTGCGCTGTGCATCACCTGACCATCTCCATCACCTAGCGGCTTTCCCAAATCCAACTCGGCCTGGATCATTTCTCGTGTGCGCATCTTTTTCCCCACATCCAAGTAATGATCTTTATATCGTGGATCAAGCACAGTCGCGATGCAGTACAGGGGTTCTGAGTCCGCCTGACTAAATCGTGTGCTGACAGCTTCTAAGAGCGCACTTTTAGTTGTTTTCACTCCGTGGTCTGTTTCAGCCTCTTTGTTTAAAAGACGCTTTAATGCTGCAAGTAAGGGTATGACGTCTGCCACAGATGCATCAGATGAGCTTATCTCTTTTGTTATCTGCTCAAAGGGGGCGAGAAGAGAGAGAAAGTTCTTGATTAACACCCACTGGTGTACGGTGAATGTCGCGGGCAGGTCATGATCTGCTATGTATGTAGCCAAGACTCGCTTTTGCGCAAAAAGGCTTTCCAGCATATAATATGTACTGTTCCACCTTGTGCTCACATCTTGTTGGAAACGTTTTTGTGGCATTCCGAACTGTTCTTGGATAGATTGTAGGCGCGCATAGGCAAGCGGTGAATGTTTAAAATGGCCAACAATTTTCCTGCCTATCGCTATCACATCTGCTATACTGCGCTGACTCAACAATCCCTCGTTGACCGCCAGTTGAATTGTGTGTGCCATACACCGTATGCCTTTCAGATTGCTATCTTCCATGGCTTTAGCCATATTTCTTGCGTTGTCACTGACTACTGCATGCACTTTAGATCGGTCGATATGCCAAGTGTCAAACATGTTGGCGAACGCCTCGGATATGGCTACAGCTGTATGGGACCCTCTAAACTCTTGTGAGTGAAGCACAATCTTTTGTAGCTTGAAATCTGTGTCGATCCACTGCGCAGTTAAACTCAGCATACTAGTGGGGCTCACATCCGAGCTCCAAATATCAGTCGTGAAGCTGAGGGCTGCAATATCTGTGGCCAAAAGCTCGTGGACGTTAGTTGAAACAACGTTATACATCTCAGGTAAGCACACGTCTGAGAAATGCCGTCTACTAGGGATGGTGTAACGGGGCTCAATATGGTCTATAAGCCTGCGAAATCCAACATCCTCTACAACAGAGAATGGTTGGTCATCCAATGCGATGAATTCCATTATCCTTGTAGTAATACCTTTAGCTTTGGCACTGTCATTGGCAAACTTTTTTGCCTTTTCTAAGAAGTCAGCCACAGATGGAGTGGGTGTCCTAGGACTGGGAGCTACTTTTCTTTTCGCTGCTGCTGTTGCCGTTGCCGCCGCCGTGTCTTTCTCGTACTCTGCATGATGTTCGGGGTGTCTTGATTTTAAGTGATAAATTAAACTTGAAGTGCTGTACGTTTTTGCAGATGCACCCCCTCTGGACAATTCAGCAGAACAATGTCTGCAAACGGCCGTTTTTGCCTCTTTCTCTGACACTTTAAAGTGCTTCCACACTGCTGACATGTTTGCTGCATAAAGCGCGCGCCTCTCACTCTACGCGGGTTATTTGATTGCGTCCAGGGGTCAAGTCCTGGAAAATAAAGTGTGGGAAACTCACCCAAGATTACCACACCCAACCTCAAAAATGAAAAAAAGTGTGTGTTCGTGTATACCGTATATACCTCTCTCTCTCTCCTCTCGTGTCTCTCTCTCTTGTCCTGGTATGTCTCTCTCTTGTCCTCTCATGTCTCTCTCTCTCTCTCTCTTGTCCTCTCTCTCTCTCTCTCTCTCTTGTCCTCTCACTCTCTCTCTTGTCCTCTCACTCTCTCTCTCTTGTCCTCTCACTCTCTCTCTCTTGTCCTCTCTCTCTCTCTCTTGTCCTCTCTCTCTCTCTCTCTCTTGTCCTCTCATGTCTCTCTCTCTTGTCCTCTCACTCTCTCTCTCTTGTCCTCTCACTCTCTCTCTTGTCCTCTCATCTCTCTCTCTCTCTTGTCCTCTCTCTCTCTCTTGTCCTCTCACGTCTCTCTCTTGTCCTCTCACTCTCTCTCTTGTCCTCTCGTGTCTCTCTCTCTTGTCCTCTCGTGTCTCTCTCTCTTGTCCTCTCACTCTCTCTCTCTTGTCCTCTCACTCTCTCTCTCTTGTCCTCTCATGTCTCTCTCTCTCTTGTCCTCTCATGTCTCTCTCTCTCTTGTCCTCTCATGTCTCTCTCTCTCTTGTCCTCTCACTCTCTCTCTGTAACGCTCCTGCGTTTCTTATATGGTGTGGATTTTCAGCTGCAGAAATAGTTCCACGTCAGTAGTCATGTAAGAGATATGCTGAGATACCATTCCCAACCTCAATGACTCATCATGTGTGGAAGGTCTTATTTCAGCCAGTAAATACACACAATTAGCAAGCTGGTTCCTAGAATGACTTTATGTATGTGGTAACACAATGATGAAGGTTGAGGGATAGGTTGAGTGGAGGTGGTAGGTGATAGACACTTGAAGGTGAGACAGTAGCAGATGGATGCAGGAAGGTTTAGCAATGTTGTATGGTAGCAGATGACAGAATAGCAGGTGGACATACAAAAGAGATCAACCCAGTGCAGAAAAGTAGCAGTAGTCTCAAGAGCTAGCAATCTAGTTATGCAGATGTAATAAACAGTCGTTACTATGCAGAGCTAGATAGTGTAAGCTTAGTATAAGTTTATAGAGAATTCCCCTGCGGGGTACTTAGCACTATTAGCGATACAGCCGAAGGGTGGTTCAGGAGAGGCGGATGATCCAGTAGCGGGATACAGGGATCAGCGCGGCGAGGTTCCGTCAGCGAGGTAAGCTTGCAAGCATGGAAGCTTCAAGCAAGGTTAGCATCCAGGTAAGGGTGTTTGAACGAACACATGTGAGTGAGAACCGGCGCTTTAAATAGCCATCTAGTCCGGCGCTGGGTGATGACAGCTCCAGTCTTAAAGGTGTATGCGCACCTTTCCAAAAGTAAATGGTGGGGCGCATACACTTGTGGAAAGTGTAATTTAGGGTACCAAAGGTACCGGAACATTACAATACCCCCCCCTTAAGGCCTGCTCCTGAAGGCCTCTGGAGCTGGTTTGTCTGGGTATCTCGCATGAAAATTGCGGATTAATCTAGGGGCATGTATGTCAGAGGTGTTTAGCCAGGTGTCGTCTTGGGGCCCATAGTTCTTCCATCTAACCAAGTACTGAAGTCTTCTTCTGTAGATACGAGAATCCAGAATCTCTTTTATCTCGTATTCTTCTCCACCTTCAACTTGTACAGGAGGGGGAGGTGGAATATTAGGCCTTATTCCTTGGTCCGGAACATGGGGTTTTAGTAGCGACACATGTAAAATGGGATGGATTTTTAGGTCCATTGGCAATGTAAGCTGCACTGCAGCTTTTCCAATAAGTTTCTTTGATTGGGAAAGGTCCCAAGAACAGAGGTCCAAGCTTTTTGCTAGGGATCTTCAGTCTCAAGTTTTTTGTTGAGAGCCAAACGAGGTCCCCGATAGTATACTGTGGAGAAGGTCTTCTACGAAGATCATAGTACTTCTTTTGTTGACTGTGAGCGTGTGCAATGGTAGTATTTAGTAAACCCAGAGAATCCTTTATTTGGGTAAGATAGTCTGAGGCTACTGGGTTATTTGAAGGAAGGATGCGTGGAGGGAGAATAGAGGGATGGAACCCATAGTTCAAGTAGAACGGACTCTGCTTGGTTGTACTGTGAGTTGCGTTGTTGTAGGCAAATTCTGCCAGGGGGAGAAGATCCAACCAATCATCCTGTTGGTAAGAAGTGTAACAACGTAAATACTGCTCGATGCATTGGTTGACTCTTTCAGTCTGTCCGTTGGTCTGCGGATGGTAAGGAGAAGTGAGCTTCCGCTCAATCCGTAGTATGTGACATAGTTCTTGCCAGAATTTAGAAATAAATTGGGATCCACGGTCAGACAGAAGAGTTTTTGGGATACCATGTAATCTGAAGACATGTTTCATCAGGAGTTCTGCCGTTTGTTTGGACGAAGGTAGTCTGCGAATAGCAATGAAATGTGCCATCTTTGTCAGATGGTCCACTGACACCAAGATGGTATTAAATCCTTTGGAAGGAGGCAATTCTACGATGAAGTCCAATGACAAAACCTCCCATGGAGTTTGGGGTATTGGTAGACTGCATAGTAGACCGGATGGTCTCGTAGTGTCAATTTTGGACCTGGCACAGACATTGCATGAAGAGACAAATTTTTGTATAGATTTTTTCATGTCAGGCCACCAGAATTGTCGAGAAATCAAATTGAAAGTCTTTGTCATACCCATATGTCCTGCCATAGGCACATCA
This sequence comes from Pelophylax lessonae, assembly GCF_965119305.1. Classification (NCBI taxonomy): domain Eukaryota; kingdom Metazoa; phylum Chordata; class Amphibia; order Anura; family Ranidae; genus Pelophylax; species Pelophylax lessonae. Next base: position 25,942,634 of record NC_138770.1, read on the forward strand.
TGCGATAATTCCAAGATCTTGGTGCGTAGGGTAGGTGGTATGTAAAGTTTGTCGTTGTAGTAGAGGAAGCCTTCTGCATCAGTATTTAGTTGTGGTGGGGGTGAATCCAAACTTATACCATGCAGAACCTCTTCCTTTAAGGAACGGACAACTCCAATAATGCGTTTGTGAGGTATTATAGGAACGGAAGGGATTTCAAAGTAGTTTTCTTCAGTTAGTCGTGATAGTGCATCCGCCTTTTTGTTCTTATCTGCAGGTGTGTAGGTCACTAGGAAGTTAAACCTTAGAAAGAATAGTGACCATCGTACCTGTCGATGCGAGAGAGTTTTGCTAGTCTGAAGATATTGGAGGTTTTTATGGTCCGTGTATATAATTATTGGTAGTTGGGTGCCTTCGAGTAAATGTCGCCAATTCTCCAGAGCCAATTTTATAGCAAGCAGTTCCTTTTCACCCACGGGGTAATTTATCTCGGGACTGCTCAGGGATTTAGAAAAAAAAGCGACTGGATGAAGTGGTGAAGTGTGGGTAGGTCGTTGGGAGAGTATTGCTCCTACTGCCATGTTTGACGCATCTACCTCCAGAATGTATTGGAGGGATGGGTCTGGATGGCGTAATATGGGAGCGGAAGTAAACCTTGTCTTTAACAAGTGGAAAGCCTTATTTGCTTCTTCTGACCATTTAAATGGTATTTTTATGCTAGTGAGCTGTGTGAGGGGTCTCACAATAGCAGAAAAGTTTTTTATGAACTTCCTGTAGAAATTTGAAAATCCAAGGAATCGCTGTAGCGCCTTGCGTGTAGTTGGTGTAGGCCAATCCTGAATGCAGGATATTTTACTCATGTCCATCTCGATTCCTGTTTTGGATATGATGTAGCCTAGAAAGAGTACCTCATCTTTATGGAACAAGCATTTCTTCAGCTTCACATAAAGATTATGTGCAAGCAATCTCGATAGTACAAGTCTTACATGTCTTATGTGTTCAGACAGAGTCCGTGAATATATAAGTATATCGTCCAGATATACCACAACACAGACATCTAGTAAGTCTTTAAAAATATCGTTTATAAATCGTTGGAAAACTGCAAGGGCATTGCATAGGCCGAATGGCATCACAAGATATTCGAACAATCCGTATCTAGTTCTGAATGCAGTCTTCCACTCGTGTCCATCACGGATTTGAATGAGATTGTATGCTCCTTTCAGGTCTAATTTTGAAAAATAGGTAGCTCCACGCACCTGCTCAATGAGCTCAGGGATAAGCGGTAGAGGATAGCGATCTTTTATTGTGATAGCATTCAATTTCCTGTAGTCGATGATAGGTCTGAGACTTGAATCTTTATTGCGAACAAAAAAGAGTCCTGCTGCTGTGGAAGAAGTGGAAGGTCTAATAAAACCTTTTTCCAAGTTCTCGTCCAAATAGGTTTTGAGATGGGCAAGTTCATCCTGTGAAAGAGGATAAACATGACCGAACGGCAATTTGCTATTTGGGAGTAGATCAATGCTACAATCATAGTCTCGATGAGGAGGTAATGCTTGAGCATTTTTCTCAAGAAAAACCTCAGAAAGATCCTGATAACATAGTGGTGCAATCTCATCTGTCACCACAGACAGAATCTTCCCGGAAAACGGGAGGTTACACGTTTCCTCGCAATAACAAGAAGGGAAGGTCAAGGACCGTTTCTTCCAATCTATGGTTGGTTGGTGTGTGTGCAACCAGGGAAGTCCCAACACAATGGGAAAGTGGGGTGATGGTATTAACTCGAAGGTAGAAGTCTCCCTATGAGACTCGTTAATAGTGACTAGAAGTGCTTGTGTCTGATCGGTGATCGGACCAGAGGATAACGGAACACCGGTAATAAGACTTACCGAGACAGGTTTGAGTTTAGAAATAATAGGAATTTTATTTAAAGCAGCAAAACATATATCCATATAATTTCCACAAGATCCTGTGTCAATCATGGCCTTAGTAGTAATCCTGTTCTGGTCCCACTGTAATGTCAAAAAAACAGAAATGTAGGGGTTAGTGAATGAAGTTGTCAATCCTCCTAGAGAGACATGTGAACACTCACCCTTCTTTTTGTTGACTAGGGGACAGACGTTTATCTTGTGATCCGGGGATGCATAGTACAAGCAGAGATTTTCATTTCGTCTTTTGGCTTTTTCCATAGTTGATAGCGGTGGGCGTATGGTTCCTACCTCCATAGGAACGGCCAGACTCCGAGAGGAAACGGATAATGGCAATCCCATCTTTTCAGCCTTTCTTTCTCGTAGTCTTCTATCTATGGTAATACTGAGTTGTATTAATGCATCCAGGGTTTTTGGCAGATCCGCTCGGGCGAGCTCGTCCTTAACGGCTTCTGATAGGCCAAGCCTAAATTGGGTTTTCAGAGATGCATCATTCCATTCTGAATCAAGGGTCCATCTCTTGAACTCTGCGACAAAGTCTTCTACAGGCCTCCTTCCTTGTTTCAAGGATCTTAACTTAAGATCAGCAGTACTCTGCCTATTGGGGTCATCATATAGGCTAGTGAGCTCTGCCAGGAACAAGGCATAGGAGTTGAGAAGCTGGTCGTTTTTCTCAAAAAGAGAATCTGCCCAGGCTCGAGGATCGCTTGATAGGTAAGAAATAATAGTACAAACCTTAATGTGATCAGTAAGGTAGGTACGAGGTTTTAGCAAAAAAAGTAACTCACATGCGTTTTTAAATTTGCGAACTTTTTTGCGATCGCCTGTAAATACCAAAGGGGGATTTATCTTGGGTTCAGGGGACTGAGCAGAGGTAAGTTGTGTCAGTCTAATTACCTGCTGCGACAGAGCCTGATTGTCTTCTTTTAATTCAGCAAGTGCGTGTATTAACGCAGATACTTGCTGTTTTAATTGTGTCACCTGAGTGGTTATTTCTGCTGAATCAATTTTTTGGTTCGTTCAATCTGTAACGCTCCTGCGTTTCTTATATGGTGTGGATTTTCAGCTGCAGAAATAGTTCCACGTCAGTAGTCATGTAAGAGATATGCTGAGATACCATTCCCAACCTCAATGACTCATCATGTGTGGAAGGTCTTATTTCAGCCAGTAAATACACACAATTAGCAAGCTGGTTCCTAGAGTGACTTTATGTATGTGGTAACACAATGATGAAGGTTGAGGGATAGGTTGAGTGGAGGTGGTAGGTGATAGACACTTGAAGGTGAGACAGTAGCAGATGGATGCAGGAAGGTTTAGCAATGTTGTATGGTAGCAGATGACAGAATAGCAGGTGGACATACAAAAGAGATCAACCCAGTGCAGAAAAGTGGCAGTAGTCTCAAGAGCTAGCAATCTAGTTATGCAGATGTAATAAACAGTCGTTACTATGCAGAGCTAGATAGTGTAAGCTTAGTATAAGTTTATAGAGAATTCCCCTGCGGGGTACTTAGCACTATTAGCGATACAGCCGAAGGGTGGTTCAGGAGAGGCGGATGATCCAGTAGCGGGATACAGGGATCAGCGCGGCGAGGTTCCGTCAGCGAGGTAAGCTTGCAAGCATGGAAGCTTCAAGCAAGGAGTGAGAACCGGCGCTTTAAATAGCCATCTAGTCCGGCGCTGGGTGATGACAGCTCCAGTCTTAAAGGTGTATGCGCACCTTTCCAAAAGTAAATGGTGGGGCGCATACACTTGTGGAAAGTGTAATTTAGGGTACCAAAGGTACCGGAACATTACACTCTCTCTTGTCCTCTCATGTCTCTCTCTCCCTCTCTCTTGTCCTCTCATGTCTCTCTCTTGTCCTCTCTCTCTCTCTCTTGTCCTCTCGTGTCTGTCTCTCTTGTCCTCTGGTGTCTCTCTCTCTTGTCCTCTCACTCTCTCTCTCTTGTCCTCTCATGTCTCTCTCTCTCTCTCTTGTCCTCTCATGTCTCTCTCTCTCTCTTGTCCTCTCATGTCTCTCTCTCTTGTCCTCTCATGTCTCTCTCTCTCTCTTGTCCTCTCATGTCTCTCTCTCTCTCTTGTCCTCTCAGGTCTCTCTCTCTCTCTCTCTCTTGTCCTCTCTCTCTCTCTCTTGCCCCTTAACATAAAATGTGTCCATCAGCGTGACCCTTAGCATAAAATTTTCCCATCAGTGTGACCCTTAACATAAAATAAGGGGCACGCTGATGGGCACATTTTATGTTAGGGGGCACTCTGATGGGCACATTTTATGTTAGGGGGCACGCTGATGGGCACATTTTATGTTAGGGGGCACTCTGATGGGCAAAACAAAACATTTAAATCAGCGTTGCTCTTAACATAAAATATGCCCATTAGCGTGCCCCTTAACATAAAATATGCCCATCAGAGTGCCCCTTAACATAAAATATGCTCATCAGCATGTCCCTTAGCATAAAATAAGGGGCACGCTGATGGCCACATTTTATGTCAAGGGAGCACTCTGTTGGGCACATTTTTTTTCTTTTTTTTTTAAGGGGCACTTTATAGGGCACTCTAATGAGCATGGCAAGTGGCAACATATGGCAAAATATGCCAATCTGCACACTAATGCTTGTGCAGCTACCGTATTCTCCCCCAAATGTGCTCCACATACCTGAACTGCAGCCAGGTCAGAGCCAAAAGCCGCGAACAGGGGGGCGGGGCGTGCACATAGTGTCACGCTCGCTGAACCTAGTGTGAAGGAGCCGCAGTCAGGAGCAGGGGGCGGGACGCGCGCGTGACGTCACACCCCCTACTCGCGGCCGGACAGGACACTGGCGGCGTGTGAGCAGGGAGCCGGGAGCCGCAATGAGGAAGGGGACTGAAGGACTCCTAGGTAGCGGGCTCGCGGTCCGGGCGGAAGCATCGCGCGGGCCGCCATTTAGTGACCGCCGCTGACATTGTTCGGCACAAATTTATTCGGCCTTTTTACTTATTCGGCCGAACACCGAAAGTGATATTTTTTCTATTTTCGGCCGAATAATGTTCGGCCGCCGAACATTCGGTGCATCCCTAATTCTCATTGTATAAAATCTATTATATTGAAAGTACTAATAAATATGTTTAATTCTATCAACTATTTATTCTTTTATTTTAGTAACTTTGGGCAGGCTGGTAGGGGCCCCAGTACATTACTTTACCCAGGGGCCCATGATGATAATAAGACATCCCTGTGGGAGAGTGATATTTATCTTTGTATAATACAGAACTGTACAGTAATAATGAAGAAATCTACTGAAAATGACACAAGAAGGAGATCTCATAATAGGACCACAAGATCCTCAAGAATCCAGAATCCAATCACCATCCCCCCACCTCCATCCCTGATCCCTACAAGACACAACACACAGAAGGTTCTAGAAGTCACCAAGAAGATGATGGAACTGCTGACAGGAGAGGTGAGCGGTGCTGGGAATTGTGGGACATTATCCAGTAACAGACAAGGGATGTGTCTGGATGGTGACTGTATCATTGTGTGTGTCAGGTTCCTATAAGGTGTCAGGATGTCACTGTCTATTTCTCCATGGAGGAGTGGGAGTATTTAGAAGGACACAAGGATCTCTACAAGGACGTCATGATGGAGAATCAGCCACCCCTCACATCACCGGGTAAGAGGAGACTTTATTGTAAAGGAGAGAGCAGTACGGAGGATCCACCTAGATCCCCCATCATCTGATAAACACATAGAAACAATGTATTCAGTCAGTGTGTGTGTTTCCTACAGATGGATCCAGTAATGGGAACCCACCAGAGAGATGTCCCCGTCCTCTGTATTCCCGGGATTCCACACAGAAGGTCACACCATCCCTCACCATCATCAGGTAGATGAGGAACAATCACTGATAGTATCATTAGGATCTGTACATTATCTGCATTGTTACCATTGATGTCATTTTTATTATATATTCAGAGTGGAAATCTGAGAGATTCTAAAGTTGAGGTTAAAGAAGAGATAAAAGAGGAGGATGATGAGGATGGGGTGATGAAGGAGTCAGAGTTTCTAAAAGAACACAAAGATCTGTACCAGGATTCCATGGAGGAGTCATCCAGCTACAGAAACCCACCAGAGAGATGTCCCCGTCCTCTGTATTCCCAGGATTCCACACAGGAAGGTCACACCATCCCCCACCATCATCAGGTAGATGATTGTCAATTATTGGTAGTTCTGATTTATATACAGTATATTTGTTACAAGAAATGTTTTATTATTTATTCAGAGAGGAAACCTCGGGGATGATAATATTGATGTTAAAGAAGAGTATAAAGAGGAGGATGAGGAGTATGGAGTGATGGAGGAGTTTTCAGAAGGACACAAGGATATGATGGAGCCACCTAATACCAGGAACCCACCAGAGAGATGTCCCCGTCCTCTGTATTCCCGGGATTCCACACAGGAAGGTCACACCATCCCTCACTGTTACAAGGTTGGTGAGACAGAGATTATAAAACACAGACTCATGGAGACAATGTGTGGATTTTTATGTGATGTCACAATAATAAATCTTATATTTTACAGATGATATTCTTTCATTTTCTTGGTTTAGAGTGGAGATCCAATCGATATAGAATTTGAGGTTAAAGCAGAAGAAGAAGAGAGGTATGTGAGGGATGATCAGCAGTCTATGGAGGAGGATGGAATAACGGGGACATTTATAGAGGAGGACACTCCTACAAAGATCAGCACAGGTGGGTCATTAACACTAAATACATTCCTCCACCCATACTGCTCACTGATTGGTCCAGAGTAGGGCGGGGACTGGGTGATATCAGCCTGTAATACCCTGGTCACTTTCCTGAGCTGTGTTCCCCGTCCTGTATTCCTGTATTTCTCTCGGATAATCTTCCTTCTCTGTGCTGCAGACACAATTTATGTCTCTAGACTGGATTTATGGAGATTCTGGGGTTCAGCTGGCAGCAAAAATGTTCATTTTCACCATAGACGTTACCAGACCTAGACACCTGGGGTTTGTTCTTCGGGTCTTCTGCCCCATGACCGGGTCTAGTAAGATCTCTGATAGAACAATTCTCCCGGGGTTACTTGCTCTGTTATTTGCTGGCTGTGCCGGGTGGAGGGATATGTCTGTATAGTCTCACACCCAAATCACTGAGAGCAGTCTCAGGAGATGGGAGGCAGCGGTGTGGGACCTCTGCAACTTCTCTCATGTAAACATTTAGAGTGGGTGTAAACCCTCCGTATACCCAGTGAAGTGACTGGCCTCAGGGGATACACAGAGATGAAACAAATCCTCCTACATAAGTTGTACCCCTTTATCTGCATTCCTCTCTTTACAAAGTCCAGAATTTAGACAGTTTGTCTGAGCAGTCAGAAAAAAGGGGACGGGGATCTGAAGTTACAGCTTGTCTTAAATAGGGGCTACTATGTTATGTTAGTTTTTGGCTGGGCTGTACTTAGCTCAGACTGATTGTTCAGTTTTTCGCCTGGTTTTTCCCTAAGCTTAAGCTGAGTTGTGATTTCTCACTGTGGCCAGTAGATGTCACCGCTATCACTGGACATAGTATGACATTTCACCAACCAAAATAAAATGATAATAAATCCAAAACCAAAAATGTCATACATTGCAGCTTCCCGATCATTGGATGTTGTGGCTGCATTACTTTTCTTTTTCACCTGGTCACACCTTCTGTATTAGAGCGCCCCCACTCTGGAGACAGCAGCGTTATCAGTCTGGGGGGGGGGGTTGTTAGATGTATTATCAGATTTAAAAACAGTAACAAATTGAAGCCAAACTCCATCTCACACCTTATAATCAGTTACAGCAAATTATTTTTTCCTTTAGGATAAAGGTTTTACAAGAATAAATAAAAGCTGATCATTGTAAGCACCCCTGTCAGTGGTAAATGGTCTGCCCCATGCCAGTAACTGATACATTCTGCTTTAGAGTTGGAGCTTTTATAGAACAGATTTACTGGCCAGATGACCAGATGAACATATAAGAAATCCTAAAAAGGAAAACTAACATCACATCTAAGAATCGATAAGCTGCAATATAATAAATATTTTCTTTGGGTTTAATGTCTTACATTAAGAATATTTATATTTCCTTCAGCCAATCCAGTAGGAGGTTTATGTCACTGGTGCATGCTGGGGGAGGAAATAAATATTTGGGACAGGCCATGTGCTCGCTCTCTTCCCCTGGGATGAGGTGTAGGGAGGGGCTGCTGGATGGAGCTCTGCTGTTGGGTCCATTAGCCTGTTTTGGGGCCTAACATGTGCTGTAGTGGTTGTGAAGCTGTCCTGCCTGGTCTGGAGGAAGCTGTGCCAAGGAGGAGACCCAGGGGAGGCCCCTTGCTGGAGAGAGTCATGAAGAAGGCCGGTCTCTAAGGAGGGCCTGGTGACTCACTTGGAGGATGCACTGAAATTTGGGAATGTGCTTACAGTGTTGCTCAGTCGGCCTATAGGTTCTGACACTGTGAGAGTAGACATCGATCTGCAGAGTCTGTAAGTGATCTGCCATGGCATCTGAGACCCCCATGCCCCCCCCAACCCCTCACTTCCAACCCTCACCTCCTGAACCATTCTGCAATAGCACTTTAAAAAGACAAAAGTGACTGGCACCCAATATCCTTTCTTGGTCCCGGTATTTAGGCCATGGATATAGCCCTGGGGTGAAATGCTAGCCCTCCCCTGACTTTTGGAGGAGTTATCCTGCCTTTTGGATGTCAGAGGGATTCTACATTTATATTACACATTACATACTCCTGACCCCGGCACTATATACTCTATGTTGTACATTACATACTCCTGATCCCTGTACTATATACTTTGTGTTGAACATTACATACTCCTGATCCCTGCACTATATACTCTATTTTGTACATTACATACTCCTGATCCCTGTACTATATACTTTATGTTAAACATTACATACTCCTGATCCCTGCACTATATACTCTATGTTGAACATTACATACTCCTGATCCCTGCACTATATACTCTATGTTGAACATTACATACTCCTGATCCCTACACTATATACTCTATGTTGTACATTACATACTCCTGATCCCTGCACTATATGCTCTATGTTGTACATTACACACTCCTGACCCCCTGCACTATATGCTCTGTTGTACATTACGTACTCCTGACCCCTGCACTATATACTCTATGTTGTACATTACATACTCCTGACCCCTGTACTATATACTTTGTTGTACATTACATACTACTGACCCCTGCACTAAATACTCTATGTTGTACATTACATACTCCTGACCCCTGCACTGTATACTCTATGTTGTACATTACATACTCATGACCCCTGCACTATATACTCTATGTTGTACATTACATAGTCCTGACTTCTGCTCTCTCCCCTCTACCCACTGCTATATATACACATAATATGGATTCTCTTTTGTTACACCCATTTTCTACCAGCTGGACATTTTTTATCCGTAGATAGTGAGTAGGTGTCCCGCACATCAAGGCGTGGCCTGGCGTAGGTCCAGACTGAGACTGCCATTTACTATCATACAGCAGGTCTTGACTTGATGTGTGGCTCCTGGGACACCTAGTCACCCTCTACCATTTACTAGTTACCTTGAGGGGGGAATTGTAAGATCCTCAGAGACAAAGCTACCTGATGTGGGCGGAGTCCTGGTTTAGGGGAACCAATCTGCTCATGTCTAGTAATAATCTTTGTATTTCTATTTTAGTAGATGGACGGGAGATGAGGAAAACCTCAGAGGATTGTCTCACTTTGTCTCCAGACTGTAAAGTAGAAGATGAGGACATCACACAGTATAGTCCAGGAGAAAACCCGGCTACCTCAAATGTCCATCCGGCACCACACAGTGTAGATGGACCATCGTATTCCTCTTATCCTGAGGAACCTCAGACTGTGAGGGACAGTGCCGTACTTACAACAGATAAGAGGTTCTCCTGTTCTGAGTGCGGGAAGAGTTTCCGTTGGAAAGGCAATCTTAATGTGCATAGAAGATCTCACACTGGTGAGAAGCCGTATTCCTGTCCTGAGTGCGGGAAATGTTTTGTACACATGTCCGCTTTTTCCATACATCAGAGATCGCACACTGGTGAGAAGCCTTATTCCTGTTCTGAGTGCGGGAAATGTTTTTCATGCAAATATGCTCTTTCCACACATCAGAGATTGCACACTGGTGAGAAGCCGTATTCCTGTCCTGAGTGTGGGAAATGTTTTTCATGCAAGTCCCATCTTTCCACACATCAGAGATCGCACACTGGTGAGAAGCCGTATTCCTGTCCTGAGTGCGGGAAATGTTTCTCAGAGAAGTCCACTCTTTCCACACATCAGAGATTGCACACTGGTGAGAAGCCGTATTCCTGTCCTGTGTGTTGGAAATGTTTTTCATGCAAGTCCTATCTTTCCACACATCAGAGATCGCACACTGGGGAGAAGCGGTATTCCTGTCCTGAGTGCGGGAAATGTTTTGCACACGAGTCCGCTCTTTGCAGACATCAGAGATCGCACACTGGTGAAAAGTCATATTCCTGTCCTAAGTGTGGGAAATGTTTTGCACAGAAGTCCCATCTTTCCACACATCAGAGATCGCACACTGATGAGAAGCCATATTCCTGTCCTGAGTGCGGGAAATGTTTTGCACAGAAGTCCCATCTTTCCACACATCAGAGATCGCACACTGCTGAGAAGCCATATTCCTGTCCTGAGTGCGGGAAATGTTTTTCACAGAAGTCCCATCTTTCCACACATCAGAAATTGCACACTGGTGAGAAGCCATATCCCTGTCCTGAGTGAGGGAAATGTTCCTCACTGAAGTCCTGTCTTCCTGTACATCAGGGGTCCCACACAACCCTGGAGGTGTATTAGTGCCTTGAGTGCGGTAAATGTCTTCTATATGAATGTTGGTGGACATATGGGGAAGAAGCACACCCTGATATACACCTCAGATATACTCCATGGCTGATCTTCATCATGTAAGAAACTCTTCATAAGGAGATCAGAGATCACCAAAGACATGGATGAAGTGTTGTCCCATGTTGGCAATTGATAGCAGGAGAAAAATAAAAATGGAGTCCTTACCTTTCATTGGCTGAGTACATTTTGTGCGGGAAGATTTCACAAACACTTACAGATCTGGTTGTTATAAATGTGTTAATGAAATGTGACCCACATTCCCCCAGTCATGGTGAATTTGGATTTCCTATAATGGTCAGTTCCATCTAGTGGCCATAATGTGCTTTCCTGACAGATGTCCATGGCAGCATACGTTTGGGTAGCCCCGCCCTCGTTCCTCCCCCATAAGACCTCACCCCCATAAATGTTCAGGATGAGCCAATGGCTGCGTTTCTTTTTTGTCCTCCTCACTTATAGGACAATTTTTATATGAAGTTTTCCTACCTATTGGAAGTATTGGTGGGCGGGTCTGGTGCTGGGCAGCTGTGCGGATATCAGGAGCTTCCTTTGGTATCCAGAAGTCTTCCATGATGTCCCGAGTGGTCATTGAGTCCCCAGCTATCAGCAGGGTGGTGTTATGGCACATATATGTAGAGGATCCATGCCTGGAGAGTGGGCCCTGCCATCGGCGGCCATTTGCATTGGCTGGGAGCCCAGCTGTTAGTGGGTGGCCATTAAGTGTTAGACACGTGAAATTCGTTTTCGGTGCGAATACAAATTTTGACAAATTTTTGGTTATTCCTAGATTCGGATGTATCCAAATCTCCAAATGAAATTGTAATGAATTTCATTGACATTTGTTTAGTTTATTCATTTTCTAACAAATTCCAACTTTTCGGAGCGATTCGAATTCGGATCAGTCATCCTTACCAACCATGACTCATCAGCTGTCAGCGGGCTTCCCCACTAACAGATGAATAGAAAGAAAAGAATGCCGGAATTGCCCGGCATTAGAAAAAATTGCGTGGTCCCCCCCCCCCCCCCCAGTTCATGCCAGACCCTTCGGGGCCAAAATGTAAAAACCAGCGTGGGTTTTCCCCTAAAATCAATACCAGACCCTTTATCCCAGCATGTCAGGAAAGTGGGAGGGACGAGTGAGGGCCCCCCTCCTTAATAATACTAGGCCACATGTCCTCCAACACAAGGGGGGGGGGTGCTTTGGGAAAGCTCTGTTCCCCCCCACCCCAGAGCACCTCCTCCCCCATGTCGATGGAGACAAGGGCCTCTTCCCCATAACCGTGGCCTGTGATTGTGGGGGTCTGCAGGCAGGGGGCTTGTCGTAATCTGCACCTTTTACCAGGGGGGCCCCCAGATCCTGACCCCCGCCCCCCCCCGATGTGAATGAGTATCTGGAACATATTACCGTACCTATTCACCATAAAGTGTAAAAAAATAATAAAAACACACACACCATTTTTGAAAAATCCTTTATTTAATATTTATTTATTAAAAAAAACCTACTGCAGGCTCCTCCTCCATTTGACATTTCTTACATAGGTAAAGGGCGCTAAGTATATCCAAGATATATACCTAACCTACAGGTAGGCTGAAACCTACATTATTAAAGATAAGAGTACACTAACTATGAGTCATAAACAAGATGGGCTTTGATCATATACCTAGGTGACCCCTATAGAGAGAGACATCCACATATTATGGGAGTATAAACTCCATCCGGTGTATACCAACCTGCTATCCTCAGGTGATTATCCTTCCTCCTTTCTGTATGAATAGATATAGAATAGAGAATGTAATTACTCCTCACACTACTACACATATATATTTTATCTTGTACCTAGGATCATCAGGACAGATACCTAATATATACAACACATTTTGGTCCAATTTTCCCCCGTGTGTCCGCCACAGGTTGGATTAATTTGTTGGGGGTTTGGAAGGAAGGCCGTGTGCTATTAAGCCATGTCTGTGTTTGATATGATGTACATAAATACAGATGATGTTCTATGTTTATGAAACCCTAATATCGAGTCTGTTTATAAGAGAAAACTTTCTGTACATCTTCATAGTCCTGAAGAAGCCTTGTGCGAAATGCGTTGACCTGTGAACAGAGGAAATATCTATACCTACATGAACCTTATGATATATAACAACTTATCCTTATATATGTATAATGTACATGAGTGAAATTAGTAGGAGACATTGATCTCCTGTGTACGAGCTGAGCTCAGTTTGGAGCCAGTTTCCTCATTTTATTGAGATCTGGTTTTAGATAAATCAATAAATGTTATTTTAGGATAAATCCATGTAGTTGTTATCTGTCTCATGCTGTGCCCTTATAGTCCACACATATGACAGTGGTTCCTTGTGAACATCTGTAGTTTCGCATATTTTTTTTTGGATAAGAGAAGGGATTTAGTAGGATATTTCAAATAACTATTCACAGGTGAGGACAACTCTCTCAATAGAACTGTATCGCAGATCATCTGCAGGACCATAAAGCACCTGTATGGGATGAACAAGTCCCTTTGTAGCTGAAGGAACTCAGTGAACCTTGCCTCTTCAAGACACTAGCCAGTGTCTCCTTTAGCTTGCACCCAGTAACTGACTTCTAACACCCAGAGGAGGATCTAACAGCACAAGTCCCAAGGATCCCCTGTGGGGGGGTCTATACTCGCAAGGCTCTTGGAGCACACACACCAGTCTTCCTCAGTAGTGCCAGACAGGATCCACAGACATCCTCCCTCAGTCAGCCCTCGTAAAGACTAATGGGTTTGCAACTTCAATGTTTTAGTCCCTCAGGTCGCCCACCCGAGGCTGCCTGGCAGCCTCTGCAAGGGAGAGGCAGCAGCCCCCTCCCCACTTAGACCTCTCTCCCTAGAGGTAGATTGGACTGGACTACGAGCCCATGTGCTCTTCAGATATAAATGCAGGTACCCAGCATGCCTTGGGGCACATCCCCTTCTAATTGGCCAGGGCTGTACAGACATCCATGCTCTCATCTGCCAAGTTTCCACCCACTGTCCAATATACTCCATGGCTATTGGATCAATATGAATCATCAAGTCAGCATGAGCTGTGCCCCTGTTAGGCAGAGAAACCAAAAACTATATCCACTCATTCTAGCACCTACCTAGGAGGGCTCTACATCTGTATGGCAGGGTCTGTTTGATTATTCACCTGCTGGGATGGTGCTCTGATGTGAGAAGCTGCAGTGTCAGTATTCCTTTAGCAGTAATTAACCCCTTACAGGTTTCTCTCAACCAGCAAACAAACAACTGTTACACTGTCTTTTTTGACAGCTTAGGAGACTTTGAATTGTGATTTAAAAAAAAAAAAAAAAGAAATTACTACATAGCTAAGCAACTATATGTTATAATATTTTTTTTCCTAACAATAAGGAGTTCTCCCTTGCACCGTGTCTGTTTATCATGGATTTATTTCTTACTGTGACAGGTCCTTGTGTCACTGCAGCCTAATCCCTCTATGCTGTGGCTGCTCTATGCAGGTTATAGCTGGAGGGGGGCAGCGTCTTCCTTACTAATACTGTTCCTGGATTGTCAGCCCTTCTGCAGGCCTCATAAAGCTGGTGTATGGGAAGCTGACTAATGGACACTTTCTATTAAGCCTCTCCAGATCTGCATGTACAAGGAGTCTCAACTCTGACCATGTCAAGCTTTTCCCTTGCAGGATCACTCAACTGACAAGTTTAATCCTCTTCAAACAATTCCTAAAAGGAAGATGAGGATGGTCTATAAGCAGGTTTTTGTACCTCCCTTCCTGCAGAGGTACCTGCAATGCAAGTATTTTTAGCACTTGAAAAGGAGTTCGTTGTCTTTTTCCCTATGATGTTTAATCTAGCAGCTCATGCTAGAAGAGTGGCGCAAATTGAACAGAAGGACAGAGCACCAGAATGTCTTAGTAGTCATCACCTTGCAGCACTGGGTTGTTCAGTTCAAACCCCAACCAGAACACTTCTACCTGTACTGCAGGATGTCAGATTAGGCACCTGAAGAGGTTTTCCAGCATAATGAGTCACCTATTTGGTTGACGTGGCCTTCATGAGCTTAGCCATATACATGGAGTTGCCATTGGGGGATACTGTGTCCTTCAGGGGTATACTCATTAATGATGATTAGGTGGGTACTTTGGGGGGTTTAGGGTCTTCTGGTGGTAACTTTGTGTTGGACTTGTCCCTAAGGGGTATATCTGTCTGCAGTTGTAGCCTGTGAAACTGCCTTAACCCTTGCCTCTCTTCCAATGCAATGGAAGTTGGTATGAAGAATATTGATTCTATCCTAAAGAATAATTCTACAAGTTGGACATTCTTGTCTGCATTGCAAGAGTTTAAACTGTATCCTTTAAGGGCTAGCCTCCTTTGATAGCAATGAGCTGCATTTAGTCCGGCCTCCTGCTTTAGAGTAAATGTCTGCCGAATGAAAGTAAACTGCAGTTCTAGAGTTAGTGTCTAATTCCAAAGAAGATTGCTCCTGCAGTTCTGACTCGGAGTCCAGAAAGCATTGAAGAGAGAAAGAGAGTCCTCATCCAAAAAGGCAGGAAAGAGCTTGAATTCTGGGGGAGAGGTTGCTTACTGGTCTTTTTCAGATTGTGCCACCCATTCCTCCGAGGACCAAGGAATTGGTGCTTAGAGGTGGGTAGAGGTTGGGACCAAGGAATGGTGCTTGGAGGTAGGTAGGAGGTGGAACCAAGAAATGGTGCTCGGAGGTGGGTAGAGGGTAGGGATGGATGAACATTGGCCTGGGCGGTTCGCGAATGTCAGCCGCAAATTTTGTCAAATGTCCGCGAACCGCAAGTTTGCAGCGGTCCCCATTGACTTTAATGGGAGGCGAACTTTAAAAACCTTTAGGTCATATTTGCAGCCACAAAAGACTTACTAGCTGCGCACAAATAGTCAATTGGAAAAGTTGCACTAAAAATTTTTTTTTTTTCATAAATCACCCAGAACTGACAGAAGCCGGTAAATACATGTCAAATACATACTGTATAGGGTCCATTCACACATCTGTAAAATGGGTCCGCATCCATTCCACAATTTGGCGGAATGTTTACAGACCCATTGATTTTTAATTCCAGTCTGAAAAATTAGGCATTCACAGGATACAGAAGTAAGTGTCGGCCAGTATAGGCCCCAAAAATTAGCCCACATGGGTTTACCTGACAGCTAAGAACGTAGCATTTTGTGGCTGGAGGTACATTAGGCATTCACAGGATACAGGAGTAAGTGTCGGGCAGTATAGGCCCCAAAAATTATCCCACATAGGTTTACCTGACAGCTAAGAACGTAGTATTTGGTGGCTGGAGGTACATTAGGCATTCACAGGATACAGAAGTAAGTGTCGGCCAGTATAGGCCCCAAAAATTAGCCCACATGGGTTTACCTGACAGCTAAGATCGTAGTATTTGGTGGCTGCAGGTACATAAGACATTCCCAGGATAAAGAAGTAAGTGTCGGCCAGTATAGGCCCCAAAGATTAGCCCACATGGGTTTACCTGACAGCTAAGAATGTTGTATTCTGTGGCTGAAGGTTCATTAGGCATTGACAGAAAAAATAATTGTCGGCCATGAAAGGCCCCAAAAATTAGGCATTCAATGGACATGAAATGCCTTTTATGCCACTGTATTTAGCGAAGACAAGGACCAGGAATTGTTGTGGGTGGATGGCGGTCTGGCGCAAATTTGTGGCCTGTCATGAGGAATTTCAATTAAACATAGTCTACTGGTCACGTGTTGAATTCCTCTGCGATCTATGCCTCATTCATTTTTTTTAAATGTGAGGTAGTCTACACTGTCATGAGCTAGGCGAGTGCGCTTATCGGTCACAATCCCCCCTGCTGTGCTGAACGTCCTTTCGGACAGGACACTGGATGGGGGGCAAGCCAACATTTCCATTGCAAATTGTGCAAGCTCTGGCCAGAGGTCAAGACTGCCCACCCAGTAGTCCAGGGGTTCATCAATCCTCAGAGCGTCCACATTGGCCGTTAACCTGATGTACTCGGACACCTGTCGGTCTAGGCATTCCCTGATGCTGGATCCGGAGTACAGCTGTCGGGTCGGCTGAAAGAAGGTTCTCATATCTGAAGTGACCAAGACATCTTCAAACCGCCCTCTTCTTGCAGGCGCTGTTGGATTGCTACCCACAACTGTCTCTCTCTGTGACTGGAATTTCCTCTGCCAGCGCACGCAAAAGCAGACTGCAGCATTTCTCGCAGCAAGGCCTGAAAGTGCTGCATTCTGACCGCTCTCTGTGATGGTGGTAACATTTCCGCCATTTTTTGTTTGTACCGGGGGTCTAAGTATGTTGCCACCCAGTACTGGTCCTTGCCCTTTATGCTTTTTATATGGGGGTCCCCCTTAAAACACTGGAGCATGAAGGCCCCCATTCGCACTAAACTGGAAGCGGTGTAGTGGCCTGGCTCCAGCTCATCATCCAGGATAATGTCGTCCTCGTTCTCCTCCCCCATCCACGGATAACACCAGGGATCCCAGAAAGGTTTAAAGCATGCTCTTCTTGCTCCTCTTCATCCGTCCCGACACCATCCTCCTCTGACTTTTCTTCAGACTCCTGTTGACTTGTCTCAGATGGAGTAGCACCCCCTGGGAATTCATCCAACATTGCAACTTCCTCATCTTCCTGTTCCTGCTCCTCGACGGCTTGATCAATGACACGATTCAATGCACGCTCCAGAAAGAAGGCGTAAGGTACGATGTCACTGATGGTGCCCTTGCCGTGACTTACCAGTTTGGCGATCTCATCGAATGGCCGCAGAAGTCTGCATGCGTCCCCCATGAGCAGGCACTGGCGAGGTGAAAAAAACCCAAGCTCCCCAGAACCTGTCCTGCCGCAGAGTTCGTACAGGTAGTCGTTAACTGCACGTTTCTGCTGGATCAGCCTATCAAGCATATGCAATGTTGAGTTCCATCGCGTCGGGCAGTCACAAATAAGACGCCTGACGGGCAGGTTGTGTCGCCGCTGAATGTCAGCAAGGTGAGCCATGGCTGTGTAAGATCTTCTCAAATGGTCCGAGATTTTCCTGGCCTGCCACAAGACGTCCTGGACCCCAGGGTATTTGGCAACGAATCGCTGCACGACCAAGTTCAGGACGTGTGCCATGCATGGCACATGTGTTATTTTGCCCTGTTTCAGCGCGCTCAGCAGATTGGCACCGTTGTTTACCAACTGTCAAATTCAGCGGTGTCAGCCACTGATCTGCCTGTGAACGCAAAGTGGAAAGGAGTGCAGGACCAGTGTGGCTCTTGGGTTTCAGGCACAACAGACGCAGCACAGCATGGCAAAGTCTCGCCTGGCATGTGGAATAGGTTCTGGGGATCTTGGACGGCATAGCAGAAGAGACAGTAGCAGCGCAAAAGGAGTCAGCCGAGGAGGAGAGGGAGGAGGAGGAGAAGAAGAGGCAGGCCTGCATGCAATCCGTGGCGGTACAACCAAATCTACACGGGTTACATGCTTGACGGCCATCAGAAGGTTCACCCAGTGGGCAGTAAAAGTGATATAACTTCCCTGCCCATGTTTGCTAGACCATGTGTCTGTTGTCAGATGTATCTTGGCACCAACACTGTGTGCCAGGGATATATTCACTTGCCGCTGAACATGGCCACACAGCTCTGGAATGCCCTTCTGTGAGAAATATTGCCTGGGACCTTCCATTGTGGTCCATTGTGGTGTTTCAATGGCCACAAATTTACGAAAGGCCTCTGAGTCGACCAGTTGATATGGCAGTAGCTGGCGGGCTATCAGTTCCGACAAGCCAGCAGTCAAACGTTGGGCAAGAGGGTTATCCAGCATCATCATTTTTTTCCGCTCCAACATTTGGGCCACAGAAGCCTGCCTTTTTCCAGAACTACGTGACGACGGCATCATGGAAGGTGGAGTGGAGGACAATTGTGAGGAGAAGGAGAAGAGGCTGGATGGTGAGAGCCTGGAGTGTGGCTTTGTGGTTTCTGACGGTGTTGCTCCCACTGGGTTCAGTGATGGGAGTTCAGGTGCCTTCTTAAGACGGTCGTCCCTAGATGAGTGTTGGGCTTACCGCGACTTATGCGCTGACTGCAAAGGCTGCAGATGGCAACACTGTTGTCAGCAGTGAACACATTAAAAAAAGCCGGCGTCCATGGTTGATGGCTCGCTCCTGATACATTTGCAGTCTGCTTTGTACCTCTTGTGCAATGCAAGTTCTGCCTGCCTCTCCTCCCTATCTGCTGGTCCATCTCTCCCTCTGAACTCCCCTCCTCTTACTCTATTGTGGCCACCCACGTGACGTCCATAGACACGTCATCATCCACGTCACCTTCCCCACCACTAACATTCGAGATCTAGGTGTAGGCAGCAACAGCGGGGACCAACCTCCTTGGTCTGATCTGGGTACTGTCATCAGACTGCTGAGTGGCGGCTGTTGCTACCTGCTCTTCCTGATCCGATGCCAACAATGGCTGCGCATCGCAAATGTCTTGTGATGGATCTGAAAATAATTCCAGTGACTCAAGCGGAGGGTATGTGGTGGTGTTTGTGGTGGTGTCTTTGAGGGTGCACACAGCAGAGAGTGAAGAGGGTGCAGATAGAGAGGATGAGGAGGGTGCAGAAGAGGAAGGCTGAGTGAGCCACTCAACCAAGTCTGGTGCGTCCTTTGACGTACTCGAACGCACCTTCTGAAACTTCACACTTTGGCTCCAGCCTACTACTCCTGCCCTACCCCTACCACCCCTGCGTAAGGGCCTGCCTCTTCCTCTGCCTGTCATTTTTTAAATTACCCTGTGACAAAAGTCTCTAGAGAATCGCAGTATATCTGGAAAAAGGTATATAACACCCCACTTCAATATGTGGTATTGGGGGGCCACTGGTTTATCACACCAGTTGTTCAAAAAATTGGCCAGGGAGTTTGGCACTGTGTAACACAGCAAAAGAGGCAATATTGTTGCAGAACACAAATACACTTATGAAAGTATACTCAGATAACACCCCACTTCAATCTGTGGTATTGGGGGGCCACAGGTTTATCACACCAGTTCTACAAATAATTGGCCAGTAACTGTTGTCACTGTGTGTAGCACAGTTAACACAGCAAAAGAGGCCACATTTTTGCATACACTCTTAGAAAAGTATACTGTTCAATAACACCCCACTTCAATAAGTGGTATTGGGGGGCCACTGGTCCATCACACTAGTTATAATACATTAAAAGTGCTTTTGTCACTGTTTGTAGTATTGCTGAAGCAACGCTCACCACACCAGTCACAATGCTGCACAGTGCACAATACAAATCCACCCATATATAGTGCACTGCACACCTAAACCAAATAGCAGCCCTTAAAATGACTTTTGTGGACCTTAACAGAGCGATTTGTGTCACTGACGATCTGTCCCTGGTGCACACAGCAAACCTCTCCCTACACTGAAAAGAGACTGTACATCTATACCAAATACCAGCTCTGAAAAGGACTTTTGTGGATCTTAACACAGCTATTTGTGTCACTGGCAATCTGTTCCGGATGCACTTGCCAACCTCTCCCTACGCTGACAAAAAGCAGAATGTGAAATGGCCGCCAGCTCTGATCTATTTATAAGGTAGGGGGCATGTCCATGTGCTGAAATGTTTCAATTGGCTGTCCCGTTTCACCTGACGGCTGTGTTATGGGTCAAATTTCTCCCCAATGTAAACTAATATGGCCACCGCGAGGAACGCCATGTGTTCACAAAATTTGGGGGCTGCGAACAAGCAAATTTTGCCGCGAACTGACCTCTGGGCGAACCGCAAGGCCATCCCTAGTAGAGGGTGGAACCAAAGAATGGTACTGGGAGGTGGGTAGAGAGTGGAACCAAGCAATGGTGCTCGGAGGTGGGTAGAGGGTGGAAACAAGGAATGGGGCTCGGAGGTGGAACTAAGGAATTGTGCTCGGAGGTGGGTAGGGGGGTTTAACCAAGGAATGGTGCTCGGAGGTAGGTAGGGGGTGGATTCAAGGAATGGTACTGGGAGGTGGTTAGAGGGTGGAACCAAGGAATGCTACTGGGAGGTGGTTAGAGGGTGGAACCAAGGAATGGTGCTCGAAGGTAGGTAGGAGGTGGAACCAAGAAATGGTGCTCGGAGGTGAGTAGAGGGTGGAACCAAGGAATGGTACTGGGAGTTGGGTAGAGAGTGGAAACAAGGAATGTTGCTTTGAGGTGGGTAGAGGGTGTAACCAAGGAATGGTGCTCGGAGGTGGAACCAAGGAATGGTGCTCGGAGGTGGGTAGGGGGGTTGAACCAAGGAATGGTGCTCGGAGGTGGGTAGGGGGGTTGAACCAAGGAATGGTGCTCGGAGGTAGGTAGGGGGTGGAACCAAGGAATGGTGCTCGGAGGTAGGAAGGGGGTGGATCCAAGGAATGATGCTCACAGGCAGGGCCGTTGATAGAAATCATGGGGCCCCGTACAGCCTACCTGACGGGGCCCCCTTCAGCCCCACCCCTGGCCCCTCCCCAGACCCCGCCTTGAAACAAAGTGCAGGTTTGTCTTCAAGTAATAATTTATCATGCCACGCCATTCATAGTAAATATGTGCAGAGCGCAGTACAATTACCACACCATGCCATATTGCCATTCATAATAAATATGTGCAGTAAGTGTACAGTGCAATGCAGTATAAAACTCACAACCGACGGTCAGCTGCTTCTGCCCGCCTCACAGCCACTCGCTTTCTGTTTCAGGCCTAACTCAGAGCTGAGCGGAGGAAGATCACTCTGCAAGGGAAGAAAATAGGAGGCAGGCGGCCGGGACTTGAAATTGACCCCCTATGAGGATCGGGCCTGGAATACACATGTGTCCGAAAAAAAAAAAAAAAAGGCCCTCCACTCGCACCAGCACAGAGGTCAGAGAGGGGCCCAAAAATGGCAATTACACCCCTGCTAGTAAGAGCAGCAAAGCGGGGACAGTAGCGTCACTAGGGATGGTGTCACCTATTGTGGTAAACCATGGTGTCACCCCCCCGAGCTGCAACAGACTGATGGCATCATACAGGAGACAGTCAAAGACTGCAGGCATCAGAGGAGACAGCCAGAGACTGCAGTCTGCAGGCATGCTACAGGAGACAGTCAGAGACTGCAGGCATTACAGGAGGAGACAGCCAGAGACTGCAGGCAGCATAGAGGAGACAGCCAGAGACTGCAGGCATGCTATAGGAGACAGTCAGAGACTGCAGGCATGCTATAGGAGACAGTCAGAGACTGCAGGCATCATAGAGGAGACAGCCAGAGACTGCAGTCTGCAGGCATGCTACAGGAGACAGTCAGAGACTGCAGGCATTACAGGAGGAGACAGCCAGAGACTGCAGGCATCATAGAGGAGACAGCCAGAGACTGCAGGCATGCTATAGGAGACAGCCAGAGACTGCAGGCATGCTATAGGAGACAGCCAGAGACTGCAGGCATCATAGAGGAGACAGCCAGAGACTGCAGGCATGCTATAGGAGACAGCCAGAGACTGCAGGCACCACAGAGGAGACAGCCAGAAACTGCAGGCACCACAGAGGAGACAGCCAGAGACTGCAGGCACCACAGAGGAGACAGCCAGAGACTGCAGGCACCACAGAGGAGACAGCCAGAGACTGCAGGCACCACAGAGGAGACAGCCAGAGACTGCAGGCATCACAGAGGAGACAGACAGAGACTGCAGGCACCACAGAGGAGACAGACAGAGACTGCAGGCACCACAGAGGAGACAGACAGAGACTGCAGGCACCACAGAGGAGACAGACAGAGACTGCAGGCACCACAGAGGAGACAGCCAGAGACTGCAGGCATGCTATAGGAGACAGACAGAGACTGCAGGCACCACAGAGGAGACAGACAGAGACTGCAGGCACCACAGAGGAGACAGACAGAGACTGCAGGCACCACAGAGGAGACAGACAGAGACTGCAGGCACCACAGATGAGACAGACAGAGACTGCAGGCACCACAGAGGAGACAGACAGAGACTGCAGGCACCACAGATGAGACAGACAGAGACTGCAGGCACCACAGAGGAGACAGACAGAGACTGCAGGCACCACAGATTAGACAGACAGAGACTGCAGGCACCACAGATGAGACAGACAGAGACTGCAGGCACCACAGAGAAGACAGACAGAGACTGCAGGCATCACAGAGGAGACAGACAGAGACTGCAGGCACCACAGATGAGACAGACAGAGACTGCAGGCACCACAGATGAGACAGACAGAGACTGCAGGCACCACAGATGAGACAGACAGAGACTGCAGGCATCACAGAGGAGACAGACAGAGACTGCAGGCATCACAGAGGAGACAGACAGAGACTGCAGGCATCACAGAGGAGACAGCCAGAGACTGCAGGGATGCTATAGGAAACAGTCAGAGACTGCAGGCATCACAGAGGAGACAGCCAGAGACTGCAGGGATGCTATAGGAAACAGTCAGAGACTGCAGGCATCACAGAGGAGACAGCCAGAGAGTGCAGGCCAGTACTGTGGATGGTGGTGGTTGCAGTCAGTGTTAATAGCTCTGGGGATGCCTGTCCTCACTCGCTCTCTAGAAGAATAGACCTGTGTGACCCCCCTCCTCTGTTTGCATCTATGGCAGGAGCTCTGCTCACTTACATTAGTTGTCCCAGTCCAGGTGGCCGGTCTCCTCACACTCCCAGCCTTTCCGTTGTCAGTGGGAAGTACAGCAGCAGAGGTGGAGCAGCAGCTCAAGAGGAGAAAGTTACATCTTCCGCATGTCGGAGCCTCCATGCACCTGATTGGTTGCTGGGATGCTAGACGGCCCAGCAACCAATCATTGTGACAGGCGGGACCTGGACGTTCTGGGACCTCTGCCACTGGTGCAGGGTTTTATCTGAAGACAACTAGACTGATTGTCTCGGCTGCCCGGGCCCCCCAGCTGAGCTGAGGACACAGGGCCCGGTACAAAAGGGCTAGTTGTACTGGCCTATCAGCGGCCCTGCTCACAGGTGGGTAGAGGCAGAGAAAGGGGGAGTTCCTGCACCTATTCTCTGAGAAAACAAGCCCTGATAATGAGTCGCCTATTTGCTTGATGTGGCCTTCATGAGCTTAGCCATAAGAGTTGTCATTGGAGGATGTGTGAGGTCAATCAGGAAATAAACACTAAACTGTTAATCCGAGCATGCAGCCTGCCTGGCCAGGAAAGGGGGGATGAGCGTGTGATGGTATTAGGCAGTAATATATTTCTCTCCCCCTTGGTGGGAGTGGAGATGACCCCATCTATAAGGATATACAGTACATACACACACAGCACAAGGCCGTGTTCACACTACGAGATGTTTCTCTGAGCTGCAGTTCATCTGAGCTCCACAAGATGGTGATCTTACTTCTACCCAGGCAGGAAGTCTCTATAGAAGACAGGAAGTGATGTCAGGTATTAATAGGAAGTTCCGGGTGAGAGGTGAGTAAGGAGGAAGTAGAGAGGAGACATTGCTGAAGGTGGCAGCAGAGGAGGTAATAAGATCTTATTTTCTATTTACACCCAGTAACCCCCCTGTTCTAAAATTTTATCGGACCCATGAAAATTCCGGACCTCGTCACTTCCGGCTGGTGCGAGCCCCGGTGCGCATGCGCACATGGTCCGAGGAAATTCTAAGACTTAGAGAACAGCTGATTGAGAGGAGGAGGGGCTGAGGTGGGACGCACACACCGCCGTGGGAAAATTGCTGTCACGGGCGAACCATATGTGCTAGAGACCCCAAAATTGTATCGCAGGTAGCCAAGACGCTCCCCTACAGCTGTTAAAAATTTGGGGTCTCGGGGATGAAAGGGTGCGGAGCAGTGGTCCCCGGTTCTCAGGGTCACTGCTCCGCGCCCTTTCATCCCCGAGACCCACGGGGTCACTGCTCCGCGCCCTTTCATCCCCGAGACCCCAAATTGCTATCAGCTATAGGGGAGCGTCTTGGCTACCTGCGATACAATTTTGGGGTCACTAGCAGCTTTGGTTCGCCCGTGACAGCAATTTTCCCGCGGCGGTGTGTGCGTCCCACCTCAGCCCCTCCTCCTCTCAATCAGCTGTTCGCCAAGTCTTAGAATTTCCTCGGACCATGTGCGCATGCGCACCAGGGCTCGCACCAGCCGGAAGTGACGAGGTTCGATTTTTTCACGGGTCCGACAAAATTTTACAACACCCCCCCCCCGTCATGTCTGTCCTCTTCCTCCATAGTCACTGTGATGTCTTTTATCTCCAGCAGATGATGATCACACATATATGGTGTGGAAACCTAGATTAACCCCTTCAGGGTCAGAACATTTCTCCTCTTGCATATATATTTTTATCCTTACCTGTCTAGACAGAAACCTGTATAGATCGAGTGACAGAACGAATAAGGATGAAGGAGGACCGGAGTCACATGACTGAGAAGATACTAAACCTCACCCTGGAGATCATCTACCTGCTGACTGGAGAGGTGAGGAGGATTCTGGGAGGTCACATGACATCACTCTTATCTCTGTTAATAAAACACAGACCTGACCGGAGAGGTGAGGAGGATTCTGGGATTCTAACATGATATTCTTATTGGTTCTCCAATACAGAGATTTCCTCTTCTGAAGTCAGGTGATCCTATGACCATCACAGTGCCTCCATGTGACTCCCTAAAACCTGAGAGACACAACATGCAGAAGATTCTAGAAGTCACCAAGAAGATGATGGAGCTGCTGACAGGAGAGGTTAGCGGTGCTGGGAATTCTGGGACATTATCCAGTAACAGACAAGGGATGTGTCTGGATGGTGACTGTATCATTGTGTGTGTCAGGTTCCTATAAGGTGTCAGGATGTCACTGTCGATTTCGCCATGGAGGAGTGGGAGTATTTAGAAGGACACAAGGATCTCTACAAGGACGTCATGATGGAGAATCAGCCGCCCCTCACATCACCGGGTAAGAGGAGACTTTATTGTAAAGGAGAGAGCAGTATGGAGGGTCCCACTAGATCCCCCATCATCTGATAAACACATAGAAACAATGTATTCAGTCAGTGTGTGTCAGGGCTGTGCGCCTGCTACTTAACGAGCAGCTCTTTTCTTTCAGAGCTCAGACGTTGCTTAGCTGTCGGTTAATTACCAGCCATTCGTTACCACAGTGACTCACCTGGTTACCATTATCTGCCTCATCAGTCCAGCGTACAGCCAGCCCCACTTTGCTATTTAAGTAGCTTAGCTCATTTCCTCCTTGCCCTTGCGTGGTCCATGCTCTCCAGTGTGTTCCTGTGTATGACTTGCTGTGGCTGACTTCTCTTCCGATACCTGTTCCTGATTTGTTTCGCCTGACTACGCTGACTTAGGGTTTCCTGGTCCTTGCTCCTCTGATTACCTGTTCTGGCATCCAAACCCCGGCTTCTGTTTTTGACTACGTTCCTGAACTGTTATTTTTTCTATTTACTTAGAGGTGTGATTTTAACTGCACTTTCTGTTGAAGCACTCAATACCACTGCAGCCTCGTGCCTCCCCACTTACCATTGAGGCTTTTGATTGGAGACCTCTACAGCCTGCCCATGTGACTCATGAAACCACTGCGTTGACCATGGCTGTAGGGGCTTTTCACCATAAGATAATTCAAATTCCTAGTCATTTCCTTACCTCATTACCCAGTTGTCATTGGTTATCCTTGGTTACAGAGGCGCAATCCCTCTTTTAATTGCCGTAATGCTGAGGTTTTGTCATGGTCCCCACAATGCACTAATACATCTTTTTAGAAAGTGATTAGGATCATGTGCACGTCTTCAATCTCTTTATTGCCAGAAGAGTACCATGAATTCTGTGATGTCTTAGACAAAGGTCAGGCTGCTATTTTGGCACATCAGCCTTTTGAGTGCACAGTTGTCCTTCAACCCCGGTGCCATTCCTCCTCGTGGCCGGGTTTACCCTCTGTCTGTCTCAGAGGAGAAGGCAATGGAGAAGTATGCTACGATTTAACTATCCCAGGGGTTCATCCTCAAATCCTCTTCTCCTTCCAGTGCCGACTTTTTCTTTGTGGGAAAAAAAAGAGTGGTGAACTGAGTCTCTGTATCGATTATAGGGGTCTCATTCACATTACTGTTAAAAATACTTATCCGATCCCATTGGTAACGGAATTATTTAACTGCCTCAAGGGAACAACGGTCTTCACTAAGCTCGATTTGCGAGGGGCATACATTCTTGTGAGGAATAATAAGGGCCACAAATGGAAATTTAATACTAGGACCGGACACTGAATACCTCGTAATGCCCTTTTGGTCTCTGCAACGCTCCTGCAGTTTTCCAGGACTTTATTAACAATGTCCTCTGAGATATGCTGCCGTAATGTGTGGTGGTTTACCCGAATGATATTCTCATATATTCTAAGTCCCGAGAGAACCACCACAGGTAGAAGGTAGAGAGAAAGCAACCTCTATTGCAAGTTGGAATAAAGCGAGTTCCATGAACAGGTTAAATTTTTCGGTTATGTCATTTGTGCTGCCAGGTTTTCGATGGACCCAGAGAAGCCATCTGCAGTCCTAAAGTGGCTTCGGCCCATAGGTCTATGTGCTCTACAACATTTTCTTGGCTTTTCCAATTATTATCAGAAATTTATGAGTAATTTCTCTTTTCTGGTCAAACCCCTTCATTGATACTGTATGACCAGAAAATAGGGCAACCCACAGAATTGGTCCCCGGAATCCATTAAAGCCTTTGAATCCTTCAAGGCCACTTTTGCTGCAGTTCCAGTGCTGGAACATCCCGATCCCATGTTACCCGTCATTCTTGAAGTTGATGCATCTGAGACTGGATTAGGCGCTTTCCTGTCTCAACCTCCTACCCCTGAGAGTTCTATCCATCCTTGTGGCTACTTTTCTAAAAAAATTGTCTCTAGCAGAATGAAATTCGGAAACTGGGGATAGAGAATTATTAGCCATAATTTTAACTCTTAAAGAAGGGAGGCATCTCATCAAAGGTACTACTGTGTTGGTCCTCATTTTGACTGACCATAAGAATCTTTCATTCTTGTCTCAGGCTAGACGTTTATCTCCTGGAAGGGCTCAATGGGACCTTTTTCTGTCAAGCTTCAATTACATAGTCTCATTCATACCTGATACAAAGAATATAAGAGCAGATGCCTTATTGCCGCAGTTTTCCTGCGCCACTAACTCCCTGCCTCCATTTTTATAGATTTTAATATTTTTTACATATTTTTAAATCTTTTTGTGATATATTTATTTATTCACATCATGATTTATTTTATTAAATACATATGTAAATATGTTTTTTAATCAATTCCTATATGCATGTTACAACACAATTCAATATGGATGTGGATTGCAGATTGACGTTCTTTCCCCCGATTTCAGAAGTGTGGTCTGTTTGTATACGAGTGTTTATGCTTCGTCTCGACCAATGGCCTTACTTTCTGAGCCGGGGATAGTGATATACAGGGACATGGCGTCTTGAACCGCAAGCTCGAGATACGTTGCGCTTCACCTGACGTCACTTCCGCCGAGTCCCGGATATGACGTAGGTGTTTACGCGATCCTCCCATTAGGAGGCTTGAGGCGCATTAGGGCGTGACCGCGGACTTCCTGATAGTCCCGGTCTTTTGCTCTTCAGTAACGTCATTTCCCTGTTAATCCCGGAAGTGACGCCATCTTATTGGCGGTCTTCCAAAACGAGTCTTGGAGCGCATGCCGGTGTGCTTTTACCACGGTCCACAGTTAATTCAATCCCAGGTGAAGCAAACCACTCCATATGTTATATATAGAGGATGTACAAACGCTGACCAATATCTTTTGAAAAAGGCAGTTTTGCCGAAACATGTTAAGAGGACCTCAGTCAGCTCAGCTGTATATACTTGATACGCCTGTTTATCACGGATGTATCTAAGTGTACCAGCTATTTTTTTTAAATAAATTGTTTTTAGCAATATTACGCTATGTATGTCCCCCCTTCTTTTTGATACACCTTCTATCGTTTGGGAGTGGAGATTCTGATTGATTATACCTGTCAAGGATCTACACGCCATCCATCGAGGTCGGTGAATCCTGCCGGGACATCTTAATACTCTTTCAAGCTTGTTTGACCCCCTTACTATATGGTATTGAGGTCCCATCCATCTGGTGAGAGCAATTCACATTTACCTTCACTGGTGTCGGGATTTGCTGCACTACTAGATCTGATTATTTTCACTTGGATTTCTTCTATTATATTTATGAAATTTTCACATATGGACTTTTCATAGTTTTTTTGGACTCTAATTATTATCAGCGCTGCACATTTTTTTTTTTTCTTTTTTGTATTTATCACTTTGTTGTCCGGTGATTAGTGTCAGCTGCTTTACACATTTCTCAGTTAGCGCAATAATTTTTTCGCTTAAGGTACTTATTGTCTTCCCATTACCTCTGATTCTGTGTTCCCTCACTAAAACTGGCACCTAGGTATATTGGGCCTTTCCGCATACTCTATAAGGTTAATACAGTGGCCTACGCATTAGATCTTCCTTCCAACGTTCATATTTACTACGTATTCCATGTTTCCTTACGTGTTATTGCTATACCACCTCAGTACCACACCTTTGCCCACTTAAGGTTGACAACCATGTGGAATATGAGATACAATCTATCACTGACTCCCGTAGGTTTAGTGGACACATAAGATATACAGTTCACAGAGGGGTTACGGTCCAGGGGAACGCTCTTGGCTCTCATGCTCGGACATAAATGCTCCTTTTCTTCTCCAGGCTTTCCATATACGCTTTCCCCTCAAGTCTTTTGCTCCCCCAAGGGGGAGGGATTGTTGGGGAAGAGAGTACTGTCAGGGCTGGGCTCCTGATAGTTAGCGAGCTGCTCTTTTCTTTCAATGTTCAATAGCTGCTTAGCTGTCGGGTAACTACCAGCCTCTTGTTACCACAATGACTCACCTGGTTACCATTTCCTGCCTCATTAGTCCTGCCTACAGCCAGCCCCTTTTTTCTTTTGAAGCAACTGAGCTTCCTATTTCTAATTTCTCTTACGTCCTCCGACAGTCGCCGCCCACTCACACAGTCTTCACCATTGGGTATTGACCTTTTCTCCGCAGGAGTAGCTAGGCACAAGACTTGTTAGTAACAAAAGCTTTTAGCATAGACACACCCCTAGGGGCTGTCCCACTAGTCAATACCTCCCTGCACCAGCATTCCCAACTCAGTTTGATTTTGCCTAGCTCAGGAGTAGTCAGGCTTTCCTGTGCTGGGGCTTCAGTCTCAGCCTTCTACCCTTTTTTGATTTTATTTCAAAGTGTTTTTTCTTTACTTTATTAGCTGTTATTTTACCAGCTCTTAGTTAGGGATCTTCAGGATGAAGAAACATCATGCGGAGCTGGGTATCGGACTGGCCGCCCTGGGTCTCCAGGGCTGAGGGTCAGATGGATCCCCAGCCTGCCATCGAGCGTTCAGCTATGGTTCGCCCTGGCGCCATGAACGACCCATCCCTGTGTAATGTTCTGGTACCTTTGGGTACCCTAATTACTCTTTCATAAGTGTATGCGCCCCACCATTCTCTTTTGGTAAGGTGCGCATACACCTTTAAGACTGATGCTGTCATCACTGAGCGCCGGACTGGATGGCTATTTAGATCGCCGGCTCTCACTCACATGTGTTCGTTCAACCGTCATGGTTGGAGCGTCCTGATCTCTGAGTTCAGCATGTCAAATCTACACGTTCCTGTATCTCGCTACCTGAACCTCTGTTTTCGGATCCTGTGTCTCGCCACCCGATCAACCCTGGCATGCTGTTTTCACCTTCACCCTTCTCACGACTACACTGCTTTGTGCCTTGATGCTAACCTGTCTTGAAGCTCTCATGCTTGCAAGCATACCTCGCTGTCGGAACCACGCTGCGCTGATCCCTGTATCCCGCTACCGGATCATCCGCTCTTGCCGAACCTCTCCTCTGCTACATTGCTATTAGTGATAAGTACCCCACAGGGGAAACCTCTATAACCTTTATACTAAAGCTTACACTATCTAGCTCTGCATACTAAGGACTATTACTACATCTGCATTATCTAAGATTGCTAGCTCTTGAGCCTACTACCACCTGTTCTTGCACTGGGTTGATCTCTCTTGTATGTCCACCTGCTACTCTGTCATCTGCTACCATACATGATTGCTAAACCTATCTGCATCCCATCTGCTACTATCTTACTTTCAAGAACATTTCCTTTCAAGTGTCTGTCATCTACCATCTCTACCCAACCTGTCTCTTCAGCCTATCATCACTGTGTTACTATATACATAAGTCACTCTAGGAAACATCTTATTGAGTGTGTGTATTTACTTGCTGAATTGAGATCATCCACACATGATGAGTCATTGAGAGTTGGGATTTGTGTCTCAGCGTTTCTCTACATGACTACTGAAGTGGAATATTTCTGCAGCTGAAAATCCACATCATACGTAAAACGCAGGAGCGTTACACCCTGCTCGCTGCAGGGATGCTGCCTGTGAGGTGGCTACCTCACCGGACGCTTTCTGCAGTCGTGTGCTGCAGTCTCCTGCGTCCCAGCTACGGCACTCCCTGTCATATAGGATAGCGGTTTGTCGTTCTGAGATGGTTCCCCACGCCATCCGGTACGGTAAGCACCTTCTGTGTGGGGACCTCTGTCTGGGGTGTCAGTCTGTTGGCTGTGTGTTACCCCCATGTCTGTGTGTGCGGGCTCCCTGATGTGATCCCTGCGGGGGTTAAAGGCTTTATTTATTGCGGTGGTGGGGACCCCTCTCGCTCTGGTGCCCCTTTGGGTGATGTGAGGCAGACATGTGTGGCGGCGACCGCTACTGCCCGCACGGTCCCCCATTTTCCTTGTACTGTGGGCTATTGCGGCCTTCCCCTGGGCCGTGTACAGGGCGTAGTGCGGTGTGCTTTCGGCGCCAGCCGGCGCCATTTTTGCGGTGACATGCGCGCTCGATCCGAGCACATGTTGGCGGCCATGTTCCTGTAGCCTCCATTCACTCCTGCCGGGCAGCCATCTTCCCTGAGCCTCCTAGGTTATATAGTTCAGCCTCTCACGCCATCACTTCCTCTTTCTCTGGACAGCGATCGGTGGCAGCAGTCTGCAGTGCTCTCTCCAGGTTTTCTCTGTGCTATCCTTCCTAACTCAGTATTTCTGTCCCTGTGGAGGTCGGTGCATACAGTGAGTGTAAGGTGGGCTGCGCTCGCCGTAGTCTTTAAAGGGCCAGTGCTTTTTTGTCCCATACTTGGGTTTGGCATGGATTCCCAGGATAGCAAGTTCCCCCCGGCCCTGGTGGGGGACCAGGGGTCTGCTGCACCCCCCGAGGGGTCTGATTTGGCCACTGTAGTGGCATCTTTGGTGTCACAGATGCAGGTGCTGATGGCTGAACGTTCTGCAAAAAAGAAGGCCAGGTTATCTATTTCCTCTGATTCAGAGGGCGATGTGGCTGCTGTGGCTGGCATGCCTTTTTCTGGGTCTCGCTCATCTCTGGACCTTTTGGGGTCTGAGGGGGAGGCGGAGGTGGAAGGGGTTGATACTTCTCCCCCTGGCTCACCTGAAGAGCTTGCGCTCATGGATGAGCTGATAGCTTCTATAAAAGACACGCTGCACCTGGAGGATGAGCCCACTCCTCCAGCTAGGGTGTCCTCTTTTGGGACACACACAACTCGCAAATCAGCGCAGGTTTTCCCCTGCCCTGCTGAATTTCACAACACGGTTAATGAGCAATGGCGCACTTTAAAGAAGCCCTTTACAGTGCCCAGTAGGTTTAAACTGCTTTATCCTTTTGCGCCCTCCACTGACGAGCGCTGATGTGTAGCACCCCAAGTGGATCACGCTGTGGCTGTTTTGAACAAGGCTACCCTGGTTCCCACTGAGGATACCCCGGTTTTCCGGGATCCTACGGACAGGAGGTTGGAGTCTCTTGCCCGTCACGCGTATATGGTGGCGGGCTCTATGCTCAAACCTATTTTTGCTTCGGTTCTGGCAGCTCAGGCGGTGGCAGATTGGACGAAGGTGCTCAGACGCACTCTGATGGCTGATTCTGCCCCGCCGGCTACACTGGCTATGGTGGACCAGATCCATCAGGGGGTCATGTATTTGTGCGATGCGGCCTTGAATGAGGCCCCTTTGGCTGCACGCCTGTCTAGTGTCGTGGTGCTCAACCGTCGACTGATCTGGCTGTGCGATGTGGCCTTGAATGAGGCCCCTTTGGCTGCACGCCTGTCTAGTGTCGTGGTGCTCAACCGTCGACTGATCTGGCTGAAGAGTTGGTCGGCTGACCAATCATCTCACAAAACGGTAGCGGATTTTCCCTATGCTGGTTCCCGCCTTTTTGGCGAGGCTTTGGATACGCTGGTGAAAGGAGTCACTGGGGGCAAGAGCACTCTCTTACCCCAGAATCCGAAGAACAAGTCCTTTCGCGGCAAGCGGAACTCCACTTTTAGGCCCTCTCAAGGGTCCTTTCGTGCCTTTAGGTCACAGTCCAAGGGCAAGCCCTTCAAAGGCCAAGGCAGCCAGAAGAAGCCGTGGGCAGGTAAGCAGAAGTCTGGACAAGTCGGTTCTGCGCCCCACTCCGCGTCCGCCTGAAGGGACGCCCTCACCCTTTTCTGTGGTGGGGGGACGTTTGCGCGGTTTCCTCCAACCTTGGCTGTTCCGCATTCAGGACAGGTGGGTTCAGGAAATCGTTCGATCAGGTTACAAGATCGGATTCCTTTCTCGGCCGGCGGGCAGATTTTTTCCCTCGAATCTTCAACTGCCTCCGGAGCGTTTGCGGGATCTGAACCTGGCGGTGCAGGACCTGCGGGCCCAGGGGGTGGTGGTCCCGGTGCCTCATCGGGACAGATTGCGGGGGTTTTACTCCAATCTGTTCACTGTGCCCAGAAAGGAGGGCAAGGTGCGTCCGATCCTGGACTTAAAAGCTCTGAACCGCTTCGTGCGTGTTCGGAAATTTCGCATGGAATCCCTGCGCTCAGTGGTGGCTGCCCTGAGCCCAGGGGAATTCATGGCCTCCATCGATTTGAAGGATGCGTACCTACACATCCCCATTTTCGAGGGCCACCAGAGGTACCTTCGATTCGCCATTACGGAGGAACACTACCAGTTCGTGGCGTTACCTTTCGGTCTCGCTTCGGCTCCGCGGGTTTTTACCAAGGTTCTGGTGCCTGTTATGGCCCTGTTGCGAGCCCAGGGCATTGCGGTCTTGGGATATCTGGACGATCTCCTGTTAAGGTCGAGTGCCAGTCAGAGCCTGTTGAACGACCTGTCCACTACGGTGCAGGCACTTCAGGAGTTCGGTTGGACCATAAACGTTCCGAAGTCGACTCTGTGCCCTTCGGTTTGCCTTCCCTATCTGGGGATGGTTCTGGACTCTGTTCAGGCGAAGGACTTCCTGCCGGAGGACAAGCTCCGGACGCTTCAGGACGAAGTCGGATCCCTCAGGGACAACCGATCCTCGTCACTCAGGACCTGCATGAGGTGTCTGGGGTTAATGGTCTCGGCCTTCGAGGCGATCCCCTTTGCTCAGTTTCACACGCGGGGTCTCCAAGCGGAGATTATTGCCAATTGGGACGGGCGACCTCAGTCTCTGGATCTGCGGGTCTCACTGAGCCACCGCACCAGAAGGAGTCTTCTTTGGTGGCTCCAGTCCCCGGCGGTGACGGGGGGCAAGTCTTTTCGTCCGTTATTCTGGACGGTGGTCACCACGGATGCCAGCCTGTCGGGCTGGGGTGGTGTCCTGGGCAACCTGTCCGCCCAGGGAACTTGGTCGAAGGAAGAATCCTCCCTTCCGATCAACATTCTGGAATTGAGAGCGATAAAGCTTTGCCTTCTCCAGTGGTCAATGGACAATGCCACCGCGGTGGCCTACATCAACCACCAAGGGGGCACCAGGAGTGCCCGAGCGGCTCGGGAAGTGACCGACATTCTGTCTTGGGCCGAGACTCACGTCCCGGTGATAACGGCAGTACACATACCGGGGGTGGAAAACTGGCAGGCAGGTTATCTGAGTCGCCAGACCCTGGACCAGGGGGAATGGTCCTTACACCCGGATGTTTTTCAGATGCTGTGCGCGAGGTGGGGTTCACCAGATGTGGACCTGTTCGCGTCTCATCTAAACAACAAGGTGGAAAGGTTCGTGGCAAGGACGCGCGATCCTCGGGCGGACGCCTCGGACACGTTGGTGGCGCCCTGGCATCAGTATCATCTGATGTATGCCTTTCCTCCAATTAAGCTGCTGTCCAGGCTCCTTCGCAGGTTGGCCTCGGAACCGCACACGGTCATTCTGGTGGCACCAGACTGGCCTCGCCGGTCCTGGTACGCAGACCTCATTCATCTGGCAGTCGAGCCTCCGTGGCGCCTGCCGATCCGGGAAGACCTTCTGTCTCAAGGGCCGATATTCCATCCTGCTTTACAGTCGCTGGCTTTAACGGCCTGGCTGTTGAAAGCCAGGTCCTGAAGAATAGGGGTCTCTCCCCTGAGGTCGTTCCCACTTTGATCAAGGCTAGAAAAGCCTCTTCGGGGAAGATTTATTACCGTACTTGGAAAGCGTACTTTGCCTGGTGTGAGTCCAGGGGGTATTCCCCCTCGCTCATACTCGGTGTCGAGAGTGGTGGCTTTCCTCCAAACTGCTGTGGACCAGCGTTTGGCGCTGGCCACGATAAAGGGCCAGATTTCTGCACTGGCTGTTCTCTTTCAGCGCCCTGTGGAGTCTAATTCCTTAATTTGCACCTTTGTTCAAGGGGTGCGTCATTTGGCCCCTCCTCGGAGGGAGCCCTTACCTCCGTGGGACTTGAACTTAGTTCTGTCCGTGTTACAGCACGCTCCCTTTGAAAAGATCAGGGAGATCTCGTTACCTCTGCTGTCCAAAAAGGTTGCCTTTTTGGTGGCGATCACTTCGACTCGCAGGGTGTCGGAGCTAGCGGCGTTGTCCTGCAGCTCTCCCTATTTGGTGCTTCACAAGGATAAGGTGGTCTTGCGACCTAACCCGTCCTTTCTTCCAAAAGTGGTCTCGGATTTTCACCTTAATGAAGACATTGTCCTGCCTTCGCTCTGCGCGAAGCCAAAACATCCTAAGGAGGTTGCCTTGCATTCCTTGGATGTTGTCCGGGCAATCAGGGTTTACCTGTCGTCCACTAAATCCTTTCGCAAGTCGGATTCCCTCTTTGTCCTTCCTGAGGGTCCTCGGAAGGGCATGGCGGCGTCGGCTGCGACCATCGCCAAATGGATCAGACAAACTATTGTGCAGGCCTATGCCTTGAAGGAAAGGGTTCCGCCCTTCCCTGTGAAGGCGCACTCTACCAGGTCTTTGAGTGCGTCTTGGGCCTTCCGGCATCAGGCTTCAGTGGCCCAGGTGTGTAAGGCGGCGACTTGGTCGTCCGTGCACACCTTCTCCAAGTTTTATAAGGTGAATGTTCAGGCATTGGCCGATGCCTCCTTTGGCCGTAAAGTTCTCAGTGCGGCAGTGCCATAGGGACCCTTGGTTTTGGGTCTTTGGGTGTTTTACCCCTGGGTTACTTGTTTTCCTGGGTTGTTGCTCCTGTTGAGCACGTTTCCTGTTGCCCAGCTGGTTCTCTTACTGTATGTAAGGTTCCTTTCTCTGATGTGGGTACTGCGTTGCTCTTTATGCGGCTGCGTCTCCCACCCCTCATGTCTACACTGCTTTGGGACATCCCATTGGTGAAGACTGTGTGAGTGGGCGGCGACTGTCAGAGGACGTAAGAGAAAAACAGAATTTTTGTAAAATCTTACCGTAAAATTCCTTTCTGAGTCCTCCGAAAGTCGCCGCCCCCCGCCCCTCTTTTGGGGTTTTGTGTACTCTTACTGCTATGCTACCAAACTGAGTTGGGAATGCTGGTGCAGAGAGGAATTGACTAGTGGGACAGTCCCTAGGGGTGTGTTTATGCTAAAAGCTTTTGTTACTAACAAGTCTTGTGCCTAGCTACTCCTGCGGAGCAAAGGTCAATACCCATTGGTGAAGACTGTGTGAGTGGGCGGCGACTGTCAGAGGACTCAGAGAAAGGAATTTTACGGTAAGATTTTACAAAAATTCCGTTTTTTTTCTCCTGACTATGCTGACTTCTGGTTTCTTGACCCCGGCTCCTCTGATTACCTGCTCTGGAATCCAAATCCCGGCTTCTTTTTTTGACTACATTCCTGAACTGTTATTTTTTTTTTTCTATTTCATTAATAGGTGTGATTTTTTTTTTTTTTTTTTTTAACTGTACTTTCTGTCTTCGCCTGGTTTATGGTCCTTGGCAGTGTGTGTGTGTGTTTCCTACAGATGGTTCCAGTAATGGGAACCCACCAGAGAGATGTCCCCGTCCTCTGTATTCCTGGGATTCCACACAGGAAGGTCACACCATCCCTCACCATCATCAGGTAGATGAGGAACAATCACTGATAGTATCATTAGGATCTGTACATTATCTGCATTGTTACCATTGATGTCATTTTTATTATATATTCAGAGTGGAAACCTGAGAGATTCTAAAGTTGAGATTAAAGAAGAGATAAAAGAGGAGGATGATGAGGATGGGGTCATAGAAGAAGTATACAAAGATCTGTACCAGGACACCATTGTGGAGTCATCCAGCTACAGAAACCCACCAGAGAGATGTCCCCGTCCTCGGTATTCCCAGGATTCCACACAGGAAGATCACACCATCCCTCACCATCATCAGGTAGATGATTGAAAATTATTGGTAGGTATGATTTATAAGCAATCATGTTTTTTTACAATGAATATTTTATTATATCTTTCAGAATGAAAACTCCAAGGATAATTTTGTTGTTAAAGAAGAGTATAAAGAGGAGGATGAGGAGTATGGAGTTATGGAGGAGTTTTCAGAAGGACACAAGGATATGATGGAGACACCTAATACCAGGAACCCACCAGAGAGATGTCCCCGTCCTCTGTATTCCCAGGATTCCACACAGGAAGGTCACACCATCCCTCAATGCTACAAGGTTGGTGGGATGGAGTATCTAGAACATGGACTTGTGGAGGGGATGTGTGTGTTTTTTTATATAAGCTTATATCTTCCAGATATTCTCTCTTATTTTCTTGATTTAGAGTGGAGATCCAATCGATATAGAATTTGAGGTTAAAGCAGAAGAAGAAGAGATGTATGTGAGGGATGATCAGCAGTCTATGGAGGAGGATGGAATAACGGGGACATTTATAGAGGAGGACACTCCTACAGAGATCACCACAGGTGGGTCATTAACACTAAATACATTCCTGCACCCATACTGCACAATGATTGGTCCAGAGTAGGGCGGGGACTGGGTGATATCAGCCTGTAATCCCCTGGTCACTTTCCTGAGCTGTGTCCCCCCCCCCCTGTATTCCTGTATTTCTCTCAGTTAATCTTCCTTCTCTGTGCTGCAGACACAATTTATGTCTTCAGACTGGATTTATGGAGATTCTGGGGTTCAGCTGGCAGCAAAATGTTGTTTTACACCATAGACGTTGCTCAGCCTAGACCCCTGGGGTATAAACGTTGGGTCTTCTGCCCCATGCCCAGGTCTAGCAAGATCTCTGACAGAACAATTCTCCCGGGGTTACTTGCTCTGTTATTTTCTGGCTGTGCCGGGTGGAGGGATATGTCTGTATAGTCTCACACCCAAGTCACTGAGTGCAGTCTCAGGAGATGGGAGGCAGTGGTGTGGGACCTCTGCTACTGATTACTGAACACCAATATTATGAGTCCTGATCCCTGCACTATATACTCTATGTTGTACATTACATACTCATCACCCCTGCACTATATACTCTATGTTGTACATACTCCTGACCCCTGCACTATATACAGTAAAGTTCATAAATATTGGGACATCAACACAATTCTTATCTTTTTGGCTCTACACACCACCACATTGGATTTGAAATGAAACAAACAATATGTGCTTTAACTGCAGACTTTCAGCTTTAATTTGAGGGAATTTACATCCAAATCAGGTGAAAGGTATAATAATTACAACAGTTTGTATATGTGCCTCCCACTTTTTAAGGGACCATAAGTAATGGGACAATTGGCTGCTCAGCTGTTCCATGGCCAGGTGTGTGTTATTCCCTCATTATCCCATTTACAAGGAGCAGATAAAAGGTCCAGAGTTAATTTCAAGTGTGCTATTTGCATTTGGAATCTGTTGCTGTCAACTCTCAATATGAGATCCAAAGAGCTGTCACTATCAGTGAAGCAAGACATCATTAGGCTAAAAAAACAAAACAAACCCATCAGAGAGAGATAGCAAAAACATTAGGTGTAACCAAATCAACTGTTTGGAACATCCTTAAAAAGAAAGAAAGCACCGGTGAGCTCAGCAACACCAAAAGACCCGAAAGACCACGGAAAACAACTGTGGGGGATGACCGAAGAATTCTTTCCCTGGTGAAGAGAACACCCTTCACAACAGTTGGCCAGATCAAGAACGCTCTCCAGGAGGTAGGTGTATGTGTGTCACAGTCAACAATCAAGAGAAGACTTCACCAGAGTGAATACAGAGGGTTCACCACAAGATGTAAACCATTGGTGACCCTCAAAAACAGGAAGGCCAGATTAGAGTTTGCCAAACATCTAAAAAACCCTTCACAGTTCTGGAACAACCTCCTATGGACAGATGAGACCAAGATCAACTTGTACCAGAGTGATGGGAAGAGAAGAGTAGGGAGAAGGAAAGGAACTGCTCATGATACAAAGCATACCACCTCATCAGTGAAGCATGGTGGTGGTAGTGTCATGGCGTGGGCATGTTTGGCTGCCAATGGAACTGGTTCTCTTGTATTTGTTGATGATGTGACTGCTGACAAAAGCAGCAGGATGAATTCTGAAGTGTTTCGGGAATATTATCTGCTCATATTCAGCCAAATGCTTCAGAACTCATTGGACGGCGCTTCACAGTGCAGATGGACAATGACCCGAAGTATACTGCGAAAGCAACCAGAGAGTTTTTTTAAGGGAAAGAAGTGGAATGTTATGCAATGGCCAAGTCAATCACCTGACCTGAATCGGATTGAGCATGCATTTCACTTGCTGAAGACAAAACTGAAGGGAAAATGCCCCAAGAACAAGCAGGAACTGAAGACAGTTGCAGTAGAGGCCTGGCAGAGCATCACCAGGGATGAAACCCAGCATCTGGTGAGGTCTATGCGTTCCAGACTTCAGGCTGTAATTGGCTGCAAAGGATTTGCAACCAAGTATTACAAAGTGAAAGTTTTATTTATGATTGTTAATCTGTCTAATACTTTTGGTCCCTTTAAAAAGTGTGAGGCACATATACAAAGTGTTGTAATTCCTACACCGGTCACCTGATTTGGATGTAAATACCCTCAAATTAAAGCTGAAAGTCTGCAGGTAAAGCACATCTTGTTTGTTTCATTTCAAATCCATTGTGTTGGTGTATAGAGCCAAAAAGATTAGAATTGTGTTCTGGAGATCATAGACCAAGCAAGGGCAAGGAGGAAATGATTAAATATTAAAAGGCAATAATATCCGCGCTATGGAGAAATAGTATAAAAAACGGTTTAAAAGGCTGCTGCCTACCCCTAAAATATAGACTGTTAAGTCAATATTAAAAATGTAAAAAAGGAGATGAGGTAGTTGGCGCTGCCTAAAGTTGTATATATGATTGTATAATTTATGGAGGACAGATTAGATAAAAAAACAATATCTAATATATAAAGTGGTTCTCAGGCTGAAATATATATAGGTGTAAAGTGCAATAGATCAATCAATACAGTTAAAAAATAAATAAATATACATATATATCTCTTATACACGTATATAAAGTGCAAAATATGCAAGAAATTGGTGCAATAAACGCATACAGTGCGCACTCCCCCAGAAATTATATAAGTGGTACATTATGATTATATTATCAAAAATGGCCAGTTGGAGGATCTGGCATGTGGATGAACAGAAATAGGTGTACTCCTGCGTGAATATATATTATAAATTATTCTTCAGTGAAAAGTGCAACTATATTGGAAGTATGGGGTAAGAGTGCAATTGCTGTGATAAAAAGAGTAAGTTTCAGTGCACTGTGGTATAACAAAGGATACAAAATATAAAATGTGACAAATAAATAAATAAACTTGAAAAAGTGCTTGTGTGCACGATAAACTTAAATCGGGAATGACTAATCTGAGAACATACACAGGTGAAAAAATTATTGATTAATCTATATCAGAAGTGAGATTCAATCGATCAGAAATATTAAATTAGGAAAAAATTAGGAAAAAAAGTCCATAAAAAGTCCAATTAGCGGTGAACTATGGCGGTATTCTATTCCGTGAGTGGTTATACAGTGGTGTTCCATTCGTTCGAGTGCTGGGTGTGGAGACAGTGCTCCCCTCTTATTCCCAATTTCTCCTGCACTCACCAGATAGTTACACCCATACAGGGGTAGCAGGCATATAGGACCAGGGTCCGCTATCCAATCTTGGGGTGCTCACATATACTGTTCCTCCAGGTATTATACTCTCGGAGCCATGTAGAGCAGAGATATCATATAACTG
The DNA here is from genome assembly GCF_965119305.1 of Pelophylax lessonae. Taxonomy (NCBI): domain Eukaryota; kingdom Metazoa; phylum Chordata; class Amphibia; order Anura; family Ranidae; genus Pelophylax; species Pelophylax lessonae. Next base: position 25,983,927 of record NC_138770.1, read on the forward strand.
GCCATTTTTGATAATATAATCATATTATACCACTTATATAATTTCTGGGGGAGTGCGCACTGTATGCGTTTATTGCACCAATTTCTTGCACTATTTTGCACTTTATATACGTGTATAAGAGATATATATGTATATTTATTTATTTTTTAACTGTATTGATTGATCTATTGCACTTTACACCTATATATATTTCAGCCTGAGAACCACTTTATATATTAGATATTGTTTTTTTATCTAATCTGTCCTCCATAAATTATACAATCATATACAACTTTAGGCAGCGCCAACTACCTCATCTCCTTTTTTACAAGGAGGAAATGAGCTCAGCTGCTTCAAAAGCAAAACAGGGGCTGGCTGTAGGCTGGACTAAATCCATTGTGGTGGTGTATAGAGCCAAAAAGATTAGGATTGTGTCTATGTCCCAATATTTATGGACCTGACTATACTCTATGTTGTACATTACATATTACTGACCCCTGCACTATATACTTTATGTTGTACATTGCATACTCCTGACTTCTGCTCTCTCCCCTCTACCCACTGCCATATATACACATAATATGGATTCTCTTTTGTTACGCCCATTTTCTACCAGCTGGACATTTTATATCTGATGATCTGATTGGAGGACAGACTTTTACAGGTTGATAATAATGTGATAACATCCTCCAACTTTGGAACCTTAAACAAAGTGATAATGAGGGAAGAGTCAGTAACCCAATGATGGTGGTCTTCATCTTGGTTGTTCTCCCCCCATCCTCACTCTCTGACCTCTGGTGGGGATCAGCCCCGCTGTTATTTATGACTAAATCATGGACTAAATAAGGAAGTGTGGGACTTCTTGTGTTGGGAAGATGGCAATGAGTGATAGATGGGGAGGGGGACACTCGTCCTATAATCCCCTCATCACTGTCACTCCTATAAAAGACAGTTCTCGTTGTTTCCTCACTCTCTGACTAAGGTCCATGAATAAAGAATTTAATTGGTAGGAGATCAGAGGACCCATTTACTAGTTACCTTGAGGGGGGGATTGTAAGATCCTCAGAGACAAAGCTGCCTGATGTGGGCGGAGGGAAACCAATCTTCTGATGTCTAGTAAAAATCTTTGTATTTCTATTTTAGTACATGGACGGGAGATGAGGAAAACCTCAGAGGATTGTCTCACTTTGTCTCCAGACTGTAAAGTAGAAGATGAGGACATCACACAGTATAGTCCAGGAGAAAACCCGGCTACCTCAAATGTCCATCCGGCACCTCACAGTGTAGATGGACCGTCATATTCCTCTTATCCTGAGGAACCTCAGACTGTGAGGGATGGTGCCGGACCATCGTATTCCTCTTATCCTGAGGAACTTCAGACTGTGAGGGACGGTGCCGGACCATCGTATTCCTCTTATCCTGAGGAACCTCAGACTGTGAGGGACGGTGCCGGACCATCGTATTCCTCTTATCCTGAGGAACCTCAGACTGTGAGGGACGGTGCCGGACCATCGTATTCCTCTTATCCTGAGGAACTTCAGACTGTGAGGGACGGTGCCGGACCATCGTATTCCTCTTATCCTGAGGAACCTCAGACTGTGAGGGACAGTGCCGTTGTTACAACAGATAAAAGGTTCTCCTGTTCTGAGTGCGGGAGGATTTTCCGTTTGAAAGGCCATCTTAATGAGCATAAAAGATCTCACACCGGTGAGAAGCCGTATTCCTGTCCTCAGTGCGGGAAATGTTTTTCACAGATGTCCAATCTTTCCAAACATCAGACATCGCATACTGGTGAGAAGCCGTATTCCTGTCCTAAGTGCGGGAAATGTTTTTCACAGATGTCCAATCTTTCCAAACATCAGAGATTGCACACTGGTGAGAAGCCGTATTCCTGTCCTGAGTGTGGGAAATGTTTTGCACAGAAGTCCAATCTTTCCAAACATCAGAGATCTCACACGGGGGAGAAACCGTATTTCTGTCCTGAGTGCGGGAAATGTTTTGCACAGAAGTCCGATCTTTCCAAACATCAGAGATCTCACACGGGTGAGAAGCCGTATTCCTGTCCTGAGTGCGGGAAATGTTTTACACAGAAGTCCCATCTTTACACACATCAGAGATCGCACACAGGGGAAAAGCCGTATTCCTGTCCTGAGTGCGGGAAATGTTTTTCACAGAACTCCCATCTTTCCACACATCAGTGCGGGAAATATTTTTCAGGCAAGTCTGCTCTTTCCAAGCATCAGAGATCGCACACTGGTGAGAAGCCGTATTCCTGTCCTGAGTGCGGGAAATGTTTTTCACAGAAGTCCTATCTTTCCAAACATCAGACATTGCATACTGGTCAGAAGCCGCATTCCTGTCCTGAGTGCGGGAAATGTTTTTCACAGATGTCCAGTCTTTCCAAACATCAGAGATCTCACACGGGGGAGAAACCGTATTTCTGTCCTGAGTGCGGGAAATGTTTTGCACAGAAGTCCGATCTTTCCAAACATCAGAGATCTCACACGGGTGAGAAGCCGTATTCCTGTCCTGAGTGCGGGAAATGTTTTACACAGAAGTCCCATCTTTACACACATCAGAGATCGCACACAGGGGAAAAGCCTTATTCCTGTCCTGAGTGCGGGAAATGTTTTTCACAGAACTCCCATCTTTCCACACATCAGTGCGGGAAATATTTTTCAGGCAAGTCTGCTCTTTCCAAGCATCAGAGCTCGCACACTGGTGAGAAGCCGTATTCCTGTCCTGAGTGCGGGAAATTTTTTTCACAGATGTACAATCTTTCTAAACATCAGAGATCTCACATGGGGGAGAAGCCGTATTCCTGTCCTGAGTGAGGGAAATGTTCCTCACTGAAGCCCTGTCTTCTTGTACATCAGGGGTCCCACACAACCTTGGAGGTGTATTAGTGCCTTTAGTGCGGGAAATGTCTTCTATATAAATGTTGGTGGACATGTGGGGAAGAAGCACACCCTGATATACACCTCAGATATTCTCCATGGCTGATCTTCATCATGTAAGAAACACTTCATAAGGAGATCAGAGATCACTAGAGACATAGATGAAGTGTTGTCCCGTGTTGGCCATTGATAGCAGGAGAAAAATAAAAATGGAGTCCTTACCTTTCATTGGCTGAATAGATTTTGTGTGGGAAGATTTCACAAACACTTACAGATCTGGTTGTTATAAATGTGTTCATGAAATGTGACCCGCATTCCCCCAGTCATGGCGAATTGGGATTTCCTATAATGGTCAGTTCCATCTAGTGGCCATAATGTGCTTTCCTGACAGATGTCCATGGCAGCATACATTTGGGTAGCCCCGCCCTCGTTCCTCCCCCATAAGACCCCACCCCCATAAATGTTCAGGATAAGCCAAAGACTGCGTTCCTTTTTTGTCCTCCTCACTTATAGGACCATTTTTGTATGAAGTTTTCCTACCTATTGGAAGTATCGGTGGGCGGGTCTGGTGCTGGGCAGCTGTGCGGGATGTCAGGAGCTTCCTTTGGTGTCCAGAAGTCTTCCAGGATGTCCCGAGTGGTCATTGAGTCCCCAGCTATCAGCTGGGTGGTGTTATGGCACACATGTGTAGAGGATCCATGCCTGGAGAGTGGGCCCTGCCATCGGTGGCCATTTGCATTGGCTGGGAGCCCAGCTGTTGGCGGGTGGCCATTAAGTGTTAGACACGTGAAATTTGTTTCGGTGCAAATACAAATCCCGACCAATTTTTGGTTATTCCTAGATTCGGATGTATCCAAATCTCCAAATGAAATTGCAATGAATCTCGTTGAAATTTGTTAAAATGTGTTTCATTTATTCATTTTGTAACAAATTCCAACTTTTCAGAACGATTCGGATCAGTCAAAAAAAAAAAAAAACGATCGACCGATGCAAATTCTGTGTGAAGAAATAGCTGGTTGTTAAGCAGCAAGCCGGCCGCCCGCATCCTTACCAACCATGACTCATCAGCTGTCAGCGGGTTTCCCCACTGACAGATGAATGGAAAGAAAAGAATGCCGACATTGCCCGGCAATAGAACAAAACGGCGTGCTCCCCTCCCCCTTTCTATACCAGACCCTTCGGTTAGGGATAGGCCGATATGGTTTTTTCAGGGCCGATGCCGATATTTTGATCACAAAGTATCGGTATTGGCCGATATTTTGTACATTTAAAGTTTTGAAAAATGAAGACAATTTTTGACACAAATCTGGTACTAAACATGTTAATTTTTGTTTAATGCTTAATGGCTGGCTTGCTGGCTCCCTTTGGTGGGTGGCTGGCTGGCTCCCTGTGGTGGGTGGCTGGCTGGCACCCTGTGGTGGGTGGGTGGCTGGCTGGCACCCTGTGGTGGGTTGGTGGCTGGTACAGGGCCTTTGGGCGGCTGGCTGGTACAGGGCCTGTGTTTGGCTGGCTGTCTGGCACCCTGTGGTGGGTGGGTGAGCGGCTGGCTGGCACCCTGTGGTGGCTATCTGGCACCCTGTGGTGGGTCAGTGTCTGTCTGGCACCCTGTGGTGGGTGGCTGGCTGGCTGGCACAGGGGCTGTGGGTGGCTGGCTGGAAGAGAGCTGCCCCAAAGCACCCCCCATGTTGAGGGCATGTGGCCTGGTATGGGTTAGGAGGGGGGGCACTTGTTGTCCCCCCCTTTCCTGACCTGCCAAACTGCATGCTCAGGTAAAGGTCTGGTATGGATTTTGGGGGGACCCCACGCCATTTTATTTATTTTTTTACATTTTGGCGTGGGCCTGGTATAGACTGGGGGGGGAGGGGAGGGGACCCCACGTCATTTAATTTTTTAAACATATTTCTATTTCTGGGCAATGCCGGCATTCTTTTCTTTCCATTCATCTGTCAGTGGGGAAGCCCGCTGACAGCTGATAAGTCATGGTTGGTAAGGATGCGGGCGGCCGGCTTCCCAACCCGCTTTTCTTCACACAGAATTCGAATCAGTCGATCGTTTCTCGACCGATCAGAATTCCAATCGTTCTCAAAGCGTGAAATTAAACAAATTCTAGAACGCAAAATAAAATAACTAAACAGATTTATCTGAAACAAAACAAATGTTTCCATTCTGCACATGTCTATGATGTTCAGCTTAAATATTAATTAATATGGTAATTGATGTTGTATGTTTAAAGAGAAAGCAGTATGGCGGGTTTGCTATGACTAAGTGCTTGTAGTGTGAAACGCGTTGACAGTCTCATCTCTCCTGCCATGTTGTCACTTCTGGATATATTCTAATAAAGGAGTATTTTGTTGGAGCATGGTTGTCCATTCAAGTTTCTTTTGATGCCTCAGTGACCAGCTGGACTTGCACTGATTGTGTGAGCAGAATAATGTGCACCAACCTAGAATGGGATATATTTGCGGGTTATCTTCACTGGTTTATTATTTTATCTTCTAATTCTTCAATCAGCCCTCGCTGTCTTCTACTGTCTACACAGAAGCAGTGTTCCCGGATCGGTACAACCTTGGGAGCTGTACTCAGACCCCCACGCTCTGGAAATGCCCTGTAATGTTGTTTCAGGCATTGGATCCAGCATGAGGCGCTCCCTATGGCACTTGGTGCAATGTGTTGAGTTAGCCACAGGGTGCTATACAGGTCCAGGGTTGTAGTTCAGCACTATGGAACCTCATAACTGTGAAACCCAGTCCCTGAGGACCTCTTCGGGGGCATGCCCACCATTTCGAGTAAAGCATAGACCTTATATACAGTCCAACATTCAGGACAGATAAGACAGGGTCACCCTGTAACCTTGACCATTACTCTATAAAACATTACTAAGTCTGGAATGTATTCCACGTACGGCGTAAGCTTTTCAAACTTTGCGCTAAAATTCAGAGCTCAGTCTCAGGTGGTCACACCGCTGGTCACACCCTTTAATGCCACTTCCCCCTAGAGTCCTGATAAGGTACACAGGTGCCCTTTCACCACTCGTTGCAGGACAGTCAACACCTGGGTTACCGCGTACTCCTTTCAGACACACTGCACCCTATCTCCTGCACCCTATTCCATGAGTACCCCACAGGGGGATACCCTCACTTGTAGCTATGGTGGAGATCAGGAGAAAGGGAGCCAATTCTAAATCACAGGAGATTGGCTCTGCCAAAGGTCCACTCAATACTACCAGAGTAGGATCCAGTTTTACCACCAATGTCTGTTTCTGGTTCTAGCTCTATCTCAGGCACACAACATGTGGTCTACCTGACGAAAGCAGAATTTTCTGTCACCTTTATGGTGGTTAAGCTAGAATCTCATTCTAGAAGAGGGGTGCAAAGTGAACAGAAGGACAGCAGTAGAATGTCTTAGTGGTCAACACCTTGTCCCAACCGGGACACTTCTTCCTGCATTGCAGGATGTCAGATTAGGAATTTATGAAGAGGAAGAGGTTTTCCAGCATAATAAGCAGGGATTTTTTTTTTTCAGCGGCAACGCGGGGGACCGCAAATAGGGCACCTGTAGCACTGACTGTATGTAATGGCAAGGGGTGCAGGAGTGTGCTGCAGGGTCTATTGATGCTCGCTGCTGGGGGGTCTATTCTAGATGGAGGGGATCTATTTTGGCAGGGGGGTCTTTTGTTGCAGAGGAGGTCTATTATTGCTGGTGGAGGACCTACTATTTTTGGGGGGTGGGTCTTAAACTTCTGGGGTCAGTCGTTGCTGGGAGGGGTCAGTTGTTGCTGGGAGGGGGTCTATTGATGCTGGCTGTGGTGAGACCTGTTGTTGCAGCCAATAGTTTATTATTTGCCAGGAAGGAATTCTGTTATGGGTGGTCCATTGTTGTTAGGGGATCTTTCGTTACTGGCTGCGGGGAATCTATTTTACCGTTTTCTTGTTATCTTTACCAAATTCCATAAAAATTACTCAGCACCACAAAATGATACCTGGTTCTGTATTGTCTAAAAAGGCAGTTCTGGGAGGTGGGTAGAGGGTGGAACCAAGAAATGGTGCTTGAGGGTGGGTAGAGGGTGGAACCAAGGAATGGTGCTCTGGGGTGGGTAGGGGGATGGAACCAAGGAATGATGCTCGGAGGTGGGTAGGGGTTGGAACCAAGGAATGGTGCTCGGAGGTGGGTAGGGGGATGGAACCAAGGAATGATACTCAGAGGTGGGTAGGGACAGAGAAACGGGTAGTACCTGCACCTATTCTCTGGGAAAACAAGCCCTGATAATGAGTCACCTATTTGCTTGATGTGGCCTTCGTAAGCTTAGCCATAAGAGTTGTCATTGGAGGATGCTGTGTCCTTCAAGGGTATACTCAGTCATGATAATTGAGTGTGTCCTTGGAGGGGTGCAGCATCTTCTGGTGGTAACTTCATGTGTTGGTCTTGTTCTTTGGGGGTATATTTGTCTGCAGTTGCAGCCTGTGAACCTGCCTTAGCCCTTGCCTCTCTTCCAATGCAATGGAAGATGGAATGAAAAATATTGATTCTATCCTAAAGAATAATAGAGTAATGGTCAGAGGTACAGGGTGACCCTGTCTTATATCTCCAAAATGCTGGACTGTATATAAAGTCCATGCTTTACCACCAATGTCCGTTTCTGGTTATAGCTCTTTCTCAGACACACAACATGTGGGCTACCTGACCAAAGCAGAATTTTCTGTCGCCATTCCTTGGACAGATTACGTCTTAATACGGCCATCTTTGTCCAGAGCTCTAAAACTCCCCGTCTCTTCTCCCGCTCCAGTCTCCCAACCGGAGTCAGATCCCGATATGCCGGTCCTAGAGGATGCAGAGACAGGAGGGAATGGAGAGGATATGGATGCCGTACTGGAGGAAGGTGCAGAGGATTTCTCTCCCCCACATTGTCATTATAATGAAGAAGGACCTTCACACAACATGCTTGCTAACATTGAAAAGCTAATTTCCTCTGTCTGCAAAATCCTTGACATTATACCAATGAGAAGAAGATTGGGATTCTGGCACTCCAAATGGTTTATGTCTCTACAAATAAGCGGATGCTTAGGGGGGCGCGGACATTATTCTCCTGTATTAAACCACTTCCCGCCCAACGACCTCATATGATGTCATGGACTTTGAGTGAAGATATCGGGATGATGGGGGAAGCTACAGGCATCATTCACATATCTTCTTTTTCTGCCATTGATTCCCTGCACCATAGAACCAATCATATGGGCTGTTCAGCCGCTTGATTGTTTTTACAGGCGCCGCCCTCCAGAAAGTAAAAATTATTATTTTTTTTTTCAAAGTTGTCGGTCATTTTTTGTTTATAGCGCAAAAATTAAAAAAACTGCAGCGGTGAACAAATACCCCCAAAAGAAATCTCTATTTGTGGGGAAAAAAGGACATCGACTTTATTTGGGTGCAGCGTCGAAGGCCTGCGCAATTTTCAATTAAAGTAACACAAAAAATGTCCTGGTCATGAAGGGGGGTAAATCTTCCGGGGCTCAAGTTGTTAACTGACAATTGCGCGGTCGTGCGATGCTGTACCCAAATAAAATCAATGTCCTTTTTTTCCCCACAAATAGAGATTTCTTTTGGGGGTATTTGATCTCCTCTGTGGTTTTAAAGTTTTGCACTATAAGCAAAAAAGAAAACAATATTTTTTACTTTCTGCTATAAAACATCCAATAAAAAATGTACAAAAATCAAATTTCTTCATCAATTTATGCCAATATGTATTCTGCTACAAGTTTTTGTTTAAAATAAATCTCAATAAGCTTATATTAATTGGTTTGCGCAAAAGTTATCTCCTCTATAACCTATGGGATATATTTATGGAATTTTTATTTTTTTACTAGTAATAGCGGCGATCGGGGACTTACAGGGGGACTTTATTGCGGCGGACAAATCAGACTCTAACTGACACTTTGTGGGAACCAGTGACACCAATACAGTTATCTGTGATAAAAATATGCACTGTCACTGTACTAATGACACTGGCTGGGAAGGGGTTAACATCAGGGGCGATCAAAGGGATAAATGTGTGCCTAGCCAGTGTTTGTGTATTGGGGGAGGTGCTTTTACTAGGGGAAGGCATGGATCAGTGCCTCTGCTTCGCAGGAACACAGGATCTATGCCTTCCCTACTGACAGAACGGCAATCTGCCTTGTTTACATAGACGGATTGCCATTCTGCCTGTGTACCGAACGATCAGCGGGTGCCGGCGGACATTGCATCTGCAGGACCTGCTGTGTAGAATCACAGTGGTAGGGAGCCGCCGGCAGAGCGCACTTGCGCACGCTACTTGGAAGTGCAGGATCACGTTTATATACGGGGTTCTGAGCAGCACGACCGCCCTGTAGCAATAAAACTGCTATAGGGAGGTCGGAAAGTAGTAAAGACTTTTTTCTTTCACACCCCCAAATTTTGAGTCCCCCAACATTACATTCCAGACTCTGAATCTAGTAGGTGTTTAAAAGGGGTCCTTACATCAAAGAAACCAAAAAACAACTGTGTGAGGTCAACCAGAAAATAAATACCAAACTTTTAATCCAAGCATGCAGTCTGCCTGGCCAGGAAAGGGGGGGGGGTGAGTGTGTGATGGTAATAGGCAGTAATATATTTCTCCCCCCTTGGTGGGAGTGAAAATGACCCATCTATAAGGATATACAGTACATACACACACAGCACAAGGCCGTGTTCACACTATGAGACATTTCTCAGGGCTGCAGTTCCTCTGAGCTCCACAAGGTGGTGATCTCACTTCTACCCAGACAGGAAGTATCTATAGAAGACAGGAAGTAATGTCAGTTATAGACAGGAAGTGATGTCACAGGAAGTGATGTCAAGTATAAAAGAGACGTTTTCGGGTGAAAGGTGAGTTAGGAGGAAGTAGAGAGGAGACACTGCTGGACGTGGCAGCAGACAAGGTAATAAGATCTTATTTTCTGTTTACACCCAGCAACCCTCCCCCGTCATGTCCGTCCTCTTCCTCCATAGTCACTGTGACCTTTTTTATCTCCAGCAGATGATGATACACACATATATACTGTTGAAACCTAGAGTAACCCCTTCAGGGTCAGAACATTCCTCCACATACGGGGTCAGAAAATTCTCTTCATTCTGGAGATTTGTCACCTTTCCCACCAATCATCTTCTCACCTTAGCAGTCTCTTGTAACGAGGGATGAGATTCGGATTTGGGTTCTCCTGAAATTTGCCCTTTCACACCCTTCCTCTGAAGATACAAATATCCCCATGCCTCACTATATTTTTTCCAACAATTTTATACCATGCCTCACTATATTAACCATGTGCCTGCCCCTCCTGTAGGCCCAGGATCGGCATGGTGGATGGAGTGGAGGGTGATCAGTTCTCAGATCTCCTCTCTGGTGAATAAATCCAGAAGAGATGAGCATTTCATCACTTCCAGGTTAAGTGCCATCATTCCCTGGTCACTGTAGTCAGTGAAGAAGCTGGTTAATCCTGATCTGTATTTCATCAGCTTCACTGGGGTCCATAGGTTACGTTGGAGGTATATTAGACCCCTAATGTCTCCTTAAAGAGGACCTGTCATTTATATTACGCTGTCACAAAGGGGGGTATTGGCCGCACACTAGAGTGAGAGCAATGATTCTGGGGCCATTATTACCGGGTTTCTCTAAACGAATGACCTGTAGGCGCCTGTCACGGGTTAACGTGGCAGAGCCTGACGTTAGAGGAGTGGCTTACCGGGTAACTGGCGTGGCACAGGTTCACCAGAGGCGCGGCGTCTAAGTGTTAGCCGGTTTTCACCAGGGCCCCAGATGGTGGGGATGGAGTTGGCTGCTTGCTAACACCAGGTCGCGGCCCCCCAGATTCCCTGGGAGAGCCAGGAACAGGTCCAGGACCAATAGCTGGTAGCAGGTAAACAGATCAGGATGAGACAGGAGGATAGTCAGGACAAGCCAAGGTCAGGGCGGGCAGCAGGTAATCTGAATCCAAAGACAAGCCGGGTCAGGTAAACAGGAACAGCAGATATAACAGGATACAGGAGAGCTGAAGACAACACAGCAATCACCTAGAGTGACAGCTGTTTTTAAATAAACCGTTTTGGCGCCAATTTGGTAGCCTCGAACTCTACCGAGGTAGCCTCGAACTCTACCAAGGTAGCCTCAGCCCATGCGCATAGGCATTCGCCGTTTAGCGACGCCAGTGCGCCTGCGCAGGATATTGAGTCCCTGACATTGCCCCCCCCTTAAGGGCAACCTCCAGGTGCCCAAAAGGTTCCTTTTGTGGGGATGGTTGTGGAAAAAAATTCTGAAATTAAGTCCTGGGCATGGAAATTCTGTACCGGTTCCCAGGAATTTTCTTCGGGACCATAGCCCCTCCACTTAACCAGGTATTGTAGCTGGTTCCTCCACCTTCTGCAGACTAGGATGGCCTCCACCTCAAGTTCTTCATCCCCGTGGATGGTGACAGGAGCAGGTGGTTCCGAACTTCTACCAGGAAAGGAACCCGGTACTGCAGGTTTCAAGAGTGAAACGTGGAAGACTGGATGGATCTTGAGGGAATCGGGAAGCGTCAATTCGTAAGATACCTCATTTAATTTTCTCCTCACAGGGAACGGGCCAATAAACTTTGGTGCCAGTTTTTTGGAAGGGCATGCCAATCGGAGATTGGTGGTGGCTAACCATACCAGGTTGTCAGGCTGGAGAACCAACTCACCTCTCCTTCTTTTGTCAAAGAACTCTTTATTGGAGGTCTGAGCCTTGGTCATGGCATCCTGTAAGACTATGTAGTTCTCGTTAAGGAACTCCAAGATGTCCCGGACTGCTGGCACTGTAGGTTCAGGAATAAAGCAGGACAAGAAAGATGGGTGAAACCCGTAGTTAGCGTAGAATGGGGACTGACCTGTAGCCGAGTGTTTGGCGTTATTGTATGCGAACTCTGCTGATGGTAGTAGCGAGACCCAGTCATCTTGAACAAAGGTGGTGAAGCATTGGATATATTGCTCGAGGGTTTGGTTGGTCCTCTCAGTCTGCCCGTTAGTCTGGGGATGGTATGCGGAGGACATTGACAGCTTGATTTTCAGTGAATCACATAAAGCTCTCCAGAAGCGAGAAGTAAATTGGACACCTCTATCTGACACAATGCTCATTGGGACCCCGTGGAGTCTTACAATTTACCTGATGAAGACCTGCGCCGTCTCAAGCGCAGAGGGTGTACCTCTTAGTGGTATGAAGTGAGCCATTTTCGACAGACGGTCTACTACCACGAAGATTGCAGAATAACCGTCTGATGGAGAAAGTTCCACGATGAAATCCATGGCAATTATCTTCCATGGTCTGTCAGGGACTGGTAGTGGTCTGAGCAGGCCCCATGCCTTATTTCGGGTTGCCTTGCTTCGTGTGCAGACAGTACAGGAGGAAACGTATTGTTTACAACACTTGTCCAAGTCGGGCCACCAGAACATGCGCTGCACAAGATCCATGGTCTTATGGATCCCGAAATTACCAGCCATCGGGTGGTCATGACACAGTCCTAGGATGGACACACAAGCACTTTCTGGAATGAAAATTTGATCCCCTCTCCATAGCAGTCCATTTCTGGGTACCAGTATAGTTCCAGCAGGATGGGGAGCATTTACTGTGGCTTGTCTCAGAGCGGTAAGAAGGTCAGACTGTAATAGTAGAAAGTTACCTTGGGTTAAGATGGTGTCAGGTACAAGGATTTCTTTAGAACTGTCATACATTTGAGAGAGAGCATCGGGTTTCATATTCTTGGAACCCGGTCGGTACGTTATATGGATTGTAAATCTGGAAAAAAAAAAGTGCCCACCTTGCTTGGCGAGGTCTCAGGCGTTTGGCCGTCCTCAAATACCCCAGGTTCTTATGATCCGTGTAGAGGAGTATGGGATGTGCCGCCCCTTCCAATAGATACCTCCACTCCTCCAGGGTGGTCTTGATGGCAAGGAGTTCCCGATCCCCTACATCATAGTTCCTCTCCGCAGGGGAAAGCTTACGTGAGAAGAAAGCTACCGGATGAATCGTGTCCCTGAGACCTTGACGCTGGGCAATGACTGCTACTACTGCGATTTCCGAGGCGTCTACTTCGAGGATGTAAGGCAGGGCGGGATCCGGGTGGCTGAGGATAGGAGCAGAAGTAAACAGCTCCTTCAGGGCTGTAAATGCGACTTGCGCCTAGGGAGACCAGTGGAAGCGGGTACCTTGTTTGGTGAGCAGGGTAATAGGGGCGATGATGGAAGAGAACCCCTTGATAAATTTCCTGTAGAAATTTGCGAATCCTATGAAACGCTGAATCCCCTTTTTATCCACCGGTGCGGGCCAATCCAGGATGGTGGAGACCTTCTGAGGGTCCATTTTGACCCCTTCAGAGGAGATTATTAACCCGAGGAATTGGATACTCTGCTGTTCAAATTCACATTTCTCGGGTTTTGCGTAAAGCCTGTGTAGCCGGAGTCGGTGGAGTACCTTTTTAACGTGTTCTCTGTGCTGGGCCAGGGAGGAAGAGAAGACCAAGATATCGTCCAGGTAGACAATTACAAAGATGTCCAGATAGTCTCTGAAGATGTCGTTGATGAAGTGCTGGAAGGTGGCCGGGGCATTGCAGAGCCCGAAAGGCATCACCAAATATTCATAATGCCCGAATCGGGTGCGGAATGCTGTCTTCCATTCGTCCCCCTCCCTAATAAGGACCAAATTGTAGGCTCCCCGCAGGTCCAGTTTGGTGAATACAGAGGCGTTTCTTAGTCTCTGGAAGAGTTCAGGAATCAAGGGTAGGGGGGTACCGGTTTTTGACCGTAATTTTATTTAACTCACGGTAGTCCACACATGGCTGAAGTGAATGGTCTTTTTTTCTCCACAAAAAAGATCCCAGCTCCTGCAGGAGAAGTAGAGGGTCGGATGAATCGCTTCTCTAGATTCTCCGTCACATAGTCTTTAAGGGTACCCAATTCTCGTTCTGATAAAGGAAAGATACGTCCGAAAGGGATCTCGGCCCCCGGAAGCAATTGAATTGGACAATCATAGGGGCGGTGGGGGTAAGGTCTCAGCCCCCTGTTTACTGAAGACATCCAAGTATTCTTGATAGAATACTGGGACAGAGGAACGTATCTCCTTATCAGCATCCATACAGAGTAGGGTGCTAGGAGCACTATGGCGTACTGGCAAGCAATAATTTTGGCAGTAAGGGGACTGGAACTTGACGCCTCCAGAAGTCCAATTAATCTGTGGGTTGTGCGCCTGAAACCAGGGTAACCCAAGAATAACCGGAAACAAGGGAGAAGAGATGGAATCCAGGCACAACAACTCCTTGTGTCCTTCGAGAGTGGCCACAGGCAATGGAGGGGTTTCTTGGGTTACTGGCCCAGACTTGATGTGGGACCCATCCGCTAGGAAGATGGAGAGTCCCTGCGACTTGGGTCGAAGTGGGATGCGTTGATGAGCAGCAAAGGTAAGGTCAATGAAGCAGCTGCATGCCCCGGAATCAATAATAGCGGTAACCGGGATCGGGCCTTCTGGGAGATGGAATGAGATAGAGAGAGCCAGGTGAGTGGTATTGTTGACAGAAACTGGATAACTTGAGGGGAATATAGAAAGACACTTACACATCTTTGCTGGGCATGAGCGTACAAAGTGTCCGGCTTCTCCGCAGTACAGACACAGGTTGTTCTGACGTCGTCGTGAGTGTTCTTCTGTTGATAAGGAAGGACGCATAAGCCCAAGTTGCATCAGCTCAGACGTATCTGATTCAGCAGTAACCGGAGCAGTATTGCTGGAACGGGCACCGGAGGAGAAGGTGTGGACGGGATTAGGAAACCGTGGCAACATCCAGACTGGGCGGGTCTGCTGCGTGGACCCCTCTGCTCTACGCTCACGGAGCCGGTGGTCTATCTGTATAGCCAGGGTGATTAATGCCTCTAAGGTCTCGGGTAAACCCACTCGGGCCAGTTCATCTTTCAAGTTTTCTGAAAGACCCAGGCGGAACTGATGTCGCAAGGCTGCGTCGTTCCAGTGAGTGTCCGTACTCCAACGCCTGAAGTCAGTGACGTAATCCTCTGAAGTGAAGTGAGCGCGGTTTCTGCTGTAGCAGTGCGCTGCGGGTCTTCGTATAACTGCGCCATTGCGTTAAAGAAAGCCAACATGGAGTCCAGCTGGTTACTGCGCTCTTCAAGCAGGCGGTGAGCCCAGGACTGAAGTTCACCTTGAAGCAGGGATATGATGAAACCCACTTTGGTTGATTCCAAGGACAAGGTTCGGGGGTTGCAGGGAGAAGTACAGCTCGCAGGCATTGCGGAAGGCTCTAAACTTGCTCCGATCCCCAGAAAACCTTTCCGGCGTAGGGACCCTGGGCTCAGGAGGCAGCATCACCACTGTCGGACCGGAGGGATTCCCGGAGGGAGCCATGGAAGTAGCAGAAACTGTAGGGTCCGTGGAGGGGGTTAGGGACTGAACACGCCCCTCCAACTAAGTATAGCCCTCTTGCAGGGACTTAACGGCTTGTGTAAGGGCCGCAAGGTGCTGGCAGATGTCGTCCATAGGGGAGGCTCCTCTAGCAGGCTCAGTCATTGCTGTGTTGTACTGTCACGGGGTAACGTGCCAGAGCCTGACGTAAGAGGAGTGGCTTACCGGGTAACTGGCGTGGCACAGGTTCACCAGACACGCAGAGTCTAAGTGTTAGCCGGTTTTCACCAGGGCCCCAGATGGTGGGGATGGATTTGGCTGCTTGCTAACACCAGGTCGCGGCCCCCCGGATTCCCTGGGAGAGCCAGGAACAGGTCCAGGACCAATAGCCGGTAGCAGGTAAACAGATCAGGACGAGACAGGAGGATAGTCAGGACAAGCCAAGGTCAGGGCGGGCAGCAGGTAATCAGAATCCAAAGACAAGCCGGGTCAGGTAAACAGGAACAGCAGATATAACAGGCACAGAATACAGGAGAGCTGAAGACAACACAGCAACCACCTAGAGTGACAGCTGTGTTTAAATAGGCCGTTTTGGCGCCAATTTGGTAGCCTCAAACTCTGCCGAGGTAGCCTCAAACTCTGCCGAGGTAGCCTCAAACTCTGCCGAGGTAGCCTCAAACTCTGCCGAGGTAGCCTCAAACTCCGCCGAGGTAGCCCCAAACTCTACCAAGGTAGCCTCAGCGCATGCTCATAGGCGTTCGCCGGTTAGCGACGCCAGTGCGCCTGCGCACGGTATTGAGTCCCTGACAGCGCTTTTATAGCGCTGTCTTTGCACCATGTTGGGTAGCGAATTTAGACACTTTTTCATGGGAACACACAGTTTTAAGAGTTGACATAATTGTGTGCGTGTGTGTGTGTGGGGGGGGGACGCTTTGTTTTTACAAGCATAACATGCAGATTTTATCGTGTGTGAAAATGTAATTTTGTTTAAAGCCCATCTCTAAGGAAACAAAAAATTACCAAAACCCAAATGAGCATTTAACCCTTGTATAATGGGGGCAGCCCCACTTCAAGGGTTACATGGTAATTTTGGTGTAGGGAAAGAGTAAAAGCACTTTTACTTATCTGATACTCTGATCCCTCAATACTGGCACTCTCCTCTATTCCCCTACACTCTGGCAGTGGACTGTCCCTCCTCCTGTCCAATCAAGGGCTTTGGGCTCTGCATTGGTCTTGATGGTCTCAGATAACCTGTGACCACTATATATACTGTATAAAAAGATCCCCCTAATTAACCCAATCTACATGTTCCAATTCCCACTAGGGGCAACCCGCCTAACCCCTTATATCCCCATCCTAATATTGTCCAACCAATGCAATCCAGATAATTCTTCATTATCCGTCTACAGAGAAACCCGCAAAGATCACATGACCACCACACCATTGAGGATGGAGGAGGATCAGAGTCACATGACTGAGAGGTTAATAAGCCACACCCTGGAGATCATCTACCTGCTGATCAGAGAGGTGAGGAGGATTTTGGGAGGTCACAATTTGGGAGATAACAATTCAAACAATAATTGATAAGTGTTCAAACATGTGCTAAGTCAACACCGTGACCACACATAAAAGTCCAAAGAAAATATCCAAAACTCAGTAAATTGTCCACCGGGTGAGATACAATATAAAACAATGAAGGTAATATGCTGAGTTTACAGCCTAATGACACAAATTGTCCAATATATCTATTGAACAAACTCAGTCTTTGTGCAACGAAAAGATGATGATGTGAAGATGTGATGAAAATAAACTGGTGATGAAGTGATCACGACAAGTTGGTGAAAGTTTCCCACCACCTTCTAGATGTGCTTCTTACCAGATAAAAAATGCAAAAGGGCACAAAGACTGAGTTTGTTCAACAGATATATTGGACAATTTGTGTCATTAGGCTGTAGACTCAGCATATTACCTTCATTGTTTTATATTGTATCTCACCCGGTGGACAATTTTACTGAGTTTTGGATATTTTCTTTGGACTTTTATGTGTGGTCACGGTGTTGACTTAGCACATGTTTGAACACTTATCAATTATTGTTTGAATTGTTATCAAGTGGTGGATTATATATTGCAATTTTGTATATATATAAATGTTTATTTATTTATATGAACTCTGATCACATTGTAGCGCACCAATTAACTTTCACATACATTCATTTCCACACATTGGATCTTGGTAGCAGCACAACTTTATTATTAGCACACTTTTTTCAATTTTTCATGACATCACTCTTACCTCTATTAATAAAACACAGTCCTGACCAGAGAGGTGAGGAGGAATCTGGGAGGTCACATGACCACTCTTATCTAGTCTGGTCAAAAGACCATGTTCTTATTATAGACATGTAGATGATGTCAGATGATTGATATCGGTATATCTTTCTCCTGATCTGTAGGATTGTGTTGTAGTGAAGGAGTCTAGTGGAGAGCCAATCTCAGGAGGATGGAGCAGGACCCAAATCCCCACCATGGTGCCTCCACCTCGTTCTCCGATAACTGAGAGGAACAGAGAGCAGAAGATCCTGGAACTGACCACCATGATGGTCCATCTGCTGACAGGAGAGGTGAGCGGTGCTGGGAATTCTGGGACATTATCCAGTAACAGACAAGGGATGTGTCTGGATGGTGACTGTATCATTGTGTGTGTCAGGTTCCTATAAGGTGTCAGGATGTCACTGTCTATTTCTCCATGGAGGAGTGGGAGTATTTAGAAGTACACAAGGATCTCTACAAGGACGTCATGATGGAGAATCAGCCGCCCCTCACATCACCGGGTAAGAGGAGACTTTATTGTAAAGGAGAGAGCAGTACGGAGGCTCCACCTAGATCCCCCATCATCTGATAAACACATAGAAACAATGTATTCAGTCAGTGTGTGTGTTTCCTACAGATGGATCCAGTAATGGGAACCCACCAGAGAGATGTCCCCGTCCTCTGTATTCCCGGGATTCCACACAGGAAGGTCACACCATCCCTCACCATCATCAGGTAGGTGAGGAACAATCACTGATAGTATCATTAGGATCTGTACATTATCTGCATTGTTACCATTGATGTCATTTTTATTATATATTCAGAGTGGAAACCTGAGAGATTCTAAAGTTGAGGTTAAAGAAGAGATAAAAGAGGAGGATGATGAGGATGGGGGGATGGAGGAGTCAGAGTTTCTAAAGAAATGCAAAGATCTGTACCAGGACACCATGGAGGAGTCATCCAGCTACAGAAACCCACCAGAGAGATGTCCCCGTCCTCTGTATTCCAGGGATTCCACACAGGAAGGTCACACCATCCCTCACTGTTACAAGGTTGGTGGATTGGAGCATCTAGAACATGGACTTCTGGAGAGGATGTGTGTTTTTATTTTTTTTTTAATTTTTATTTTTTTTTATAATATCACAATGCTAAAGCTTATAACCTACAGATGATATTCTATCTAATTTTCTTGGTTTAGAGTGGAGATCCAATTGACATAGAATTTGAGGTTAAAGCAGAAGAAGAAGAAGAGAGGTATGTGAGGGATGATCAGCAGTCTATGGAGGAGGATGGAATAACGGGGACATTTATAGAGGAGGACACGCCTACAGAGATCAGCACAGGTGGGTCATTAACACTAAATACATACATGACATAAATACATGTAATCCACCACTGATTACTGAATACCAATATTATGACTCCTGACCCCTGCGCTATATACTCTATGTTGTATTACAGACTTCTGCTCTATCCCCTCTACCGACTGCTACAGTATCTCACAAAAGTAAGTACACCCCTCACATTTTGGAAATATTTTATTCTATCTTTTCATGTGACAACACTGAAGAAATTACACTTTGCTACAATGTAAAGTAGTGAGTGTACAGCTTGTATAACAGTGTAAATTTGCTGTCCCCTCAAAATAACTCAACACACAGCCATTAATGTTTAAACCGCTGGCAACAAAAGTGAGTACACCCCTGTGACAATGTCCAAATTTGGCCCAAAGTGTCAATATTTTGTGTGGCCACCATTATTTTCCCCTCTTGGGCATGGAGTTCACCAGAGCTTCACAGGTTGCCACTGGAGTCTTCTTCCACTCCTCCATGACAACATCACAGAGCTGGTGGATGTTAGAGACCTTGCGCTCCTCCATCTTCCATTTGAGGATGCCCCACAGATGCTCAATAGGGTTTAGGTCTGGAGACATGCTTGTCCAGTCCATCACCTTTACCCTCAGCTTTTTTAGCAAGGCAGTAGTCGTCTTAGAGGTGTGTTTGGTGTCGTTATCATGTTGGAATATTGCCCTGCGGCCCAGTCACCAAAGGAAGGGGATCATGCTCTGCTTCAGTATGTCACAGTACATGTTGGCATTCATGGTTCCCTCAATGAACTGTAGCTCCCCAGTGCCGGCAGCACTCATGCAGCCCCAGACCATGGCACTCCCACCACCATGCTTGACTGTAGGAAGACACACCTGTCTTTGTACTCCTCACCTGGTTGCCGCCACACACGCTTGACACCATTTGACACCAAATAAGTTTATCTTGGTCTCATCAAACCACAGGAGATGGTTCCAGTAATCCATGTCCTTAGTCTGCTTGTCTTCAGCAAACTGTTTGCGGGATTTCTTGTGCATCATCTTTAGAAGAGGCTTCCTTCTGGGATGACAGCCATGCAGACCAATTTGATACAGTGTGCGGTGTATGGTCTGAGCACTGACAGGCTGTCCCCCCCACCCATTCAACCTCTGCAGCAATGCTGGCAGCACTCATACGTCTATTTCCTCAAAGACAACCTCTGGATATGACGCTGAGCACGTGCACTCACCTTCTTTGGTCGATCATGGCGAGGCCTGTTCTGAGTAGAACCTGTCCTGTTAAACTGCTGTATGGTCTTGGCCACCATGCTGCAGCTCAGTTTCAGGGTCTTGGCAATCTTCTTATAGCTTACGCCATCTTTTTGTAGAGCAACAATTCTTTTAATTTTAGATCCTCAGAGAGTTCTTTGCCCTCATGTTGAACTTCCAGTGACCAGTATGAGAGAGTGAGAGCGATAACACCAAATTTAACACACCTCCTCCCCATTCACACCTGAGACCTTATAACACTAACAAGTCACATGACACTGGGGAGGGAAAATAGCTAATTGGGCCTAATTTGGACATTGTCACTTAGGGGTGTACTCACTTTTGTTGTCAGCGGCTTAGACATTAATGGCTGTGTGGTGAGTTATTTTGAGGGGACAGCAAATTTACACTGTTATACAAGCTGTACACTCACTACTTTACATTGTAGCAAAGTGTAATTTCTTCAGTGTTGTCACGTGAAAAGATAGAATAAAATATTTACACAAATGTGAGGGGTGTACTTACTTTTGAGAGATACTGTATACACATAATATGGATTCTCTTTGTTACGTCCATTTCCTACCAGCTGGACATTTTATATCTAATAAGAAATCAAATGAAAATGAAAATAAATTTCTTCCCCGAAATCTGTAGATAATAAGTGGGAAATAATAATCCAATCTGTGCGATATCACCGCGCCGTGTAACAATCAGACTTACAATTCAAAAATATGAAATCTTATTAAACAGTGTCAGGAAATGAATAAATAGTAATGTGATCGTCCAATAAGAGGATAGAAATGTGTGTCATGTGACACGTGTCATCAGTCAGGGCCAATATAAATGATAAAGTGCGAGTGCAGAAATTGCAGATGAGAAAGGTGCTGGTGGTCACTTCCACTCACCTTACCATCTGACTCCTGTGTTACCAGCGAGTCCCACAGATCCCTTCCCCCTCTAGGGATATCGCTCACTCCTCTCCTCCTTCCTCTTCCTCCACTGTATATATGGGGGGGAGGGTAGAAATTTGACACCCCCTCTAGTGCTCTCCGTCTATCTGCTTTATTCAACATTAAAACATTCAACATTACGTCCCTGCGCAGGCTCCGCCCATATTTTCTACTCCCCCCCCCCAATATATACCGTGGAGGAAGAAGAAGGAGGAGAGGAGGGAAATTATTTCCCACTTATTGTCTACAGATTTGGGGGAAGAAATTTATTTTCATTTTCTTTTGGGCTGCATTTTATTTGTTTTTGTGTTTAGTGAAAGAAACTTTCTGAATGTAAGCTGCCATTGGGTGAATGTTTCTGTGAATATTTATACACCATTCTTTACACTACATGATTGTACCGATTTATTATTTATTTTATATCACATTTTATATCTGATGATCTGATTGGAGGACAGACTTTTACATGGTGATAATAATGTGATAACATCCTCCAACTTTGGAACCTTAAACAGAAAGTGATAATGAGGGAGGAGTCAGTAACCCAATGATGGTGGTCTTCAGGATCAGTCCAGTCTTCATCTTGGTTGTTCTCCCCCCATCCTCACTCTCTGACCTCTGGTGGGGCTCAGCCCCGCTGTTATTCATGACTAAATCATGGACTAAAAAAGGAAGTGCAGGACTTCTTGTGTTGGGAAGATGGCAATGAGTGATAGAGGGGGAGGGGACACTCGTCCTATAATCCCCTCATCACTGTCACTCCTATAAAAGACAGTTCTCGTTGTTTCCTCACTCTCTGACTAAGGTCCATGAATAAAGAAATGAACTGGTAGGAGATCAGAGGACCCATTTACTAGTTACCTTGAGGGTGGAATTGTAAGATCCTCAGAGACAAAGCTGCCTGATGTGGGCGGAGTCCTGGTTTAGGAGAACCAATCTGCTGATGTCTAGTAATAATCTTTTTATTTCTATTTTAGTACATGGACGGGAGATGAGGAAAACCTCAGAGGATTGTCTCACTTTGTCTCCAGACTGTAAAGTAGAAGATGAGGACATCACACAGTATAGTCCAGGAGAAAACCCGGCTACCTCAAATGTCCATCAGGCACCACACAGTGTAGATGGACCATCATATTGCTCTTATCCTGAGGAACCTCAGACTGTGAGGGACTGTGCCGGACCATTGTATTCCTCTTATCCTGAGGAACCTCAGACTGTGAGGGACAGTGCCGGACCATCGTATTCCTCTTATCCTAAGGAACCTCAGACCGTGAGGGACGGTGCTGGACCATCGTATTCCTCTTATCCTGAGGAACCTCAGACTGTGAGGGACAGTGCCGGACCATCGTATTCCTCTTATCCTGAGGAGCCTCAGACTGTGAGGGACGGTGCTGTCCTTCCACCAGATAAGAGGTTCTCCTGTACTGAGTGCGGGAAGTGTTTCAGTTTTAAATCCCATCTTAATGTGCATAAAAGATCTCACACTGGTGAGAAGCCGCATTCCTGTCCTGAGTGTGGGAAATGTTTTTCACAAAAGTCACACCTTTCCACACATCAGAGATTGCATGCTGATGAGAAGCTGTATTCCTGTCCTGAGTGTGGGAAATGCTTTTCACAGAAGTCTGATCTTTCCAAACATCAGAGATTGCACACTGGTGAGAAGCCGTATTCCTGTCCTGAGTGTGGGAAATGTTTTTCAGAGCAGTTCAGTCTTTCCAGACATCAGAGATTCCACACTGGGGAGAAGCCGTATTCCTGTCCTGAGTGTGGGAAATGTTTTTTAGATAAGTCCGCTCTTTCCAGACATCAGAGATTGCACACTGGTGAAAAACCGTATTCCTGTCCTGAGTGCGGGAAATGTTTTTCAGAGCAGTTCAGTCTTTCCAGACATCAGAGATTCCACACTGGGGAGAAGCCGTATTCCTGTCCTGAGTGCGGGAAATGTTTTTTGGATAAGTCCGCTCTTTCCAGACATCAGAAATTGCACACTGGTGTGAAGTCGTATTCCTGTCCTGAGTGCGGGAAATGTTTTTCACAGAAGTCATATCTTTCCACACATCAGAGATTGCACACTGGTGAGAAGCCGTATTCCTGTCCTGAGTGTAGGAAATGTTTTTCAGATAAGTCCGCTTTTTCCAGACATCAGAGATTGCACACTGGTGAGAACTTGTATTCCTGTCCTGAGTGTGGGAAATGCTTTTCACAGAAGTCTGATCTTTCCAACCATCAGAGATTGCACACTGGTGAGAAGCCGTATTCCTGTCCTGAGTGTGGGAAATGTTTTTCATTGAAGTCCCATCTTTACAGACATCAGATATTGCACACTGGTGTGAAGCCGTATTCCTGTCCTGAGTGTGGGAAATGTTTTTCAGATAAGTCCACTCTTTCCAGACATCAGAGATTGCACACCGGTGAAAAACCGTATTCCTGTCCTGAGTGCGGGAAATGTTTTTCACAGAAGTCCCATCTTTCCTTGCATCAGAGATCGCACACTGCTGAGAAGCCGTATTCCTGTCCTGATTGCTGGAAATGTTTTTCAGATAAGTCCGCTCTTTCCAGACATCAGAGATTCCACACTGGGGAGAAGCCGTATTTCTGTCCTGAGTGTGGGAAATGTTTTTCAGAGCAGTTCAGTCTTTCCAGACATCAGAGATTGCACACTGGGGAGAAGCCGTATTCCTGTCCTGAGTGTGGGAAATGTTTTTCAGAGCAGTTCAGTCTTTCCAGACATCAGAGATTCCACACTGGGGAGAAGCCGTATTCCTGTCCTGAGTGCGGGAAATGTTTTTTAGATAAGTCCTCTCTTTCCAGACATCAGAGATTGCACACTGGTGAGAAGCCGTATTCCTGTCCTGAGTGTAGGAAATGTTTTTCAGATAAGTCCGCTCTTTCCAGACATCAGAGATTGCACACTGGTGAAAAACCGTATTCCTGTCCTGAGTGCGGGAAATGTTTTTCACAGAAGTCCCATCTTTCCGAGCATCAGAGATCGCACACTGCTGAGAAGCCGTATTCCTGTCCTGATTGCTGGAAATGATTTTCACAGAAGTCCCATCTTTACAGACATCGGAGATCTCACACGGGTGAGAAGCCATTTTCCTGTCCTGAGTGAGGGAAATGTTCCGCACTGAAGTCCTGTCTTCCTGTACATCAGGGGTCCCACACAACCCTGGAGGTGTATTAGTGCCTTGAGTGCGGGAAATGTCTTCAATATGAATGTTGGTGGACATATGGGGAAGAAGCACACCCTGATATACACCTCAGATATACTCCATGGCTGATCTTCATCATGTAAGAAACACTTCATAAGGAGATCAGAGATCACCAAAGACATGGATGAAGTGTTGTCCCGTGTTGGCCATTGATAGCAGGAGAAAAATAAAAATGGAGTCCTTACCTTTCATTGGCTGAGTACATTTTGTGCGGGAAGATTTCACAAACGCTTACAGATCTGGTTGTTATAAATGTGTTGATGAAATGTGACCCGCATTCCCCCGGTCATGGCGAATTGGGATTTCCTATAATGGTCAGTTCAATCTAGTGGCCAAAATGTGCTTTCCTGACAGATGTCCATGGCCGCATACCTTTGGGTAGCCCCGCCCTCATCCCCCCTAAGACCCCACCCCTATAAATGTTCAAAATAAGCCAATGGCTGCATTCCTTTTTTGTCCTCCTCACTTATAGGTCCATTTCTGTATGAAGTTTTCCTACCTATTGGAAGTATTGGTCGGCGGGTCTGGTGCTGGGCAGCTGTGCGGGATGTCAGGAGCTTCCTTTGGTATCCAGAAGTCTTCCAGGATGTCCCGAGTGGTCATTGAGTCCCCAGCTATCAGCGGGGTGGTGTTATGGCACACATATGTAGAGGATCCATGCCTGGAGAGTGGGCCCTGCCACCGGCGGCCATTTGCATTGGCTAGGAGCCCAGCTGCTAGCGGGTGGCCATTAAGTGTTAGACACATGAAATTCGTTTCGGTGCGAATACAAATTCCGACATATTTTTGGTTATTCCTAGATTCGGATGTATCCAAATCTCCAATTGAAATTGTAATGAATTTTGTTGAAATCTGTTAAAATTTGTTTTGTTTATTGATTTTCTAATGAATTCCAACTTTTCAGAACGATTCGAATTCGGATCAGTCAAAAAAAACAATCGACCGATGCTAATTCTTTGTGAAGAAATAGCTGGCTGTTAATCAGCAAGCCGGGAAGCCGCCCGCCCGCATCCTTACCAACCATGACTCATCAGCTGTCAGCGGGCTTCCCCACTGACAGATGAATGGAAAGAAAAGAATGCCGGCATTTCCCGGCAATAGAAAAAAATGATGTGCTCCCCCGACCCCCAGTCCATATCAGGCCCTTAGGGGCCAATATTGAAAAAAGGTGATGTAGACAGGTGGCCCCGCCTCTTACCAATGTAAATGCGGAACCTGCAGTAGGCAGAGGGCCTCCATGATGGCGAGAGCGTCTTTTTTTTATTTATTTTTTCGGGTGCGGCAGGCATTGTGATTGATGACGGATCTACATTGGGGGAGGCTGGCTTTTATTTTTTAAAAAAAGAATTTTTTAAAAATTGTGTTTGTGTATTTATTGCTTTTTGACACTTTTTTTAGTGAATAGGTACAGGTACTATGGTCCCGATACTCTTTCACATGGGGGGGGGGGGGCAGGATCTGGGGTCCCCTTGGTAAAAGGGGCTTTCAGATTACGATGATCCCCCTGTCTGCAGACCCCCACAACCCCAGGCCACGGTTGTGGGAAAGAGGCCATTGTCCCCATCAGCATGGGGACAAGGTGCTTTGGGGTGGGGGGGGGGGGGCAGAACTGCCACAAAACACCCACCCCCACCCCATGGTGAGGGCATGTGGCCTTGTATGGGTTAGAAGGGGGGGCGCTCGCTTGTCCCCCTTTTCCTAACTTGCCGAACTGCATGCTTAGGTTAAGATCTGGTATGGATTTTGGGGGGACCCCACGCCATTTATTTTTTTTACATTTTGGCATGGGCCTGGTATAGACTGGGGGGGAGGGGACCCCACGTCATTTTTTTAATGAGAGTCCCAACATCCTATCTGTTCTGAGAAATGGAAACTACAGATGTTCACAAGGAACCACTGTCATATGTGTGGACTTTAAGGGCGCAGCATGAGACAGATGACAACTCCATGGATTTATCCTAAAATAACATTTATTGATTTATCTAAAACCAGATCTCAATAAAATGAGGAAACTGGCCCCAAACTGAGCTCAGCTCGTACACAGGAGATCAATGTCTCCTACTAATTTCACTCATGTACATCATACATATATAAGGATAAGTTGGTATATATCATAAGGTTCGTGTAGGTATAGATATTTCCTCTCTTCACTTAGATGTAACATTTAGTGACGGCCATGTACTTTTTTACTGAATATATCTTATTACTATTATAACAATCTCCTTACTATATGGATTTTTTTGTCTCCGCTTTTTTTGTATACATGTCTGCATCATATTTGTTACTGATGTCAACATTTGAATCAATTACTGTATGTATAATAAATGACTACGTTCAGATTCTATTTTTGTATATCTTAGTTGATGACCTGCCTCATATAAAGTCCTACGACCTCTGTTTTCTGTTTGCATTAACCATTAGGGAGGGAGTCACGTCACTGTGTTTGCTTCGGATCATATTCCTCTATCTTCGTCTGTTCACTAGTCAACGCGTTTCACACAAGGCTTCTTCAGGACTATGAAGATGTACAGACAGTTTTCTCTTAAAATTAACAGACTCGATATTAGTGTTTCATAGACATAGAACATAATCTGTATTTATGTACATCATAATAAATACAAACATGGTTTACTAGCACATGGCATTCCTTCCAACCCCCAACAAATTAACCCGACCTGGGGCGAACACAGGGGGAAAATCAGAACAAAATGTGTTGTGTATATAGGTATCTGTCCTGAAGATCCTAGGTACAAGATAAAATATACAGTATCTCACAAAAGTAAGTACACCTCTCACATTTTTGTAAATATTTTATTCTATCTTTTCATGTGACAACACTGAAGAAATGACACTTTGTTACAATGTAAAGTAGTGAGTGTACAGCTTGTATAACAGTGTATATTTGCTGTCCCCTCAAAATAACTCAACACACAGCCATTAATGTCTAAACCGCTGGCAACAAAAGTGAGTATACCCCTAAGTGAAAATGTCCAAATTGGGTCCAATTAGCCATTTTCCCTCCCCGGTGTCATGTGACTCATTAGTGTTACAAAGTGTCAGGTGTGAATGAGCAGCAGGTGGGGTAAATTTGGTGTTATCGCTCACACTCTCATACTGGTCACTGGAAGTTCAACATGGCACTTCATGGCAAAGAACTCTGAGGATTTGAAAAAAAAGAATTGTTGCTCTACATAAAGATGGCCTAGGATATAAGAAGATTGCCAAGACATTGAAACAGGCCTCGCCATGGTGGACCAAAGAAGTTGAGTGCACGTGCTCAGCCTTCTTGCCAGAGGTTGTCTTTGGGAAATAGACGTATGAGTGCTGCCAGCATGGCTGCAGAGGTAAAAAGGGTGGGGGGGGGGTCAGCCTGTCAGTGCTCAGACCATACGCCGCACACTGCATCAAATTGGTCTGCATGGCTGTCATCCCAGAAGGAAACCTCTTCTAAAGATGATGCACAAGAAAGCCTACAAATAGTTTGCTGAAGACAAGCAGACTAAGGGCATGGATTACCGGAGCCATGTCCTGTGGTCTGATGAGACTAAGATAAACCTAGGTTAAGATGGTGTCAAGCATGTGTGGCGGCAACCAGGTGAGGAGTACAAAGACAAGTGTGTCTTGCCTACAGTCAAGCATGGTGGTGGGAGTGTCATGGTCTGGGGCTGCATGAGTGCTGCCGGCACTGGGGAGCAGCAGTTTATTGAAGGAACCATGAATGCCAACATGTACTGTGACATACTGAAGCAGAGTATGATCCCCTCCCTTCGGAGACTGGGCCATAGGGCAGTATTCCAACATGATAACAACCCCAAGCACACTTCCAAGATGACCATTGCCTTGCTAGAGAAGCTGAGGATGAAGGTGATAAACTGGCCAAGCATGTCTCCACAACTAAACCCTATTGAGCATCTGTGGGGCATCCTCAAATGGAAGATGGAGGAGCGCAAGTTCTCTAACATCCACCAGCTCCGTGACGTCATCATGAAGGAGTGCAAGAGGACTCCAGTGGCAACCTGTGAAGCTCTGGTGAACTCCATGCCCAAGAGGGTTAAGGTAGTGCTGGAAAATAATTGTTGCCACACAAAATATTTACACTTTGGGCCCAATTTGGACATTGGTGGAGGACCTACTGTTGCTGGGGGTGAGTCTTAAATTTCTCGGGGGTCAGTTGTTGCTGGGAGGGGTCTGTTGTTGCTTGCTGACAGGAAGTCTATTGATGCTGGCTGTGGGGAGACCTGTTGTTGCAGCCAGGAGTCTATTGTTGCTAGGGGAGGAATTTTGTTACGTGTGGTCCATTGTTAGGGGATCTATTGTTACTAGCCGCAGGGGATCTATTTTACTGTTTTTCTTGTTATCAATCATTAGCAAAGTCCACAAGTTACGTAGCACCACAAAATGATACCTTGTTCTGTATTGTCTAAAAGAGCAGTACTGGGAGGTGGGTAGGGGATGGAACCAAGAAATGGTGCTTGAAGGTGGGTAGAGGATGGAACCAAGGAATTGAATGGTGCTTGGAGGTGGGTACAGGGTGGAACCAAGGAATGGTGCTCGGAGGTGGGTAGGGGTTGGAACCAAGGAATGGTGCTTGGAGGTGGGTAGGGGGTGGAACAAAGGAATGATGCTCAGAGGTGGGTAGGGGCAGACAAAGGGGTAATTCCTGCACCTATTCTCTGAGAAAACAAGCCCTGATAATGAGTCACCTATTTGCTTGAATGTGGCCTTCATGAGTTATGGCTTACCCAGATGTGGATCCTGGAGGTGCTGATATGAGGAATAAGGAACAAACTAGGTCTCATAACTAGAGTTGAGCGGACACCTGGATGTCCGTGTTCGGCGGGTTTGGCCAAACTTTAAAAAAAAAAGTCCGGGTCCGTGTCCCGGACTTTTGCCGAACTTTTCCCGGACACCGAACCCCATTGAAGTCAATGGGGTCCCGAACTTTCAGGCACTAAAATGGCTCTAAAACACCAATGGAAAGGGCTAGAGTGCTGCAAATGGCAGCAAAACGTAGCTAAGAGCATGGCAAGTGCTCTGCAAACAAATGTGGATAGGGAAATAACTTAAAACAACAAAAAAAACTGAAAAATAAAACAATGTTCTTCATCTCTGAAGGACGAGGCCCATATGGAGTAGGAGGGAGGTTGAGGTGGTGGTGGATGTGGCGGTCTCATAGGCGTGCGCACAGGGTGTGCCGGATGTGCCTGGGCACACCCTAATCACCTAGGGCACATAGCATTATCGCTCTGTTTGCCAGTGAGGAGATGGGAAAGATCTCCCTCGGACCTGCTCTGCTCTATTTCACTTTGCCAGCAGGGAGAGTAATGTATCGGGGCCATGTACATGTAGGCAAACACATGCATGTGTATTTAAACTTTGGGGTGCACACCCTAATGCAATAGGCTGCGCACACCTATGGGCGGTGTAGGTGGAAGCGGCGGTGGAGGAGGACCAGGGCCGGATTAAGAGCATCATGGGCTTGGTGCTGAGGATTTAGAAGGGCCTTAAGGGCCGTGCCTTGGCATGCACCCAGAGGAGGAAGGGTGCAGCCATGCATGCCTAATTCCACATGGGATGCTGTCTCTGAAGCCCATAAACACATCCATGCATCAGCAACTGTCCCTCCTTGTCCGGCCTTCTTGCTGTGTGGGGAGGTTCTGAGGGAGCTGCCTGGGGAAGCGAGCATAGAAGCCAGACTTCTGTGTTTACAAGTGACAGAAGAGCGGTAACAGTGAATATGGCCAATCCGGGGCCTATATAAAGGTAGGGGCCTGGAGCTGCAGCTCCAATAGCCCCTACGTTAATCTGGCCCTGAGGAGGACGAGGTAGCCAACACTGCTTCTTTTCACAAATTTTAAATGAGGGTACACCCCAAAAGAATGAGAGAGCAAAAATGAAACAATGGCTGGGTAAGGTCGGTATCCATCGCTATTCTGCATAAGGTACGGAAAAGTCCCGTGGGATCCATGCCTGGTTCATTTTAATGAACGTGAGCTTGTCCACATTGTCTCTGGACAGGCGGCTGCGCTTGTCTGTTATAACGCCCCCAGCCGTGCTAAATACCCGTTCAGATAATACACTGGCTGCAGGGCACGCCAGCACCTCCAAGGCGTAAAGGGCAAGCTCAGGCCATGTGCCCAACTTGGAGACCCAGAAGTTGAAGGGGGCAGACCCCTCATTCAGTACGTCTAGGCGTGTGCACACATACTGCTCCACCATGTTGGTGAAATGCTGCCTCCTGCTAAGACGTTCCATATGAGCTGCTGGTGCTGCTGTTTGTTGTGGCGTGCTGACAAAGCTTTTCCACATTTCGGCCATGCTAACCCTGCCTTCTGAGGTGCTGGCGGTGCCCTGGTTGCATTGGCGACCTCTTCCTCCTCCTCCTCTGCCTTGTGCTTCCACTGTGGCCCCGCTGTCAGGTGGGAATGCCAGCAGCATCGCGTCTACCAGCGTGCGCTTGTACTTGCGCATCTTGCGATCGCGCTCCAGTGAGTGAATTAAGGACGGTACGTTGTCCTTGTAATGGGGATCCAGCAGCGTGGCCACCCAGTAATCAGCACAAGTTAGAATGTGGGCAACTCGGCGTTTGTTGTGGAGACACTGCAGCATGTAATCGCTCATGTGTGCCAGGCTGCCCAGAGGCAACGAAAGGCTGTCCTCTGTGGGAGGTGTATCGTCCATGTCCTCTGTATCCCCCCAGCCACGCACCAGTGATGGCCATGAGCTGGCCTGGGTGCCACCCTGCTGTGAACATGCTTCCATCTCCTCCTCCAGCTCCTCCTCCTCATCCTCCAGAACTGTGCCCCTGCTGGACAATTGTGTCCCTGGCGTTTGTGTGTGCAGGAACCCACCCTCGGAGCCCCTTGCGAATGACTGCCCTGAAAGCCTCTGGAAATGTTACCTCTTCATCCTCCTCCTCATCCTCCTCCTCATCCTGTGCCACATCCTCTTCCATCATCGCCCGAATTGTTTTTTCAAGGAGGCATAGAAGTGGGATAGTTAAGCTGAGAACGGCGTCATTGGCACTGGCCATGTTGGTGGAGTACTCAAAACAGCGCAACAGGGCACACAGGTCTCGCATGGAGGCCCAGTTATTGGTGGTGAAGTGGTGCTGTTCCGCAGAGCGACTCACGCGTGTGTGCTGCAGCTGAAACTCCACTATGGCCTGCTGCTGCTCGCACAGTCTTTGCAGCATGTGCAAGGTGGAGTTCCACCTTGTGGGCACGTCACATATGAGGCGGTAAGCGGGAAGGCCGAAGTAACGCTGCAGCGCTGACAGGCGAGCAGCAGCAGGGTGAGAACGCCGAAAGTGCGCACAGACGGCCCGCACTTTCTGCAGCAGCTCTGACATATCGGGGTAGTTTTTAAGGAACCTCTGCACCACCAAATTCAGCACATGCGCCAGGCAAGGGATGTGCGTCAAACCGGCTAGGCCCAGAGCTGCTATGAGATTTCGCCCGTTATTGCACACCACCAGGCCGGGCTTGAGGCTCGCTGGCAGCAACCACTCATTTGTCTGCTGTTCCATGCTCCTCCACAACTCCTGCGCGGTGTGTGGTTTGTCCCCCAAACAGGCAAGTTTTAAAACTGCCTGCTGTCGTTTACCCCTGGCCATGCTGAAGTTGGTGGTGAAGGTGTTACGCTGTCCGGATGAGGAGGCGGTAGAGGATGAGGAAGCGGAGTAGGAAGAGTTAGGAACAGGAGGCAAACTGAAGCGCCCTGCAATCCTCGGTGGTGGAAGGACATGCGCCAAATTGCTATCAGCCTCAGGCCCATCCGCCACTGCATTTACCCAGTGTGCCGTTAGGGAGATATAACGCCCCTGACCGTGCTTACTGGTCCATGTATCGGTAGTTAGGTGGACCTTGCCAGAGATGGCGTTGCGCAGTGCACACCTGATTTTTCCCCCACTTGGTTGTGCAGGGAAGGGATGGCTTGCCTGGAAAAGTAGTGGCGGCTGGGCACGACGTACTGTGGGACAGCCACCAACATAAGGTTTTTAAAACTGTGCGTCTCCACCAGACGGAATGACAGCATTTCAAAGGCCAAGAATTTTGAAATGCTGGCATTCAGGGCCAGGGATCGCGGTTGGGTAGGGGGGTACTTCCTCTTCCTCTCAAGTGTTTGGGAGATGGAAAGCTGAACGTTTCCACGGGACATTGTGGAGATGGTTGGTGACCCAGGTGGTGGTGTTGCTGACAGATCCTCTGTTTGCGGGGTGGCAGGTGCCGGTATCACTATAGATGTGGCTGGAGTGGCCGAGACTGCAGCAGAAGAGGAAGCAGGATGAGCCAGAGACGTTTCTTGGTTTTTAAGCTGTCTACTCCACTGCAGCTCTTGCTTTGCACTTAGATGCCTGATCATGCAGGTTGTGCTCAGGTTGAGAAGGTTTATGCCTAGCTTCAGGCTCTGATTGCACAGGGTGCAAACCACTCGTGTCCTGTCATCAGCACATTTTCTAAAGAACTTCCACGCTAGAGAACTCCTTTGAGCTGACTTTGGTGCGCTCGTTCCCTTGCTGCGTTGGGCAGTAGCAGGCGTAGTGTCTAGGGCACGGCCGCTCCGCTTCTGCACCCTGCTCCCTCTTCTGCTGTGCTGGTGGCTCTGTGCGACCACCGCCTCTTCCTCCAAACTACTCAGGTCACCTGCATGACGTTCATTCCATGTGGGGTCGAGGACCTCATCGTCCTCCACATCATCTTCCATCCAGTCTTCACCCCTGCCCTCCTTGTCGGTCTCCACAATGCTGAACGCCGCAGCAGTTGGCACCTGCATTTCGTCATCATTGGAGACGTGCTGCGATGGTCCTTGCATGTACTCATCTTGAGAAATAAGTGGTTGGGCATCGCTGCACTCAATCTCTTCCACTTCTGGGGCAGGGCTAGGTGGATGGCCCTGGGAAACCCTGCTGACAGAGTCCTCAAAAAAGAAGAAGAGACTGCTGTATGGATTGGGGCTCAGACTGCTTGCCTGATTTGCAAGGGGGGTGAGGTGAAAGACGGTTGGGCATCGGCTGCAGGTGCCAACTCTGACCTTTCTGCAGTAGACTGGGTGGGAGACAATGTGAAGGAACTGGAGGCACTGTCAGCAGCAAACCAATCTACTATCGCCTCTCTGTGTTCTGGCCTCATCACTTCTAGAGGCGTATGATGCCCTACCAAATCCTGATGCAGGTTCTGTCGCCTACTAACATTTGAGGAAGGTGTTTCACTTGTGCGTGTAGCTGGCACAGATCGACCACGTCCTCTCCTTGCAACAGGAGCTCTACCAGCAGCACCACGACCCAGGCCACGGCCCCTATTTGACGGTCTCCTCATATTTCTGTAATTTAAGATCTTGCCCTAGAACGGTGTTTATTGAATAGCGGAACAAAACAACAACAGTATCGCACGGGTGTATCTCACAGTCAAATATGCAAACTATGCCGCAATTTAATGTTTTTTACCCCAAAAGGGTGTATATTGAATAGCGGAATAGGATAAAAAACGGTGTATCTCACACGTACAAACACAGACTAGGCCCCAATTAAAATTTTTTGTACCACCCTAAAGGGAGGATGAGGAAGAGGAGTAGGAGGAGTTGGGAACAGGAGGCAAACTGAAGCGCCCTGCAATCCTCGGCGGTAGAAGGAGATGCGCCAAACAAATTAAAAAAGGTGTATCTCACATGTACCGATACAGACTATCCCGCAATTTCATTTATTACACTCCAAAAGGGTGTATATTGAATAGCGGAATAGGACAAATTTTACAAAACGGTGTATCTCACACATACAAACACAAACTAGGCCTCGATTACAATTTTTTGTACCCTAAAGGCAGGATGAGGAAGAGGAGTAGGAGGAGTTGGGAACAGGAGGCAAACTGAAGCGCCCTGCAATCCTCGGCGGTAGAAGATGATGCGCCAAACAAATTTAAAAAGGTGTATCTCACATGTACCGATACAGACTATCCCACAATTTAATTTTTTACACTCAAACAGGGTGTATATTGAATAGTGGAATAGGACAACTTTTACAAAACAGTGTATCTCACACGTACCAACACAAACTAGGCCCCGATTAAAATTTTTTGTACCCTAAAGGCAGGATGAGGAAGAGGAGTAGGAGGAGTTGGGAACAGGAGCCAAACTGAAGCGCCCCGCAATCCTCGGCGGTAGAAGGAGATGCGCCAAACAAATTTAAAAAGGTGTATCTCACATGTAGCGATACAGACTATCCCGCAATTTAATTTTTTACACTCAAACAGGGTGTATATTGAATAGCGGAATAGGACAAATTTTACAAAACGGTGTATCTCACACGAACAAACACAATCTAGGCCCCGATTACAATTTTTTGTACCCTAAAGGCAGGATGAGGAGTAGGAGGAGTTCGGAACAGGCAGGAGGCAGACTGAAGCACCCTCAAATCCTCGGCAATATGAGATGCGCCCCAAAAATTGGAAAGGTGTATCTCACACGTACCGACACAGACTATCCCGCAATTTAATTGTTTATACCCAAAGGTTTTGATTAAATAGCGGAATAGAAATTATGACCAAAAAAAGTGTATGTATCTCACACGTACAGAACCACACTAGGCCCCAATTACTATTGTTTGTACCCCTAAAGGCAGGATGAGGAGTAGGAGGAGTTTGGAACAGGCAGCACCCTCAAATCTTCAGAAGTATGAGATGAACCCCAAAAACTTGGAAAGGTGGATCTCACAAGTACCAACACAGACTATCCCGCAATTTAATTGATCCCCAAGGTTTTTATTGAATAGCGGAATAGAAAATATGATCAAGAAAAGTGTATGTATCTCACACGTACAGAACCACACTAGGCCCCAATTACTATTGTTTGTACCCCTAAAGGCAGGATGAGGAGTAGGAGGAGTTTGGAACAGGCAGCACCCTCAAATCTTCAGAAGTATGAGATGAACCCCAAAAACTTGGAAAGGTGGATCTCACACGTACCAACACAGACTATCCCGCAATTTAATTGATCCCCAAAGGTTTTTATTGAATAGCGGAATAGAAAATATGATCAAAAAAAGTGTAAGTATCTCACACGTACAAAACCACACTAGGCCCCAATTACTATTGTTTGTACCCCTAAAAGGCTGGATGAGGAGTAGGAGGAGTTTGGAACAGGCAGCACCCTCAAATCTTCAGAAGTATGAGATGAACCCCAAAAACTTGAAAAGGTGGATCTCACACGTACCAACACAGACTATCCCGCAATTTAATTGATCCCCAAAGGTTTTTATTGAATAGCGGAATAGAAAATATGATCAAAAAAAGTGTATGTATCTTACACGTACAAAACCACACTAGGCCCCAATTACTATTGTTTGTACCCCTAAAAGGCTGGATGAGGAGTAGGAGGAGTTTGGAACAGGCAGCACCCTCAATTCTTCAGAAGTATGAGATGAACCCCAAAAACTTGGAAAGGTGGATCTCACACGTACCAACACAGACTATCCCGCAATTGAATTGATCCCCAAGGTTTTTATTGAATAGCGGAATAGAAAATATGATCAAAACAAGTGTATGTATCTCACACGTACAGAACCACACTAGGCCCCAATTACTATTGTTTGTACCCCTAAAGGCAGGATGAGGAGTAGGAGGAGTTTGGAACAGGCAGCACCCTCAAATCTTCAGAAGTATGAGATGAACCCCAAAAACTTGGAAAGGTGGATCTCACACGTACCAACACAGACTATCCCGCAATTTAATTGATCCCCAAAGGTTTTTATTGAATAGCGGAATAGAAAATATGATCAAAAAAAGTGTATGTATCTCACACGTACAAAACCACACTAGGCCCCAATTACTATTGTTTGTACCCCTAAAAGGCTGGATGAGGAGTAGGAGGAGTTTGGAACAGGCAGCACCCTCAAATCTTCAGAAGTATGAGATGAACCCCAAAAACTTGGAAAGGTGGATCTCACACGTACCAACACAGACTATCCCGCAATTTAATTGATCCCCAAAGGTTTTTATTGAATAGCGGAATAGAAAATATGATCAAAAAAAGTGTATGTATCTCACACGTACAAAACCACACTAGGCCCCAATTACTATTGTTTGTACCCCTAAAAGGCTGGATGAGGAGTAGGAGGAGTTTGGAACAGGCAGCACCCTCAATTCTTCAGAAGTATGAGATGAACCCCAAAAACTTGGAAAGGTGGATCTCACACGTACCAAAACAGACTATCCCGCTATTTAATTGTTTATACCCAAAGGTTTTTATTGAATAGCGGAATAGAAAATATGATCAAAAAAAGTGTATGTATCTCACACGTACAAAACCACACTAGGCCCCAATTACTATTGTTTGTACCCCTAAAAGGCTGGATGAGGAGTAGGAGGAGTTTGGAACAGGCAGCACCCTCAAATCTTCAGAAGTATGAGATGAACCCCAAAAACCCCAAATATCATTCAGCTCTGCTGCAGGCCACAATTTAATTTTTTTTAACCCAAGGCTGTATATTGAATAGTGGAATAGAAAAAAGTGTATGATTTTTGAAACCACTCAATAATAGCACATGTGAACTGAACACAGCAGTGTATGATCAGTCAGCACAGCACAGCTGAAGGAAAAATGCTGCACACAGTGACTGATAGAAAAATACTTTTCTCCCTCCTCCTCAGTGGGCAAAAAAAATTGTGTTCACTGCACCCCACACACAGCAAAATCGATGTGGACCACTGACACCTGCCTATCTCCAGCCTCTCCCTAAATGGATTGATAAGATCGTAGATCGGTCACTGAAAACCCTTCCCACACAGCAAAATCGATCGTAGAAAACTGACCCTAAAAATCAGCAGCAGCCTCTCCCTAAAAGGATTGATAAGATCGTAGATCGGTCACTGAAAACCCCTCCCACACAGCAAAATCGATCGTAGAAAACTGACCCTAAAAATCAGCAGCCTCGCCCTAAAATGCCTACAACTCGCCCTGCCTAACACACTCCGACCTGTCCCTCAATTCTATCCGGACACAAATGTTTTTTTTTGCCTGTCTGTCCCTAATCAGCAGCCAGCACGTATGATGTGTGCTCTGTCCCTGAACTAACACAGCAGAATGACGCAGCGGCGCTGCCTCGGACTTATAAAGACTTGGTCACATGCTTCAGATGGCCAATCACAGCTACTAATACATTTGTAGGCATGGCTGGGATGGCTTAAGGCACACCAGTTAAACGCTTGTTGATTGGCTGTTGAAAGCCCGCCATGAAAAGCGCGCCAATGCATGCAAAACCCGGAAATAAAACGACCGAACACGGATTTTTACCCGAATATACAGTAAAGTTTTCGGGTCCGTGTTCGGGTAACAAAAAACCAATTATTCGGTACGAACACGAATAATACAGTCCGTGTTCGCTCAACCCTAATCAGTGTCGATCAGTACTACCAATCAGTGCTCATCAATAGTACCAATCAGTGCCCATCAGTACTACCAGTCAGTGCCAACTATCAGTGCCCATCAGTACTACCAATCAGTGCCCATCAGTACTGCTAATTAGTGCCAACCAGTGCCAACTATCAGTGCTGCTAATTAGTACCCATCAGTACTACTTATCAGTGCCCACAAGTGCCACCTATCAGTGCCCATCAGTACTACCAATCAGTGCCACCTATCAGTGCCCATCAGTACTGCTAACCAGTGCCAACTATTAGTGCTGATAATTAGTACCCATCAGTACTGCTAACCAGTGGCAACTATCAGTGCTACCTTTCAGTGCCCATCAGTGCAGCCTCATCATAAGTGACAATTAGTGCCGCCTATCAGGGGGTGACAGTGCCCGGTATTGAAAAAGTGGGGGGGGGTAGGAAGGGGGGGGATAGTGCCCGGTATTGAGGGGGGGCAGGAAGGGGGGGATGGTCAAAATTTGTCATGCCTGGATGAATGCTTGTCACTATGGTGTAACTAATTATTTATGAGTAGAACCCTTATGCTCCTTCATCCGGCATGGTTTCATACTAGTAACTGGAATCCTCCTTGTTAGTGTTGGAGTTCAGTAGACATCGAAGAATATAAGCTAATTATTCCATTAGTATAAAAGCAAATATTTTACCGTTTCCAAATGGAAAATACGGCATTTGGCTGTGTTCATCTCTCTGGTGCAGGTCGTTAGAATGGAGCGCTTCACTTCGGTATTCTTAGTTCTGGATCATCTGGAGTGTCTATATATATATATATATATATATATATATATATATATATATATACACAGTATACGTGTACACTGAAGATAGGTCCTGGATGGGTCTTCCAGCATGACTATGACCCAAAACATACCGCCAAGGCAACAAAGAAGTGGCTTAAGAAGAAGCACATTGAGGTCATAAAGTGGCCTAGCCAGTCTCCAGACCTTAATCCTATAGAAAATGTATGGAGGGAGCTAAAACTTTAAGTTGCCAAGCAACAGCCAAGAAACTTTAAGGGTTTAGAGAAGATCTGTAAAGAAGAGTGGACCAAAATCTCTCCTGAGATGTGTGAAAACCTGGTCACCAACTACAAGAAACGTCTTACCTCAGTAGTTGGTGGAAGAACCCTTGTTGGCAATCACAAAGTCATGTTTTATTTGGGGACCAAATGCTTATTTTACTCACTAAACTGCAACTCCATTTATAACATTTGTCTCCTCATGGTTTTTTTTTCTGGATTTCTGGTTGATATTCTGTCTCTATCATAAAAATACACCTATGATAAAAAAATTATACACCCACCATTTCTTTGTAAGTGGGCAAACTTACACAATCTGCAGGGGATGAAATCATTATTTTCCCCATTGTAAGAATAAACACTCAAAGAGCCCTCAGAATTACATTCCACACTCTGAATCTAGTAGGTCTTTTTAAAGGGGTCCTTAAGACAAAAAACAAATGCATGAGGTCAACTAAATACATACTAAACTCTTAATCTGAGCATGCAGCCTGCCTGGCCAAGGAAAGGAGGGGGGGGGGGTGAACGTGCGATGGTAATAGGCAGTATTATATTTATCCCCCCCTTGGTGGGAGTGGAGATGACCCCATCTATGAGGATATAAAGTACATACACACACAGCACAAGGATGTGTTCACACTACGAGATGGTTCTCTGGGCTGCAGTTCCTCTGACCTCCACAAGGTGGTGGTCTCCCTTCTACCCAGACAGGAAGTCTCTATGGAACACAGGAAGTGATCTGAGGTACATAGAGGAAGCTCTGTGTGATACGAGGTAGATGTGACGCTGAAATTGGCAGAAGAGGAGGTAATAAGATCTTATTTTTTATTTACACCCAGTCCCCCCCCCCACCATCATGCCCGTCCTCTTCCTCCATAGTCACTGTGATGTCTTTTATCTCCAGCAGATGATGATACACACATATATAGTGTGGAAACCTAGATTAATCTCTTGTAAAGAGGGATAAGATTCGGGTTCTACTGAAATTGGCACTTCCACACCCTTTCTTCAAAGATACAAACCCCTCCCCGGGGCTCCTACCCCGGGCTCCTCTGCCCTTCCTGCAGGCCTGGGACTGGCATGGCAGATGGAGTGGAGGATAATTAGTTCTCGGCTCTCTCCTCCGGTGAGTGAACCCAGAAGAGATGAGCACGAGGGATCACTGGCAGGAGGAATATATAAATCTTTATATCACTAGACATGTCACCAGCAGGGGAAGGAGGTCATGATTCATATATATATATATATATATACAGTATATATATATATATATATATATATATATATATATATATATATATACATACTGTAGATCTTTAAACCACTAGAGGGGCCACCAATAGGAGGAAGGAGGTCCTGATTCCTCTATATAGATCTTTATATCACTAGAGGGGTCACCGGCAGGAGGAAGAAGGTCCTGATTCCTCTTTATTTATCTTTATATCACTAGAGGGGTCACTGCCAGGAGAAAGGAGGTCCTGATTCCTCTATATAGATCTTTATATCACTAGAGGGGTCACCAGCAGGTGGAAGGAGGTCCTGATTCCTCTATATAGATCTTTATATCACTGGAGGGGTCACCAGCAGGAGGAAGGAGGTCCCGATTCCTCAATGCACTGTAGATCTTTATATCACTAGTAGGGTCACCAGCATGAGGAAGGACGTCCAAATTTCTCTATATAGATCTCTATATCACTGGAGGGATCACTGGCAGGAGGAAGGAGGTCCTGATTCCTCTATATACATCTTTATATCACTGGCAGGAGGAAGGAGGTCCCGATTCCTCGATATAGATCTTTATATCACTGACAGGAGGAAGGAGGTCCTGATTCCTCTATATAGATCTTTATATCACTAGAGAGATCACCGGCAGGAGAAAGGACATCCAGATTACTTTATATACTGTAGATCCTTACATCACTGGAAGGGTCACCAGCAGGAGGAAGGAGGTCCTGATTCCTCTACATTGATCTTTATATTACTGGAGGGGTCACCAGCAGGAGGAAGGAGGTCCTGATTCCTCTATATAGATCTTTATATTACTGGAGGGATCACCAACAGGAGGAAGGAGGTCCCGATTCCTCAATGCACTATAGATCTTTATTTCACTAGAGGGGTCACAAGCAGGATGAAGGAGGTCCCAGTTCCTCTATATTGATCTTTATATCACTGGAGGGGGTCACCAGCAGGAGGAAGGAGGCCCCGATTCCTCAAGGCACTGTAGATCTTTATATCACTAGAGGGGTCACCAGCAGGAGGAGGGAGGTCCCAATTCCTCTATATTGATCTTTATATAACTGGAGGGGTCACCAGCAGGAGGAAGGAGGTCCTGATTTCTCTATAT
This sequence comes from Pelophylax lessonae, assembly GCF_965119305.1. NCBI lineage: Eukaryota > Metazoa > Chordata > Amphibia > Anura > Ranidae > Pelophylax > Pelophylax lessonae. The sequence goes on from NC_138770.1 coordinate 26,025,033, forward strand.
AGATCTTCCTCCATAGTCTTCTTCCTCCATAGTCACTCTGATGTCTTTTATCTCCAGCAGGTGAAGATACACACATATAGAGTGTGTGTAACTGAACCGCGACCCCACAATGTGCTTGCGTGCTTCCGTGAGAATAGCGCTTCCTGCAGTCTTGAACATAGAGGTCAGATATTTTAGCCGCCCCCCCCCCCCCCCCCATACAAAACTGACTGAGAATAGCTTGTATAAGATCTGGAACATTTATTGAACAAATTCACACCAAATATAAACCCCACCAGGTCAGGTGCCTGATTACATTATCCTATGCAGATAAAATTGTGTACAGAAATATAATTAATATATCTAAGGAACAACCAACACAAACAATATTCTACTTTCCCACTAGCAACTAATAGATGACAGTGATTTACTTAACTTGAGCTAAATAACTAGCAGACTTTCCATCATCGAGCTCATTGAGTACAATACACGTTATTATAAGTGTAAACACATCACAACTTCTTAATACACAGACAATAGCAGGAGACTACCAGTAACAGACTGCTCATCTCCTACTTGAAGAACATGGAACAGAGGCCAATGTGACCAGCTATTTCAATGAACATGTTCAGAATCAAACAAACCAGGAATAGTCTTCATATATTTCTTGAGAGATATTGTTGATAATTATTACTGTCCCATTTGAAGTAATCCAAACCATATTCTCAGTGTCCATTGAGTAGCTGTCAATCATTTCCTTGGTCACCCTGTGCCCCTAATAGACACATAAGAGGGGCCTAGGGAGCCGAGACAGGGATTTCCCAACCTCTCTAAGGTAAGCTGGGTTCCACGGGCCCCCCCAACCAAAGTGACTCCCGTCACAGTGGGGAAACCTAGATTAGCCCCTTCAGGGTCAGAACATTTCCCCACTTACAGGGCCAACCCATTCTCTTCATTTTGGAGATGTCACCTTCTAACCTTAGCAGTCTCTTGTAACGAGGGATGAGATGCAGATTTGGGTTGTACTGAAATTCACACTTTTACACCCTTCCTCTGATAATATATATAATCCCCACGCCTCACAACCTTAACCATGTACCTGCATCTCCTACAGACCCAGGACCGGTGTTCTGCTGAAAACTCCAAATTGCTGAGAACTACAACAACGTTATTTCCGGTGAATGTAGTCCAGGAAAATTTGGAGATTTCGACCACTTGGTGTTTTCAGAGGACAGCGGCAGCCTTTACACTCCGGTACATGCTATAATTAGTGGAGATTGTTAGTCTGCCCGCTAGTAACCATAAACATGGTCGCCTCCAAGGTGGCGACAACTAGCGGGCGAACTAACAATCTCCACTAATTATAGCGTCTACTGGAGTGTAAAGGCTGCCGCTGTTCTGTGAAAACACAGAGTGGCCGAAATCTCCAATTATTCCTGGTCTACACTCACCAGAAGTAACGTTCTCTGCAAGTTGGAGTTTTTGGCAGAACACCGGCATGGAGGATGGAGAGGAGGGTGATTAGTTCTCGGATTTTCTCTCCAGTGAATGAATCCAGAAGAGACGAGCATTTCATTTCTAAGTTCAGAGCTGTCATCCCGATCTGTACTTGATCAGCTTCACTGGGGTTCATAGGTGATGTTAGGGGGTCTAGTAGACCCCTGATGTCTTCTTAAACAGGACCTGTCATTTATACTATGCTGTCATCTATGGGGCTTTGGGCCGCTCACAATTCTGGGGCCATTATTCCTGTTTTTTTTCTAAACTAATTACCTGTAGGAGCTTTTGCAGCGTTGTCTTTTCACCATGTTGGTTAGTGAAGTTAGTCGCCGTTTTATGGGGGACACACAATTTTAAGGGTTGGCATAATCATGGGAAGGGGGGGCGCTTTGTTTTTACAAGCATAAAATGCAGATTTATTATGTGTGTAAAAATTTAATTTTTGTAAAAGCCCATCTCCGGGGAAACAAAAAATGACCAAAACCTAAATGAGCATTTAACCCTCGTATAACGGGGGCAGCCCCACTTCAAGGGTTACACGGTCATTTTGGTGTAGGGAACCAGAAAAAGCTTGTTTACTTGTCCAATCCACTGATCTCTCAATAACCGACACTCTCCTCTACTCCCCTACACTCTGGCAGTGGACTGTCCCTCCTCCTGTCCAATCAAGGGCTATGGGCTCTGCATTGGTCTTGATGGTTTTAGAGAACCTGTGACCACTCTTTATAAAAACTTCCCCCTAAGTAACACAATGTACATGTTCCATGTTCCCACCAGGGGCAACCCGCCTATAACCCTTTATATCCCCATCCTAATATTGTCCAACAAATTAGTGATGAGCCGAACACCCCCTGGTTCGGTTTGCACCATAACACCGCGAACAGAGGAAAAGTTTATTTGAACAAACTAATCAAACGGCCTCATTTTGAAGGCTTCAATGCAAGTTATTGCTCCAAAAAAGTGTATGGGGGTCCAGGTATTGACCTGGGGAACATTTAGCAATGACATTTTTTTTTTAAAAACAATCGTTTTTAAAGGAGCAGTAATTTACTGATTTTAATGAGGCTTAAAGTGAAAGTATAAAAATGAAAAATTCCTTCAAATATCGTGCCTGGGGGGTCCCCTGAATGTGCCTGTAAAGTAGTGAATCTCTACGATTTATGTAGCCTGCTACAGCTATACTGATATTTCTAAAGCAAAAAATGTCATATACAAATATACATACAAATTTCAAATCACATGTACTTGTCATATGGTGCCTGAACACCGTAACCCCTCGCAGTTACTCTTGCTGGGTGCAGGAACGGGCCCTGCTGCTAAAAAATCCATACCAATATGAAACCGCATGTACTTGTCATATAGGTGCCAAAAATTGGGCCTTTGGTGTTGCTGGTGCCTGAACACCTTAACCAACCCCTCGTAGTTACTCTTGCTGGGTGCAGGAATGGGACCTGCTGGTATGAATTCCATGCAAATTTGAAATCCCATGTGCTATACAAGTGCGAAAAATTGGGCTTTTGTGGAAGGTGGTGCCTGAACACCGTAACCAAGGCCTCGCCGTTACTCTTGCTGGGTGCAGGAATGGGACCTGCTGGTAAGAATTCCATGCAAATTTGAAATCCCATGTGCTATACAAGTGCCAAAAATTGGGCCTTTGCCGTATGTGGTGCCTGAACACCGTAACCAAGGCCTCGCAGTTAGTCTTGCTGGGTGCAGGAATGGGACCTGCTGGTAAGAATTCCATGCAAATTTGAAATTGCATGTGCTACACACGTGCCAAAAATTGGACCTTTGGTGTTGGTGGTGCCTGAACACCATAAACCCTCACAGTTAGCAGGGCACAGGGACAGGGCCTGCTATTAAAAATGACATACGACATTTAAATTGTATGCACCTGTCATACAAGTGCAGAAAAATTAGGCCTTGGGGGTTGGTAGTGACCTTAACCAAAAACATTGTTGGAAGCTAGCAGAATCAAGGTAGAGGAATAGGATAGGCAGCATATGCAGTCTTCAAGGGATGGCAGACCCCTAGCAAATTCAATCAGTTACATCAGCATCAGGGGCCTGATAGCTCTTGTTGATCCAGGACTGGTTCATTTTGATGAAAGTCAGCTGATCAACAGAGTCTGTGGACAGACACACTCTTTTGTACATGACAAAACCTCCAGCGGCACTGAATGTCCGTTCGGAATGCACGCCGAAAGCAGGACAGGCCAGTAGCTCCATTGCATATTGAGCAAGTTCTGGCCAGTGGTCCATCCTCAAGACCCAGTGGATGCTCAGCTGGAGAGGTCTCCAAGTCTGCTTTTGCGCCTAGATAATCATGCACCATATGATGGAGATGCTGGCGATGGTTGCTTAAACCTAACAGACCTGGGTGCTGCTGAGGACAAAAGAACTGTTTAAAGGCATCGGTCAGCCGGCCGCCTCCTCCACCGCTCCTCCATTGGCTGAACGATGCCTCAGAAACATGTCCGGAGAATGTTGACCTCCCAGAGTCCATGTGTTAGCTAATGTAGTGTGGAGGTCATCATTATCTGCTAAATAGGAGGGAAAGCACCAGGGTTTAAAGGTGGATTTCTGGGGGGACAAAGTGAGTAGAACCGACACGGTCGGTTCTACTCACTTTTTTCCCCCCAGAAATCAACCTCCCAGTGTCTGGAAAGGCGGTACACAATTATTTTTTCAAGGCCAAGGCCTCCTCAAGATTTTTCATCCTCTGCTCCTTCTGCGAAGGCAGGGTGAGCTCTGCAACTTTACCCTTGTAACGTGGATCAAGAAGGGTTGCCAACCAGTAATTACCCCCCTCCTTGATAGCACGAATCCTCGGGTCCTTTCGCAGGATTTGCATAATCAGGGAGCCCATGCAACGAAAGTTGGAGGAGGCATGAGCTTCTGAGTCCTCTGGGTCACTAAGGATGACATTGTCAGCAGGAGCAACCTCTCCCCCAACCATGTACAACTCCTGGGGCTTCTGGGGAATCAAAACCATCCCTTGAAGACTGCTGTATCCTATCCTTTTCCTCTACATCCATGCTGCCAAAATCCTCCTCCTCCTCCTCCTCTTCCTCGTGTGTTTTGTGGCCCTGCAGGAATGATATCTGCATAAAGGGGGCCTTGTGAGGAAAGGAAGTCCTCCTCTTCCTGCCGCTGTTCTGCCTCAAGTGCCCTGTCAATGATTCCACGCAGCGTGTGCTCCAGCAGGTAGACTAGCGGGATAGTGTCACTGATGCATGCATCGTCCCGGCTCACCATCCGAGTGGCCTCCTCAAATGGTGACATGACGATGGATGCATCCTTAATCAAAAGCCACTGGCGTAGCGAGAAAAAGCCAAGCTCCCCTGACCCTGTCCTTGCGCCATACTCACACAGGTACTCATTGATTGCCCTCTACTGCGTGTGCAGCCGCAGCAGCATTGCCAACGTTGAGTTCCACCTGGTGGATATGTCACATATGAGGCGGTTGGTGGGCAGGTTGAATTCCCATTGAATGTCAGATAAGCGAGCACTGGCATTGAACGAACGGCGGAAATGGCCACAGACTTTCCTGGCCTGCCTCAGGAGATCTTGGAAGCCCGGGTATCTGCTCAAGAAACGCTGCACCACCAGATTCAGAACATGTGCCAAGCATGGAACATTTGTCAAGTGTCCCTGTCAGAGGGCGGAGTGAAGGTTTGTGCCATTATCACATACAACCATTCCTGGCTCAAGCTATTGTGGCGTCAACCATCTCTGAGCCTGCCCTTGCAGAGCTGACCGAATCTCTGCACCGGTGTGACTCCTATCCCCTAGACCAGTGGTGGCGAACCTATGGCACGTGTGCCACAGCTGGCACGCAGAGCCCTCTCTGTGGGCACGCGAGGAAGAAGAGCGCACATCCTATACGAAGTGTATTTCCTCCACACCGCACTCCCCCTCCCATAGAACTACATCTCCCACATGGCTCTGGGGCCAGGGGATGATGTATCTGGGATGGGCGTGGTAGAGACAAGGCGGTGCTGCCGGGTTAGATGAAGTCACATCGACAATGGACGCCAGAGCAGGGTAAGATTCCAATAGGCTGGTCTCACCTGCAGCCTGCTGCTGTTTATGGTCTCAGAAATTGCCCTCCCCACTTATTAGATACTCTGCTCAGGGCCAGTGACGGGGGTACACAGGGGAACGGTGTAGCAGGATGGAAGTAAAATTACAGGCACTGCACTGTGTCTCTCCTTCCAGCAGCTGAAGGACAGCTTCTTCACCTGCCAGCTTTTAGCAGCTGGAAGGAGAGACACAGTGCAGCGTCCTGTAATTTTCCTCCCATCCCTGAGCCCTTTACTATTTCTGCCCAGTGCTGCTACAGTGTGATGCATAAAAAAAAAAAAAAAAAAAATAGGAAAGTAGTCATGTGTAAATAGCATGACATTCCCATGTATACAGCACTATTTATATATAAATAGCGCGGCATTCATATGCAAATTCCACCCCTCCCCAGTTCCCACCTTTCTCTCCTGAATGGTGCCAGAGAAGTGGATGCAAACAGACAGTAGCAGGCTTGAGAGTCCTGCTTTCCACTGCAATGCTGGATGTTCCATCAGGTACAGCATTCATGTTTCTGTAATACTGGGTCAGCAGGAGGGGGGTTTAACTATTTGGAGTGCAAAGGTGAGCAGTAGGATGGGGTGCAAAGGTAGGCAAAGAGGCAGTGTGCAGAGGTCAGCAGCTTTGGGGGGGGGGGGGGTGCAATAGTGAGCAGAGCAGGTCATGTAGAAGTAAGCAAAGAGGGGGGCTTTGGGGTGCAGAGGTGAGCAGCTGGATTGGGGTGCATTTGCATATGCAGCAGCCCTTTCTGTCCCTCTGAGAAGCAATCTGTGGTGGATCAATAGTCAGAAGGCAGTTGACAGGTGGCTAGGAGGTGATATATCACCTCCCCCCCCCCCACCCCCGGTATTAACCCACTGGCACTTTGAAATAGATAAGCTGGTTTTGTGTTGCAGTTTGGGCACTCGGGCTCGAAAAGGTTCGCCATCACTGCCCTAGACAGACCAACTGAAGCACAGCATGGCATCTTTTAGCCTGACTGCTTACGTAGTCCCTTGAATGCTTAGGGAGCACTGCTGCTGCAGAGGAGAATTGCGCAGAAGAGGACATGGAGGAGGAGGTGGTGGTGATGGAGTAGCCAGATGTGGCAGAACCAGTACCAACTTTTTGGAGGCGTGGTGGCAAAACAAGCTCCAGCACCGAACCCTGTCCTGCATCTTTCCCAGCTGCCAGCAGAGTTACCCAGTGCGCCGTGAAAGAAATGTAATGTCCCTGTCCATGCCTGCTGGACCAAGAGTCAGCAGTAATGTGCACCTTCCTGCTGACCGCTTTGTCCAACAAGGCCAAAACACTACCTTCCACATGACGGTAGAGAGCCGGAATGGTCTTACGCAAAAAGTAATGCCTTTTTGGGACCTACCCCTGTGGTACAGCACATTCCACAAATTTGCGAAAGGGAGGCGAGTCTACCAGCTGAAAAGGCAGCAACTATAATGCTAGCAATATGGCCAAGCTAGCATTAAGACGCTGAGCATGTGGATGGCTGGGACAGTATTTCTTTCTATGGTTCAAATACTGGGGTAGTGAAATTTGCCTGATGTTCAAATCAAGCGGGGGTGTACTGCTAGCAGATTGGATGCAACTCTCTGTGCCACTCATTGCCATACCATCATCCCTCTCAATGCTGGTATTTGAGAAGGCATGAGGTATAGTAGGGTTAGAGATTGCAGATGAGGAGCAAGGTGATGTATGCTTGTTTTGATATGGTGACTCTTTCAGGTGCTGTTGCCAACGGACTGCATGGCAGGTCGTCATATGCCTTGTCAAGCATGTGGTGCCCAATCAGCTGGTGTTCTGACTGCACTTGATCTGCTTTAGACAGATGCTGCAAACAGCAACGCTGCGGTATACTGCACAGGTGCTGAAAAAAGCCCACACTAATGAACTTTTTAGAGTCCGCGGGGATTTTTCAGCACCTTGCACCTGTGGAGCTCTGTGCTGTGACACAATAGGTTGGCTACTGCTAGGCCTGCCCATGGAGCACATCCTGCCTCGTTGCAGTTGTGCATCCTCCTCATTCTCCCCCCTCCTCCTCCTCTATCTTGTCAGGCACCGAAGTACGGTCAGTGACCTCATCATCCCCTCCCTCCTCGTCACTGGAGCAAACTTGGCAATATGCTTCAGCTGTGGCAACATGACTGCTGGTCTCTTGTCCGTCATTGTCACCCCCTCTCTCTAGGCTCATTTTATTCCCTTCATCAACCTGGGAAACAACATCACAGCTGTCAAATTGCTGTGCATCCTCCAGGAGCATGACACTTACACTATGATCGACTAGTTCCGGTGACTCCTCTGTGCATGATGGTGGGGCAACTGAAGGAGAAGCTGTGGAGAAGGAGCCTGTGGAACGGGCCACTTTGGCAGCTGCAGTGGAAGGCAAACTACTGGTAGCGTGGGTGTCAGAGGAAGAGGAGGATGAGGATGGCTTATTCATCCAGTCCACCAACTCTTCCACATCTTGTGGATGAATAGCACGGGCAGCACCGGAAAGAAAGGACGGGCGTGCTCTGTCTGCAGAGGATGCACTATGTGGACTGTGACCACCATTTTTCACAATCAACACAGAGGCTGCTTGCCCTCTTTTCGTGGCCTGTGAGCATCGGCCTCTCCTTGTCGGCCTTTCGGACATGATGTTGATACAGATCAATATAGGGTATACGCAACTGACCAGTAGATACTCAATGACCTGATATGATGTAATTGCTAGCCCTATAGATGAGCTGTGGTGGTTATAGATGTACGCAACTGACCGATTATCAATACTCTCACTGATATCTGATGGTAATCTATAATCCTATAGATGGATGATCTGTCATCCCTATAGATAAAACCCCCACTGAGCACAAAGGTTACTGCTGTAGATCTCTGGAATGATGTGTATTCACACAGGTATGTGACCCCCTATAGATAAAACCCCAACTGAGCACAAAGGTTACTGCGGTTGATCTCTGGAATGATGTTAATAAAGATTTTAGAATTTTGCAGAAACTGACCGATAAACAATACTGGTACTGGTATCTGATGTATGAATCTATCCCTCACACAGGAACCTTGGCCCTCCCTATACTGTCTGATATGATGTAAAAAAATCAATCTATCCCTACCTCACACAGGAACCTCGCCCTCCCTACACTGCTAGGAATGTCTCCCTGCACCCCTTATAGATAAAACCCCCACTGAGCTCAAAGGTTACTGCCGTAGATCTCTGGAATGATGTGTATTCACACAGGTATGTGACCCCCTATAGATAAAACCCCCACTGAGCACAAATGTTACTGCCGTAGATCTCTGGAATGATGTGTATTCACACAGGTATGTGACCCCCCCTATAGATAAAACCCCCACTGAGCACAAAGGTTACTGCCATAGATCTCTGGAATGATGTGTATTCACACCCCCTATAGATAAAACCCCCACTGAGCACAAAGGTTACTGCCGTAGATCTCTGGAATGATGTGTATTCAAACAGGTATGTGACACCCCTATAGATAAAACCCCCACTGAGCACAAAGGTTACTGCCATAGATCTCTGGAATGATGTGTATTCACACAGGTATGTGACCCCCTATAGATAAAACCCCCACTGAGCACAAATGTTACTGCCGTAGATCTCTGGAATGATGTGTATTCACACAGGTATGTGACCCCCCTATAGATAAAACCCCAACTGAGCACAAAGGTTACTGCCGTAGATCTCTGGAATGATGTGTATTCACACAGGTATGTGACCCCCCTATAGATAAAACCCCCACTGAGCACAAAGGTTACTGCCGTAGATCTCTGGAATGATGTGTATTCACACAGGTATGTGACCCCCTATAGATAAAACCCCCACTGAGCACAAAGGTTACTGCCGTAGATCTCTGGAATGATGTGTATTCACACAGGTATGTGACCCCCCTATAGATAAAACCCCCACTGAGCACAAAGGTTACTGCCATAGATCTCTGGAATGATGTGTATTCACACAGGTATGTGACCCCCCTATAAATAAAACCCCCACTGAGCGCAAAGGTTACTGCCATAGATCTCTGGAATGATGTGTATTCACACAGGTATGTGACCCCCTATAGATAAAACCCCCACTGAGCGCAAAGGTTACTGCCGTAGATCTCTGGAATGATGTGTATTCACACAGGTATGTGACCCCCCTATAGATAAAACCCCCACAGAGCGCAAAGGTTACTGCCATAGATCTCTGAAATGATGTGTATTCACACAGGTATGTGACCCCCCTATAGATAAAACCCCCACTGAGCACAAAGGTTACTGCCATAGATCTCTGAAATGATGTGTATTCACACAGGTATGTGACCCCCTATAGATAAAACCCCCACTGAGCACAAAGGTTACTGCCATAGATCTCTGAAATGATGTGTATTCACACAGGTATGTGACCCCCCTATAGATAAAACCCCCACTGAGCACAAAGGTTACTGCCATAGATCTCTGAAATGATGTGTATTCACACAGGTATGTGACCCCCCTATAGATAAAACCCCCACTGAGCACAAAGGTTACTGCCATAGATCTCTGAAATGATGTGTATTCACACAGGTATGTGACCCCCCTATAGATAAAACCCCCACTGAGCACAAAGGTTACTGCCATAGATCTCTGAAATGATGTGTATTCACACAGGTATGTGACCCCCCTATAGATAAAACCCCCACTGAGCACAAAGGTTACTGCCATAGATCTCTGGAATGGTGTGTATTTACACAGGTATGTGACCCCCTATAGATAAAACCCCAACTGAGCACAAAGGTTACTGCGGTTGATCCCTGGAATGATATTAATAAAGATTTTAGAATGTTGCAGAAACTGACCGATAAACAATACTGGTACTGGTATCTGATGTATGAATCTATCCCTCACACAGGAACCTTGGCCCTCCCTATACTGTCTGATATGATGTAAAGAAATCAATCTATCCCTACCTCACACAGGAACCTCGCCCTCCCTACACTGCTAGAAATGTCTCCCTGCACTATCTGACCAAAAAATAAAAAACGGCTCTGTCCCTGCCTGAATCGCATGCCTGTCCCTCTCTGAACACCGCACAATGACACTACACACTGCGGCTGCGCGAGCAGCCCTTTATGTAGTGTGGGGCGTGTACTTGGCCCCTGAGCCCTGATTGGATAAAGGCAGCCTAGCCTGCCTTTAGTCCAATCATGGCAGAGATCTGTTGATTGGCCAAAGCATGAGGTCAGGGTGCATGCTTTGGCCAATCACATAATGCACTGCATGCGCAGAGCGTATGCAGTGCATTATGGGAAACTCGAATTTCCCGCGAAGAAGCACATTTGTTCGTCATTCGACGAACGAGTAATGTTCGAGTGGAACTTGGCCTCGACTCGAACTCGACGCTCATCCCTAACCAACAGCACATTTAAGCATGTTGCCCAGATGTGAGATCTGAGACAATGAACAGTCCGGCATCTTCGGTATGTTTATTTTATATGGGGATGGGAGAAGGTAAATTAGTGGGATACTCCTCTGGCTCAACTAGGTACAAAAACGAGACACTTGAGAAAAATGCCTTTCAGCGCTGACTTGATGCCAGCTGAATGCCGACCAACGCTTGCTGGCGCTTGTAATCACTGACTTGCTGCACTGTACTGAAGACCGACTTCTGACACTCTGGTTAGCTCAAAAGTCCTTGACACTGCTCCCTCCAGTCCTTCCTGACTGAGGTAGCCTCTTGTAATGCTGCTGCAATTCTTAACACTGTACACACTGCACTGTACACTCTGCACTTCAGGGCCCAACTACTGGCACCCCCTTTGACCTTCAGGGTCAACTCTGGCCCCCCTTTCTTTGCTCTTGCACTGGCTAGCTAGCTCCTGGATCCCTCTGACCCTCTCCAGAGTGGTCCCCTCTCATTAGGCAGACCCCCAGGGGCAGTTTGCAGTACTCACTACGGGGAATGCTTTCCTGAAACTCGTCCCCTCAGCTCCGCTGGTCCTCAGCACACCGGATCCTCTCTGCAGCTCAGCTCAGCCCTCTGTCCCCTCAAGCAAGCCGCCTGGGATACCCGATTCTTCCTGTCAGGAGAGACAGCCGTACTGTCCCACCTGGGACTCTGCTTCCCACCAAAGACGCTGCGTCATGTGCTCCCCTCAAACGTATACCCTCCCCCAGAATGCTGTGCGGCATAATCTGCCCTTCTGGGATAGATACAAGCCTGGGTGTGCCATTGGCCGGGTTTCCTCCACTGTCCAATGAGAGCCCTCATTGAGCACAGTGGGGAGACTCCCCAGTCTCAACAGCCACACCTGGGAACCATGACAACCTAGCTGAAAATCATGGCCTTGCTGATAAGCAGACAAGGCATACTACACTTTACCTAGCACCTACCTTATAGGGTGCTACATATGTCTTTATCTTTTAGAATTCAAATAAGAAGAAAAAGGAAAAAATTTTATTTGTAGTAAATATCCAGAATTGTTTTTTTTTTTTCATAATGATCCCAGTCTCAGATATTCATCCTAAAATGTGATCAGTAAAGTCTCCGGAGTACACGGAGATCACAGGAATATGATGTGTCCTGTCAAAGCCCAAAGACAAAGTTCATCTTTATTTTTAGAAGAGGTGTGACGCACCCGGGAGAATATGATTCTTTGTGTGCAGAAACCTCACACAGTGCCCCCCACAGCTCCTCCTCCCAACGTCCCTCCAATCAGAGTCAGAGAATACTATGACATGACACTGACAACACAGCTCCTCCTTCCAATGTCTCCAATCAGAGTCCGAATATCCTTTGACATGACACTGACCATACAGCTCCTCCTCCCAATGTCCCTCCAATCAGGGTCAGAGAATCCTATGACACAGAGGCGTAACTAGAACCTTCAGGGCCCCAGAGTAAGAAACCTTAAAGTGCCCCCCTGAGCCCCGGCCAGGGCCCTTCCCACTTATCCCGGGGCTGGAGGGCAGCAGGACCTGGATAGGAGGGCAGCGGGGGTGACACATAGAGGAACAAATCCCCTCAATTTTACTCCTGCAGCCACGAGAGGAGGAGAACTCGGCTTTTAGCAGCTGCAGGAGAAAAATGGAGGGATTTTTTCCTCTATATGCCGACCCCCCCCCCTTATCCAGATTTACAGGGGAAACACATGGGCCACAACAATTGCGACCCCTTTAGTTATGCCCCTGGGATGAGTGGCAGCGGTGGTGGAGGGGGATGGGATCAGTGGCAGCAGTGGTGGTTAGGTGGGGATGGGATCAGTGGCAGCAGTGGTGGTGGGGGGATGGGATGATTGGCAGCTGTGGTGGAGGGGGGGTTGGAATGGGATAAGTGGCAGCGGCGGTGGGATGGGATGAGTGGCAGCGGTGGGGGGGGGGGGTGGAATGAGTGGCAGGGGTGGGGGGGGGATGGGATGGAATGAGATAAGTGGTGGGGGTTGGGGGGGTAATGGGATGGGATCAGTGGCAGCAGTGGTGGTGGTGGTGGTGGGGGGTGGGATGAGTGGCAGCAGTGAGGGAGAGATGGGAGCAGTGGTGGTGGGGGGATAGGAGGAGTGGCAGTGGTGAGGGGGGCATGGGATCATTGGCAAAGGTGGTGGTTGGGGGGATGGAATGGGATGAGTGGTAGCAGTGGTGGGGGGGATGGATTCAGTGGCAGCAAAGGTGCTGGTGTGGGGGGGGGAGGGAATATCGGTGGCAGCGGTGGTGGTGGGGGGTGGCATGAGTGGCAGCAGTGAGGGGGAGATGGGAGCAGTGGTGGTGGGGGGATGGGATGAGTGGCAGTGGTGAGGGGGGCATGGAAACAGTGGCAAGGGTGGTGGTTGGGGGGGGATGGAATGGGATGAGTGGTAGCAGTGGTGGGGGGATGGATTCAGTGGCAGCAAAGGTGCTGGTGGGGGGGGGGGGGACAGTAGCAGCAGTGGTGTGTGGGGGGAGGGGGGAATCAGTGCCACTCACTTGCAGATCAGTCGGTCCCACCTCCTGGCTAGGTCTCTTCGGCTTTCTTCCTGTGTCTCCAGTAACTCCTATCCTATCATGGGGTCTCCTCACACGGTGGAGAGCTCCTCCCCCTTCACTCTACTGGCCCAGCCTGGGTCAGCTGATTTTCCTTTTCAGTCTCCCGACATTTTATCTCCCTACCCTACTGAACTCAATGGGCAGGCAGAGAGGATGGGCGTAGCCTGTGTGTCGGTGAGTGCCCGTGACTGTGGGCGGAGAGGAGGGGCGGGGCGAGGATTGTGTGCCTGTGAGAGTGCATGTTAATGACCAGTGTACTATCTCCCAAGCAGCGGAGGGCGCCCCTACAGTGGTGGAACTCCAGGACCCCATCGCAAGTTGAGGTCAACATGCTTAAATGTGCTGTTGGTTAGGGATGAGCTTCGAGTTTGAGTCGAGGCTAAGTTCGACTCGAACATCGCTTGTTCGATCGTTCGTCGAATGACGAACAAATGTGCTTCTTCACAGGAAATTTGAGTTTCCCATAATGCACTGCACACGCTCCGCGCGTGCAGCGCATTATGTGATTGGCTAAAGCATGCACCCTGACCTCATGCTTTGGCCAATCAACAAATCTCTGCCATGATTGGACTAAAGGCAGGCTGCCTTTATCCAATCATGGCTCAGGGGCCAAGTACACGCCCCACACTACATAAAGGGCTGCTCGCACAGCTGCAGCGTGTAGTGTCATTGTGCGGCGTTCAGAGAGGGACAGGCACGCGATTCAGGCAGGGACAGAGTCGTTTCTTTTGGTCAGATATTGCAGGGAGACATTTCTAGCAGTGTAGGGAGAGCGAGGTTCCTGTGTGAGGTAGGGATAGATTGATTTCTTTACATCATATCAGACAGTATAGGGAGGGCCAAGGTTCCTGTGTGAGGGATAGATTCATACATCAGATACCAGTACCAGTATTGTTTATCGGTCAGTTTCTGCAACATTCTAAAATCTTTATTGACATCATTAAAAAAAAAACAGAATCAAACTGTTTATTGAAACACAAAGCACAAGGAAATATACGCTCTGGGACAATCACTCCCCCTTAGAGCCAATCCACACAAATATACACATCCCATAATAAGCTTACTCAAGGCAGACAGGAACAATAGAACAATGGAATACAGGTATTCAACAACAACAAACCCCCACCCCACTAGCAAGGGTCTATGACAGGCTTCTGCAATATCCTAGCAATCTGCAATATATCTTTATATATTTTCTGAGGGACATTGTTCAGAAATATTATTGTCCCAAGTGAAAGAGCCCCTCACTCTTTCAACACAAACCACACATATAGAACTTAGGATAACCGGGGTAACACGAAAGTCTGAGTCCAATGTGGTTGTACAGCGAGTCTGATTAGTGCAGACCCGACTGGAGTTCTTGGTCACCCTGTGCCCCTAATAGACACAGGGTGACTTACACATACGAGGGACTGGGGAAGCGGGACAAGTAGTCTCCATACCTCCCTAAAGCAATCTGGGTTCCACAAACCAAAGTGACTCACGTTACACTGATGCTCTTAAGATGTGGGCTGAACCCCACGCCTCCTTACTATTAAAGTAGGGCTGTTGGACCTGCATTGTATGTAATATCAGAAACCTCAGCATTAAGTGGGGTTTAACTAAAAATAGACCTGACCAGTGAGGTAAGGAGGATTCTGGGAATGTCATTTGATTTTACTATTTGTGTTCAAATCTAGAGTTTTCCTCCTGTGAAGTCTGGTGATCATATGACCATCACATTGCCTCCACCTCCCTCCCTGATAGAATAGAGAAATACAAAGAAGATTTGAGAAGTCACCAGAGAGATCATTGAGTTGCTGACAGGAGAGGTGAGCGGTGCTGGGAAGGACATCATGGAGAATCAACCGCCCCTCACATCACCGGGTAAGAGGAGACTTTATTGTAAAGGAGAGAGCAGTACGGAGGCTCCACCTAGATCCCCCATCATCTGATAAACCCATAGAAACAATGTATTCAGTCAGTGTGTGTGTTTCCTACAGATGGATCCAGTAATGGGAACCCACCAGAGAGATGTCCCCATCCTCTGTATTCCTGGGATTCCACACAGGAAGGTCACACCATCCCTCACCATCATCAGGTAGATGAGGGACAATGATTGGTAGTTCTGATTTATACACAGCATGTTTGTTACAATGAATGTTTTATTATATATTCAGAGTGGAATCCTCGGGGATGATAATATTGATGTTAAAGAAGAGTATAAAGAGGAGGATGAGGAGTATGGAGTGATGGAGGAGTTTTCAGAAGGACACAAGGATATGATGGAGCCACCTAATACCAGGAACCCACCAGAGAGATGTCCCCATCCTCTGTATTCCCGGGATTCCACACAGGAAGGTCACACCATCCCTCACTGTTATAAGGTTGGTGGATTAGAGCATCTAGAACATGGACTTCTGGAGAGGATGTGTTTTTTTTTTTTTTTTAATATAGAACATCACAATAATAAAGCTTATATCTTCCAGATGATATTCTCTCCCATTTTCTTGGTTTAGAGTGGAGATCCAATCGATATAGAATTTGAGGTTAAAGCAGAAGAAGAAGAGAGGTATGTGAGGGATGATCAGCAGTCTATGGAGGAGGATGGAATAACGGGGACATTTATAGAGGACACTCCTACAGAGATCAGCACAGGTGGGTCATTAACACTAAATACATTCCTCCACCCATACTGCTCACTGATTGGTCCAGAGTAGGGCGGGGACTGGGTGATATCAGCCTGTAATTCCCTGGTCACTTTCCTGAGCTTTGTTCCCCGTTCTGTATTCCTGTATTTCTCTCGGATAATCTTCCTTCTCTGTGCTGCAGACACAATTTATGTCTCTAGACTAGATTTATGGAGATTCTGGGGTTCAGCTGGCAGAAAAATGTTGATGTTCCCCATAGGTGTTGCTTGACCTAGACATCTGCGGTATGTACCTTGGTTCTTCTGCCCCATGTCTGGGTCTACCAAGATCTCTGACAGAACAATTCTCCCGGGGTTACTTGCTCTGTTATTTGCTGGCTGTGCCGGGTGGGGGGGATATGTCTGTATAGTCTCACACCCAAGTCACTGAGTGCAGTCTCAGGAGATGGGAGGCAGCGGTGTGGGACCTCTGCAACTGATTAGTGAACACAAATATTATGACTCCTGACCCCTGCACTATATACTCTGTTGTACATTACATACTCCTGACCCCTACACTATATATTCTATGTTGTACATTACATACTCCTGACCCCTGCACTATATACTCTATGTTGTACATTACATACTCCTGACCCCTGCACTATATACTCTGTTGTACATTACATACTCCTGACCCCTACACTATATATTCTATGTTGTACATTACATACTCCTGACCCCTGCACTATATACTCTGTTGTACATTACATACTCCTGACCCCTGTACTATATACTCTATATTGTACATTACATACTCCTGACCCCAGCACTATATACTTTATGTTGTACATTACATACTCCTGGTCCCTGCACTATTTTCTTTATGTTGTACATGTAGCACCCTACAGGTAGGTGCTAGGTAAATGTATAGTGGGCCTTGTCTGCCTAACAGCAGGGCTGTGATTTATTTGGTTAGGGTGTCAGGGCTTCCAGATGTGCCTGCTGAGGGGAGAAGTATCCCCACTGGCTCCTGTGAGAGGCTTCTCAAAAGGCAGTGTGGGAAGCCCAATCAGGGGACACATACAGGCTTGTAACTACCCCAGAAGGCAGATTATGCTGCTAAGGATTCTGGGAGTGGGTATAAGTTTGGGGGAAGTGCGTGACAGGGTGTCTTTGGCGGGAGCAGAGTCCAAGGAGGGAGAGTATGGCTGTCTCTCCTTCTGTCTGAGGAATTGGATGTCTCGGGGGGGCCTTCTGAGAATCCAGAGAGTGCTGAGCTGAGAGGATCCAGTGTGCCGAGAGCCTGCGGAGCGTTAGAGGGGTTCAGTCCCAGGAAAGCCTACACAGGTTGTGAGTACAGCAGATTGCCCCTGGGAGTCTGCCAGAGTCAGAGGGGACCACTCCGGAAGAGGTTTTGGGATCCAGTGCCAGCTAGCTGAAAGGGGGTACCTAGGTTGAGGACCCTGAAGTTACAGAGGGGGGTACATAGTCAGTGAACCCCGAAGAACTCAAGGTTAAAGGGGGCACCTGCAGTTGGGCCCTGAATTGTACAGAGTGTGTCAGTTAACAGTTGCAGCTTTACGAAAATCTACAGTGTACTTCCTCAAGCCAGTGCAAGGCGGGAGGGGAGTATTCAGTGACTTTGCAGTACAGCAGTGTCAGTAATTCTACAATTCACAGTCCTGGGTCTTCTGGACTCAGAGTCAGTGGGCGTTGGCTGGCGTCAAGGAAGCACCAACGGGCATTTTTCCAGGATTAAGTCCCAAGTGTAATTAGTCAAGCCTAAAGGAGTATCCCACTCATTCCCTTCTCCCATCCCCCTTTTATACAATAAAAGCCACAAAACCAAGATGCTGGAGTTGTCCATGTCTCAGTTCTCACACCCAGGGCCGCAGCTCACATGGGCTGGAGAGGTAATCGGTAACAATGGCAGACCCACATCAGGCCACAGGCCTGGAAAACCTGCTACATACATTACATACTCCTGACCCCTGCACTATATACTCTATGTTGCACATTATATACTCCTGACCCCTGCACTATAAACAGTGCTCGATGTTGTACATTACATACTCCTGACCCATGCACTATATACTCTGTTGTACATTACATACTCCTGACCCCTGCACTACATACTCTATATTGCACATTATATACTCCTGACCCCTGAATGATATACTCCTGACCCCTGCACTATATACTCTATGTTGTACATTACATACTCCTGACCCCCTGCACTATATACTCTGTTGTACATTACATACTCCTGACCCCTGCACTATAAATCATGGACTAAATAAGGAAGTGCAGGACTTCTTGTGTTGGGAAGATGGCAATGAGTGATGGAGGGGGAGGGGACACTCGTCCTATAATCCCCTCATCACTGTCACTCCTATAAAAGACATTCCCCGTTGTTTCCTCACTCTGTGACTAAGGTCCATGGATAAAGAAAGGATCTGGTAGGAGATCAGAGGACCCATTTACTAGTTACATTGAGGGTGGAATTGTAAGATCCTTAGAGACAAAGCTGCCTGATGTGGGCGGAGTCCTGGTTTAGGGGAACCAATCTTCTGATGTCTAGCAATAATCTTTGTATTTCTATTTTAGTAGATGGACGGGAGATGAGGAAAACCTCTGAGGATTGTCTCACTTTGTCTCCAGACTGTAAAGTAGAAGATGAGGACATCACACAGTATAGTCCAGGAGAAAACCCGGCTACCTCAAATGTCCATCCGGCACCACAAAGTGTAGATGGACCATCGTATTCCTCTTATCCTGAGGAACCTCAGACTGTGAGGGACAGTGCCGGACCATCGTATTCCTCTTATCCTGAGGA
Source organism: Pelophylax lessonae (assembly GCF_965119305.1). Lineage (NCBI taxonomy): Eukaryota > Metazoa > Chordata > Amphibia > Anura > Ranidae > Pelophylax > Pelophylax lessonae. Next base: position 26,044,030 of record NC_138770.1, read on the forward strand.
ACCTCAGACTGTGAGGGACAGTGCCGGACCATCGTATTCCTCCTTTCCTGAGGATCCTCAGATTGTGAGGGACGGTGCCAGATCATTGTATTCCTCTTATCCTGAGGAGCCTCAGACTGTGAGGGACGGTGCCGTCCTTACAACAGAGGAGAGGTTTCCCTGTACGGAGTGCGGGAGAAGTTTCAGTTTTAAATCCAAACTTAATATTCATAAAAGATCTCACACTGGTGAGAAGCCGTATTCCTGTCCTGAGTGCGGGCAATGTTTTTCACGGAAGTCCAGTCTTTCCAGACATACGAGATCGCACACTGGTGAGAAGCCATATTCTTGTCCCGAGTGTGGGAAATGTTTTTCACAGAAGTCCCATCTTTCCACACATCTGAGATCTCACACGGGTGAGAAGCCTTATTCCTGTCCTGAGTGCGGGAAATGTTTTTCAGAGAAGTCCGTTCTTTCCACACATCAGAGATTGCACACGGATGAGAAGCCGTATTCTTGTCCTGAGTGTGGGAAATGTTTTTCACAGAAGTCCCATCTTTCCACACATCAGAGATCTCACACGGGTGAGAAGCCTTATTCCTGTCCTGAGTGCGGGAAATGTTTTTCAGAGAAGTCCGTTCTTTCCACACATCAGAGATCACACATGGGTGAGAAGCCGTATTCTTGTCCTGAGTGCGGGAAATGTTTTTCACAGAAGTCTGATCTTTCCACACATCAGAGATTGCACACGGGAGAGAAGCCCTATTCCTGTCCTGAGTGCGGGAAATGTTTTACACACGTGTCCGCTCTTTCCACACATCAGAGATTGCACACAGGTGAGAAGCCGTATTCCTGTCCTGAGTGCGGGAAATGTTTTTCACGGAAGTCCAATCTTTACAAACATCAGAGATTGCACACAGGTGAGAAGCCGTATTCCTGTCCTGAGTGTGGGAAATGTTTTTCAGAGAAGTCCTATCTTTCCACACATCAGAGATTGCACACGGGTGAGAAGCCGTATTCTTGTCCTGAGTGTGGGAAATGTTTTTCACAGAAGTCCCATCTTTCCACACATCACAGATCTCACACGGGTGAGAAGCCTTATTCCTGTCCTGAGTGTGGGAAATGTTTTTCAGAGAAGTCCGTTCTTTCCACACATCAGAGATCGCACATGGGTGAGAAGCCCTATTCCTGTCCTGAGTGTGGGAAATGTTTTACACAATTGTTCGCTCTTTCCACACATCAGAAATGGCACACGGGTGAGAAGAAGTGTTGTCCCGTGTTGGCCATTGATAGCAGGAGAAAAATAAAAATGGAGTCCTTTCCTTTCATTGGCTGAGTACATTTTGTGCGGGAAGATTTCACAAACACTTACAGGTCTGGTTGTTATAAATGTGTTGATGAAATGTGACCCTCATTCCCCCAGTCTTGGTGAATTGGGATTTCCTATAATGGTCAGTTCCATCTAGTGGCCGTAATGTGCTTTCCTGACAGATGTCCATGGCAGCATACGTTTGGGTAGCTCCGCCCTCGTTATTCCCGTATAAGACCCCACCCCCATACATGTTCAGGATAAGCCAATTGCTGCGTTCCTTTTTTGTCCTCACTTATAGGACCATTTTTGTATGAAGTTTTCCTACCTATTGGAAGTATTGGTGGGCGGGTCTGGTGCTGGGCAGCTGTGCGGGATGTCAGGAGCTTCCTTTGGTATCCAGAAGTCTTCCAGGATGTCCCGAGTGGTCATTGAGTCCCCAGCTATCAGCGGGTTGGTGTTATGGCACACACATGTAGAGCATCCATGCCTGGAGAGTGGGCCCTGCCATCGGCGGCCATTTGCATTGGCTGGGAGCCCAGCTGTTAGCGGGTGGCCATTAAGTGTTAGACACGTGAAATTCGTTTCGGTGCCAATACAAATTCAGACAAATTTTTGGTTATTCCTAGATTCGGATGTATCCAAATCTCCAAATGAAATTGTAATGAATTTTGTTGAAATCTGTTAAAATTTGTTTTGTTTCTACGTTTTTTAATGAATTCAAACTTTTCAAAACAATTTGAATTTGGATCAGTCAAAAAACGATCGACCGATGCAAATTCTGTGTGAAGAATAGTGGGTTGTTAAGCAGCAAGCTGGGAAACCGGCCGCCCGCATCCTTACCAACCATGACTCATCAGCTGTCAGCGGGCTTCCCCACTGACAGATGAATGGAAAGAAAAGAATGCCGGCATTGCCTGGCAATAGAAAAAAAAAACAGCGTGCTCCTCCTCCCCCCCCCCCCCAGTCCATACCAGACCCTTCAGGGCCAAGATGTAAAAAACAAAAACCAGTGTGGGTTCTCCCCTAAAATCCATACCAGACCCTTTATCCCGGCATGCAGACCGGCAGGTCAGGAAAGTGGGAGGGATGAGTGAGGGCCCCCCTCCTTAACCATATCAGGCCACATGTCCTCAACATGAGGGGGTGGGTGCTTTGGGGAAGCTCTTCCCCCCACCCCACCCCAAAGCACTTTGTCCCCATGTTGATGGGGACAAGGGCCTCTTCTACACAACCGTGGCCTGTGGTTGTGGGGGTCTGCTGTCAGGGGGCTTGTCGTAATTTAAAAGACCCTTTTACCAAGGGAAACCCCAGATCCCGCCCCCCATGTGAGTATCGGGACCATAGTACCTGTACCTATTCACCAAAAAAAGTGTAAAATATTATTAAAAACAAACACAATTTTTGAAAAATCCTCCTACTACTGCAGGCTCCTCCTCCATTTTACCTTTCTTACGTAGGTAAGGGGCGGGGTCACCTGTCTACATCACCTGGTGGCACTGCCCCTTCTGACCTCATGGGCCGGTGCATGCTAGGTTCCTGACGTCAGAAGGGGCATGGTCACCAGGTTATATAGACAGGTGACCCCCACCCCTTACCTATATTAAAGATGTAAATGAGAAGCCTGCAGTAGGCAGAGGGCCTCAATGACGGCGAGAGCGTCTTTTTTTAATTTATTTTTTTGGGTGCGGCGGGCGTTGTGATTGATGACGGATCTACATCGGGGGAGGCTGGATTTTATTTTTTAATAAAGAATTTTTCAAAAAATGTGTGTGTGTTTTTATTACTTTTTGACACTTTTTTTCGTGAATAGGTGCAGGTACTATGGTCCCGATATTCACATGGGGGGGGGGTTCTGGGGTTCCCCTTGGTAAAAGGGGCTTTCAGATTACAAGGAGCCCCCTGCCTGCAGACCCCCACAAGCACAGTCCACGGTTGTTGGAAAGAGACGCCCTTATCCCCATCAACGAGGTGCTTTGGGGTGAGGGGGCAAAGCTGCCACAAAACACCCACCCCCACCCCATGGTGAGGGCATGTGGCCTTGTATGCGTTGGACGGGGGGGCGCTCGCTTGTCCCTCTTTTCCTGACTTGCCGAACTGCATGCTCAGGTTAAGATTCTGGTATGGATTTTGGGGGGACCCCACGGCATTTATTTTTTTTACATTTTGGCGTGGGCCTGGTATAGACTGGGGGGGGGGTGGGGAGGGGAGGGGAGGGGAGGGGATCCCACGTCATTTTTTTCACGAGTGTCCCAACATCCTATCTGTTCAGAGAAATGGGAACCTATAGATGTTCACAAGGAACCACTGTCATATGTGTGGACTTTAAGGGCACAGCATGAGACAGATAACAACTACATGGATTTATCCTAAAATAACATTTATTGATTTATCTAAAACCAGATCTCAATAAAATGAGGAAACTGACCCCAAACTGAGCTCAGCTCGTACACAGGAGATCAATGTCTCCTACTAATTTCACTCATGTACATCATACATATATAAGGATAAGTTGGTATATATCATAAGGTTGGTGTAGGTATAGATATTTCCTCTCTTCACTTAGATGTAACATTTAGTGACGGCCATGTACTTTATTACTGAATATATCTTATTACTATTATAACAATCTCCTTACTATATGGATTTTTTTGTGTCAGATTTTTTTGTATACATGTCTGCATCATATTTGTTACTGATGTCAACATTTGTATCAATTACTGTATGTATAATAAATGACTACATTCAGATTCTATTTTTGTATATCTTAGTTGGTGATCTGCCTCATTTAAAGTCCCACGACCTCTGTTTTCTGTTTGCATTAACCATTAGGGATGGGGGCACGTCGTTGTGTTTGCTTCGGATCATATTCCTCTATCTTCGTCTGTTCACTGGTCAACGCGTTTCACACAAGGCTTCTTCAGGACTATGAAGATTTACAGACATTTTTCTCTTAAAATGAACAGACTCGATATTAGTGTTTCATAAGCATAGAACATAATCTTTATTTATGTACATCATAATAAATACAAACATGGCTTACTAGCACACTGACTTCCTTCGAACCCCCAACAAATTAACCCGACCTGGGGCGGACACAGGGGAGAAAAATCGGACCAAAATGTGTTGTGTATATATAATTATCTGTCCTGATGATCCTAGGTACAAGATAAAATATACAGTATCTCACAAAAGTGAGTACACCCCTCACATTTTTGTAAATATTTTATTCTATCTTTTCATGTGACAACACTGAAGAAATGACACTTTGCTACAATGTAAAGTAGTGAGTGTACAGCTTGTATAACAGTGTAAATTTACTGTCCCCTCAAAATAACTCAACACACAGCCATTAATGTCGAAACCACTGGCAACAAAATTGAGTACACCCTTAAGTGACAATGTCCAAATTAGGCCCAATTAGCCATTTTCCCTCCCCGGTGTCATGTGACTCGTTAGTGTTACAAGGTTTCAGGTGTGAATGGGGAGCAGGTGTGTTACATTTGGTGTTATAGCTCTCACTCTCTCATACTGGGCACTGGAAGTTCAACATGGCACCTCATGGCAAAGAACTCTCTGAGGATCTGAAAAAAAAAGAATTGATGCTCTATAAAAAAAATGGCCTAGGCTATAAGAAGATTGCCAAGACATTGAAACTGAGCTGCAGCACGGTGGCCAAGACCATACAGTGGTTTAACAGGAGAGGTTCCCCTCAGAACAGGCCTTGTCATGATCAGCATCATATGCAGTGGTTGTATTTGGGAAATAAACATATGAGTGCTGCCAGCATTGCTGCAGAGGTTGAAGGGGTGGGGGGTCAGCCTGTCAGTGCTCAGACCATACGCCGCACACTGCATCAAATTTGTCTGCATGGCTGTCGTCCCAGAAGGAAGCCTCTTCTAAAGATGATGCACAAAAAAGCCCACAAACAGTTTGCTGAAGACAAGCAGACTAGGGACTTTGATTACTGGTACCATCTCCTGTGGTCTGATGAGACCAAGATAAATTTATTTGGTTCAGATGGTGTGAAGCATGTGTGGTGGCAACCAGGTTTAGGAGTACAAAGACAAGTGTGTCTTCCCTACAGTCAGGCATGGTGGTGGGAGTGTCATGGTCTAGGGCTCCATGAGTGCTGCCGGCACTGGGGAGCTACAGTTCATTGAGGGAACCATGAATGCCAACATGTACTGAGACATACGGAAGCAGAGCATGATCCCCTCCCTTTAGGGACTGGTCCACAGGATAGTAGTATTCATACATGATAACGACCCCAAACACACCTCCAAGATGACCACTGCCTTGCTAGAGAAGCTGAGGGTAAAGGTGATGGACTGGCCAAGCACGTCTCCTGACCTAAACCCTATTGAGCATCTGTGAGGCATCCTCAAACAGAAGGTGGAGGAGTGCAAGGTCTCTAACATCCACCAGCTCTGTGATGTCATCATGGAGGAGTGGAAGAGGACTCCAGTGGCAACCTGTGAACGTCTGGTGAACTCCATGCCAGAGGGTTAAGGCAGTGCTGCAAAATAATGGTGGCCACACACAATATTGACACCCTGGGCCTAATTTGAACATTTTAAGTTAGGGGTGTACTCACTTTTGTTGCCAGCGGTTTAGACATTAATGGCCGTGTGTTGAGTTACTTTGAGGGAACAGCAAATTTACACTGTTATACAAGCTGTACACTCACTACTTTACATTGTAGCAAAGCGTCATTTCTTCAGTGTTGTCACATGAAAAGATAGAATATAATATTTACAAAAATGTAAGGGGTGTACTTACTTTTGTGAGATACTGTATATATATGTATATCTATATACTGTATATGCACACACATACAGTATACACAAATGTTTTGCCTTTTATCTCTATTTTGAACTGAACGGGTTGCTCTACAAGGCGATCGTTTACATACACAGCGCTTTTGCAGCACTTTTTAGGTGCAGGGCACTTTTTTTTTTAAGGACACGTGACTCAAAAACTACTTCAAAAAGCATTTTGAGGCGCTTCCCATTCATTTCAATAGAGAGGGGCGTTTTTGAGGCGCTTCTTTTTAGCATTCCAAACATGCTCCAAAGATGCTGCTTGCAGGATTATTTTCACTGCCCCACCAGCACCCCCCCCCCCCCCCGCAAGGTGAAAGCATTCATTGATTTTAATGGGAATGAGAAAGAAAGAGAAAAGGAAGTAAGTCTGTCCGAGGATTTACCACCAGCCGTTCCTGGAGTCAGCACCTTGTGTCTGGAACCTGCAGATCAGATAGGGGAGCCAAGGAGACCATATTATGTAGAAGAGGGGTTGTTTGTCTTGGAAGACACGAACCATTCTTTCATTTAGCATTATCCATGTGAGCTTACACTTCGTTAAGGCGATGTCTATATCTGGGCTTTTCCAGGCGGTCCCAATAGCAGTTTTGGCCACCAAGAACATGAAGTATATTAAGGAAGAGAGGAAAGATCGCTGGTGCCGCACATCCATGGAGTCCTATGGTGGTATTAGAGAGACAACCTTTAGCCTGGGCTCACACAAGGCCATGCCCCCAACACATTTTACTCCGCCCCCGGAGCTTAGTCATGGGGAAGAACATGAAGTATATTAAGGTCCATGTGTGTTCCAGGACATTTTCGACTGGTTTATTTAGTAGGGTAAAATATGAAATAGTTATGTAACCAGGTTGGTAGGCGACTAATAAGGATGGAGGGAGGGAAGGGAAAGGAATGAGACAAGGAGGGGGTAAGTCTACCAAACACTGGATGTGGGGATTTGAATGTGCCTGTCTATTAATACCAAAGACCAAAAATGTATAAAAAAGGATAATACATATTTATTGATTATAACAAACAACAATATATATGAAATCATATAAATAATACAATATCTGTTTAAAGTACATCTTGTGGATCTACGCGTTTCGCTCAACAGAGCATCCTCAGGATCCAAGAGAATATTCTTATCAGATAAATCCATATAAAATCACAATATCTAAAACAAACAATAATAACAAATCAATATACATAGTATATAAAAAGAAATGAAAAAAAAAAAAATAAATATAAATAAATACATTATTAGGAAAAGAATAATCAGACTAAATTGGGCCATCGGGGGGGGGGGGGGGGGGGGGATTCCAAAAAATTGGAAGGCGGAGAGGAGGATCACAGTAAAAGTCATTGAAACATGTCCTTACCCTTTTAGTAAAGAATCAAATCAAAAACACTGCTCCTTGCATCAGTGATGTATGATGATGTTTAGAAATCTGTATAGAGTACAGCTGAAAGATAAGGAACAAAAGACCGAAAAAGAGTAAGATCAACCATAAAAAGCAGTGAATGGTATGTGCAATATGAATACTGACGACCCCAGAAAGGGGTATTAGAATTATATAAAGTGACACACAGAGTGAAGTGTAAATGTGACTCTATCAATACACAAAAATAAAATAGATGAGTGTGAGGGCCAACACAACCACAGAGAGTGTGAATAAATAAGGAAAGGTGCAATGGGGTAAGTGAACAATGATATGACATTAATGAAGATGTGTACAAGACGAGTGAGAGATATGAAGGAGATGCACACTAAAATATCCATAATACCACAGAGAAAAAAAAAAATTAATAATTTTTTTTAAGTACCGGAAGAGAGAGAAACAAAGGGGAAATCAAAAAATGCCTAATCGTTTGTTATTATTGTTTGTTTTAGATATTGTGATTTTATATGGATTTATCTGATAAGAATATACTCTTGGATCCTGAGGAAGCTCTGTTTAGCGAAACACGTAGATCCACAAGATCTACTTTAAACAGATATTGTATTATTTATATGATTTGATGTATATTGTTGTTTGTTATAATCAATAAACATGTATTATCCTTTTTTATCCATTTTTGGTCTTTGGTATTAATAGACAGGCACATTCAAACCCCCACATCCAGTGTTTGGTAGACTTACTCCCTCCTTGTCTCATTCCTTTCCCTTCCCTCCCTCCATCCTTATCAGTCGCCTACCAACCTGGTTACATAACTATTTCATAATTTATCCCAGGGGACGGTGCCATTTATTTACAGATAGACCCTTCCTCTCCACACAATCTACACATCAGTAGGGTAATACTTCCATCTTTGGTAATATTGAATGTCGTACCTGAAAAAATAAAAGTGTACCCTCATCCAAAAGAGGAGCACTTTAGGACAAGTCCACCATATGTGTAGAAACGTGTCCATCTGGCCACATCCCCTGAAGCAGGAAGCCGATGAGCCCGGGTGATGACACCAATTTCTATTATACTTAGCGCCATCAAATGGCCAAATGCACATTTTTAGTTTTAAATGAATGGTTGGTTTAACCACTTAAGCTCCGGAAGGTTTTACCCCCTTTATCACCAGAGCATTTATTTTTTTTTGCTATTTACCACTGCGCTACTATAACTGGTAATTGCGCTGTCATGCAACACTGTACACAAATTACATTTATATCATTTTTTTCACACAAATACTGTAAAGATTTTTTTGTGGCCTTCGATCACAACTGGGTTTATTTTTTTTATATAAACAAACATTTAGAAAAAAAAAAACAATATTTCTATTATAGAAAATATCCAATAAAAAAAATTATAAATAAATAAAAGGAATTCTGCATACGTTTAGGTCAAACTGTTTTCTGCTACATGTCTTTGGTAAAAAAAAAAAAAAAATCCCATGAAGTGTATATTAATTGGTTTGAGTGAAAGTTATAGTCTACAAACTATGGTGGAATTTACACAGCTTTGACGTTATACTGGTAATGGTGGTGATCAGCAACTTATAGTGCGACTGTAATAGTGTGGCAGACAATTTGGCGCTAGCTGACATTCACTGGGAGGGGCATTAACTGACACTGACATCAATAGTGACACCAATACATTGATCAGTCACTATACACTGTCACTGTACTAATGACACTGACTGGGAACTGACATCACCAGTGACACCAATACAGAGATCAGTGATGATACTATACACTGTCACTGTACTAATGACACTGACTGGGAACTGACACTGACATCACCAGTGACACCAATACAGAGATCAGTGATGATACTATACACTGTCACTGTAGTAATGACACTGACAGGGAACTGACACTGACATCACCAGTGACACCAATACAGAGATCAGTGATGATACTATACACTGTCACTGTACTAATGACACTGACTGGGAACTGACACTGACATCACCAGTGACACCAATACAGAGATCAGTGATAATACTATACACTGTCACTGTACTAATGACACTGACTGGGAACTGACACTGATACCACCAGTGACACCAATATAGAGATCAGTGATAATACTATACACTGTCACTGTACTAATGACACTGGCTGGGAACTGACACTGACACCACCAGTGACACCAATATAGAGATCAGTGATAACACTATACACTGTCACTGTACTAATGACACTGACTGGGAACTGACACTGACATCACCAGTAACACCAATACAGAGTTCAATGACAATACTATACACTGTCACTGTACTAATGACACTGACTGGGAAGGGGTTAACATCTAGGGGCAATCAAAGGGTTAACCATGTGCCTAACAATGTGTAGTGTGTGTAATCTGTGCTGCTTCCACTAACCACCCTTGTTTATTTTCCTGATTTTCATAAAATTCATTGGACGAATGTGACAAACATTCATTCAGCTGATAAAAATTCTGGCTGTATTTTATTTAACACAGTGATTTCCTATGATCACCAGCTCCATCTAGTGGCCATATTACGGTATTTTTCCTGAAATACCTCCATCAGTAAAAATAGTGCAATAAAGCATTATGGCCATAGATGGAGCCAATGATCATATGAAATAAAATATTGCCAAAACTTGTCACAGCTGGGCGAATGTTGGTCACACTCATTCAACTATTTTTGTATTTTTAAATAGACCTCTAAATGTTTCTGAAAGCTCACACCACAAAATGTACTCAGCCAATGAAAGGTAATGACTCTGTGACAGACCTAACCAGGACAGAGGCTTTTGGAGAGGACTGGAATCGAGCCTCTTACCCACTGACTATGGGCCCTGGCATTTAGGAGAACACTAATCTTTGGAAGGTGTATGCCTAGGGGATCCGTGGAGTGGTCTTGTTTCTGATTCAAGTTTATGTCTCCCCAAAACACACAGACTCCAGGAACTGGAGGTTCCATATCCATATTTGGGGCCTCTATGCCTCAAACCAGCAATGACTGTAGATGTTATGTAATCAGCTCAAACCACTGGGGCCTCCTGCTATAATGTGTGGTATGGTAAGTAGATCTCTCCCATTGTTCCATTGTTTCTGTCTGTCTGCTAGTATTGTCCCCTCCACCTAGGCTGGTTTAAGTGACCAGTTAATTAGCTCATGTTAAGTATATCACTGTAAGTTATCAGTTGCTAGAGGGGGAGTAGCGTAGTTCATGTTGGCTGTTCCTTAGTTATGTTAATTATATTTTTTTTACAGTTTGTATTGTTAGGGTAATATGATCAGGAGGGGATGTCCTCCTGTACGGTATGAAGTATGTGTCTGACCTTCAATAAACAGTCATTCCTTTGGATTTTTACCTCACATCTTGTCTGTGTACGATGTTTGGGGTAAAAGGGGCTGGTATTAGCTCTGTCTGCTCAGAACGGTTTGGAGGGCAGGAAGCACGGTTTGGTGGAAGAAAGCACCTAGTCGGAGTTCCAATGCAGTTCTTTTTTCTACTGCCATCAATGGCCAACACGGTACAACACTTCATCCATGTCTTTGGTGATCTCTGATCTCCTTATGAAGTGTATCTTACATGATGAAGATCAGCCATGGAGTATATCTGAGGTGTATATCAGAGTGTGCTTCTTTCACACATGAGAGCTGTGATGTCCCTCAACATTCCTATAGAAGACATTTCCCACACTCAAGGCACTAATACACCTCAAGGGTTGTGTGGGATCCCTGATGTACAGGAAGACAGGACTTCAGTGAGGAATCATTCCCTCACTCAGGACAAGAATACGGCTTCTTCCCCGTGTGAGTACTCTGATGATTGCAAAGATCAGAATTCTGCAAAAAACATTTTCCACACTCAGGACAGGAATATGGCTTTTCCCCCGTGTGAGATCTCTGATGTCTGGAAAGATTGGACTTATCTGAAAAACATTTCCTGCACTCAGGACAGGAATATGGCTTCTTCCCCGTGTGAGATCTCTGATGTGTGTTAAGATGGGGCTTCTGTGAAAAACATTTCCCACACTCAGGACAGGAATACGGCTTCTCCCCCGTGTGAGATCTCTGATGTGTAATAAGGTTTTCTTTTCGTACAAAACCTTTCCCACACTCAGGACAGGAATACGGCTTCTCGCCTGTATGAGATCTCTGATGTGTAATAAGGTTTTCTTTTCGTACAAAACCTTTCCCACACTCAGGACAGGAATACAGCTTCTCCCCTGTATGAGACCTCTGATGTGTAACAAGGTTTGATTTTTGTACAAAACATTTCCCACAATCTGAACAGGAAAATGGTTTCAGCCCCTTGTGCAGTTGCTTCTCCCCCGTGTGAGATCTCTGATGTGTGTTAAGATGGGGCTTCTGTGAAAAACATTTCCCACACTCAGGACAGGAATACGGCTTCTCCCCCGTGTGAGATCTCTGATGTGTAATAAGGTTTTCTTTTCGTACAAAACCTTTCCCACACTCAGGACAGGAATATGGCTTCTCCCCTGTGTGAGACCTCTGATGTGTAATAAGGTTTTCTTTTCGTACAAATCCTTTCCCACACTCAGGACAGGAATACGGCTTCTCCCCTGTATGAGACCTCTGATGTGTAACAAGGTTTGATTTTTGTACAAAACATTTCCCACATTCTGAACAGGAAAATGGTTTCAGCCCCTTGTGCAGTTGCTGATGTGTGTGAAGATGGGACTTGTGTGAAAAGCATTTCCCACACTCAGGACAGGAATAAGTCTTTTCATCCATGTGAGATTTCTGATGTCTGGAAAGACTGGACATCTGTGAAAAACATTTCCCACACTCAGGACAGGAATACAGCTTTTCCCCTGTGTGAGATCTCTGATGTGTGATAAAATGGGACTTTCTTGACAAACATTTCCCACACTCATCACAGGAATATGGCTTCTCCCCTGTGTGTAATCTCCAATGTGGGTAAAGATTGGACTTGTCTGAAAAACATTTCCCACACTCAGGACAGGAATATGGCTTCTTATCTGTGCAAGATCTTTTGTGCACATCAAGATCGCATTTAAAATGGAAACTCTTCCCACACTCAGTACAGGAAAACCTCTTATCTGTTGGAAGGACGGCACTGTCCCTCACAGTCTGAGGTTCCTCAGGATAAGAGGAATACGATGGTCCAGCACCATCCCTCACAGTCTGAGGTTCCTCAGGATAAGAGGAATACGATGGTCCAGCACCATCCCTCACAGTCTGAGGTTCCTCAGGATAAGAGGAATACGATGCTCCGGCACCGTCCCTCACGGTCTGAGGTTCCTCAGGATAAGAGGAATACAATGGTCTGGCACCATCCCTCACAGTCTGAGGTTCCTCAGGATAACAGGAATACGATGGTCCGGCACTGTCCCTCACAGTCTGAGGTTCCTCAGAATAAGAGGAATACGATGGTCCGGCACCGTCCCTCACAGTCTGAGTTTCCTCAGGATAAGAGAAATACGATGGTCCGGCACCGTCCCTTACAGTCTGAGGTTCCTCAGGATAAGAGGAATACGATGGTCCGGCACTGTTCCTCACAGTCTGAGGTTCCTCAGGATAAGAGGAATACAATGGTCCCACACTGTCCCTCACAGTCTGAGGTTGCTCAGGATAAGAGGAATATGATGGTCCGGCACTGTTCCTCACAGTCTGAGGTTCCTCAGGATAAGAGGAATACAATGGTCCCGCACTGTCCCTCACAGTCTGAGGTTGCTCAGGATAAGAGGAATACGATAGTCCGGCACCATCCCCCACAGTCTGAGGATCCTCAGGATAAGAGGAATACGATGGTCCATCTATACTGTGTGGTGCCGGATGGACATTTGAGGTAGTTGGGTTTTCTCCTGGACTATACTGTGTGATGTCCTCATCTTCTACTTTACAGTCTGGAGACAAAGTGAGACAATCCTCTGAGGTTTTCCTCATCTCCCGTCCATCTACTAAAATAGAAATAAAAAGATTATTACCAGACATCAGCAGATTGGTTCCCCTAAACCAGGACTCCACCCACATCAGACAGCTTTGTCTCTGAGGATCTTACAAATCCATCCTCAAGGTAACTAGTAAATGGGTCCTCTGATCTCCTACCAGTTCATTTCTTTATTCATGGACTTTAGTCAGAGAGTGAGGAAACAAAGAGAACTGTCTTTTATAGGACTGACAGTGATGAGGGGATTATAGGAGGAGTGTCCCCTCCCCCTCTATCACTCATTGCCATCTTCCCAACACAAGAAGTCCTGCACTTCCTTATTTAGTCCATGATTTAGTCATATTTAGTCATGAATAACAGCGGGGCTGAGTCCCCCCCCCCCCCCCCCACAGAGGTCAGAGAGTGAGGATAGGGGGAGAGCAACCAAGATGAAGTCTGGACTGATCCTGAAGACCACCATCATTATTGACTCCTCCCTCATTATCACTTTCTGTTTAAGGTTCCAAAGCCTGAGGATGTTATCACATTATTATCAATATGTAAAAGTCTGTCCTCCAATCAAATCATCAGATATAAAATGTCCAGCTGGTAGAACAGTAGAACATGGGTGCAAAAGAAGTAAAGCCTATGTAATGTACAACTTATTATAAAGGATACAAATGTCAGGACTATACAGTATACAGTATCAGAATTATGTACAACACATATAGTGCAGGGGTCAGAAGTATGTAATGTACAGCATAGAGTATATAGTGCAGGGGTCAGGAGTATGTAATGTACAATATAAATTATGCAGTGTAAAGGTCAGGACTCATAATATTGGTATTCAGTAATCAGTAGAAGCTTAAATGTTTCCATGAGACAAGTTGCAGAGACATCAGAGCAAGTAAATCTGGGAAAATTGCCGTCAGAGATCTTGCTAGACCTGAGCACTCTGGACCAATCAGAGAGCAGTATGGGTGGAGGAATGTATGTAGTGTTAATGGCCCACCTGTTCTGATCTCTGTAGGAGTGTCCTCCTCTATAAATGTCCCTGTTATTCCATCCTCCTCCATCCTCTCTTCTTCTTCTGCTTTAACCTCAACTTTTATATCTATCAGATCTTCACCCTAAAGAAAATGAGAGAAAAATCATCTGTAAAATAATCCACACATCATCTCCACAAGTCCATGTTCTAGATACTCCATCCCACCAACCTTGTAACAGTGGGGGATGGTGTGATCTTCCTGTTCAGAATCCCGGGAATACAGAGGACGGGGACATCTCTCTGGTGGGTTCCTGGTATTAGGTGGCTCCATCATATCCTTGTGTCCTTCTGAAAACTCCTCCATCACTCCATACTCCTCATCCTCCTCTTTATACTCTTCTTTAACATTAATATTATCATCCCCGAGGTTTCCACTCTGAATATATAATAAAACATTCATTGTAACAAACATGCTGTGTATAAATTATAACTACTAATAATTGTCACTCATCTACCTGAGTACACTGCCGGGGTATAAGATTAATACTTCTAAGATCGAGGATCTTTCTATCAACATTCCTCCCACAACTCTGGGCACCTTACAATCCGCTTACTCGTATCACTAGTGTACCTGTTCCCTCAAATACCTCGTTATTCATGTGACACCTCCTCCTCATTATACTAAGCTAACCTTCCTTCTTTATTTCAAGACATACATTTATCCCTGAAACAATGGGATGCTTACTGTATAATATCTCCTGGCTAGGCACGGTAAATGTCCTCAAAATGTGGTTCCTCCCCAAACTGCTGTACCTATTTGAGACTCTCCCGGTCCAAGTCCCTCTTTCTCAGCTGAAATTGCTGCAAAGTACCTTTGTTACATTTATATGGCACCATAAGTCCCATCGCATAGCACAATCCACTTTGCTTTGGCTGAGATCTAGGGGCGGTCTGGGAGCACCGACCTGTTAACCACTTCCCATCCGGGCCAATCCTGGCATTTCTCTCCTACATGTAAAAATCATCATTTCATTGCTAAAAAATTACTCAGAACCCCCAAACATTAAAAATATATATATTTTTTAAGCAAAGACCCTAGAGAATAAAAAGGCGGTCACAGCAATTTTTCAAACACAATTTCTTTGGAGAAAATACACAAAATGAATTCTAATGCAAAAAAAAAAACAGAATATAAAAGATGATGTTATGCCGAGCAATTAGATATCAAACATGTGTCATGCTTTAGAATTGCACACACTCGTGGAAAACTACGATACCTAAAAAATGCTATAGGTGGCGCTTTCTAAACAGGTAACCTGTAAACATTTTGAGTTACAGAGGAGGTGTAGTGCTAGAATTATTGCTCCTGCTCTAATGTTTGCAACAATGCCTCACATGTGTGGTCCGAACATTGTTTATATATGCGGGCGCAACCTACGTATGCGTTTGCTTTTGCGTGCGAGCACGAGGGACAGGAGTGCTTTAAAAACGTTATTATTAATTTTTTATTATGCGTACACCAACTCTTTAATTTTGTTTTGATCTCTTTTAGTCCTCTTACAAGAAATGTACACATCCTTTGTAATAGGAATAAGGCGTGACAGGTTATCTTTATGGAGAAATCTGGGGTCACGTAGACCCCAGATGTCTCCTCTACCCAGGAAAGCATGAGATAAAAAAGTACATTGATCTCTGCTTTCCAGGATAAAAATCGGCAGTGCTTACATCTGCCAGCGCCGGAAGTGACGTCATGATGTTGCTTTCGGCCTCCAAGGAGCATAAAGATGGCCGGGGACCATCCAGTCTCTGATCAGCTCTATAGTAATCAGTCGCCGGATCCGTTTTCCAGCTCCCCGATCGCATGGGAGAGCCCCGGGAGAGGCATTGAAGGGCGGTGGAGGATGTCCCGCTGCATGTAAAAGCAATCAAGCATTTCATGAGCTTCTAGGATGGCTTTAACAAGATAGGGAATCGCTGGCTGAAAAGAAAGATATCTGGATGATGCCTGCAGCTGCACCCATCATCCAGATATCCCCACTTCAATCCAGGATGTCATATGACAGCCTTCTGGTGGGAAGTGGTTAAATTATTATTATGCCCCCCACCTCCAGACTTTTATGTCCTGGTCTGTCCATCGCCCACCCAGTCGCTGGTCTGAAATCGAATTTGGGCTTATCTTCCCCACTCACCCATGCCCTTTATTATGGTCAGCTGACTCCACCATGTCCTCTCCACTGAAACAATCCTCCTCCCCTATGCTATTTATGTTGTCCACATGGAAAAAATGTTGCACACGGTATTTTCTTTCTTCACCATGTTCTCTCCTGCTTAACCTTTTATATAATCCTTCAATCCCAGACTCCCTGTCCTATGGAAGGATCCTACCCTGGGCCGAAGCCAATAGATTTTAGTTACGTCGTTTTAAACAAACATGTATACCGAGCGCTGAGGGCACAGATCATAGATGGATTCATGGGAAGACCAGGACAAACCTATGCAGCTGTCAAATACACTTTGTATAGTGCAAGATACAGGCATACACAAAACAAAAGACCACGCTAGGTGCCCCCCAGTGGTCACTAGAAGGAGAATTATCTGCAGGACTGTGAAAACAGCAGCCAGGTCTATTAAGGGTAAGGGTCCATGTACACGGGACGCTGGAAATGGTCGTTTAGGAGCAGTTGGGCGTTTTTTTCAGAAGCCCCTGAACCCATCTACATTTTATCTTATCTGTCCATGTACACCAGGTCGTTTACAGTCATTTGCAGGCAGTTGCGTTCAGGGACTTTTTTTAGAACGCAATTATTTGCGTTCGAACGTGTGTTTCCCGGCGTTTCAAACGCACAAACGCGTCCGAACGCGTCTGAACGCGATGACCCGCGTTTAGCGTTCGCGTTTTTCCATTTTAAAGGGGAATAATTTTTTTGACCTCTAGGAACGCTTCTAAACGCAAACGCCTGCAAACGCCGCTAAACGCGGGTACAAACGCGACCGAACGGACGTTTTAAACGTCCTAAAAATTCCAGCATTCAAAGGGACTTTTAACAACGTCCCGTGTACATGGAGCCTAAAAGTCTCACAACAGTTTATTACCCACAATGTGGTGGATAAGAACAGTCAAGTTGATGAAAACGCCAACAATACCACTGCAAAAGGTCCAGAGGCGTAACTAGAACCTTCAGGGCCCCGGTGCAAGTATCTTCCCTTCAAGCCCCGGGCTCTTCCCACTGATCCTGGGGCCCTTTACTCTGCTTGCGGGGCCCTTTATTGCGGTCCCACAGCGGGTCCCTTTCACAAGTTTTACAGTGGGCCCCCTTCCTGCCATCTCGGGGCCTCCCCACGGTGGTGGAATGCCAGGGCCCGGTTGCAAGTGTGACCTTTGCGATCCTGAAAGTTCACCCACTGGTGTCAGTAGTTTTTTATTTTTTGGTATTTTAATTGTATTATTTTTTATCATTTAATTTTTTTACAATGTCACTGACTATGACTCTGCCCATTTAGAGAAGCAAGGAGCTGGTAAATTATAGTTAAAGGAAAAGGAGGAATGTGGGACTTTAAATGAGTGTAGCTAGACATATGTATCTACTAGATGATGTAATAAGCATGTCCTAGCGCGGATCCCAGATCAGGGATCCGTGAAGGACTGACAATGCATAGGTTGGGTTAATGTAACATATATGACTCTGTAAAGCATACTATTAAGTCATAATAGATGCAGATTATGTTCAAATCAAAGAAAATATATCATGTCTAAAATCACAATAATGAAACATATTTATTGTGGAAATATTCTTTTTTTCTTTACAAGTAAACAACTTTAAAATATAAAAAACTTTATGTGACTTTATACCTCTCTAGGTCTCCCAGCCAATTATATATCACCACATCACCATTCCATCACTTTCCATTATTTTATATACCTTCTCACACTTGGTGATTTTCTTCTCAATATTCTATTCTTTGGTCTCTTTGGTTTCCATTGCATGCAATTCTGTACATGAATTTGGTTGTTTCCCATTTATATTCAATAGCTATTACTCATTTCATTTTGCTCCATTCAACTATATGACACTTTTGCTAGTTACCTCTTCGGCTATACGTACCGTCTATTCCCCCTTCTTCCAACCTTTATCTAATGCTCGGTCACCCACAGGCAGATTCTTCTTTGGGATTAATTTCTTGAACCCCGTATGTAATGTATTAAAGATAGAATTCTGTGAGATTATATATTTTTTCTTTCTTCCTAGTTAATTCATGTTAGATACTTATCCCAATTTTATATATATATTTTCAGACTGCCTCTGGTTCTAACGATCGTTGACCCATACTTGTTGGATTAATCTCCTAAGAGTCTCTCTTTTTGTTGGTTCGTTCATCATTATAAATCCTACTTGGGTCCTCCCTTTCCCGTTGCCCCCATGTGTGCGGGGTGCAATCCATGCTTCAGCCCCGGGCCAGGCGTTCTCCTGGAGCGGCCTTCGTTTTTGCCTGCACCGGACTGGTTTGCTTATGGATCGATGACACTAGTCAAAGGTAGTGTCAATCCCCTTACTTTTTCTATTCCATATCCTACATCTATACCAAAACCTCATCCATATTTTCACTTTCAGAAACCAATTCTCTTATGCTCCTGATGAGTGGACAGAGGTCCACGAAACGCGTCGAGCCGACAAATTATTTACATAATCCCATTTACACCTGATACAACAAACTTATAATCATTCAAGTTACTCTATGAAAACTCCTATCTAATTTCAAGATTATGTGTTTCTTAATGAGATTTACATCCTTATATCAAGCTGTTTTCGATCTTTAATATGAATATGTATGGTCTTATTGCTAATCTATATACATTCATGTATGTCTCTCCATGTATATGTTCTGTATGTATAATCTGTATTATTATTTTAATATATCGTGTCAGATTAGAATGGTCAAATGTTTGATTGTGTGCTAACCCCTTAGGGGTCCCCATGGTTTGGGTCATATAAAGTTTTTTATATTTTAAAGTTGTTTACTTGTAAAGAAAAAAAGAATATTTCCACAATAAATATGTTTCATTATTGTGATTTTAGACATGATATATTTTCTTTGATTTGAACATAATCTGCATCTATTATGACTTAATAGTATGCTTTACAGAGTCATATATGTTACATTAACCCAACCTATGCATTGTCAGTCCTTCACGGATCCCTGATCTGGGATCCGCGCTAGGACATGCTTATTACATCATCTAGTAGATACATATGTCTAGCTACACTCATTTAAAGTCCCACATTCCTCCTTTTCCTTTAACTATATGTTACTAGGGATGGAGTTAGCTAGACAATTATACTTCCGTGGCAGATCACTTTCCCTTGTTTGCCGAGCTGGTAAATTACATATTTACCGACCCCATCCTGGTTCTCTATTGTTACACATCCCCTGCAGCAGCCGGCAGGAAAGGGGAGAGGGATCACAGTGGGGGGGGGGGGGACCAGGGGAGCACACAGGGGCCCAGAGACAGCAGAACACAAGTGAACTGGATAGGAGGAGTGGCGGGGGTAGCATACAGAGGAACCAATCTCCTCCATTTTCTTTCTGCAGCTACAGGAGGAAAAAGGAGGACAGTGATTTCTCTACATGCTGCTCCCGCCTCCCCTCCTATCCAATTCTGGGCCCCCTGGAGCATTGGGCCCGGTTGCAATCGCAACCCCTGCAACCCCTGTAGTTACGCCCCTGAAAAGGTCCCTAGGCATTAATCAAGGGTTATCCAGCACTGCGGTGAGGGCTGATAGAGGGGCGCCAATCCAAAAGCCCTGGGAAATACGATACTGCCACTCGGGGAAGCAGACGGAGCACAGCAGCGCGCTCGGGTGACATCACTGTTGGCTAGTGGGCGGGAGCAGGAAGAACCAGAGGAAGCCTCGGGGTCCCAGCATGGAATGCAAGCTTGTAAAGTTGCCGTGATGACGTGTTTCACGTGCATGCGCTTTATCAAGTTACGGGGATAAAGGCAACTGGAGTATTTAAGCTGTATGTGTCCCAATAGAGGGGCGGGGAGTGGGCGGAGCTATGCAGATCTGGATGCCACTTAACCCATCAATGCTTATGGCTGCCATTGAGTCAGTTGCCATCAAATATAAACTCTACAGTATAATCACAAATGTACAAAATATCTTCATATCAATTAGAAAAAGAACATAATAAAAAGGGGAATATTTGCCTGTATACTATTGTGCATATTCTAAGAACTAACTCCTATTATAATAATAATAATAATAATAAAATATTACTATTAATGTTAATATGTCCGCCAGCGACAACAATTATGCCACACAAAGTGGTAAAAAGAAGTTAATGGGATATGAGGATTATTATTAGACAATATTATGGATCTCTAAGTCCTCATTCAAGCCATATGGTGATAAGGAACCAAACTTATAAATCCAGAAGGTCTCCTTCCTACATAAGAGGGAGAACCTTTCATTATCAGTAGGTGAACCCTTGTGGATGGTCTCAGTTGCCATGACCTCCAGATAAGCCATGTGCTTGTGATGTGTGTGGAGAAAGTGGCGGGGAACAGGGACCTTTTGCAGTGGTATTGTTGGCTTTTTCATTACCTTGACTGTTCTTATCCACCACATTGTGGGTAATAATCTGGTGTGAGACTTTTCCTCTTATAGACCTGGCTGTTGTTTTCACCGTCCTGCAGATAATTCTCCTTATAGTTGCGTCATTTTGTAGATTTGGTTACAAGGAAACTCAGACCCTTTGAGGAATTCCACACTAAGCTCCATATTCCCAATAACCTCTTTACCTCTTATATTCAATGGAAGCATTTTTCTCCACCCCCCCCCCCTCCATCATTAGCTTTACACCGCCCAACCAAATTCAAACACATATGAATCCAAGGCCCACACCAACCACACCTCATATCCTCCATCTACAAACTATTATACCAGGTGCTCCCGGTTACTGAAAACCTTCACTTACACTATATTGCCAAAAGTATTGGGACGCCTGCCTTTACACACACATGAACTTTAATGGCATCCCAGTTTTAGTCTGTAGGGTTCAGTATTGAGTTGGCTCCACCCTTTGCAGCTATAACAGCTTCAACTCTTCTGGGAAGGCTGTCCACAAGGTTTAGGAGTGTGTCTATGGAAATGTTTGATCATTCTTACAGAGGCGCATTTGTAAATTCAGGCACTGATGTTGGAGAGAAGAGAAGGCCTAGCTCACAGACTCCGCTCTAACTCATCCCAAAGGTGTTCTATCAGGTTGAGGTCAGGACTCTGTGCAGGCCAGTAAAGTTCCTCCACCCCAAACTCACTCATTCATGTTTTTATGGACCTTGCTTTGTGCACTGGTGTGCAGTCATGTTGGAACAGGAATGGGCCATCCCCAAACTCCTCCCACAAAGTTGGGAGCATGAAATTGTCCAAAATGTCTTGGTATGCTGGCGCCTTAAGAGTTCCCTTCAATGGAACTAAGGGGCCAAGCCCAACCCCTGAAAAACAACCCCACACCATAATCCCCCTCCACCAAACTTTACACTTGGTACAATGCAGTCAGGCAAGTACCGTTCTCCTGGCAACCACCAAACCCAGACATGTCCATCAGATGGCCAAACAGCTCCATGTTCTATCCAGAACTTTCAGGGTTCCTCTGACTTATTTCAGTTTACTGCATATACTGTCCAAGTATGCTGTATGTCTATTGGCGATTGCAAGCTGTAATATCTATATACCCTCTTCCTGGTGTAATATCTATATACCCTCTTCATGGTGTAATATCTATATACCCTCTTCATGGTGTAATATATATATATACCCTCTTCATGGTGTAATATATATATATACCCTCTTCATGGTATAATATCTATATACCCTCTTCATGGTGTAATATCTATATACCCTCTTCATGGTGTAATATATATATACCCTCTTCATGGTGTAATATCTATATACCCTCTTCATGGTGTAATATCTATATACCCTCTTCATGGTGTAATATCTATATACCCTCTTCATGGTGTAATATATATATATATACCCTCTTCATGGTGTAATATCTATATACCCTCTTCATGGTGTAATATCTATATATACCCTCTTCATGGTGTAATATCTATATATACCCTCTTCATGGTGTAATACCTATATACCCTCTTCATGGCGTAATATCTATATACCCTCTTCATGGTGTAATATATATATATACCCTCTTCATGGTGTAATATCTATATACCCTCTTCATGGTGTAATATATATATACCCTCTTCATGATGTAATATCTATATACCTTCTTCATGGTGTAATATCTATATACCCTCTTCATGGTGTAATATCTATATATACCCTCTTCATGGTGTATATCTATATACCCTCTTCATGGTGTAATACCTATATACCCTCTTCATGGTGTAATATCTATATATACCCTCTTCATGGTGTAATATCTATATATACCCTCTTCATGATCTAATACCTATATACCCTCTTCATGGTGTAATACCTATATACCCTCTTCATGGTGTAATATCTATATATACCCTCTTCATGGTGTAATATCTATATACCCTCTTCATGATGTAATACCTATATACCCTCTTCATGGTGTAATATCTATATACCCTCTTCATGGTGTAATACCTATATACCCTCTTCATGGTGTAATATCTATATACCCTCTTCATGGTGTAATATATATATACCCTCTTCATGGTGTAATATCTATATACCCTCTTCATGGTGTAATATCTATATACCCTCTTCATGATGTAATACCTATATACCCTCTTCATGGTGTAATATCTATATACCCTCTTCATGGTGTAATATCTATATACCCTCTTCATGGTGTAATATCTATATACCCTCTTCATGGTGTAATATCTATATACCCTCTTCATGGTGTAATATCTATATACCCTCTTCATGGTGTAATATCTATATACCCTCTTCATGGTGTAATACCTATATACCCTCCTCATGGTGTAATATCTATATATACCCTCTTCATGGTGTAATACCTATATACCCTCTTCATGGTGTAATATCTATATACCCCCTTCATGGTGTAATATCTATATACCCTCTTCATGGTGTAATATCTATATACCCTCTTCATGGTGTAATATCTATATACCCTCTTCATGGTGTAATACCTATATACCCTCTTCATGGTGTAATATCTATATACCCTCTTCATGGTGTAATATCTATATACCCTCTCCATAGGGTAATACCTATATACCCTCTTCATGGTGTAATATCTATATACCCCCTTCATGGTGTAATATCTATATACCCTCTTCATTGTGTAATATCTATATACCCTCTTCATGGTGTAATATCTATATACCCTCTTCATGGTGTAATACCTATATACCCTCTTCATGGTGTAATATCTATATACCCTCTTCATGGTGTAATATCTATATACCCTCTTCATGGTGTAATATCTATATACCCTCTTCATGGTGTAATATCTATATACCCTCTTCATGGTGTAATACCTATATACCCTCTTCATGGTGTAATATCTATATACCCTCTTCATGGTGTAATATCTATATACCCTCTTCATTGCCTGTGTTGTGAAATACAATGGATGTAACTTCTTTATTTTTGTGAAATTCAATAAAAATAAAATTACAAAAAAGAATTCCCAGCACCGCTCACCTCTCCTGTCAGCAGCTCCATCATCTTCTTGGTGACTTCTAGAATCTTCTGCATGTTGTGTCTCTCAGGTTTTAGGGAGTCACATGGAGGCACTGTGATGGTCATATGATCACCTGACTTCAGAAGAGGAAATCTCTGTATTGAGGAACCAATAGGAATATCATGTTAGAATCCCAGAATCCTCCTCACCTCTCCGGTCAGGTCTGAGTTTTATTAATAGAGATAAGAGTGATGTCATGTGACCTCCCAGAATCCTCCTCACCTCTCCGGTCAGGTCTGTGTTTTATTAATAGAGATAAGAGGGATGTCATGTGGCCTCCCAGAATCCTCCTCACCTCTCCGGTCTGTGTTTTATTAATAGAGATATGAGTGATGTCATGTGACCTCCCAGAATCCTCCTCACCTCTCCGGTCTGTGTTTTATTAATAGAGATATGAGTGATGTCATGTGACCTCCCAGAATCCTCCTCACCTCTCCGGTCAGCAGGTAGATGATCTCCAGGGTGAGGTTTAGTATCTTCTCAGTCATGTGACTCCGGTCCTCCTCCATCCTCATTGGTCATGTGATCTATACAGGTTTCCCTGTAAACCAATAATTGATGAGAGAGAATGATGTGGACAGTACTGGTTGTGCAATATTAGGATGGGGATGTATGGGGGATAATATGAGGGAAGAATGGACCCCGGTGGGATTACACAGAGGAACATTCAGTTTAGTGTTCTTTTTTTTTTTTTTTTTAAGTAATTTTCATTGGAATTTTAATTTAACAATTTCAACAATAACATTTACAATTATTTGTTACTTCTGACTCATTGCTTGGTGCATGGAACAACAGTTAAGAAAATGAAGGAAATTATGAGAATTACAGGAGTACCAGGTAACAGTTAGATGAGAAAAAAAACTATTTAATCATAATAGTTTAGTGTTGTTTTGATCCAGAAGTCTCTTACCTTTGGCTTGAGAGATCAGAAAGTCTTTTTTGCTAGTTTTTTATCTACTGGTAAAGAGGGACAAATAAGGTTCCCTTTGTCTAAACAAACCCCCCAACCCCCACACCTAATACAAGTCAACTAAGTTGTTAAAAAAATAAGACTAATGAGAAATAAGAATGAGGAGAATGTTCCGGCCCCGTAAGTGGTGAAATGTTCTGACCCTGAAGGGGTTGTTCTAGGTTTCCACACTATATATGTGTGTATCATCATCTGCTGGAGATAAAAGACGTCACAGTGACTATGGAGGAAGAGGACGGACATGACGGGGGGTTACTGGGTGTAAATAGAAAATAAGATCTTATTACCTTATTATTGCTGCCACTTCCAGTAATGGCTTCTCTTTATTTCCTCCCAACTCACCTCTCGCCCGGAAAATCTTTTTTTACATCTGACATCACTTCCTGTTTTTACCTGATATTACTTCCTGTCTGTATTCTATAGAGACTTTCTGTCTGGGTAGAAGTGAGATCACCACCTTGTGGAGCTCAGAGGAACTGCAGCCCTGAGAACCGTCTGGTAGTGTGAACACGGCCTTGTGCTGTGTGTGTATGTACTGTATATCCTTCCCCTTTCTCTCCTCCCTGAGTGTGTATGAAGAGGCGGAGCTCCTGCTGGAACAGCGGTCGGAGGAGGAAGCCGAGTCTAGGAGGGAGACTGACAGAAAGCACAGCAGACTTGCAGGAGTGAGCGAGGAGGATCCAGTTCCTTTGCCATCGGAGGTGAGGAGAGTGTGAAGGATGTTTGTGACTCTGGTAGCTGAAAAGCTGGGAGTCATATTGCTCTGGTGAGTGGGGAAGCACTACTAAGGGGGCGCCCTCACCATCACGTGTGTAAGAGGTGGAAGAAGGCGTGGCTACACTACAGCTGGCACAGTTTGGAGCACGAAGAACTTTCACACCTTATCAACTTTTCATTCATTTGTGGACTGTTTTTTGAGAAGTAGATGCAAAGTGGAAGCAGTGGACCTGCAGAGAACACTGTATTGAGTACACAATGTTGTATGATTACATGAATTTGCACAGGTTTTTAGGTTATTTAATATAGCAGCAAATATTATGAGATTAAAGTAGTAGGTGCAAAGTGGGAGCAGTGGATCTGCAGGGAACAGCATCTTGAACACAAAACACTTTATGTTGTATATAAATTTGCACATGATTCAGTTTACTTCATCCATTGATAAACACCAAAAGATCAATGAAGTAGGTGTAAAGTGGAAGCAGTAGATCTGCAGAGAATATTATTTTGAGCTCCTAGCACTTTATATATGAAGGTATCCACATAGAGTGCCGGGACAAGGTGATCAAGGGCCCAGGGCAAAGATGACAAACTGCAGCCCCCCTCCTGCCCACCCCTTTTCCTGGCCCTGTCCACATATTTTAGTGTATTTGTGATAATTTATGTGTACACACAATAGGACAGCGCTGTGACACATAATACTCTTCTAGTTGATAAAGGGAATACTTACCTTTGTTACAGCAGCAGTCCGGTATAAGTTATTTTTGTAGGTATTTGAGTTGTTACACATAGCGCAGGTTTTTTTCAATTTATATTGGGGACATAATTGCCCAAATCTGGGGATCAGGAGCCATTTCCACCCTTTACTCTTGGCTGGGGTTCTTTGTATCCATATAACAGATGTTCTACATGACTAAATCTGCAATCAATTTTACTGCAAAATTAAAGGCGCCAAAATGTCTCCCCCTGAGCAGTAATATATTTCTATCCCCCTTGGTGGGAGTGGAGATGACCCATCTATAAATATATACAGTACATACACACAGCATAAGGCCGAGATGTTTCTCAGGGCTGCAGTTCCTCTGAGCTCCACAAGGTGATGATCTCACTTCTCCCCAAACAGGAAGTCTCTATGGAATACAGACAGGAAGTCTCTATGGAATACAGACAGGAAGTTCCGTGTGAGAGGTGAGTTGGGAGGAAGTAGAGAGAAGACGTTGCTGGAGATGGCAGCAGAGGAGGTAATAAGATTTTATTTTCTATTTACACCCAGTAACCCCCCCCCCCCTCATGGCCGTCCTCTTCCTCCCTAATCACTGTGACGTCTTTTATCTCCAGCAGATGATGATACTTATCTTTAAATCTCTGCCCTCTTAATAGTCTGATCATATAACTGTGCCCAATGCTCCCATCACCCTAAACCTTCTGGCAGCAGCTGCAATCCACAAAACTTGTTTTACATTACTCTTCTTCCTAAAACCAATCTCCCCTTCTCCTGAGCCCTCTGGAATGCCCGCTCTGCCTGTGACAAACTCACCTCCCTCCATGACCTCTTTATCATGAATTACTTTAATTTATTTGCCATTACTGAAATCTGGCTTCATGAATCCGACACTGCTTCTCCTGCTTCCCTCCCCCATGATGGCCTTCTCCGGACTCACTCTTCCAGACCTACGCAGCTCCTAACAGGTACTTCACCCACCTACCCCTATGCAAAACGTGCTTAAGAGCGCAGCTACATTTCAGAAAACGTAGCTGCACTCCTAAGCACCTGTGGCGTAAGACTAAGTCCCAGAATGACTTCAACCAGTATAAATCTGCCCTCCGAAAATGCTACTCTTGCCTCTTCACTGCCAAGCAGACAACGCTTCTCTACCTCAACTCTCTTCTTCGTCCTCTTGTGCCTCCACTCTCCAACTCACTCACTGCCCAGGAGATCACCAATCACTTCAACAATAAGATTGATTCAATTCATGAAGAGATCTCCAATGTACAGATACATCCCCCACTTAACACCCCATGTCCAATCATTACCTCCCCCATTCAATCCTGCAACTATTGATGAGGCTGCTACATTTTCTCTAACTTCCACCTGCCCCCTGGACCCTGCTTCCGCACAAGTGCTACAGTCACCCTCTGGCTTTATTCTACACTCTCTAACCCACATCCTAAATCTCTCCCTCTCTTCTGGCACCTTCCCCAATTTTCTAAAACATGCACTAGTCACCCATATCCTTAAAAAGCCCTATCTGGACCCCATGCTCACCTCCTTCATTCCCCTTTTCCTCCAGACTCCTTGAAAGCCTGGTCTACAACTGACTGTGTGACCATTTGATTGAGAACAAATTTTGCGATCCCCTTCTGTCTGGATTTCGCTCTCAACACTCCACAGAAACTGCTTTCCTTACGGAGAACAGCTAAAACCAATGGAACTTTTCTGTACTCCTAATCCTGGACCTCTCTGCTGCCTTTGATACAGTGGACCACCCCTCCTCTTCAAAAAACTCCACTCCTTTGGTCTCTGTGACTGTACTCTTCCCTGGTTCTCATCCAACCTATCACACTGCACCTTCAGTGTCATCTACAATTCGACTCCCTCTTCTCCTCTTCCTTACTCTGTCGGGGTTCCCCAAGGTTCTGTTCTTGGACCTCTCCTATTCTCAGTCTACACCTCCTCTCTGGGTCAGTTGATTGCCTTTCATGGCTTTCAATACCATTTCTATGCTGACGACACAAAAATGTATCTTTCTATCCTTCAGATCACTCCATCATCTCCTCATGCATTACTAATTTACTAACAGACATATCAGTCTGGATGTCACACCACTTCCTCAAACTCAATCTATCCAAAACCGAGCTCATAATATTTCCTCCCTCACAAGCCTCTTCCCCTGATTTCTCTGTCCAAATCAACGGCACAACTATCACCCCATCCCCGCATGCCAAGGTGCTAGGTGTATTCCTGGACTCTGAACTATCCTATCAGACCCATATCCATTCACTATCCACAGCTTTCCGCTTCAACCTCCACAACATCTCTGAAATATACTCCTTCCTAACCAATGACACCACAAAGCTCCTAATTCACTCCCTAATCATCTCTCACCTCGACTACAGCAACTCCCTTCTCATTGGCTTACCCTTACATAGGTTATCCCCCTTTTAGTCTGTCATGAATGCTGTTACAAGACTCATCCACCTTACAAACCACTCAGCATCTGCTACCCCTCTCTGCCAATCCCTCCATTGGCTGCCACTCACCCAACGAAATAAATTCAAAATACTAACAACAACAACAACTTACAAAGCCATCCACGGCTCTGCTCCCAGCTACATCACTAACCTGGTCTCACAATACCAACCAAATTTTTCCATTTGTTCCTCCTAAGACCTCCTGCCCTCTAGCTCCCTTGTCACCTCCTCCCATGCTCATCTCCAAGACTTCTCCCAAGCTTCTCCTATCCTATGGAACTCCCTACATCAATCTGTCTCCTTCTCTTCAGAGAAGCCTATTGTGCCCACACCTATCAACTGTACATTCATTTTCTTCATCAGTCCATCCCCCCACAGTTATTACCTTTTCTATCACTTGACCCCTCCACCTAGATTTCTAATGAACAGGGCCATCTGATTCCTCCTGTAATAAATTGTATTCTAATTGTACTGTCCGCCCTCATGTTGTAAAGTGCTGCGTAAACTGCAATATATAAATCCTGTATAATAATAATAAATGTGCTCCCCTGGGGAGAGGAGTTTTTGAATGTACAGCAAACCTCCCACTACCCACTCACATCCACATCCTATTATTGTGTGACTAATACAATCCAAATAATTCTTACCTTCATTTCCCAAAGTTATCCGTCTACAAGGAGACCTGTATAGATCAAATGAGGATGGAGGAGGACCGGAGTCACATGACTGAGAAGATACTAAACCTCACCCTGGAGATCATCTACCTGCTGACTGGAGAGGTGAGGAGGATTCTGGGAGGTCACATGACATCACTCTTATCTCTATTAATAAAACACAGACCTGACCAGAGAGGTGAGGGGGATTCTGGGAGGTCACATGACATCACTCTTATCTCTATAAATAAAACACAGACCTGACCGGAGAGGTGAGGAGGATTCTGGGAGGTCACATGACATCGCTCTTATCTCTATTAATCAAACACAGACCTAACCGGAGAGGTGAGGGGGATTCTGGGACTCTAACATGATATTCCTATTGGTTCCTGAATACAGAAATGTCCTCCTCTGAAGTCAGGTGATCGAATGACCATAACAGTGCCTTCATGTGACTCCCTAAAACCTGAGAGACACAACATGCAGAAGATTCTAGAAGTCACCAAGAAGATGATGGAGCTGCTGACAGGAGAGGTGAGCGGTGCTGGGAATTCTTTTTTGTAATTTTATTTTTATTGAATTTCCCAAAAATAAAGAGGAAAATAGTCAATGGTTTGAATTACGCAAACAACACAAACAGCATGAAGAGGGTATATAGATATTACAGCATTGCGGCGGGAGTTACTTTGGGCGGGGGGCTTGTGGAACCCAGATTACATTAGAGAGGTCAGGAAACTCTTTGCCCGGCTCCCCCGGCCCCTCCTATGTGTAAGTCACCCTGTGTCTATTAGGGGCACAGGGTGACAGAGAAACCCAGTTGGGTCTGCACTAACCAGACTCACAGTACAACCACACTGGACTCAGCATTTCCTGTTACCCCGGTTATCCTGGGTTCTATATGTGTGGTTTGTGTTGAAAGAATGAAGGGGGCTCTTTCCCTTAAGACCATAATATTTATGAACAATATCCCTCAATAAATATATTATGATACATTGGTTCGACCTTTTCAGGCTGCTTGTAGGAGTTTATCTAATAGACCATTGCTAGATAGTTTG
This sequence comes from Pelophylax lessonae, assembly GCF_965119305.1. Taxonomy (NCBI): domain Eukaryota; kingdom Metazoa; phylum Chordata; class Amphibia; order Anura; family Ranidae; genus Pelophylax; species Pelophylax lessonae. The sequence continues at coordinate 26,074,741 of NC_138770.1, forward strand.
AGGTGGGGTGGGGTGGGGTTTGTTGTTGTTAAGTGCCTGTATCCCATCGTTCTGTTGTTTCTGTCTGCCTTGGGATCAACCTATTATGGGATGTATATGTGTATGTGGATTAGCTACTAAAGGGGAGGGGGGATTGTCCCAGAGTGTATAACTCTTTGTGCCTGTGTTTGAATAAACAGTCTTATGCTTCTTACCACCCTACACTGATGTCTTGACAAGTGACTGGGTGGGCTAAGGGATCTTGGATCGTGCTGGTACCAGGCAAGAGAAGCTTATACGGCAGACATACTTTTCTTGAGTACGGGGTCCGTCACAAGCATGAAGAGGGTATATAGGTATTACGCCATGAAGAGGGTATATAGATATTATAGCATGATATATCATGACTTGATAAAGTGCATGGGTGCGAAACTTGTCATTACGGCAACTGTCCAAGCTTGCGTTCCATGCTGGGACCCTGAGGCTTTCTCTGGTTCTTCCTGCTCCCGCCCACTGGCCAACCGTGATGTCACCCGAGCCCGTTGCTGAGCTCCTTCTGGTTCCCCAAGTATCGTATTTCCCAGGGCTTTTGGATTGGCGCCCCTCTATCAGCCCTCACCACAGGGCTGGATGACCCTTCCATTAATGCCCAGGGACCTTTTGCAGTGGTATTGTTGGCTTTTTCAATTCCCTTGACTGTTCTTATCCACCACATTGTGGGTAATAAACTGTTGTGAGACTTTTACCCTTTAAATACCTGGCTGTTGTCCTGCAGCTAATTCTCCTTCTATTGACTACTGGGGGGGCACCTAGTGTGGTCTTTTGTGTATGCCTGTATCTTGCACTATCCAAAGTTTATTTTGACAGCTGCATAGGTTTGTCCTGGTCTTCCCATGAATCCATCTATGATCTGTTCTCTCAGCCCACGGTATACATGTTTGTTTAAAATGACCCAACTGAAATCTATTGGCTTCGGCCCAGGGCAGGATCCTTCCATAGGACAGGGAGTCTGGGATGGAAGGATTATATAAAAGGTAAGCAGAGGAGAACATGGTGAAGAAAGAAAATACTGTGTGCAACATTTTTTCCTTATGGACAACATAAATAGCATAGGGGAGGAGGATTGTTTCAGTGGAGAGGACATGGTGGAGTCAGCTGACCATAATAAAGGGCATGGGTGAGTGGGCTAGATAAGCCCAAATTCTATTTCAGACCGGCGACTGGGTGGGTGATGGACAGACCAGGACATGAAAGTCTGGAGGTGGGAGGCATAATAATAATTTAACCACTTCCCATCGGAAGGCCGTCATATGACGTCCCGGACTTGAAGTGGTGATATCTGGATGATGGGTGCAGCTACAGGCATCATCCAGATATCTTTCTTTTCAGCCAGCAAATCCCTATCTTGTAGAAGCCCTAGCTGGTCATGAGCCGCTTGATTTACAGGCTGCGGGGGGGAGGGATGTCCTCCCCCCCTCCTGCTGCCCTCCAGTGCCATAGAGCTGACCATAGAATGGATGGTCCCCGTCCATCTCTATGCTCCTGGGAGGCCGAAAGCAACATTATGACATCACTTCTGGTGCTGTCAGATGTAAACACTGCCAGTTTTTCATCCTGGAAAGCAGAGATCAATGTTTTTTTTAATCTCATGCTTTCCAGGGTAGAGAAGATATCTGGGTTCTATGGGACCACAGATTTCTCCATAAAGAGGACCTGTCACACCTTATTCCTATCACAAGGGATGTGTACATTTCTTGTAATAGGAATAAAAGTGATCAAAAAATAGAGTTGGTGTACAAATAAAAAATAAATAAAAAAATATTAAATAATAATAATAAAAAAGATTTTAAAGTACTCCTGTCCCCTCGTGCTCGCACGCAAAAGCAAACGCATACGTAGGCTGCGCCCGCATATATAAATATACGATGTTTGGACCACACACGTGAGGCATCGCTGTGAACGATAGAAGAAGAGCAATAATTCTAGCACTAGACCTTCTCTGTAACTCTAAACAGGTAACCTGTAAACATTTGGAAAGCGTCGCCTATGGAGATTTTTAAGTACCGTAGTTTTGCGCCATTTCACAAATGGGTGCAATTCTAAAGCATGGCACATGTGTTTGATATCTAATCACTCGGCATAACATCATCTTATATATTTTACAAAAATTGGGTTACAGGTATCTATGATGGTTTTTTTTTAATTCATTAAAGTGTATTTTTTTCCAAAGAAATTGTGTTTGAAAAATTGCTTCTATTTATTCTCTAGGGTCTTTGCTGAAAATATATATATATTTTTATTTTTTGGGGGTTCTGAGTCATTTTTTAGCAAATAAATGATGATTTTGACATGTAGGAGAGAAATGCCAGGATTTGCCCGGATGGGAAGTGGTTAACAGGTCAGGTGCTCCCAGACCGCCCCTAGATCTCAGCCAAAGCAAAGTGGATTGTGCTATGCGATGGGATTTATGGTGCCATATAAATGTAATAAAGGTACTTTGGAGCAATTTCAGCCGAGAAAGAGGGACTTGGACTGGGAGAGTCATAAATGGGTACAGCAGTTTCGGGAGGAACCACATTTTGAGGTCATTTACCGTGCCTAGCCAGGAGATATTATACAGTAAGCATCCCATTGTTTCAGTGATAAATGTATGTCTTGAAATAAAGAAGGAAGGTCAGCTTAGTATAATGAGGAGAAGGTGTCACATGAATAACGAGGGATTTGAGGGAACAGGTACACTAGTGATACTAGTAAGCGGATTGTAAGGTGCCCAGAGTTGTGGGAGGAATGTTGATACAAAAGAGCCTCGATCTTAGAAGTATTAATCTTATACCCCCGCAGTGTACTCAGGTAGATGATTGACAATTATTAGTAGTTATAATTTATACACAGCATGTTTGTTACAATGAATGTTTTATTATATATTCAGAGTGGAAACCTCGGGGATTATAATATTGTTGTTAAAGAAGAGTATAAAGAGGAGGATGAGGAGTATGGAGTGATGGAGGAGTTTTCAGAAGGACACAAGAAAATGATGGAGCCACCTAATACCAGGAACCCACCAGAGAGATGTCCCCATCCTATGTATTCCTGGGATTCCACACAGGAAGATCCCACCATCCCTAACTGTTACAAGGTTGGTGCAATGGAGCATCTAAACATGGACTTGTGGAGATAGTGTGTGGCTTATTTTATGTGAGCTTATATTTTATAGATGATTTTTCTCTCATTTTCTTTAGGGTGAAGATCTGATAGATATAAAAGTTGAGGTTAAAGCAGAAGAGACGTATGTGAGGGATGATCAGCAGTCTATGGAGGAGGATGGAATAACGGGGACATTTATAGAGGAGGACACTCCTACAGAGATCAGCACAGGTGGGTCATTAACACTAAATACATTCCTCCACCCATACTGTTTACTGATTGGTCCAGAGGGCCCAGGTCTAGCAAGATCTCTGACCCCAATTTTCCCAGATTTGCTTGCTCTGATATCTGCTGGCTGTGCCGGGTGGAGGGATATGTCTGTATAGTCTCAGACCCACTTCACTGAGTGCAGTCTCAGGAGATGGGAGGCAGCGGTGTGGGACCCCTGCAATTTGTCTCAAGTAACATATAAGATTCCACTGATTACTGAATACCAATATTAGTCCTAACCCCCACACTATATACTCTATGTTATACATTACATACTCCTGATCCCTGCACTATATACTCCATGTTGTAAATTACATTTTCCTGATCCCTGCACTATATACTCCATGTTGTACATTAAATACTCCTGACCCCTGCACTATATACTCTATGTTATACATTACATTCTCCCGACCCTGCACTATATACTCTGTGTTGTACATAATCCTGATACTGTATAGTCCTAACTTTTGTATCCTATATAATAAGTTGTAAATTACATAAGCCTTACTTCTTTTGCACTCATTTTCTACCAGCTGGACATTTTATATCTGATGATTTGATTGGAGCACAGACTTTTACATGTTGATAATAATGTGATAACATCCTCAAACTTTGGAACCTTAAACAGAAAGTGATAATGAGGGAGGAGTCGGTAACCCAATGATTGTGGTCTTCAGGATCAGTCCGGTCTTAATCTTGGTTGTTTCCCACCCCCCCCCCCATCCTCACTCTCTGACCTCTTGTGGGGCTCAGCCCCGCTGTTATTGATGACTAAATCGTGGACTAAATAAGGAAGTGCAGAACTTCTTGTGTTGGGAAGATGGCAATGAGTGATAGAGGGGGTGGGGACACTCGTCCTATAATCCCCTCATCACTGTCACTCCTATAAAAGACAGTTCTCGTTGTTTCCTCACTCTCTGACTAAGGTCCATGAATAAAGAAATGAACTGGTAGGAGATCAGAGGACCCATTTACTAGTTACCTTAAGGGTGGAATTGTAAGATCCTCAGACAAAGCTGCCTGATGTGGGCGGAGTCCTGGTTTAGGGGAACCAATCTGGTCATGTCTAGTAATAATCGTTTTATTTCTATTTTACCAGATGGACGGGAGATGAGGAAAACCTCAGAGGATTGTCTCACTTTGTCTCCAGACTGTAAAGTAGAAGATGAGGACATCACACAGTATAGTCCAGGAGAAAACCAGGCTACCTCAAATGTCCATCCGGCACCACACAGTGTAGATGGACCATCGTATTCCTCTTATCCTGAGGAACCTCAGACTGTGAGGGACGGTGCCGTCCTTCCAACAGATAAGAGGTTTTCCTGTACTGAGTGCGGGAAGTGTTTCCATTTTAAATGCAATCTTGATGTGCACAAAATATCTTGCACAGGTGAGAAGCCATATTCCTGTCCTGAGTGTGGGAAATGTTTTTCAGACAAGTCCAGTCTTTACCCACATCGGAGATTACACACAGGGGAGAAGCCATATTCCTGTAATGAGTGCAGGAAATGTTTTTCACGAAAGTCCCAATTAATCATTCATCAGAGATCTCACACGGGGGAGAAGCCATATTCCTGTCCTGAGTGCGGAAAATGTTTTTCAGCCAAGTCCGCTCTTTACAAACATCAGAGATCGCACACGGGGCAAGAGCCACTTCCCTGTTCTGAGTGTGGGAAATGTTTTTCACAGATGTCCAGTCTTGCCAGACATCAAAAGTCTCACATGGATGAAAAGACTTATTCCTGTCCTGAGTGTGGGAAATGTTTTCCAACAAAAAGATATTTTGTTATTCATCAGAGATGTCACACGGGGGAGAAGCCATATAACTGTCCTGATTGTGGTAAATGTTTTTCACAGAAGTCCCAACTTCACAAACATCAGCAACTGCACACGGGGCTGAAGCCATTTTCCTGTTCAGATTGTGGTAAATGTTTTGTACGAAATTCATACCTTGTTATACATCAGAGGTCTCATACAGGGGAGAAGCCGTATTCCTGTCCTCAATGTGGGAAATGTTTTTCACAGAAGTCTGATCTTTCCAAACATCAGAGATCTCACACGGGGGAGAAGCCATATTCCTGTCCTGAGTGTGGGAAATGTTTTTCACAGAAGTCTCATCTTTACAGACATCAGAGATCTCACACAGGGAAGAAGCTGCTTTCCTGTCCTGAGTGAGGGAATTGTTCCTCACTGAAGTCCTGTCTTCCTGTACATCAGGGATCCCACACAACCCTTGAGGTGTATTAGTGCCTTGAGTGTGGGAAATGTCTTCTATATGAATGTTGCTGGACATCACGTGTCATGTGGGGAAGACGCACACCCTGATATGCACCTCAGATATACTCCATGTCTGATATTCATCATGTAAGAAACACTTAATAAGGAGATCAGAAATCACCAGAGACCTGGATGAAGTGTTGTACCGTGTTGGCCATTGATAGCAGTAGAAAAATAAAAATGGAGTCTGTGATGGAACCGCTTGGCACCCCGACTAGGTGCTTCCTTCCACCAAACCGTGCTTCCTGCCCTCCAAACCCTTCCGGGCAGACTGAGAGCTAATACCAGCCCCTTTTACCACAAACATCGTACAAAGACAAGATGTGAGGTAAAATCCAAAGGAATGACTGTTTATTGAAACTCAGACACATACTTCATAGCGTACAGGAGGACATCCCCTCCTGATCATATTACCCTAACAATACAAACAAGAATATATGTAACATAACTAAGGAACAGCCAACATATACATAACCAAGCCAATATATATAAACAGTAAGAAAGCGAGGCCAGAACACATTAACCCCATAAAAGACGACAAAGGAAATATGGCCACAGAGGACAGAGAAAAGGCGGAAGTGTTAAATAATTTCTTCTCTTCAGTCTTCACAAAAGAATTGGGGGGCTACACTAACCCAGCTTGTAAGGCTAAACTAAATAATACACCTCAGAAAGTACCGCCATGGCTAACAGAAGATAGACGTAGAACTAAACTACAGAAACTTAACATAAATAAATCACCGGGACCGGATGGCTTGCACCCGAGGGTTCTTAACCACTTGCCTACAGTGCACTTTCACCCCCTTCCTGCCCAGACCGATTTTCAGCTTTCAGCACTCTCACACTTTGAATGACAATTTCTCAGTCATGCAACACTGTACCCATAAAAAATGTGTGTCCTTTTCTTCACACAAATAGAGCTTTCTTTTGATGGTATTTAATCACTACTGGGTTTTTTATTTTTTGTGCTATAAATAAAAAAAGACTGAAAATATTGTGAAAAACTCATTTTTCTTTGTTTCTATCATAAAATTTTGCAAATTAGTCATTTTTCTTCACAAATTTTGGCCAAAATTTATACTGCTACTTATCTTTGGTAAAAATAACCCAAATAAGTGTATATTATTTGGTCCTTGTGAAAGTTTTAGAGTCCACAAGTTATGGCGCTAATCATTGAAAATTGATCACACTTGATCACACCTGATGTACTGAAGGCCTATCTCTTTTTTTGAGACACTAAAAAGTCGGGAAAGTACAAATACCCCCCAAATTACCCCTTTTTGGAAAGTAGACATTCCAATGTATTTAATAAGGGGCATGGTGAGATTTTTGAAGTTGTAATTTTTTTCCACAATTCTTTGCAAAATGAAGATTTTTTTTTTTTTTTTTTTTTTACAAATTGACGTATTAACAGGTTATTTCTCTCACACAGCATATGTATACTTGGAACTACACCCCAAAACACATTCTACTACTCCTCCTGAGTATGGCGATACCACATGTGTGAGACTTTTTCACAGCCTGGCCACATACAGAGGCCTAACATCCAAGTAGCACCGTCCGGCATTCTAGGAGCATAAATTACACATATAATTTCCTGACAACCTATCGCAATTTTGAAGGCCCTGGAGCACCAGGACAATGGAAACCCCCATAGAATGACCCCATTTTGGAAAGCAAACGCCCCAACGTATAATTTTTGAGGCATAATGAGTCTTTTGAATGTGTCATTTTTTTCCACAAGTTTTGGGAATCTGTGGAAAGAAAATGAAAATGCATTTTTTTTTACACAAAGTTGTCCATTTATGAAATATTTCCAACACATAGCATGTACATAGCAAAAATTGCACCCCAAAATACATTCTGCTATTCCTCCTGAGTATTGCGATACCACATGTGTAACACTTTTACACAGCCTAGCCACATACAGAGGCCTAACATCCAAGTAGCACTTTACACAAAGTTGTCTATTTATCCACTTTAAGACTGGGCCTATTTTTGACACTTGGTGTTTACAAGCTAAAATCATTTTCTTTTTTGCTAGAAAACTACTTATAACCCCCAAACATTATATATGGAGATCGTTGCAATATTTTTTTTATCACACCATATCTGCGCAGCAGTCTTCCAAATGCAATTTTTTTGAAAAAAATTCACTTTTTTTAATAAAAAAATAAGAAAACAGTAAATTTAGCCCAATTTTTTCCATAATGTGAAAGATAATGTTACGCCAAGTAATTAGATACCCAAAATGTCATGCTTCAAAATTGCGCACGCTCACAGAATGGCGCCAAACATTGGTACTTAAAAATCCCCATAGGCAACATTTTAAAAATGTCTACAGGTTACCAGCTTAGAGTTACAGAGGAGGTCTATGGCTCAAATTATTGCTCTCGCTCTAACGATCGTGGCGATACCTCACATGTGTGGTTTGAACACCGTTTACATGTGTGGGCGGGACTTGCGTATGCGTTTGCTTCTGCGCGCGAGCTATCGGGGACATGGCGCTTTAATTTTTTTTTTCCTATTTATTTTTTTATTTTTTTATTTTTACACAGTTTTAAAAAAAAAAATGTTTTGATCATTTTTATTCCTATTACAAGGAATGTAAACATCCCTTGTAATAGAAATAGGCATGACAGGTCCTCTTTATTGTGAGATCTGGTGTCAAAAAGACCTCAGACCTCACAACTACACTAAAAAAGGAAAAAAAAAAATTGCTGAAAAAAAAAAAGCGGCCCTTTAAACCGGTTGCTAGGCAACGACTTTTGACGTAGCTCCGGTCCTCCAAGACCATAGAGTCGAGTGAGGGCCATCTTGCCCTCACTCGACTTCCTGTCTCTGAGGATCCGGGACCGGATAGTTTTCCCCGCTGCCGGTGGGTCCGGTAAGCTGGGAAAACGTCTGGGACGCGGCGGGAGGGGGGGCACCTCTTCCCCTGCACCGTAAGGTTAATTCCGTGGCAAATCCGCCACTGGGACCACCCTTATCTGAAAGCCGACCGCTCGCCATTTAAAAAAATACTGGGGTTATGGCAGCTATCTGCTGCCATAACCCCAGTATTTAGCTTTTAATGGCCGACGTATATAGTCGTTAGGCGGTCAGTTAGTTGTTGCATGTATATAGCAAAAATTGCACCCCAAAATACATTGTATAAAGGAAAGTGTACAGGAATAGTCCGAGTCCATCTCCGAACCGCTACTATTAGCGATTTCAAATTCCGAATCGGATTCGGGCTTTGATTCGGATACTGATGAGAGCTCCCCGGTGCTGGAGAGGACCTGAAGGGCCTCCTCGCTGCTGTACATCCTTTTTGACGTGCTGGCTGTGATGGGCTGTGCGACGGGTGACGGTTGACTGCGGATGATCAGTGATGGGTGGCAGGTGACTGATAGGTGGCAGGTGACGGTCACTGATGGGGTGACAGATGACGATGACTGATGGGTTGACAGATGACGATGAGTGGTGGGGTGACAGGTGACAATGACTGATGGGGTGACAGATGACAATGACTGATGGGGTGACAGGTAACGATGACTGATGGGGTGACAGGTAACGATGACTGATGGGGTGACAGGTGACGTTGATTGATGGGGTGACAGGTGACGATGATTGATGGGGTGACAATGACGATGATTGATGGGGTGACAGATGACGATCACTGATGGGGTGACAGCCAGGTGATGATGATTGATGGGGTGACAGATGACGATCACTGATGGGGTGACAAGTGACAATGATTGATGGGGTGACAAGTGACGATGAGTGATGGGGTGACAGGTGACGGTGATTGATGGGGTGACAGGTGACGGGCGATGGTCACCGATGGGTGACAGGTGATGGGCGATGGTGCACGGTGGTGCACGGCAGCATTAATGGCAGTCTCTGGTGACAGGTGCACTTTAGACTATGTTCACATGTGAGCGTAGCGGATCAGGGCAGAATCACCGTGACGCTGCCCGCCTGTGATTTGCAATAGCACCCCAAACGCTGTGTGATGTTGCTGCGATTTCTGCCTGCCGAATCGAGGTAACATCGCGCAAACAACGCATGACGCCTCAAAGAGCTCTTGTACCTTATTTGGGCGTCATGCGTTGTTTGCGTGATGTTACCTTGATTCGGCAGGCGGAAATGGCGGCAACATCGCACAGCATTTGGGGTGCTATTGCAAATCACGGGCAACGCACAGGCATCCCGCGATTTGCAATGATTTCCGGATCGCGGGCAGAGCCGCGGTGATTCTGCCCGCGATCGCTACGCTCACATGTGAACGTTATGGGTGTCAATTTCTGGGCACTGATGAGGTGACTGTTGGGTGACAGGTGCAATGGGGGGGGGGGGGGGCTGAGGACTGTGTGGGGACATTTATTGGTGTGATTTTACTTTGACAGGTACACAGAGCAGTAACTCACTGTTTCTAGCTCTGCTCTCCTCACACTGGAAACTGTGTGAGGGGAGAAGAGCTAGTAACAGTGAGTTACTGCTCTGTGTTCATATTTTGTGATTGGCATGTGCGGTCTGCTTCCGGGCTCCTCTATTGTGATCGGCTGTGTCATTGGAACACAGCCGATCACGTGGGAAACAGCCACGCCCATTGGCTGTTTCCCCCCTGCCGGTGACCGGCTGTGTCCCGGGGGCACGCCGACACCGGCAGTGCAGGGCGGTGTGCACACGATCGTGCGCCTGCCCTGCTTGAATGGGCGGACGTCATATGACGTCCGCCCATAACAATGGCCGCACCGTCCCGCCGTCATTTGACGGTGGGCGGGCGGCAAGTGGTTAAAGAGCTCAGCAGGGTGATTGCCAGACCATTATTCTTGATCTTTACAGATAGTCTACAGACGGGTATGGTGCCAGCTGATTGGAAAAAAGCCAATGGTACCAATATTTAAAAAAGGGCCGAGATATATCCCGGGTAACTATAGGCCGGTCAGCCTAACATCAGTAGTCTGCAAGATTTTGGAGGGGATGTTAAGAGACCACATACAAGACTTTATTAATGAAAATGGTATTATTAGTAGCAATCAGCATTGTTTCATGAAAAATCGTTCTTGCCAAACCAATCTATTAACCTTCTACGATGAAGTGAGCTGCCACCTAGATAAAGGAAGGCCTGTGGATGTGGTGTATCTGGACTTCGCAAAGGCCTTTGACACTGTTCCCCACAAACGCTTACTGTTCAAACTAAGGAAGGTAGGTATGGACCATAAGGATGAGTACCTGGATAGAGAACTGGCTCCAGGGGAGAGTACAGAGGGTGGTGATTAATGGGGAGTACTCGAATTGGGCGGGTGTGGAAAGTGGGGTCCCCCAGGGTTCTGTCCTTGGGCCAATCCTGTTTTATTTATTAATAAATGATCTAGAGGAGGGGATGTTGAGTACAATCTCGGTATTTGCGGATGATACTAAACTAAGCATGCCAATATCTTCTATGCAGGATGTGGAAACCTTACAAGCGGACCTGAACAAAATAATGGGTTGGGCAACTACATGGCAGATGAGGTTTAATGTTGAGAAATGTAAAGTAATGCACTTGGGTGCCAGAAACCAGAAAGCAAGCTACTCACTGGGGGGGGGGGGACCTCTGGGTGAATCTAGGATGGAAAAGGACCTGGGGGTACTGGTAGACAACAGGCTTGGCAGAGGCATGCAATGCCAAGCCGCTGCAAGCAAAGCCAACAGAATACTGGGATGTATAAAAAAGTGGATTCACTCCAGAAATAAGGAGATTATTCTCCCACTCTACAAGACTCTGGTCTGGCCACATCTGGAGTATGCTGTCCAGTTCTGGGCACCGGTCCTCAGGAAGGATGTGCTGGAACTGGAAAGAGTCCAGAGAAGGGCAACAAAAATAATTAGGGGGAATGGAGGACATCAGCTATGAGGAGAGGCTACAGGCACTGAACTTATTCTCTCTGGAGAAGAGAAGATTGAGGGGGGATATGATATCAATGTACAAATACTGTACTGGCGAACCTAGCATAAGGAACAAACTATTCAGAGAAAGGGAATACAATCATACACGTGGCCACTCACTAAAACTAGAGGAAAGGCGGTTTAACCTTAAAATGCGTAGGGTGTTCTTTACTGTGAGAGCGGTAAGGATGTGGAATTCTCTTCCACAAACAGTCGTATCAGCAGGGAGCATTGATAGTTGGATGGACTGTTGTCTTTTTTCAACCTCACTAACTATGTAACTATGTAACACACAGTGCCAAACTCCCTGGCCAATTTTTTGAACAACTGGTGTGATAAACCAGTGGCCCCCAATACCACATATTTAAGTGGGGTGTTATCTGAGTATACTTTCATAAGTGTATTTGTGTCCTGCAACAATATTGCCTCTTTTGCTGAGTTAAGTCTGATACACACAGTGCCAAACAGTGTTGCCATCTGCAGCCTTTGCAGTCAACGGGGTACTGGTAGACAACAGGCTTGGCAGAGGCATGCAATGCCAAGCCGCTGCAAGCAAAGCCAACAGAATACTGGGATGTATAAAAAAGTGGATTCACTCCAGAAATAAAGAGATTATTCTCCCACTCTACAAGACTCTGGTCCGGCCACATCTGGAGTATGCTGTCCAGTTCTGGGCACCGGTCCTCAGGAAGGATGTGCTGGAACTGGAGAGAGTCCAGAGAAGGGCAACAAAAATAATTAGGGGAATGGAGGACATTGGCTATGAGGAAAGACTACAAGCACTGAACTTATTCTCTCTGGAGGGGGGATATGATATCAATGTACAAATACTGTACTGGTGACCCTAGCATAAGGAACAAACTTTTCAGAGAAAGGAAATACAATAAGACACGTGGCCACTCACTAAAACTAGAGGAAAGGCGGTTTAACCTTAACTACTTGCCATCCGCGCTACAGCCTATATACGGCTGCAGCGCGGACTCGAATTTTCGGGAGGCCGTTTTTAAACGGCCTCCCAGTGACACGCCCCCCGCGCGCTCCCGCGAGCGCGCAGCGGGGAGAATCTGTGTCGGCCGTGTCCCTTGGACACGGCCGATCACAGATCGTGGTGAATGGCCAATCACAGCGGCCATTCACCACGTGATCGGATCATCCAATGAGAGATGATCTCATATGTAAACATATGAGATCATCTCTCATCGCCGGCGCTCCTTCCTCACACGGAGCCTGCAGTGTGAGGAAGGAGGGAGAGCTGCACAGCACCAGGGACAAAGAGACATGTAATCAGGGCACTGATCACCAGTGCCCTGATTACTACAAGGTAAAAAACATACACAGTGCCCCCCCATCAGTGCCCACAGTGCCCGCCATCAGTGTCCCCATCAATGTCCACAATCAGTACCCATAGTGCTGCCAGTCAGTGCCCATCAGTGCCTGCTCATCTAGGCACTGATAAGCACTGACTGGCAGCACTATGGGCACTGAGTGTGGGCACTGATGGTGCTGCCCATCAGTGCTCATCAGTGCTGCCCATCAGTGCCACCCGTCAGTGTCCATCAGTGCCATCCGCCAGTGCCCATCAGTGCCGCCTCTCAGTGCCCAGCAGTGCCGCCCGCCAGTGCCGCCTCTCAGTGCCCAGCAGTGCCACCTCAGTGCCCAGCAGTGCCACCTCTCAGTGCCCAGCAGTGCCACCTATCAGTGCTCATCAGTGCCGCCTATCAGTGCTCATCAGTGCCGCCTATCAGTGCCCCCTATCAGTGCCACCTATCAGTGCCGCCTATCAGTGCCGCCTATCAGTGCTCATCATTGCGGCATATTAGTACCTCCTCATCAGTGCCCATAAGTGCCACCTCATCAGTGCCCATAAGTGCCGCCTCATCAGTGCCCATCAGTGCAGCCTATCAGTGCCCATCAGTGCCGCCTCATCAGCGCCCTTCAGTGAAGGAGAAAAATTTATTTTCAAAATTTACTCACAGAAAATAAGAAACTTTTTTTTTTTTTCAAAATTTTCTGTCTTTATTCTTTTTTTTTTGTAAAAAATAAAAAACCCAGAGATGATTAAATACCACCAAAAGAAAGCTCTATTTGTGTGAAAAAAATGATAAAAATTTCAAATGGGTACAGTGTAGCATGACCGCGCAATTGTCAGTCAAAGTGTGACAGCGCTGAAAGCTGAAAATTGGCCTGGATGGGAAGGGTGTTTAAGTGCACAGTAGGCAAGTGGTTAAAATACGTAAGGGGTTCTTTACTGTCAGAGCGGTAAGGATGTGAAATTCTCTTCCACAAGCAGTCATATCAGCAGGGAGCATTGATAGTTTCAAAAGACTATTAGATGGGCACCTTAAAGACCACAACATACAGGGGTATACAATGTACGGTTAACAGCAAACACACACACACATCATAGGTTGAACTGGATGGACTGATGTCTTTTTTCGACCTCACAAACTATGTAACTATGTAACATGAACTACGCTACTCCCCCTCTAGCAACTGATAACTTACAGTGATATACTTAACATGAGCTAATTAACTGGTCACTTAAACCAGCCTAGGTGGAGGGGACAATACTAGAAGACAGAGACAATAGAACAATGGGAGAGATCTACTTACCATAAACACATTATAGCAGGAGGCCCCAGTGGTTTCAGCTGATTACATAACATCTACAGTCATTACTGGTTTGAGGCATAGAGACCCCAAATATGGAAATGGAACCTCCAGTTCCCGGAGTCTGTGTGTTTTGGGGAGACATAAACTTGAATCAGAAACAAGACCACTCCACGGATCCCCCAGGCATACACCTTCCAAAGAGTAGTGTTCCCTTAAATGCCAGGGCCCATAGTCAGTGGGTAAGAGGCTCGCTCCCAGTCCTCTCCAAAAGCCTCTGTCCTGGTTAGGTCTGTCACAGAGTCATTACCTTTCATTGGCTGAGGACATTTTGTGGTGTGAGCTTTCAGAAACATTTAGAGGTCTATTTAAAAATACAAAAATAGTTGAATGAGTGTGACCAACACTCACCCAGCTGTGACAAGTTTTGGCAATATTTTATCTCATATGATCATTGGAGCCATCTAGTGGCCATAATGTGATGGATTACTGATGGAGGTATTTCAGGAAAAATACCGTAATATGGCCACTAGATGGAGCTGGCGATTATAGGAAATCACTGTGTTAATTAAAATACAGCCAGAATTTTTAACAGCTGAATGAATGTTTGTCACATTCGTCCAATGAATTTTCTGTAAATCAGGGAAAATAAACAAGGGAGGTTAGTGAAAGCAGCACAGATTACACACACTACACATTGTTAGGCACACAGTTAACCCTTTTATTGCCCCTAGATGTTAACCCCTTCCCAGCCAGTGTCATTAGTACAGTGACAGTGTATAGTATTATTGATCTCTGTATTGGTGTCACTAGTGATGTCAGTTAATTGTCGGCCACACTATTACAGTCCCATTCTAAGTTGCTGATCACCACCATTACCAGTATAACCTCAAAGCTGTGTAAATTCCACCATAGTTTGTAGACTATAACTTTCACTCAAACCAATTAACATACACTTCATGGGATTTGTTATTTTACCAAAGTCATGTAGCAGAATACAGTTGGACCTAAACTTTTGCAGACATTCAAATTTTTTTTTTAATAATTTTTTTTATTGTATTGATTTTATAATAGAAATATTTTTTTTTTTTTTCAAAAATGTTTGATTTTTGTTTATGTAATAAAAAATAAACCCAGTTGTGATCGAAGTCCACAAAAAAAGCTTTATTTGTGTGAAAAATTTGATATAAATATCATTTATGTACAGTGTTGCATGACCGCGCAATTACCAGTTATAGTAGCGCAGTGCTGAATAGCAAAAAAATGCTCTGGTCATGAAGGGGGTAAAACCTTGCGGAGCTTAAGTGGTTAAACCAACCATTCATTTAAAACTAAAAATGTGCATTTGGCCATTTGATGGCGCTAAGTATAATAGAAATTGGTGTCATCACCCGGGATCGTCGGCCTCCTGCTTCAGGGGGTGTGGCCAGATGGACACGTTTCTACACATATGGTGGACCTGTCCTAAAGTGCTCCTCTTTTGGATGAGGGTACGCTTTTATTTTTTCAGGTACGACAGTCAATATTACCAAAGATGGAAGTATTACCCTACTGATGTGTAGATTGTGTGGAGAGGAAGGGTCTATCTGTAAATAAATGGCGCCGTCCCCTGGGATAAATTATGAAATAGTTATGTAACCAGGTTGGTAGGCGACTGATAAGGATGGAGGGAGGGAAGGGAAAGGAATAACCTGGTTACATAACTATTTCATATTTTACCCTACTGAATAAACCAGTGGAAAATGTCCCGGGACACACATGGACCTTAATATACTTCATGTTCTTCCCCATGACTAAGTTCTGGAGGCGGAGTAAAATGTGTGCAGAGAGCATCATGAAGAACAAGGAACACACCAGGCAGATCCGAGATACTGTTGTGGAGAAGTTTAAAGCCGGATTTGGATACAAAAAGATTTCCCAAGCTTTAAACATCCCAAGGAGCACTGTGCAAGCGATAATATTGAAATGGAAGGAGTATCAGACCACTGCAAATCTACGAAGACCTGGCCGTCCCTCTAAACTTTCAGCTCATACAAGGAGAAGACTGATCAGAGATGCAGCCAAGAGGCCCATGATCACTCTGGATGAACTGCAGAGATCTACAGCTGAGGTGGGAGACTCTGTCCATAGGACAACAATCAGTCGTATACTGCACAAATCTGGCCTTTATGGAAGAGTGGCAAGAAGAAAGCCATTTCTTAAAGATATCCATAAAAAGTGTCGTTTAAAGTTTGCCACAAGCCACCTGGGAGACACCAAACATGTGGAAGAAGGTGCTCTGCTCAGATGAAACCAAAATCAAACTTTTTGGCAACAATGCAAAACGTTATGTTTGGCATAAAAGCAACACAGCTCATCACCCTGAACACACCATCCCCACTGTCAAACATGGTGGTGGCAGCATCATGGTTTGGGCCTGCTTTTCTTCAGCAGGGACAGGGAAGATGGTTAAAATTGATGGGAAGATGGATGGAGCCAAATACAGGACCATTCTGGAAGAAAACCTGATGGAGTCTGCAAAAGACCTGAGACCGGGACGGAGATTTGTCTTCCAACAAGACAATGATCCAAAACATAAAGCAAAATCTACAATGGAATGGTTCACAAATAAACATATCCAGGTGTTAGAATGGCCAAGTCAAAGTCCAGACCTGAATCCAATCGAGAATCTGTGGAAAGAACTAAAAACTGCTGTTCACATACACTCTCCATGCAACATCACTGAGCTCGAGCTGTTTTGCAAGGAGGAATGGGCAAAAATTTGATAGAGACATACCCCAAGCGACTTACAGCTGTAATCGCAGCAAAAGGTGGTGCTACAAAGTATTAACTTAAGGGGGCTGAATAATTTTGCACGCCCAATTTTTCAGTTTTTTATTTCTTAAAAAAGTTTGAAATATCCAATAAATTTTGTTCCACTTCATGATTGTGTCCCACTTGTTGTTGATTCTTCACAAAAAAATTACAGTTTTATATCTTTATGTTTGAAGCCTGAAATGTGGCAAAAGGTCGCAAAGTTCAAGGGGGCCGAATACTTTTGCAAGGCACTGTATATATATAGAGAGAGATATCTATATACAGTATCTCACAAAAGTGAGTACACCCCTCACATTTCTGTAAATATTTTATTCTATCTTCATGTGACAACACTGAAGAAATGACACTTTGCTACAATGTAACGTAGTGAGTGTACAGCTTGTATAACAGTGTAAATTTGCTGTCCCCTCAAAATAACTCAACACACAGCCATTAATGTCTAAACCACTGGAAACAAAAGTGAGTACACCCCTAAGTGAAAATGTTTAAATTGGGCCCAAAGTGTCAATATTTGTGTGGCCACCCTTATTTTCCAGCACTGCCTTAACCCTCTTGGGCATGGAGTTCACCAGAGCTTCACAGGTTGCCACTGGAGTCCTCTTCCACTCCTCCATGATGACATCACGGAGCTGGTGGATGTTAGAGACCTTGCGCTCCTCCACCTTCCATTTGAGGATGCCCCATAGATGCTCAATAGGATTTAGGTCTGGAGACATGCTTGTCCAGTCCATCACCTTTACCCTCAGCTTCTTTAACCACCTCCCACCCGGGCCATTGTACATATACGGCCGGGTGGGAGTCTCGTCCTTCTGAATGGACGTTCCGGAACGTCCTTCAGAAGGAGAGAGATCGCGCCGCCGCGGGCACGCGCAGCGGCGCGATCTCGATGTGCCTGTGTCCCTCGGACACAGAGCAACATCATTCGGCAGGAGGGCCCTGTGATTGGCCCTCCTGATCACATGACGGCTGTGTCCAATCACAGCCGTCATGTAATGTAAATAGAGCCGTTGTAACGGCTTCGATCTCTTCTCCTCCTGACAGATCCTGTCAGTGAGGAGAAGATCAGAGGATCGGTGCTGCTGCGGGGGTGATCAGTGAGTATTTCTAATTACTCACTGATCACAGGGGGGGTCTGTGCTGGTAATCAAAACATTGATTACCAGTGCAGCCCTGGGGGGGGGAGGGGTGCCACTAAGCCACCAGGGATGACCACCAGGGATGCCCACCATGGCCACCAGGGATGGCAAGCAGGGCTCAGAGAGCCCCCCAGTGCCCTCCCTATCAGTGTTGCCCACCAATGCCATCTATCAGTGCTGCCCACCAGTGCCGTTATTGCCATCTATCAGTGCCGCCCACCAGTGCCCATTATTGCCAACCAGTGCTGCCTATCAGTGCCCATCAGTGCCCCCCATCAGTGCCGATCAGTGCCACCCATCAGTGCCGATCAGTCCCGATCATTGCCACTCAACAGTGCCACCTATCAGTGCCCATCAGTGCTGCCAATCAGTGCCCATCAGTGCTGCCTATCAGTGCCCATCAGCGCTGCCTATCAGTGCCCACAAATGCTGCATATCAGTGCTATCTATCAGTGCCACATATCAGTGCCCATCAGTGCTGCATATCATTGCTACCTATCAGTGCCCATCAGTGCTGCATATCAGTGCCACCCCATCAGTGCCACCCCATCAGTGTCTCCTCATCAGGGCCTGTCAGTGCGGCATCATCAGTGCTCATCAGTGCAGGAAAAAACATATCTATTTACAAAATTTTATAACCTAAACAAAAAAACTTTTTTTTTTTTCAAACTTTTCCTTCTTTTTTTATTTGTGCACCAAAAAAGAAAAAACCTGACGGTGATCAAATACCACCAAAAGAAAGCTCTATTTGTGGGAAAAAAATGACACAAATTTGGTTTAGGTACAGCGTTGCATGACCGCACAATTGTCATTCAAATTGCAACAGCGCTAAAAGCTGAAAATTGGTCTGGGAAGGAAGGGGGTTTAAGTGCCCAGTATTGAGGTGGTTAAAAAGGCAGTGATCATCTTGGAGGTGTGTTTATGGTCGTTATCATGTTGGAATACTAGCCTACGGCCCAGTCTCCAAAGTGAGGGGATCATGCTCTGCTTCAGTATGTCACAGTACATGTTGGCATTCATGGTTCCCTCAATGAACTGTAGCTCCCCAGTGCCAGCAGCACTCATGCAGCCCCAGACCATGACACTCCCACCACCATGCTTGACTGTAGGAAGACACACTTGTCTTTGTACCCCTTACCTGGTTGCCGTCACACACGCTTGACACCATCTGAACCAAATACGTTTATCTTGGTCTCATCAGACCACAGGAGATGGTTCCAGTAATCCATTTGCTTAATCTGCTTGTCTTCAGCAAACTGTTTGTGGGCTTTCTTGTGCATCATCTTTAGAAGAGGCTTCCTTCTGGGATGACAGCCATGCAGACCAATTTGATGCAGTGTGCAGCGTATGGTCTGAGCACTGACAGGCTGACCCCCCACCCCTTCAACCTCTGCAGCAATGCTGGCAGCACTCATACGTCTATTTCCCAAAGACAACCACTGTATATGATGCTGAGCACGTGCAATCAACTTCCTTGGTCCATCATGGCGAGGCCTGTTCTGAGTGGAACCTGTCCTGTTAAACCGCTGTATGGTCTTGGCCACTGTGCTGCAGCTCAGTTTCAGGGTCTTGCCAATCATTCTATAGCCTAGGCCATCTTTATGTAGAGCAACAATTATTTTTTTCAGATCCTCAGAGAGTTCTTTGCCATGAGGAGCCATGTTGAACTTCCAGTGACCAGTATGAGAGAGTGGGCCCAATTTAGACATTTTCACTTAGGGGTGTACTCACTTTTGTTGCCAGCAGTTTAGACATTAATGGCTGTCTGTTGAGTTATTTTGAGGGTGACAGCAAATTTACACTGTTATACAAGCTGTACACTCACTACTTTACATTGTAGCAAAGTGTCATTTCTCCAGTGTTGTCACATGAAAAGATAGAATAAAAGATTTACAAAAATGTAAGGGGTGTACTAACTTTTGTGAGATACTGTATATTTTATTTCCTGGCTCTGCGTCATGCCATCATACTACGGGTCAACTCCGCCCCTCTGACCCCCATAGGACATCCCTGAAATAGCATAAAAGGCAGGCAGTACCTGGTGGAGGTGTTCTTTTTTTCGTCCTCGCTCCGGACACCTTGAAAAATATGTTATCCTTCCTTGTGGCCTTCCCAGGTTCAGCCTCTCTCCTGGGTAAGAAGACCCCCTCTTATGGGCTGTAAATCTCCCTCGATGGTGAGTTCCCCTTGGTGCTGGGGGTAAGTTACATTGCAGTATAAATTGCTGCATTTTCATACTGATACCATTAATTGACAGTCAAAACTGACACAGATGCCGTATTACAGTGGAGGTTCTTTCCTCGCTGTTGTTACAGTATGAATGATGTTATTAAGCTGGCTAGCAATTTTTTTGCTGTATTTTGCTCCCCTTAAACATGCTTGCTGGCTCTTGTAGTTCACTAGAGATGGTGGTTTTCCAGTGTGGGGGGAGGGGGCCAGCCCAGGCTTCCTCTGATCACTATGAAGCTGTTGGTTAATCAGTGGAGACAGTCTGCAGGTGCAGCTGGCTTCCTTTTCCTCTGTGGCCAATACACTGTGTGTAACTGGGTCTCTGCTGCCCTCACTGTGAGTACATGCACATCCTGGTCTACTTTGCCTGTGTTGAAGCTTGGGGTATTTTTGTCTAAAGCTGCCGCCAGCCTCAAAGCACTGAAGATGTTTTTTGGGAAGGAATGCGTTTTTGTTTTTTCTTTCTTTTTTTGAAAGGACGGAATAAATGTTCGTCAGTTGGTCACTCTGAATGGACCTGATCGAGTGTGGAGCCACAGTGTTGTGGGGATGAATGTGAACTAAGCACCCTGCAACTTTGATTTTAAATTCCAGGAGGTCACATACTGAAATATTGACACGGCTGTGAATGCTTCACATTATCTTATCACTAATTTGGAGGATATTTCAGCAATACCTTAAGGAGGAGGTCCAAGGATCTTCCTCTCATGCTTAGCACAATGAGGTGCTGGGAGGATATGTTGCTAGGAAGGAGAATGGGTCTATGCCTTAATGAGGTAGTCAGAGGTTCTCCTGTCCACTATTTGTAGCCACAAAGTTATTGTGAACACTGGATGCAGTTACCATTCCCAAGTGTTTGCATACAGCTTGCGCTGCTTTACAATACTGTTGCTACCTGCTGCAGAGACAACAACAAGGTTACTTCTGTTTGTAGGCGACAGACAACAGCATAAGCTGGCACTTTGTGCAGCCTGTGGCTATCCTATTAGTCCTTATTGCTTAGAGCAGATGAGGTTCTCCATGTGGAGGAGAAAAGGGCTCTGGTTGGGAAGCTTGTGTAAAGTTTTCTCAGTTCAGGTAAAGGCTTGTTTGCCTGGCTCTTGGGCATGGCCCAGGACTACAGCATCAGAGTTGCCTTAGTGGGGATAGCCTACGGCCACACCACACCACCCTGTATGTGCTTGATCTCAGAAGCTAAGCAGGTTTAGACCTGGTTAGTGGATGAATGGGGGACCACCTTGGAACACTAGGTTCTGTACAGCAGCACATATGCCTCTTAACCAGCAGAGGGCAGTAATACTGATAATTGTGCACTTAGCTTCTCTAGGGTTCTGAGTCAAGCTGCCCCAGTGCTGTGGGGGACAGTTCACCACTGTAAGTCCATGGGGGGCCCTTGCATGTTCTGCTTTCTGAGGCTTTGCAGAGTCTAACAGCCATAGGCATGCTCCTCAATGCAGAGGCAACAGGGGGCTTGTGGTTTCAGAAGCCTTGGCGCCCTGGATGTTTTGGGGCTGCATTTCCCATGATGCTCATACACTCTGAGGTATAGTTGGGCATTGTGGGAGGTGTGGTTCTGGGGTGCCGAGGTTCGCTATCACTGCTCTAGAGCTATGGTCAGATGCAGGTTTTAAAAAGAAAGCAGTGTACAATGTTTGCATTACCTCCCATACCCTGAAAGACCTTTTTAAATGTTTGAGGATCAATGATCGCTAATGTTCTCATCTCTGCAGCAGTTTCCTGCTTCCTTACCATAGCTCCCATGCTCCACCAATCTGTCAACAGTTTTAAGGAGTGATTTTTGGCTCTGGGCATTCTTTCGACGCGGACGCAGAGGTGGAGCATGAATATTCATTCCTTCTCTTGGGTCACAAATGTCAGATGGCCTTTGGATGATTCTTGGTGCTAAGCACATGCAGGTATTTATGAAGGTTCCTGTCTTTATGACAGAATCCTGGAAAACCATTATTCTGGTGGTAAGGAAGGGCTGGTGCCTTTTTCTGGACTTAGCAAACGCTAGTCTACATATTCCTATAGTCTGGGTTCGCCAGCACTCAGGTTTTTTTCTAGCAGACAATGACTTGACCTAGGTCATGGTATGTTTTTGGTTGGCATTCTCCCCAGAACCCTCTTGAGGGTACTATCAATCTTTATGGCATTTATTTCCTCAAGTGACATTTTGCGGATAGCGAAGTAGGGGTGCTGCTGCTAAGTTACGTTTTTGCCTGCAGGACCCTCTAGATCTTGGAGTATCATGTTCATTTTTAGTAGATCCAAATCCAGTCTACTTAAGTCCTGGATTGCTGTTCATTGCAAGAGAAGGTCATGTCCATCCTTCTGGGTCCAGGTATGTTTTTGGTCATGGCTCCCGCCCCAGAACCCTTCTAGAGGTACTCTCTATCCTTGGGGCATTTGTTTCCTCAGTGATGTCCTGCTTAGAGCGACGTAGGAGCACTGCTGCTAGTTAACACCTTAGCCTGCAGGACTCTCAAGAGCTTTCATCTTGTCAAGTTTTAGTAGAATTGAATTCAGTTTACTTACTCCTAGATAGCTGTTCAGTGCTAGTTAAGGTCATGCCCATCTTTCTGGGGCCTGGGATCCTGAGCATTATGTGGACTATAGCCTGGTGTTGGCTCACTCCAGGGATTTTCTCATAGACGCCGGGATCAAGTCTTGCAGACCCAATCAGAATTTGGGTGGATGGTGAATGTGCAGAAGAGCCAACTTGTTCCGTCCAATGCCTAACCTACCTGGGCAGGCGGTTTCAGTACAGTCCAATACAAGATTTTCCTGTGAAGAGAGAAGATTGATCGAGTCTGTGCGGGGACCAAGGGGATTAGGTCCTCAAAGGAAATCACGGTTCATCGAGGCATGAGTTTTTTTTAGGTCTCCTAATATGCCTGTATCCCGGCAGTGCCTTGGGCATGGTGGCACAGGAGAAGGTTTCAGTTCTGCCTTCTAAGCCAGTGGCGCCGCGGTTCTCTCAGCCAGAGGTTCCAGGTTCCTTGCTTGGTTTCCAACAACCTTCTGTGGTGGACCAAGAGGAGCAACCTCTCCCTGGGCGGGCCCGTCAGCCCTGGAGACTGAATCACGATTACTGCGGATGCCAGTCTCCAGAGTTGGGGGGCGCATTGCCTACAACTGAAATTGCAGGGAGTGTGGACCAGAGTTTGCCATGTTCCTTGAATCTCTTAGAACGAACAGCGGCCAGGGAGGCGCTGAAGACGTTTCAGCTCGTAATCCAAGGCAGGAGAGTCAGACTTCTCATGGACAATACAACGGCAGTATCGTACATTGTGAAACAAGGGGGGACAGGAAGTCTGAAACTTCTCCAGGTAACTGCAGAGATCTTCTCCTTGGCCGAAGCCCACTTGTTGGACTGTTCAGCATCGTGTCTCCCGGACCCTCAGAATACCCTAGCAGACCAGTTGAGCAGGAACTTCGCCAACTACACAGGATGTATGCAAAATCCAAAATATTTGTCGAGCAATGGGGGTTCCCGAGATAGACTTAATGGCGACACATTTCAACTGTCACGTTTTTTTCCCACTTCTTCGGCCCGCAAGCTCTGGCCCAGGATGCTCTCTATCAGAAGTGGGGCTTCAAGCAGGTCTACCTATTTCCACCAATTACTCTGATCCTCAAATCATTGGTGAAGATCATGGAGGAGGGAGTACCCGCTATTGTGATAGCTCTATTCGGGCCGAGGAGGCCATGGTTTCCCCTTCTTTGTCGTCTGGCGGTGTGTCCTCCAATAAGGTTCCTCAGGTCAGGGACCTTCTCATCTGCAACGGCCACACTCACCCCAACTCGGCCTGTCTGGCCTTGACTGCATGGAACTTGAAAGGAGCAAGGGCCAGAATCGAGATCTCTCTGACTCGGTAATGTCCACCATTCTGTAATCCAGGAAAGAATCTACTAAAGGCCACTTATTATAGAGTGTGGCAGAGGTTCGAGGATTTCTCAGTCCAACAGGGATTATCTTTCAGTTTCCCCTCAGTGGCGAATATATTGGATTTTCTGCAGTACGGCCTCGACTCAGGACGAAGCTTCAACATGCTTACAGTACAAATTTCAGCACTTTTGGCCCTTACCAATACCTCATGGTCAAAGGAGTCTCTAGTAGTTGGATTCCTCCGTGCGGCAATCGAGATATACCCGCCTATTCGTCCTTTTCTTTCCAAAGTGGGATTTACTGTTAGTATTAACGGGGTTGCTAAAAAGCCCCTTTTTTCCCCAGATTCGGACAGTCCTTTATGGGACCTGACATTAAAGACGGTTTTCTTGACAGTTTTGGTCTCAGCCAGATGAGGCTCAGACGCTGCGGCCTTCTCCTACAAAGAGCCGTTCTGCACCTTCCTTCAGGTCAGCATAGTGTTACAACCTTCTCCGAAGTCCCTTCCTAAAGTCTCGTCGCAATTTCATTTTAATTGGGAATCGGTACTCCCAAGCCTTTTCACCTTCTCAATCAGACTTGGAGGAGCCTAGATGGTATGATCTGGATATGAAGTCTCTCCCACAGACATAGCTGCCCAGAACGGTCTCGTTCCGGAAAACAGATGCTCTTTTTTTGTATTCCCAAAGGGTCCCAGGATGGGTATGCCGGGCCCTCCAAGAGTCCTCTCGACAGGGATAGTTAAAGCAATCCAAACAGCTTACTTCCTGGAAGGCCTTCCCCCTCCTCAGGAGATCCTAACACATTCCACAAGAGCGGTGTAATCCTCCTGGGCAGTTTGGTCCAAAGTATCGGCAGACGTGGTCTGTAAGGCAGCAGGTTGGAGATCTCCTAATACCTGCATAAAACACTAAGCTGGATGTGATGTCATCCCAGTATGCTCAGATGGGAGCTTCAGTAGTGTCTTCTGCTGTATCAAGATATTACAATTAGTTTCTTGCAGCAGTACCTGGTGTTTGTAATTTATTCTTCCCACACTGTGTTGTGGCTAGTTAAGTCCCGTAGTATGATGGCATGACGCAGAGCCAGGAAAATGGAAAATTGCTACCAATACTTACCGTAATTTTCATTTCCTGGCTCTGCGTCATGCCAGCACAAAACCCTCCCTGGTCCGTCACGAGCTCATACAGAACACCTCCACCAGGTAATGCCTGCCTTTTATGCTATTTCAGGGATGTCCTATGGGGGTCAGAGGGGCGGAGTTGACCCGTAGTATGATGGCATGACGCAGAGCCAGGAAAGGAAAATTACGGTAAGTATTGGTAACAATTTTCCATTATTGTACCTAGGATCATTAGGACAGATATCTATATATACACAACAGATTTTGGTCCGATTTTTTCCCCCCCTGTGTCTGCCCCAGGTCGGGTTAATTTGTTGGGGGTTGGAGGGAAGGCCGTGTGCTAGTAAGCCATGTTTGTATTTATTATGATGTACATAAATACAGATTATGTTCTATGTTTATGAAACAATAATATCGAGTCTGTTTATTTTAAGAGGAAACTGTCTGTACATCTTCATAGTCCTGAAGTAGCCTTGTGTGAAACGCGTAGACTAGTGAACAGACGAAAAGAGGGGAATATGACCTGAAACAAACACACTGACGTGCCTCCATCCCTAATGGTTAATGCAAACAGAAAACAGAGGTGGTGGGCAGGTCACCAACTAAGATATACAAAAATAGAATCTGAACGTAGTCATTTATTATACATACAGTAATTGATACAAATGTTGACATCAGTAACAAATATGATGCAGACATGTTTACAAAAAAAGCTGAGACAAAAAAATCCATATAGTAAGGAGATTGTTATAATAGTAATAAGATATATTCAGTAATAAAGTACATGGTCGTCCTCGTCACTAAATGTTACATCTAAGTGAAGAGAGGAAATATCTATACCTACACGAACCTTATGATATATACCAACTTATCCTTATATATGTATGATGTACATGAGTGAAATTAGTAGGAGACATTGATCTCCTGTGTACGAGCTGAGCTCAGTTTGGGGCCAGTTTCCTCATTTTATTGAGATCTGGTTTTAGATAAATCAATAAATGTTTTTTTAGGATAAATCCATGTAGTTGTTATCTGTCTCATGCTGTGCCCTTAAAGCCCACACATATGACAGTGGTTCCTTGTGAACATCTGTAGGTTCCCATTTCTCTGAACAGATAGGATGTTTGGACTCTCATGAAAAAAATAACGTGGGGTCCCCTCCCCCCCAGTCTATACCAGGACCACGCCAAAGTGTATAAAAAAAAAATGACCTGGGGTCCCCCAAAAATTCATACCAGACCTTCACCTGAGCATACAGTTTGGCAAGTCAGAAAAAGGGGAACAAGCGAGCGTCCCCCCCCCCTTATAACCCATACAAGGCCACATGCCCTCACCATGGGGTGGGGGGTGGGTGTTTTGTGACACCTCTCCCCCCCACCCCAAAGCACCTTGTCACCATATTGATGGGGACAAGAACCTCCTCCCCACAACCGTGGCTTGTCGTAATCTGAAAGCCCCTTTTACCAAGGTCCCTCCCACTTTCCTGACCTGCCGGGCTGCATGCCGGGATAAAGGGTTTGGTGTGGATTTTAAGGGAGAACCCACGCTGTTTTTTTTTTTTCTGGCCCCCGAAGGCCCTGGTATGAACTAGGGGGGGGGCCACGCCAATTTTTTCTATTGCCGGGCAATGCCGGCGTTCTTTTCTTTCCATTCCTCTGTCAGTGGGGAAGCCCGCTGACAGCTGATGAGTCATGGTTGGTAAGGATGCGGGCGGGTGGGCGGCTTCCCGGCTTGCTGCTTAACAAACAGCTATTTCTTCACACAGAATTTGCATCGGTCGATCGTTTTTTTTTTTGACTGATCTGAATTCGAATCTTTCTGAAAAGTTGGAATTCGTTATAAAATTAATAAAATAAACAAATTTTAAGAGATTTCAACAAAATTCATTACAATTTAATTTGGAGATTTGGATACATACTTCGAATCTAGGAATAACCAAAAATTTGTCGGAATTTGTATTCGCACCGAAACAAATTTCACGTGTCTAACACTTAATGGCCACCCGCTAACAGCTGGGCTCCCAGCCAATGCAAATGGCCGCTGATGGCAGGGCCCACTCTCCAGGCATGGATCCTCTACATATATGTGCAATACACCACCCCACTGATAGCTGGGGACTCAATGACCACTTGGGACATCCTGAAATACTTCTGGATACCAAAGGAAGCTCCTGACATCCCGCACAGCTGCCCAGCACCAGACCCGCCCACCAATACTTTCAATAGGTAGGAAAACTTCATACAAAAATGGTCCTATAAGTGAGGAGGACAAAAAAGGAACGCAACCATTGGGTTATCCTGAACATTTATGGCGGTGGGGACTTGTGGGGGAGGAAAGAGGGCGGGGCCATAAGCATCTGTCAGGAAAGCACATTATGGCCACTAGATGAAACTGACAATTATAGGAAATCCCAATTCACCATGACTGGGGGAATGCGGGTCACATTTCATCAACACATTTATAACAACCAGATCTGTAAGTGTTTGTGAAATCTTCCTGCACAAAATGTACTCAGCCAATGAAAGGTAAGAACTTTTTTATTTTTCTCCTGCTATCAATGGCCAACACGGGACAACACTTCATCCATGTCTTTGGTGATCTCTAATCTCCTTATGAAGTGTTTCTTACATGATGAAGATCAGCCATGGAGTATATCTGAGGCATTAATACACCTCCAGTGTTGTGTGGGACACCTGATGTACAAGAAGACAGGACTATTATGAGGAACATTTCCCTCACTCAGGACAGGAATATGGCTTCTCCCCTGTGTGAGATCTCTGATGTCTGTAAAGATGGTACTTCACTGAAAAACATTTCCCGCACTCAGGACAGGAATACGGCTTCTCCCCCGTGTGAGATCTCTGATGTTTGTAAAGATGGTACTTCCGTGCAAAATATTTTCCGCACTCAGAACAGGAATACGACTTCTCCCCCGTGTGTGATCTCTGATGCATGTTAAGATGGGACTTCACTGAAAAACATTTCCCGCACTCAGGACAGGAATACGGCTTCTCCCCCATGTGAGATCTCTGATGCTTGGAAAGATTGCACTTTAGTGTAAAACATTTCCCGCACTCAGGACAGGAATATGGCTTCTCACCCATGTGCAATCTCTGATGTTTGTAAAGATTGGACTTCTGTGAAAAACATTTCCCGCACTCAGGACAGGAATATGGCTTCTCACCCGTGTGCCATTTCTGATGTGTGGAAAGAGCGGACAATTGTGTAAAACATTTCCCACACTCAGGACAGGAATACGGCTTCTCACCTGTGTGCAATCTCTGATGTGTGGAAAGAGCGGACACGTGTGTAAAACATTTCCCGCACTCAGGACAGGAATACGGCTTCTCACCCGTGTGCCATTTCTGATGTGTGGAAAGAGCGGACAATTGTGTAAAACATTTCCCACACTCAGGACATGACATGTTCCTGACCACTGCACTCTGGTCATTACTAATGGTGAACTCTACATTCATGACCTGTAGCGGCTTTTAAAGTGTCATCTATGAGCAATTTTGGGTACCAAAGTTTTTCCTCCTTGCACCGACACACAACTTTTATTTATGTATAATCATTTATTTTATTATAATTTTACTTTTCATAAGATTGCAGTCATAGAATCAGGAAATAGTAAAGGAAGAAATCCAATTGGTCAGGAAAATGACATGTCTGGAATGTGGAAGTGAAGTCGATAATAATTTGTGTACAATACAATACATAACGTATTACATTATAATAACAAAGTATTGTAGAAAAGATCACACCATAGAAAATGGGAGAAAGGAGAAAATAAACCCGGATATGAAGGTGACATTTGTGTACGAGGAACACCTTAACAATTACCACCATTTTATTCCCCAGGGACTGTGCTTTCAGAAAATATATGTTTGGGGGTTTTATCTAATCTTCAGGCCCAAAATCTGCATTTTACCATGTGTGCAAAAATAATGCAGAAACAGCTCTGGTATTTATGTCCTTCAATGTGTACTGTACTCATAAATACATGGGTATGATCTCAGGGATTAGTATGACCCCCCCCCCCCGACATAGGAAACTAAGGGGTCTATGCAAAGAATTTGATGGGTGAGTGTGACAAGCATGTGTCCAGCCGTGACAAATTCTGGCCGTATTCTAATAAACCCAGTAATTTCCTATAATCGTCAGCTTCAACTAGTGGCCATAATGAGGTATTACTTCCAAAATACCTCAATCAGGGCAAATAGTTCAATACTGCATTATGGCCACTAGATGGACCCAATGGTCATAGGAAATCACTGAATGAAATAAAATAAGACCAACATTTGTCATGGCTGAATAAATGTTTTTCATATTTGTTCATCTATTTTATAAAAACTAAACATGTAAGTAAAGTGGTAACTATTGAGCCAATCCCTTCATCAAACCACACATAATATCTCCCTTCAAAGGGAAAACAGAAATTATTTACAGAAAATCAAACAGTATAAATATTTTCCAACCAATAACCTCCACCCAGACAAGATATGTAGAAATATAAAGACAAGCGGTTTTACCTCTCGTGCCGCACTCCGCCAAGTCACCCAAACCCACACATGAGCAAAGGAAAGAAGTTCTCGCCTAGTTTATCTCCGAGTTCTCCTTCCCTCCTGTTGGGGGATGGGAGAAGGATGGACTGAAGACAGAGAGACACGCTTCGGGGTCACCTCTGGTAAGTAGAGCCTTGAAATGAAGGACATCAACTTCAGAATTTCTGTCTTGTCGGTGTAAAGTTTACTGATAAAGATATATGTCATCTCACAGCTTCTAGCTCTGTAACCCGCTATATCATTATCAGTAGTGATGGACGAACATCGGCCCGGGCGGTTCGCAAAAGTCAGCAAAAAATGTTCTCAAAAGTCCGTGAACCGCAAGTTTGCAGCGGGCCCCATTCACTTTAATGGGAGGCAAACTTTAAAAACCTTTAGGTGATATTTGCAGCCACAAAAGATGTACTAGCTGTGCACAAATAGTCCCACCACATGGATAATGTCATAACAGAAGTATTGCAATTGGAAAAGGTGCCCTACAATTTTTTTTTTTACAGCAAACTATTTTTTTTTTCATAAATCAGCCAGAACTGACAGCAGCCGGTAAATTCATGTCAAATACCTATAGGGTCCATTCACACATCTGTAAAATGGGTCTGCATCCATTCCACAATTTGGCAGAACGTTTACAGACCGATTGATTTTCAATTCCAGTCTGAAAAATTAGGCATTCACAGAATAAAGAAGTAAGTATCGGCCAGTACAGGCCCCAAAAATTAGCCCACATGCATTTACCTGACAGCTAAGAATGTTGTATTCTGTTGCTGGAGGTACATTAGGCATTCACAGGATACAGAAGTAAGTGTCGGCCATAAAAGGCCCCAAAAATGAACCCACATGGGTTTACCTGACAGCAAAGAACGTTGTATTTTGTTGCTGGAGGTACATTAGGCATTCACAGGATACAGAAGTAAGTGTCGCCCATTCCAGGCCCCAAAAATTAGCCCACATGGGTTTACCTGACAGCTAAGAACGTAGTATTCTGTGGCTGGAAGTACATTAGGCATTAACTCGATACAGAAGTAAGTGTCGGCCACTATAGGCCCCAAAAATTAGCCCACATGGGTTTACCTGACAGCTAAGAACATATTATTCTGTGGCTGAAGGTTCATTAGGCATTGACAGAAAAAACGAATTGTCGGCCATGAAAGGCCCCAAAAATGAGGCATTCAATGGACATGAAATGCCTTTTATGCCGCTGTATTTAGCGAAGACAAGGACCAGGAATTTTTGTGGGTGGATGGCGGTCTGGCGGATATTTGTGGCCTGTCATGAGGAATTTCAATGAAACATGGCCTACTGGCCACGTGTTGAATTCCTCAGAGATTCATTCCTCATTCATTTTTATAAATGTGAGGTAGTCTACACTGTCATGAGCTAGGTGAGTGCGCTTATCAGTCACGATCTCCTCTGCTGCACTGAACGTCCTTTTGGACAGGACACTGGATGGGGGCCAAGCCAACAGTTCCATTGCAAATTGTGCAAGCTCTGGCCAGAGGTCAAGCCTGCCCACACAGTAGTCCAGGGGTTCATCACTTCTCAGAGCCTCCACATCGGCCATTAACCTGATGTAGTCGGACACCTGTCGGTCTAAGTGTTCCCTGATGCTGGATTCGGAGTACAGCTGTCGATGGGTCGGCTGAAAGAAGGATCTCATATCTGAAGTGACCAAGACATCTTCAAACCGCCCTCTTCTCGCAGGCGCTGTTGGATTGCTACCCACAACTGTCTCTTTGTGACTGGAAATTCCTCTGCCAGCGCACGCAAAAGCAGAATGCAGCATTTCTCGCAGCAAGGCCTGGAAGTGCTGCATTCTGATCGCCCTCTGTGATGCTAGTAACATTTTCACCAATTTTTGTTTGTACCGGGGGTCTAAGTACGTTGCCATCCAGTACTGGTCCTTGCCCTTTATGCTTTTTATACGTGGGTCCCCCTTAAAACACTGGAGCATGAAGTCCCCCATTCGCACTAAACTGGAAGCGGTGTAGTGGCCTGGCTCGAGCTCATCATCCAGGATAATGTCATCCTCGTTCTCCTCCCCCCCATCCATGGATAACACCAGGGATCCCAGAAAGGTTTAAAGCATGCTTTTCTTGTACCTCCTCATCCGCCCCCTGCCTCTTCCTCTGCCTGTCATTTTTTAAATTACCCTGTGACAAAAGTCTCTAGAGAATCGCAGTATATCTGGAACAAGGTATATAACACCCCGATTCAATCTGTGGTATTGGGAGGCCACAGGTTTATCACACCAGTTCTACAAATAATTGGCCAGTAACTTATGTCACTGTGTGTATGTGTAGCACAGTTAACGCAGCAAAAGAGGCCACATTTTTGCAGGACTAAAATACACTCTTAGAAAAGTATACTGTTAAATAACACCCCACTTCAATATGTGGTATTGGGGGGGCCACTGGTTTATCACATCCATTGTACAACAAATTGGTCAGTGAGTTTGGTACTGGGTGTAGCAGAGTAAACACAGCAAAAGAGGCAATATTGTTGCAGGACACGAATACACTTATCTGAGTATACTTTAATAACACCTCGCTTCAATCTGTGGTATTGGGGGGCCACAGGTTTATTACACCAGTTCTACAAATAATTGGCCAGTAACTATTGTTACTGTGTTTAGCACAGTTAACGCAGCAAAAGAGGCCAAATTTCTGCAGGACTAAAATACACTCTTAGAAAAGTATACTGTTAAATAACACCCCACTTCAATATGTGGTATTGGGAGGTCAATTGTTTATCACTCCAGTTGTTCAAAAAATTGGCCAGTGAGTTTGGCACTGTGTGTATCAGAGTTAACACAGCAAAAGAGGCAATATTGTTGCAGGACACAAATACACTTATAAAAGTATACTCAGATAACACCCCACTTCAATATGTGGTATTGGGGGGCCACTGGTTTATCACACCAGTTGTTCAAAAAATTGGCCAGGGAGTTTGGCACTGTGTGTATCAGAGTTAACGCAGCAAAAGCGGCAATATTGTTGCAGGACACAAATACACCTATAAAAGTATACTCAGATAACACCCCACTTCAATCTGTGGTATTGGGGACCACAGTTTTATCACACCAGTTTTACAAATTATTGGCCAGTAACTATTGTTACTGTGTGTAGCACAGTTAACGCAGCAAAAGAGGCCAAATCTTTGCAGGACTAAAATACACTCTTAGAAAAGTATACTGTTAAATAACACCCCACTTCAATATGTGGTATTGGGAGGTCAATTGTTTATCACTCCAGTTGTTCAAAAAATTGGCCAGTGAGTTTGGCACTGTGTGTATCAGAGTTAACACAGCAAAAGAGGCAATATTGTTGCAGGACACAAATACACTTATAAAAGTATACTCAGATAACACCCCACTCCAATCTGTGGTATTGGGGGACCACAGTTTTATCACACCAGTTTTACAAATTATTGGCCAGTAACTATTGTTACTGTGTGTAGCACAGTTAACGCAGCAAAAGAGGCCAAATTTTTGCAGGACTAAAATACACTCTTAGAAAAGTATACTGTTAAATAACACCCCACTTCAATATGTGGTCCACACATGTCCAGCAACATTCATATAGAAGACATTTCCCACACTCAAAGCACTAATACACCTCGAGGGTTGTGTGGGATCCCTGATGTACAGGAAGGCAGGACTTCAGTGAGGAACAATTCCCTCACTCAGGACAGGAAAATGGCTTCTGCCCTGTGTGAGTTCTCTGATGTGTGTAAAGATTAGACTTCTGTGAAAAACATTTCCCACACTCAGGACAAGAATATGGCTTCTCTCCCGTGTGAGATCGCTGATGTCTGGAAAGATGGGACTTCACTGAAAAACATTTCCTGCACTCAGGACAAGAATATGGCTTCTCTCCCGTGTGAGATCTCTGATGTCTGGAAAGACTGGACATATGCGAAAAACATTTCCCACACTCAGGACAGGAAAGTGGCTTTTCCCCTGTGTGAGTTCTCTGATGTCTGGAAAGAGTGGAGTTATCTGAAAAACATTTCCCGCACTCAGGACAGGAATGTGGCTTCTCCCCCGTGTGAGTTCTCTGATGTGTGTGAAGATGAGACTTACGTGAAAAACATTTCCCACACTCAGGACAGGAAAACGGCTTTTCCCCTGTGTGAGATCTCTGATGTGTGTGAAGATTAGACTTCCGTGAAAAACATTCCCCACACTCAGGACAGGAAATCGGCTTCTCCCCCGTGTGAGTTCTCTGATGTCTGGAAAGATGGGATTTATCTGAAAAACATTTCCCGCACTCAGGACAGGAATACGGCTTCTCCCCCGTGTGAGATCTCTGATGTGTGTTAAGACTTGACTTGTCTGAAAAACATTTCCCGCACTCAGGACAGGAATGTGGCTTCTCCCCCATGTGAGATCTCTGATGCCTGTAAAGATTGGGCATCTGTGAAAAACATTTCCCACACTCAGGACAAGCATACGGCTTTTCCCCCGTGTGAGATCTCTGATGTATGTAAAGACTGGACTTGTGTGAAAAACATTTCCCGCACTCAGTACAGGAAAACCTCTTATCTGTTGGAAGGACGGCACCGTCCCTCACAGTCTGAGGATCCTCAGGATAAGAAGAATACGATGGTCCGGCACCGGTCCTCACAGTCTTAGGTTCTTCAGGGTAAGAGGAATACGATGGTCCATCTACACTGTGTGGTGCCGGATGGACATTTGAGGTAGCCGTGTTTTCTCCTGGACTATACTGTATGATGTCCTCATCTTCTACTTTACAGTCTGGAGACAAAGTGAGACAATCTTCTGAGGTTTTCCTCATCTCCTGTCCATCTACTAAAATAGAAATACAAAGATTATTACTAGACCTCAGCAGATTGGTTCTCCTAAACCAGGACTCCGCCCACATCAGGCAGCTTTGTCTCTGAGGATCTTACAATTCCACCCTCAAGGTAACTAGTAAATGGTAGAGGGTGACTAGGTGTACCAGGAGCCACTCATCAAGTCAAGACCTGCTGTATGATAGTAAATGGCAGTCTCAGTCTGGACCTACGCCAGGCCACCCCTTGATGTGCGGGACACCTACTCACTATCTACTGATATAAAATGTCCAGCTGGTAGGAAATGGGTGTAACAAAAGACAATACATATTATGTGTATATATAGCAGTGGGTAGAGGGGAGAGAGCAGAAGTCAGGAATATGTAATTTAAAACAGAGTATATAGTGCAGGGGTCAGGAGTATGTAATGAACAACATAGAGTATATAGTGCAGGGGTCAGGAGTATGTAATATAAAACATAAATTATATATTAAAAAATACCCTCCAATGGAGTGGGGACTATTATGGACATATCAGACAAAACACATTCCAAAAACATGGACTTTAAACCAATATACATTTTATTTCATGCAGATTAAAATTAGACTATAAAAGAATGTGGCTTGTGAACATTTGTGTAATAACATGCTGGAAAGAGAGGCTGAATTGTGACCATCTAACATGAACTTCCAGACCAACAGGCTGGAGCAGAGTGGGTGGTGAAGCTGAGCTGCCAGAACGGCACTGTGCTTTGCTGTTACCGGTGGTTTTGCAGCGACACCACCCAGCCTGATGAATCTGTGGGTCTGGAAGCTCATGTTAGATGACCTCAGCTGTCTGCTCTGTATTCAGCATTACACTTACCATTGGATGACAGTTCCATCTAGCAGTGTGGTGTTGCTGTCACTAGTGTAATTACATCCCTCTGAGGATACCTGGTCCTATTTTGATGCCCCTGTGGCTCTGCAGAATGAATCATAGCGCCCTCTATCTTAAGCCTAAGCATCATGGTGGCACAATTTTTTGTCTTTATGATCCTTGGCTTGTCCATGTGAAGGCAGTGTATATGGCCGGAATACCTTTATACCTACCATATGAGCATCCCGAAGAAGACTGACAACCCTCATTTTCGAAACCCCTCGGATGTCTCATTTCATTATTATGTTTTGGTTGAGGTCTTGGTAATCATACCGGTAAACTGCTATCTCACAAATGTTCACAAGCCACATTCTTTTATAATCTAGTTTTCAATCTGTATGTAATAAAATGGATATTGTTTTATAATCCATGTTTTTGGAATTTGTTTTGTTTTATAAGCCCATAATAGTCCCTTCTCCTATGGAGGGTATTTTTTGGATGTTATGACCGGGATGATGGCATTCTCCCAGCTTTCCACCATTTACATTTATAATATAAATTATACAGTGTAGGGGTCAGGACTTCTAATATTGGTATTCAGGAATCAGTGGAAGCTTAAATGTTCACATGAGACAAGTTGCAGAGGTCCCACACCGCTGCCTCCCATCTCCTGAGACTGCACTCAGTGACTTGGATGTGAGACTATACAGACATATCCCTCCACCCTGCACAGCCAGCAAATAATCCTTAACTACTTTAGCCCCAGAGGATCTGGTTGCTCAATGACCAGGCCCTATTTTGCGATTCGGCACTGCGTGACTTTAATGGACAATAGCGCGGTTGTGCGATGCTGTACCCAAATGAAATTGACATCCTTTTTTTCCCCACTTCTTTTGGTGGTATTTGATCACCTGTGCGATTTTTATTTTTTGCGCTATAAGCAAAAAAAGAGCGTCAATTTTGAAAAAATAACAATATTTTTCACATTTTTTTATATAAAATTCTAAAAAAAAAAAAATGTAAAAATCAAAATTTTTTAATATTTTAGGACAATTTGTTTTCTGCTACATATTTTTGGTAAAAAAAAAAAAAAATTGCAATAAGCGTATTTTCATTGGTTTGCGCAAAAGTTATTGCGTTTACTAACTACGGGAAAGATTTTTGTCATTTTTATTGTTTTTTTTAAACTAATAATGGCGGCGATTTGCGTTTTTTTTTTGCGGGACTGCGACATTGCCACGGACAGATCGGACCCCTGACTGCCATTTTTTACACTTTTGGGGGTACCAGTGACATTACTACAGTAATCAGTGCTATAAATATGCACTGTTACTGTAAAATGACACTGGCAGGGAAGGGGTTAACTTTACTGGTGATCAAGGGGTTACGTGTGCCCCTAGGGGCGTGATTCTAACTGTCAGGGGGCGTGGCTTGTGAGATCATCATAGAGACATGCGATCCTATATAGCAGGATCGCTTAGCCTCTGTGATAATCTATAGGAGAATGACAAACGGCTGCGGGAGATCGCAAATGGCCAGAGGCCATCGGAGCCGCCAGTCACACGTGCTGGCTCCCCAGGGAAAAAGCAGGGGTGGGAGCGCTCCCCCCACAGGCGCCTGAGCGAGCGACGTAGGGGTACGTCGCTTTGCCCAGCAGCGGCAGAGTGCTGCAGTATATGTACGGTGGGCAGGGCGCAAGTGGTTAAATCATTTTTCTGTCGGAGATCTTCCTAGACCCAGGTATGGGGCAGAGTACTCAACGAACATACTCCAGATGCCTAGGTTGAGTAACACCTATGGTGAAAATCAACATTTTGCTGCCAGCTGAACCCCAGAATCTCCATAAATCCAGTCTAGATACATAAATTGTGTCTGCAGCACAGAGAAGGAAGATTATCCGAGAGAAATACAGGAATACAGGGCGGGGAACACAGCTCAGGAAAGTGACCAGGGGATTACAGGCTAATATAACCCGGTCCCCACCCTACTCCGGACCAATCAGTGAGCAGTATGAGTGGAGGAATGTATTTAGTGTTAATGACCCACCTGTGCTGATCTCTGTAGGAGTGTCCTCCTCTATAAATGTCCCCGTTATTCCATCCTCCTCCATAGACTGCTGATCATCCCTCACATACCTCTCTTCTTCTTCTGCTTTAACCTCAACTTTTATATCAATTGGATCTCCACTCTAAATCAAGAAAATGAGAGCAAATACCATCAGAAAACTATAAGGTCACATAAAAAATTCACATATCATCTCCATGAGTCCATGTTGTAGATACTCTGCTCCACCAACCTTGTAACAGTGAGGGATGGTGTGACCTTCCTGTGTGGAATCCCGGGAATACAGAGGACGGGGACATCTCTCTGGTGGGTTCCTGGTATTAGGTGGCTCCATTATATTCTTATGTCCATCTGAAAACTCCTCCATCACTCCATACTTCTCATCCTCCTCTTTATACTCTTCTTTAACAACAATATTATACTCATTGAGGTTTCCACTCTGAATATATAATAACACATTCATTGTAACAAACATGCTGTGTATCAATCAGAACTACCAATAATTGTCAATAGTCTACCTGATGATGGTGAGGGATGGTGTGATCTTCCTCTGTGGAATCCCGGGAATACAGAGGACGGGGACATCTCTTTGGTGGGTTTCTGTAGTTGGATGACTCCACCATGGTGTCCTGGTACAGATCTTTGTGTTCCTTTAGAAACTCTGACTCCTCCATCACCCCATCCTCATCCTCCTCCTCTTTTATCTCTTCTTTAACTTCAACTTTAGACTCTCTCAGATTTCCACTCTGAATATATAATAAAAATGACATCAATGGTAACAATGCAGATAATGTACAGATCCTAATGATACTATCAGTGATTGTTCCCCATCTACCTGATGATGGTGAGGGATGGTGTGATCTTCCTGTGTGGAATCCCAGGAATACAGAGGATGGGGACATCTCTTTGGTGGATTCCTGGTATTAGATGGCTCCATCATAGCCTTGTGTCCTTCTAAAAACTCCTCCATAACTCCATACTCCTCCTCGTCTTTATATTTTTCTTTAACATCAATATTATCATCCCCGAGGTTTCCACTCTCAAAAATCTAAAAATACATTCATTGTAACAAACATGCAGTGTATTAATCAGAACAATAATTGTCGATCTTCTACCTGATGATGGTGGGGGATGGTGTGACCTTCCTGTGTGGAATCCCGGGAATACAGAGGACGGGGACATCTCTCTGGTGGGTTCCCATTACTGGATCCATCTGTAGGAAACACACACACTGACTGAATACATTGTTTCTATGTGTTTATCAGATGATGGGGGATCTAGGTGGACCCTCCGTACTGCTCTCTCCTTTACAATAAAGTCTCCTCTTACCCGGTGATGTGAGGGGCGGCTGATTCTCCATCATGACATCCTTGTAGAGATCCTTGTGTCCTTCTAAATACTCCCACTCCTCCATGGAGAAATAGACAGTGACATCCTGGCACCTTATAGGAACCTGACACACACAATGATACAGTCACCATCCAGACACATCCCTTGTCTGTTACTGGATAATGTCCCAGAATTCCCAGCAACGCTCACCTCTCCTCTATGATCTCTCTGGTGACTCAGGGAGGGAGGCGGAGGCAATGTGATGGTCATATGATCACCAAATTTCACAGCAGGAAAACTCTAGATATGAACACAAATAGTAAATTCAAATGATTTTCCATGAATCCTCACCTCGCAATTCAGGTCTCCATTTTTTAAAAGCCCCACTGAGCCACTGAGGTATAATTTACCCACACAGGACCCCCCACACTATGCAGGTTAAAATTTTGCTGCAGGCATTTTGACATCATTACATACAATGCAGGACCAACAGTCCCACTTTGTAAGTGAGGATGCCAAGGGTCTGCCCACATCCTAAGAGCATCAGAAAAAAAGCCAGATGGAGGGAGGAGGAGCTGTGAGGTCAGTATGATGTCATAGGACATCTAGACTAATTGGATGGGGAGATTTGAGAGGCCCTTCATATGAGCCTCCTGTGCAAACCAAATTATCGTTCCTGGGTGTGTCCTACCTCTCCTAAACTGAAGAGTGAACTTTGACCTTTACCATACAAAAATCTATCAGGAATGTGTGAAAGTAATCTCTCATGTGAGCAGGTGACGTGCGGAGGAACGGAGTGTAAATAGCAGACAATTTTCTCCAGAACTCCTAATGGTGGGGATGGATTTTGCTGCATGCTGGTGCCAAGTTTCCAACCTTTCTCCACCCCCCCCCCCCCCCAGGGTCACTGCAGGTGTGGAGAAAAGCTGTGTAAGAGAATATGGAGGAGAGATGAGGAGGAGATCCAGAAATCAGGATAAAGGTCAGGACAAGCAACAGACGAGCGCATCCAAGAGATGAAGCCGGGGTCACTACACAGAAAATCAATCCAAGGAAACAACAGGCAGGGCGAGGAATAGCAAAAGGAGCTCAGAGACAAATGAGAAAATTGCTCAGCCAATGGCAGATTATCTCAGCATGACTTATAATGAAGGAGATGAGGGGGAGGGGAGGTGACCATAGATACATGGAAATTCAGCTGGTTCAGCAGGGATCGGTAACATTTCCATCCATGTATGGTCAGCTTTGGAAGCAAGATATATTATTCATCAACTGATCCTCCCTGAAGGGGTTAATCTATGCATTACCTCCTCTGCCACCAGATCCTGCAGTGTCTCCCTCTACGTTCTATGGAATGTCCTCTGTACCTGACATCACTTCCTGTCTGTATTCCATAGAGACTTCCTGTCTGGGTAGAAGTGATATCTCCACCTTGTGGAGCTCAGAGGAACTGCAGCCCTGAGAAACGTCTGGTAGTGTGAACACGGCCTTGTGCTGTGTGTGTATGTACTGTATATCCTTCCCCTTTCTCTCCTCCCTGAGTGTGTATGAAGAGGCGGAGCTCCTGCTGGAACAGCGGTCGGAGGAGGAAGCCGAGTCTAGGAGGGAGACAGAAAGCGCAGCAGACTTGCAGGAGTGAGCTAGGAGGATCCAGTTCCTTTGCCATCGGAGGTGAGGAGAGTGTGAAGGATGTTTGTGACTCTGGTAGATGAAAAGCTGGGAGTCATATTGCTTTGGTGAGTGGGGAAGCACTACTAAGGGGGCGCCCTCACCATCACGTGTGTAAGAGGTGGAAGAAGGCGTGGCTACACTACAGCTGGCACAGTTTGGAGCACGGAGAACTTTCACACCTTATCAACTTTTCATTCATTTGTGTACTTTTTTGGAGCAACAGAACTTTGTTGAAGTAGATGCAATGTGGAAGCAGTGGACTTGCATAGAACACTATATTAAGCAAAAAATATTGTATGTTTACGATGAATTTGCACAGGTTTTTACTTTATAGAAAATATTATAAGATAATGAAGTAGGTGTAAAGTAGAAGCAGTGGATCTGCAGGGAACAGCATCTTGAGCACAAAGCACTTTATGTTGTATATGAATTTGCACATGGATCAGTTTACGTAATTTATTGATAAACACCATAAGATGAATGAAGTAGGTGTAAATCTAGACCTAGGGAACAGAAGGGATGTGGAGTGGGAATCCTCCTATCATCACAGAGCACCTTCCAGGTTCTTCCCTCTCCTCCCTCTCATCATTTGAAGCTCACTGTATATGTCTATTTTCTCCAATCTCCTCAAGAATTGTTGTGATCTATCGGCCCACTGGACCCGTATTAACTTTCCTTGATGACTTCTCTGCCTGGCTGCCCTACTTT
This sequence comes from Pelophylax lessonae, assembly GCF_965119305.1. NCBI lineage: Eukaryota > Metazoa > Chordata > Amphibia > Anura > Ranidae > Pelophylax > Pelophylax lessonae. The sequence goes on from NC_138770.1 coordinate 26,116,124, forward strand.
CTCTCTTCTGAAATCCCCACAATCATTCTCAGCAACTTCAACATCCCTGTTACTACGAACACTTCTACTACTTCCAAACTTCTCAGTCTAACCTCCTCATTTGGCCTGAAGCAATGGATACACAATGGATAGAGGCTTCTACTCACTCTGGTGGCAACACCCTCAGCCTTGTATTCTCCCACCGATGCACTCCATGCATCCTCTCCAACAATCTTCTCCCTCCCTCTAAACACCACTAGGGATAGGCGAACAGTTTGGGTGGAGGATAACTTCACCATTCACCCAAATTTTCTGTGCGCTCGGTGTTTTCATTTCTTTTACTATTTACATCCCGCCGAGCGCACAGTCAATAGGTTGTTAAAAAGCTAAATTGGGAATCCGGCCGCTGCATCCCTAACAACGAATGAGTCATAAGCTGTCAGTGGACTTCCCCACTGACAGCAGAATGTCAAAAAAAAAAAAAATTTGCCGGCAAGAAAAAAATCGGCATGGGGTCCCCCAAAATTTATACCAGGCCCTTTGGGTCTGGCATGAATTTTAAGGGGAAATCCATGCCAAAATGTAAAAAACAAATGGCATGAGGTCCCCCCAAAATCTATACCCGACCCTTATCCGAGCATGCAGCCTGGCAGGTCAGGAAAGGGGGAGGACAAGCGAGTGCCCCCACCTGAATCATACCAGGCTACATAAATATCATACCAGGCTACCAGGCCCTCAACATGGGGGGTGCTTTGGGGCAGGGGGGGCTCGGCTCCCCGCCCCAAAGCACCTTGTTCCTATGTTGATGAGGGACAATAGCCTCTTCCCCACAACCTTGGCCTGTGGCTATGGGGGTCTGCAGGCAGGGGGCTTATCAGAATCATGAAGCCACCTTTAACAAGGGGGCCCCCAGATCCTGCCCTCCTATGTGAATGAGTTTGGGGTACATTGTAAAAATAAATGAGGCTATGAGCCCGCTTTTCACAATTCCTTTTATAGAAAAAATAAAAAAACATTGTTCCCCCGATGTAGATTAATTGTCATTCACAGCGCCCACTGGACCTTTGGACCCCAAAAAAAAAACACTCCACCATCAAGGAATGACAGTCTGACAGTTCTTAAAAAGGTAAGGAGCAGGGCCACCTGGTGACATCATCTAGTGACCTGCCCCCTTGTGATGTAACTGACTGTTGCATGCTGGATCGGTGACATCATAAAGGGGCAGGACCACCAGGTGACATCTCCAGGTGGCTCTGCCCCTTACCTTTTTAAAAACTGTCACCCAGCGGAGCAGGCATTCGACAGTCAGCCTTCCTCATGGGCGGAGTTTTTTTTTTATTTTTTTGGGTCGGCAGTGCAGCGGTTGTTATGATTGACGATGGATCTACATCAGGGGACAGTGTTTTTTCTTTTATTTTTTTAATAAAGGAACTGTCAAAAACTGTCTCATGTCTTTATTTTTGACACTTTTTTTGGTAAATGAGGGCCAGGATCTGGGGGCCCCCTTTTTCAAGGGGGCTTCCAGATTCTGATAAGCCCCCTGCAGACCCCCCTGCCCCAAAGCAGCCCCCCGTGTTGAGGGCATGTGGCCTGGTATAGTTTGGGGGGCATTCGCTTGTCCTCATCCCTGTCCTGGCCTGCAAGGCTGTGTGTTTGGATAAGGGTCTGGTATGGATTTTGGGGGGGAAGATACACCATTTAAAAAAAAGTTGCATGGGGTTTCCCCTCAAAATCTAAACCAGACCCTTATCCAATCATGCAGCCTTTTTTGGGCCTGGTATAGATGGGGCCTGGTATAGACGATGGGGACCACGTGCCGTTTTTTTCCCCATTTTTCTTTTTTTTTGGCAACAATTATTTTTTTACATTCCGCTGTCTGCAGGGAAGCCCTCAAAATCTAAACCAGACCCTTATCCAAGCATGCAGCCTTTTTTTGGCCTGGTATGGATGGGGCCTGGTATAGACGATGGGAACCCCGCTCCGTTTTTTTCCCCATTTTTTGCCCACAATTATTTTTTTACATTCAGCTGTCGACAAGCCCATTGACAGCTGATGACTCAATTTGTTGTTAAGGACGCCGTGGCCGGTTTCCCAGCCTCGCTTCTTAACACCCATTGACTGTACACTCGGCGGGATGTAAATAGTAAAATAAATAGAAGAAACGCAGAGCACACAGAAAATTCGGGTGTTTTACGAACACCCGAAGGGGCCATTTCGGGCTGAAGTAATGCTCAGTCCAAACCGCTCGCCCATCCCTAGTGATGTTTAGAGAGAGGGAGAGGATTGTATGAGAGGTTGCATGGAGTGCATTGGTGGGAGAATACAAGGCTGAGGGTGTTGCCACCAGAGTGAGTAGAAGCCTCTATCCATTGTGTATCCATTGCTTCAGGCCAAATGAGGAGGTTAGACTAAAACATTTAGAAGTAGCAGAAGTGTTAGTAGTAACAGGGATGTTGAAGTCACAGAGAATGATTGTGGGGATTTCAAAGGCCCTGGTATGGAGCGAGGGGGGACCCCCACCATTGTTTTTATTTTATTATTTATATTGCCATCAATGGCCGGGAAAATCAATTTAAATGTAATTTCTTCTTTATAAATGTCAGTTTTGCTGCAGCAGGTTCTATACACAGAGCAGATACACCACTTTACAGGCAGACCAAGGGGATCCTCCAGGCTCTATATTTAAAGGAATTTTTCTTTTTTTTTTCCACTTTAACCATGATTTAAATCACTGCTCCTTTAAAAATTATATTTTGTAAAAAAAAACTATTTGCATTGATAGTATCAAAAATGAATAATAACAAAAATAAAAACAAGCACAGAGAAATTTCGGGTGTTCGGCAAACACCCAAACAGATGATGTTCAAGCCAAACTTATGCCCGTCGCGAACCATTTGCCCATCCTTATCTCTCGCCTCGACTACTGCAACTCCCTCCTCATTGGCTTACCTTTACATTGGCTATCCCTCCTTCAGTCCCTCATGAATGCTGCTGCCGGACTTCTCCACCTTACAAAGCGCTCAGCATCTGCTACCCCTCTCTACCAATCCCTTCATTGGCTGCCACTTACCCAACAAATTTAAATTAGAAATACTAACGGTAACTTACAAAGCCATCCACAACTCGGCCCCCAGCTACATCACTAACCTGGTCTCAATATTCCAACCAAATCATCCTCTTCGATCCTCCCAATATTTCTTGCTTTCTAGTTTCCTTGTCACCTTGCTCCCACCTCCAGGACTTCTCCCGAGCCTCTCCTATCCCATGGAACTCCCTACCCAAATCTGTCCGACTATCTCTTACTCTATCCACCTTTTGGTGTTCTCTGAAAAATCATCTCTTCAGAGAAGCATATTCTGCCCCCACCTAACAACTGTACTTTTATTTTCTCTATCAGCCCATCCCCCCACAGTTATTACCTTTTGTATCACTTGACCCTCCCTCCTAGATTGTAAGCTCTAAAGAGCAGGGTCCCCTGATTCCTCCTGCATTGAATTTTATTGTAATTTCACTGTTTGGCGTAACATTGTAGAGCCTGCGCAAACTGTTGGCGCTTTATAAATCCTGTATAATAATAATAATAATATATGACTGCCTAGTCCAGCCTCTCTCAGCCAGGGTTCCTCCAAAGGTTCCTAGGGGGTCCTTGTCACTTCCTTGGGCTGTATATGGAAGTGTCACCTATGTAGTCTGTCATCATTGCACCGACACACACAATTTTTTTTGTTCAATATATTTTTTATTCTAATTTTAATTTTAACAAGAGTGCAAAAAAAAAATGAATAAAATGGTAAAGGAAGAAATCCAATTGGTCAGGAAAATGACTTGTCTGGAATGTGGAGGTAATAATTTGTGTACAATACAATACACAACGTGTTACATTATTATAACAGAGCATTGTAGAAAAGATCACACCATAGAAAATGGGGGAAAGGAGAAAATAAACCCGGATATGAAGGTGACATTTGAGTACGAGGAACACCTTAATAATAACCACCATTTTATTCTCCAGGGCCTCTGCTTTCAGAAAATATATGTTTGGGGGTTTTATCTAATCTTCAGGGCCAAAATCTGCATTTTATCATGGGTGCAAGGTGCAAAAATAATGCAAACACAGCTCTGGAATTTATGTCCTTCAATGTGTACTGTACTCATAAATACATGGGTGTGATCTCAGGGATTTGTATGACCCCCATCCGACATAGGAAACTAAGGGGGGTCTATGCAAAGAATATATTGGGTGAGTGTGACAAGCATGTGTCCAGCCATGACAAATTCTGCCCATATTCTAATAAACACCGTGATTTCCTATAATCGTCAGCTCCAACTAGTGGCCATAATAAAGGTATTAGTTCCTAAATACCTCAATCAGGAAAAATAGTTCAATACCGCATTATGGCCCCTAGATGGACCCAATGATCATAGGAAATCACTGAATGAAATAAAATAAGACCAACATTTGTCATGGATGAATGAATGCTTGTCATATTTGGTCATCTATTTTATAAAAACTAAACATGTAAGTGAAGTGGTAACTATTGAGCCAATCACTTCATCAAACCACACATAATATCTCCCTTCAAAGGGAAAACAGAAATTATTTACAGAAAATCAAACAGTATAAATATTTTCCAACCAATAACCTCCACCCAGATAAGATATGTAGAAATATAAAGACAAGCGGTGTTACCTCTCGTGCCGCACTCCGCCAAGCCACCCAAACCCACACAGGAGCAAAGGAAAGAAGTTCTCACCTAGTTTATCTCCAAGTTCTCCTTCCCTCCTGTTGGGGGATGGAAGAAGGATGGAATGAAGACAGAGAGACACGCTTGGGGGGTCACCACTGGTAAGTAGAGCCTTGAAATGAAGGACATCAACTTCAGAATTTCTGTCTTGTCTGTGTAAAGTTTACTGATAAAGATATATGGGATCTCACAACTTCTAGCTCTGTAACCAGCTATATCATTATCAGTAACTGTCACACAGACAAGCAAGACATTCTGAAGGTGATTCCTTCATTTCACGGCTCTATTTACCACTCTACACCCCAAAATTTACTCATCCAATGAAAAGCCAACATGGTACAACAGTTCATCCATGTCTCTGATCATCTCTCATCTCCTTATCAATTGTTTCTTACATGAGGAAGATCAGCCATGGAGTATATCTGAGGTGTATATCAGGGTGTGCTTCTTCCCCACATGTCCAGCAACATTCATATAGAAGACATTTCCCACACTCAAGGCACTCATACAGCTCGACAGTTGTGTGGGATCCCTGATGTACAGGAAGACAGGACTTCAGTGAGGAACAATTCCCTCACTCAGGACAGGAAAGCGGCTTCTCTCCCGTGTGAGATCGCTGATGTTTGGAAAGAGAGGACTTATCTGAAAAACATTTCCCACATTCAGGACAAGAATACGGCTTCTCCCCAGTGTGAGATCTCTGATGTGTGTAAAGATGGGAGGTCTCTGAAAAACATTTCCTGCACTCAGGACAGGAATACGGCTTCTCCCCCGTGTGAGATCTCTGATGGCTGTTAAGATGAGACTTTACTGAAAAACATTTCCCGCACTCAGGACAGGAATGCGGCTTCTCCCCCGTGTGAGATCTTTGATGTGTGTAAAGATTGGACTTATCTGAAAAACATTTCCCGCACTCAGGACAGGAATATGGCTTTTCCCCCGTGTGAGATCTCTGATGTGTGTGAAGAAGAGATTGCCGTGAAAAACATTTCCCGCACTCAGGACAGGAATATGGCTTCTCCCCCGTGTGAGATCTCTGATGTGTGAGAAGATAAGACTTCCGTGAAAAACATTCCCCACACTCAGGGCATGAAAATGGCTTTTCCCCCGTGTGAGATCTCTGATGTTTGTAAAGATTGGACTTCTGTGAAAAACATTTCCCGCACTCAGGACAGGAAAACGGCTTCTCCCCTGTGTGAGATCTCTGATGTATGTAAAGATCAGACTTCTGTGAAAAAGATTTCTCACACTCAGGACAGGGAAAAGGTTTCTCACCTGTGTGAGATCTTTTATGCAAATTGAGACCATATTTAGAACAGAAACTTTTCCCGCACTCAGCGCAAGAATATGGCTTCTCTACCCTGTGAGATCTTTTATGCTCATTAAGACGGGCTTTATTACGGAAACACTTCCCGCACTCAGTACAGGAAAACCTCTTATCTGTTGGAAAGCCGGCACCGTCCCTCACAGTCTGAGGTTCCTCAGGATAAGAGGAATACGATGGTCCGGCACTGTCCCTCACAGTCTGAGGTTCCTCAGGATAGGAGGAATACGATGGTGCGGCACTGTCCCTCACCGTCTGAGGTTCCTCATGATAAGAGGAATATGATGGTCCGGCACTGTCCCTCACAGTCTGAGGTTCCTCAGGATAAGAGGAATACGATGGTCCGGCACTGTCCCTCACAGTCTGAGGTTCCTCAGGATAAGAGGAATACGATGGTCCGGCACTGTCCCTCACAGTCTGAGGTTCCTCAGGATAAGAGGAATACGATGGTCCGGCACTGTCCCTCACAGTCTGAGGTTCCTCAGGATAAGTGGAATACGATGGTCCGGCACTGTCCCTCACAGTCTGAGGTTCCTTAGGATAAGAGGAATACGATGGTCCGGCACTGTCCCTCACAGTCTGAGGTTCCTTAGGATAAGAGGAATACGATGGTCCGGCGCTGTCCCTCACAGTCTGAGGTTCCTCAGGATAAGAGGTATACGATGGTCCATCTACACTGTGTGGAGGCGGATGGACATTTGAGGAAGCCGGGTTTTCTCCTGGACTATACTGTGTGATGTCCTCATCTTCTACTTTACAGTCTGGAGACAAAGTGAGACAATCCTCTGAGGTTTTCCTCATCTCCCGTCCATCTACTAAAATAGAAATACAAAGATTATTAATAGACATCAGCAGATTGGTTCCCCTAAACCAGGACTCCGCCCACATCAGGCAGCTTTGTCTCTGAGGATCTTACAATTCCCCCCTCAAGGTAACTAGTAAATGGTAGAGGGTGACTAGGTGTCCCAGGAGCCACACATCAAGTCAAGATCTGCTGTATGATAGTAAATGGCAGTCTCAGTCTGGACCTACTGTAGGCCACACCTTGATGTGCGGGACACCTAGTCACTATCTACCAATATAAAATGTCCAGCTGGTAGAAAATGGGTTTAACAACAGAGAATCCATCATATTATGTGTGTATATAGCAGTGGGTAGAGGGGAGAGAGCAGAAGTCAGGACTATGTAATGTACAACATGGAGTATATCGTGCAGGGGTAAGGAGTATGTAATTTACAACATAGAACATATAGTGCAGGGGTCAGGAGCATGTAATGTACAACATGGAGTATACAGAACAGGGGTCAGGAGCATGTAATGTGCATTATAGAGTTTACAGAGCAGGGGTCAGGAGTATGTAATGCACAACATAAAGTATATAGTGCAGGGGTCAGGACTCATAATATTGGTATTCAGTAACCAGTGCATTACATGTATTTGGTGTTAATGACCCACCTGTTCTGATCTCTGTAGGAGTGTCCTCCTCTATAAATGTCCCCGTTATTCCATCCTCCTCCATAGACTGCTGATCATCCCTCACATACCTCTCTTCTTCTTCTGATTTAACCTCAACTTTAGAATCTCTCATGTTTCCACTCTGAATATAGAATAAAAATGACATCAATGGTAACAATGCAGATAATGTACAGATCCTAATGATACTATCAGTGATTGTTCCTCATCTACCTGATGATGGTGGGGGATGGTGTGACCTTCCTGTGTGGAATCCCGGGAATACAGAGGACGGGGAAATCTCTCTGGTGGGTTCCCATTACTGGATCCATCTGTAGGAAACACACACACTGACTAAATACATTGTTTCTATGTGTTTATCAGATGATGGGGGATCTAGGTGGAGCCTCCGTACTGTTCTCTCCTTTACAATAAAGTCTCCTCTTACCCGGTGATGTGAGGGGCGGCTGATTCTCCATCATGATGTCCTTGTAGAGATCCTTGTGTCCTTCTAAATACTCCCACTCCTCCATGGAGAAATAGACAGTGACATCCTGACACCTTATAGGAACCTGACACACACAATGATATAGTCACCATCCAGACACATCACTTGTCTGTTACTGGATAATGTCCCAGAATTCCCAGCACCGCTCACCTCTTCTGTCAGCAGATGGACCATCATGGTGGTCAGTTCCAGGATCTTCTGCTCTTTGTTCCTCTCAGGTATAGGAGAACGAGGTGAAGGCACCATGGTGGGGATTTGAGTCCTGCTCCATCCCCCTGAGATTGGTTCTCCACTAGACTTCTTCACTACAACACAATCCTACAGATCAGGAGAAAGATAAACAAATAGAAATCATCTGACTTCATCTACATGTCACAATAAGAACATGGTCTATTGATCAGACTAGACAAGTGAGATGTTGTGTGACCTCCCAGAATCCTCCTCACCTCTCTGGTCAGGTCTGTGTTTTATTAATAGAGATAAGAGGGATGTCATGTGACCTCCCAGAATCCTCCTCACCTCTCCAATCAGTAGGTAGATGATCTCCAGGCTGAGCCTTAATAACCTCTCAGTCATGTGACTCCGATCCTCCTCCATCCTCATTTGTGTGGTCATGTGATCTATACGGGTTTCTCTGTAGACAGATAATGAAGAATTAGCTGGACTGCATTGGTTGGACAATATTGGGATGGGAATATAAGGGGTTAAAGGCGGGTTGCCCGTAGTGGCAATTGGAACATGTAGATTGGGTTACTTAGGAGGATCTTTTTATAAAGAGTGGTCACAGGTTCTCTGAGACCATCAAGACCAATGCAGAGCCCATAGCCCTTGATGGGACAGGAGGAGAGACAGTCCACTGCCAGATGGTAGGGCAGTAGAGGAAAGTGCCGGTATTGAGGGATCAGAGGATTGGATAAGTAAATTAGCTTTTTCTGGTTCCCTTCACCAAAATGACCATGTAACCCTTGAAGTTGGGCTGCCCCTGTTATACGAGGGTTAAATGCTCAATTGGGGTTTTGGTCATTTTTTGTTTCCCCAGAGATGGGCTTTAAACAAAATATAATTTTCACACACGATAAAATCTACATTTTAAACTTGTAAAAACAAAGTTCCCTCCCACAAACACACACATACACAATTATGTCAACCGTTAAAATTGTGTGTCTAAACTCACTACCCAACATGGTGCAAAGACAACGCTGTAAAGGTCATTATTTTTGAGAAAAACAGGAATAATGGCCCCAGAATAATTGCTCTCGACCTAAGGTTAGAGGGGCGGATTCTAGCAATGGAGACGTGAGGACGCTCGCAGCTGGAGTTCCGTGATCCGGGTGGTGCTAGCAGCCGCACGCTGGACAGACATCCCTATACCCCACGCTAAGCAGCAGGCTGTGCTCTATTCTGAAGAGATTCACCACCCGGAGACGGCGGGAGTACGAAAGCCCGGGGGGGGGGGGGGCCAAGCAGTGAGTAGAGGCGGAGGTATATAGTAATACCGGGCGGATGAAAGAGGCTGAAACCGGAAGGGTACGGGGGCTGGCTACAGAGTGAAGGAGTAGGAGCTCCGTGATCAGAGTGGAGGTAGCAGCCACATCCCCCCTTCGGAGGAACAGGTGGACGAAGTAATTATGTGAGTAGGTGAACCAGACCGGCATATACCGCATATATGAGTAATTCACCTAGCTCTGGAACAAAGCAAGCCGGGGCCAAAAGTTCAGACATCTCTACATATTTCCTAAGATGCCCAGTAGTTACACGAAGTAAAGTGGGATTGAAGGCATCCCAGAAGCGTCAGACTGTCACTACGCTTGAAACATTGCAAATGGCATCAAAGAGTAATACAATTAAACAAACCGCGGAAGTCATGGTGAAGAGAAATATGATTCAAGAGCAAGCGGGGGAAAAGTCAAGGGAAATTCTGCCACAAATCCAACAGTCATAGCTACCCTCAGCAACAGAGTGGAGAGACTTTGTAAAACTGATCCCTACAAAGCAAGACATGCAGGACATGGCATTAGCAATAGTAAGTGACATTAATATAGAAATCAATAGTATAAAACAAAAAATAGACCAGACTGAGGGTAGGGTGGCTAGAATGGAAGCAATATAAAGTGATATGGATGGCAGACTGGCGTATATGGAAGAATCACATGTATGGTTGGAAAAACAAATCGTTCTGTTGCAAATGCAGCAGGACGATATGGAAAATCGTAGCCGCAGGAATAATATAAGACTGCGGGGGCTACCAATGTCAATACAGGCTCCAGAGCTTAAAACTAAAGTCACGGCATAAATATGGTACTGAAAAAACCTCATATGGAGAAAATTGAGTTCGATAGGATACATAGAGTTAAAATACAGTGACGGATAGACAAGGAGTTAATCCCCGATGTCCTGATAAGGATCCACCTTTATTCAATTAAAGAGGATATACTCAGAGCTGCCTGGTCTAATGGTCCGATTGATTTTGAAGGAGCCAAAATAACTTTATTACCAGACCTGTCACGGAGTACCCTGAGGATGAGGGCATCAATTAAACCCTTATTGGAGATTATTAAGAGCGTGGGAGCTACGTACTATTGGGGACATCCCTTCCATCTGAAGGTGATGAGAAATAACAATGTATTCATATTGAAATGGCCTGACCAGCTCCCGGAGTTATTTGCCTTTTTAGACACTTCCCCAATACCAGTGAGTGATTGGGTAGACATTCTGAGGAATCAGAGCACAGGTATCAGAATAGAGGTACTCACCGAGGCCGAGATGCCGAGAGCGGTTCGCTGTTGTGACTAAGCACACTCCGCCCCTCTGGAGGTGATACAGAGGGTGGATGGCACAAAGAGGCACAAGCTACCAGCAGGCAGGTAGAGCTTGTGTGGAGGTCCTGTAGAACTGAAGCAGAGACTGATCAGGATCCAGCAGAAGAAGTCCGGAGCAGGCTGAGGGTCAAACACAGGTAAGCAGACAATCCAGGTCACAGGCTGAGGGTCAAGGCACTGGAGATAGGAGATGAGACTAGGTCACAAGCAGAAGGTCAAGGCACAGGAGACTGAAGGTAAATACGGGTCGCAGGCAGAGGGTCAAACACAGGTAAGCAAAAGCAAAGTCCGTAAAACAAGCCAAGGTCGGGTCCAGGAGAAGAGCAGAGTAGGTCAGGGTCAATCCGGGTCACAGCAGGTAAATGATCACACAGGAACTCAGGTACAGGAAGCTGAAAGACAAACCAGCAATTCCTCTGAGCACTTGCTCAGCTTTTATAGGCAGCCAGGAAGTCATGTGGAAGTCATGTGGTGCTTGTCATGTGATGACCAGTCTGTAGCGCTGAAGGTTTCTCTGACAGTGCCCCCCCCCCGAGGGGCGGCCTCTGGACGCCCAAACTGGACATCAACTCCGGGTGATTCACATGAAAAGCTCAGATCAAGCGAGGGGCGTGTATGTTTCTTGAGGGTTCCCAAGAGTTGTTTTCAGGTGGGTACCCCTACCACTTGATTAGGTATTGGAGAAGTCTACCCCTGTTCCTGCAGTTCAGTATGGCTTCAACCTCAAATTCATTTTCTCCATCCACCTGGACCGGTGGAGGAGGCGGCTCCTCTCCTCCCGGGAAGGGGCTAGGAATCATTGGTTTTAGTAAGGATGCATGAAAAACAGAATGAATCCTGTAAGAGCTGGGTAAGGCCAATTCAAAGGCCACAGGGTTAACCATCCTCTTGATTTTGAACGGCCCTATGAACTTTGGGCCCAACTTCCGTGCGGAAAAGGTAATCTGAGGTTAGCTGAAGATAACCAAACTTCCTCACCGACCTTGAAAACCGGGTTCTCCTTCCTTCCCCTGTTGTAGTACTTCTTATAGTCATCCTGGGCCTTTTGCATGGTTTCCTGAATCCTTTCAAAGTTCTGTTGGATGGAGGCTATGCGATCTTGGACAGCAGGAACAGATAATTCAGGGGTAGCGTTTGGAAGGAAAGAAGGGTGAAACCCAAAGTTAGACCAGAAGGGCGTTTGGTTGGTGGGTGAATGAACTGAATTATTATACGCAAACTCCGCGTAGGGTAGCAGAGAGGACCAGTCATCCTGGGAGCCAGAAGAGAAACAGCGGAGATACTGCTCCACAGTTTGGTTCGTTCTCTCTGTCTGGCCATTGCTTTGAGGGTGGTACGCAAAGGAGAGACAGACCTTTATTTGTAGTGCTTTACAAAGTTCTTTCCAAAATTTGGAGGTGAATTGAACCCCTCTGTCAGAAACAACACTGTCGGGTACTCCATGTAGCCTTATTATTTCTTTGATAAAAATGTTAGCTGTCTCCAAAGCAGCTATGGGCAAGAAGTGTGCCATTTTGGAAAGGCGCTCGACAACTACCAGAATGGAGGTGAAACCTTCCGAGGGAGGAAGATCAACAATGAAGTCCATAGAAACTTCAGCCCATGGGCGTTCTGGAATGGGTAAAGGCCTAAGTAATCCCCAAGATTTGGTGTTAGCCACTTTACTGCGCTGGCAAGAAATACAAGAGAGAACATACTTTTTACAGTCCTGCCTCCAACCAGGCCACCAAAAAGAACAGGCAACCAATTCTAAAGTCTTTTGAGTCCCAAAGTGGCCAGCCAGTTTATGGTCATGAAGCAACTTTAACGTCATGGGTCTAGCCTCCGGTGGGACAAAAATTCTTCCTTGGGACCAGAACAAGTCATCTAGTTTCTCCAAGGAGGATATTTCTGGGTCAGTACAATGGCTGGATGCCAACTTGATGGTGGTCATAAGATCAGTGTCTGTGAGCAGAAGGAAGTTTTGTGGAGATAAGATGGTGCTAGGTTCCGTTGACTGGGGAGATTCAGGGAACATCCGGGAGAGTGCGTCTGCTTTCCCATCCTTGAGGCCAGGTCTATAAGAGATATGAAAGTTGAACCTAGAAAAGAAGAGGGCCCACCGGGCTTGCCTGGGTCTTAAGTGTTTGGCTGTCCTGAGGTATTCTAGGTTTTTATGATCGGTGAAGATCATGATGGAATGGGAAGCACCCTGCAACAGATATCTCCACTCCTCCAGAGCGAACTTGATGGCCAACAGCTCCCGGTCTCCCACATCATAATTCCTTTCCGGGGAACTTAGTTTCCGAGATGCGAAAGCTACAGGATGGAGGAGAGCCTTGGGGCCCTGTCTCTGGGAGAGGATGGCTCCAGTGGCAGTTTCCGAGGCGTCTACCTCCAACACAAATGGCAGGGCTGGATCCGGATGCCGTAGGATTGGTGCAGAGGTGAACAGAGCTTTGAGCTTGGTAAAAGCTTCCTGGGCCTCTTGGGACCACTGAAAACTACTGTGTTGGCGGGTTAGTTGGGTGATGGGTGCAACAATGGATGAGAAGCCAACGATAAACCTCCGGTAAAAATTAGCGAATCTGATAAACCGCTGTACCCCCTTTTTGTCTACTGGAGCCGGCCACTCCTGAATTGCCCTGACCTTCTTTGGATCCATTGCGACCCCGTTGGTAGAAATGATAAAGCCTAGGAATTGCACAACAGATTTTTCGAATTCGCATTTCTCTGCTTTAAGGTACAATTTGTGTCTCCTGAGAATTGCAAGGACTGTCTTTACATGAACCCGGTGTAGCTCAATGGTGGCAGAAAAAATAAGAATGTCGTCCAGGTAAACAACTAGGAAATTGTCCAGATATTCTCGAAAAATGTCGTTTACCAGGTGCTGAAATGTGGCTGGGGCGTTACACAACCCAAAGGGCATTACCAAATATTCATAATGTCCAAACCTGGACCTGAAGGCAGTCTTCCATTCGTCTCCAGGCCTGATTTGGATGAGGTTATAGGCACCTCGCAGATCCAACTTAGAGAATATTCGGGCAGACCGGAAACGCTGAAACAACTCTGGGATAAGTGGAAACAGGATAGCGATTTTTTTTATCATTATTTTGTTCAGTTCTCTATAGTCTATGCATGGTCTTAGGGAACCATCTTTCTTTTCCACAAAGAAGATGCCGGCTCCGGCCGGTGAAGATGATGGACGAATGAAACCCTTATCCAAGTTCTCATAAATATACATCTTAAGAGCCGCTAGTTCAGTCTCTGATAGTGGAAAGATGCGGCCAAAGGGTATTTTGGAACCAGGTAGCAAATCAATGGGGCAGTCGTAAGACCGATGGAGGTGGTAGGCAATCAGCTTTTTGTTTATCAAAGACATCTCTAAATTCAAGATATACCGGAGGGACGTGCTGGAGATTGTCAGGTCTAGGTGCTACGGTTAAACAGGCGGGTGGAGCTGGAGGAAGGCAATGCTGGGAACAGTAGGGAGAGGAGACTTTCTTCTTGTTCCAATTGATGTCAGGTTCATGTGCCTGTAGCCAGGGGAGCACCAAAATGATGGGGAACATGGGGGAGAAGATGATGTCAAAGCTTAGAAGCTCCTGGTGGCCGGAGTCCGTGGTGACAAGGATGGGCCTTGTCTGTTGTGTGACAAATCCAGAGCGAGGGAGAGACCCATCAGCCACAGTGGAATGTGTAGTTTTTGGGTCAGTGAAGTGTCTAGAAAACAACTACAGGCTCCGGAATCAATAATTGCTGGTAGATGAACTTCCTTTTCCATTAGCTGTAAGGAGACAGAGAGGGTGACATAAGTCTGGGATAAACCAGGGTTCTGAAAGTTCATGAAAAACTGCGAGCGTGACTTACTGGGTCTCACGGGGCAGGTACGCAGAAAATGTCCAGTTCCCCCACAGCACAGACAGAGATTGGCCTGTCGCCGTCATTGCTTCTCTTCAGGGGCAAGAGGAGCACGGACCAATCCAAGCTGCATGGGCTCAGCCTCTGGAGCAGAGGTGACAGGAGTCACTGGAAAGGATGGGTGAACGGGAGAAGGTTTAGGGAGCATCCAACTAGGTCAAGGACCCTGGGAGCGATCAGAGCGCCGCTCGCGCATGCGCCTGTCTAGCTTGGTAGCGGATTGGATTAAATCCTCCAAAGTGGCAGGGGTTTCAATCCTGGCCAACTCATCTTTCAAAGCTTCTGACAGCCCCTGGCGGTACTGGTATTTAAGAGCGGGTTCATTCCACCCTGTGTCAGCTGACCATTTTTGAAATTCAGCAGTGTAGTCCTCCACTGGTCTCTTTCCTTGAGACAGGGAGTGTAGCACGGCTTCTGCAGTAGCGGTGCGTTGGGGGTCGTCATATAGTTGAGACATACTTTCAAAGAAAAGGTCCAAAGAATTCAGAAGAGAGCTCCTCTGTTTCATCAGGCTGTGGGCCCAGGCCTGCGGCTCTTTGGTCAACAGGGAGATGACAAATCCCACCTTAACTACTTCGGACGAAAAAGTCCTGGGCTGAAGGGCTAAGTACAAGGAGCAGGCATTTTTGAAGGCCCAGAACTTTTTGCGATCGCCTGAAAAACACTCCGGTGTGGGAACCCTGGGCTCAGGGGTAGCCATGATCACGGTGGGGCTTGATGCAGCTTGAGAAGAGGAGGCTCCACTGGTGGGTGCAGGGGCTGCGGCTGTTGATGCAGGTGACCCTGAAAGTTGCTGGAGACGACCGTCAATCTGGGCATAGCCTTCCTGCAGTTTCTGGACTGCATCAGTGAGGGTTGTGACCTGCTGGCACAGGATCTCAAGAGGAGAACGCGCTCTGTCGGCCTCTGACATGGCTGGTTTGTACTATCAGAATAGAGGTACTCACCAAGGCCGAGATGCCGAGAGCGGTTCGCTGTTGCGACTAAGCGCACTCCGCCCCTCTGGAGGTGATACAGAGGGTGGATGGCACAAAGAGGCACAAGCTACCAGCAGGCAGGTAGAGCTTGTGTGGAGGTCCTGTAGAACTGAAGCAGAGACTGATCAGGATCCAGCAGAAGAAGTCCGGAGCAGGCTGAGGGTCAAACACAGGTAAGCAGACAATCCAGGTCACAGGCTGAGGGTCAAGGCACTGGAGATAGGAGACGAGACTAGTTCACAAGCAGAAGGTCAAGGCACAGGAGACTGAAGGTAAATCCGGGTCGCAGGCAGAGGGTCAAACACAGGTAAGCAAAAGCAAAGTCCGTAAAACAAGCCAAGGTCAGGTCCAGGAGAAGAGCAGAGTAGGTCAGGGTCAATCTGTGTCACAGCAGGTAAATGATCACACAGGAAACAGGAACTCAGGTACAGGAAGCTGAAAGACAAACCAGCAATTCCTCTGAGCACTTGCTCAGCTTTTATAGGCAGCCAGGAAGTCATGTGGAAGTCATGTGGTGCTTGTCATGTGATGACCAGTCTGCAGCTGAAGGTTTCTCTGACAACAGGGATGTATAATCCCAAACAACCCGCAGGATTTAGAAGAGGACAAGAAAGGCCTCGGTGAGAGGTCAACATGAATATTGTACAGGACACATAGGCCCACTCAAGGATTCGATTTTTTTAAATTTTTTTTTATCCTCCCTTAGCTTAGCTATGTGTTGGAAAGAGGAAGGGATGATTTTTTTTCTTTTTGCTGCTCCTTCTTTTTTGCTTCTTTGCTCCCTCAGCCCCGTGGGGGCTTTCGTGGACAGAAAATATACTTGTGGAGGGTGAGGAGGGGAGGTTGGGGAAAAGGCCGGATATGTATACGATTTTTGATTTAGGTGGGGTCCCTGACCCTCCTTATCTATCCGTAGGTAGAGCTATTGGTGTGATATAAGTGATGTAGAGGGCCCCCCTTCTTTTTTTTTTTTTCCTCCCCCAATGGGGTATAAGCCAGCTGATTTTCTTTTGCCTTAATTAGGCCGCCTGCACACAATGTTGAGGTGGGTTTGCCTTTTTTTTTTTTTTTCCTTCACATCATAACTTTATTACACCAAAAAAAAAAAGGAAAAATATATTTTTTGGGGGTCTTTTTTTTTTTTTGGAACACTAAAGGAATAAGGTATATCTGTTTGAGAATTAGGGACATGAGGGAGTAGAATTGGCTTGCTCCCTTCTTTCCCTTTTATGTTTTTTAGAGGTTAGGGTTTTTGTTTTTTTTTTGTGTGTGGAGTTTTTGTCACATACAGTATAATCACTGGGGATTGAAGTATTCGCTATGCAATGTGTGTTTTTGCTTTTGGGGTTGTGGCTTGATAAATTTTCCCCTTCTTCTTCTTTTTTCTTTTTTTTTTTCCATGTGTTTTTGTGTGTTTTTTTTTTTTTGGATATATTATGTTTTTTATTATTATGAATAATTCCTTAGTGTCTCCTTCGGAGACAAGAAACACGGTGAAAGGTTGATTCCAGCTAAACGAGCTGGTCTGAATGTAAAGCACAATGCAATGATGGGGAAGGGGGTAAGGGGTAGGGGGGTCTAAGGGAATAGGAGCGGTCGGGGTGGAGAGTCAGGGTCAGGGGAGGAGAGGGTAGAGTGGGGAGGGGGGGAGAGGGAAGGGAGGAGAGAATTATATGAGGAAAAGGAAGGGAAGGAGTAGAGGAAGGAGGACAGAGAGGGTTTTTTTTTTGTGTGTCCCTTTCTACTTCGCAATATTTTCACATGACTTAGTAGGAATGGAATAGGGAGGGGAGGGAAGAAAAGAAGTAAGATAAGTTAAGGACAAGAGAAGATAGAGCGGGATGGGAGGATGAGAATAGTGGGGAAGGGAGAATATAGGAAAATGGAAAACGAGGCTGCCCTCCACAGGATCACGGCTCCATATAGGGAGCTTTTTTCTATCATTATCAACCTGAGAGTAGTGACCTGGATTGAAAGTGTGGTTGTTATATGTATATAGGAAATTCATTTGAAAATTTTTGTGTCTGTCACGTCTTCTTGCTAACTAAAGCCCCTCAATAGGTAGCGCCTGGGTGCGCTGGGTTAGAATAACCGTTAGAGAGGGGGAGGGAGGGAAGTGTGTGGGTTCCCCCCCCCCCCCTTATAATTTTAATTTTTTTTTTGTCTCCCTTGGTACTGAGGGGGGGGGGGGGGGGAGGGTCGAGATCCATAGTGATGGCACCGACTAGGGGAGAGGTGCAAAAGAAGACATTAGGATGTAAATTTATAACTTATAATGTGAGAGGACTATCTACGCCGCAGAAGCGTAAAAGACTACTGGGTGATCTTAAAAGAGATGCTACGCATGTAGCATTTATTCAGGAGACATACTTCAGGAAAGATGCAGTATCAAAGTTTGGAAACAGGGACTATCCGTGGTCGTACCATTCTACATCGTCTATATCCAAGTCAAAGGGGGTGAGTATATTAATCTCCGGCTTTTTGACTTGGAGTCTGAAAGAAGAACTAGCAGACCCACTAGGGAGATATCTCTTGGTAAAAGGGAAAATAGGACGAGCAGAGGTAACCCTCCTGAATGTTTATTTTCCCAATTCAGATCATTTAGCATTTCTTCAGAAACTAGTACCAATTGTGATGGAATTCCGTGAGGGACATCTTGTAATGGGAGGGGATTTTAATTATGCTGCAGAACCGCTAATAGACACCTCAAAGAAAAGGTCAAGCATTTCATATGCAAAACTAAGAAAGATGCAACGAGAGATTTCTCTTCTGGGGTTGGTAGACCCGTGGAGAACAATGCACCCAGCAGAGAGAAACTACACGTACTATTCGTCAATACACGACACATATAGTCGGATTGACAGAATCATGGTGACACAAGCAGATCTGCCATTGGTGACAGCTTCAGATATAGGGGATTTCTCAATCTCAGACCATTTTCCAGTATCTGTGTCTATACAGTGGGAGTCTAAGACTCAGAGACCAATGTCTTGGCGAATAAATGAGGCAGTGTTACAATCTGCAGAAGATGTAGGAGTGATAGAGGAGGCCTTAGATCATTACTTTAAGGAAAACACTTCAGAGCCCATTGCACCCTCAGTTATCTGGGAAGCGCATAAGTGCGTAATAAGGGGGGTACTAATTCAACTGGGTTCACAACGGAAAAGAGAAAGAGAAGCTAAAATCAGGGAATATTTGAGTAAGATAGAACAGCTGAGTAGGCTACATAAAAATACACTCGCAGAGATACACCTGGCACCCCTTACACAGAGGTAAGGGAGGAATTAAATTGTTTCAAAAGACTATGCGGAGTATGATGTGGGCAAAAAGGCACTTTTATGAATATTCCAACAAACCAGGGGCACTACTAGCTAGAGCAATCAGGGGACCGAATAGAAGAACTCAGATAACATGTATAAGGGACATGAGGGGAGGGGCGGTAAACACATCTGCAGATATAGCAGAGGAGTTCCGTTCCTACTTCCATTCCCTATATAACCTGCCGGAAGTGGGGGGAGGGAGATCTAATGTGAAAAAAAGGGAACAGATAGACAAGTACTTACGAGAATCAGGTATGAAGACATTATCAGAGGAACAAGCACTCACATTAGAGGACAAGATTTCGGGAGAAGAGATATCGATTGCACTCGCACAATCCAGATCACATAAAGCGCCTGGCCCGGACGGCCTTACTTTAACGTACTACCAGAAATTCTGGGAGCGATTAAAAAAGCCCTTATTATTACACTTTAATGAAATTGGAAAGGGGGAAAATTTCCCCCCGGACTTGCTGAGGGCACATATAACCCTAATCCATAAAGAGGGGAAAGATCCCCTTCTATGTGCCAACTATCGGCCTATATCGCTGATAAATGTGGACACTAAACTGTACTTGAGAATTCTGGCAAATCGTATCTTACCGTATATAAAGGAACTGGTACACTATGACCAAGTGGGATTTGTACCGTCCCGGGAAGCCCGGGACAATACAATCCGAACAATTGATTTGATACATCGGGCAAGAATAACACAGAAGAAATTAGTTCTTCTAGCTGCAGATGCGGAGAAAGCTTTTGACAGGGTGGCGTGGGATTTTATCCGCGCCACCCTGTCATATATAGGGCTGGGTCCGCAAATGAGACAGTATATTATGGCTCTGTATAATTCACCCACAGCAGCGGTGCGAGTAAATGAGTGGAGGTCAGATTATTTTACAATAAATAACGGCACCCGGCAAGGGTGCCCATTGTCCCCACTTATTTTTGTCTTGTGTTTGGAGTCATTGCTGTATAGGGTGCGGAGGGCTCCGGATATAGCGGGAGTACAAATTGGAGGGGAACAGCACAAAGTAGCCGCATTTGCGGATGATCTGTTATTTTTGCAACTAATCCAAGCATAATGCTCCCGAGTATCTTAGAGGCTTTGCGGGTATATAGAAATCTTTCAAATTACAAGATAAACTTAACTAAATCAGAGGCACTTAACATCTCGTTATCCACCCAAGAAGAGAAGTTTCCAAAAACACATGACTCACCAGACAGCAGCAGTCTGGGTCATTATATATATCATCTGAAGAGGGCCCTATCCTACATTTGAATTATTGGATATGGAAAGGTTGGGAGACAAGGATTTCGGGCACTAAATTTTCATAAAATTGCTTTTTATTAAACAAACATTTTAAAAACATCTAATGATACAAGCAGATGAAAGAAATCTACATTGAACATGAGACCAGAAAACGGTCGACAGTATCAGATATAATCTTGCATGAGGTGCTAGACCTTCATATAGTATAGGAACAGTTGTGTACAGAACAAGTTGTATTATGCATACATCCAATGTAATATACTTCAAAGCAGACAGAAGCTGCCATGGCGGCGGTTCCCCATCCGGGGAGGACATCTATGACGGAATTTGGCTCAACAGGTGTCTGCCACTTACAAGGCAGGTTTAATTTACCTCTATCTTAACAAAGTATTCTGCAGGATCGATACAAACACACAGGAGCGTTTGTATTTACACTCCTTGTGAACATCGGCTCCCCCATTTATGAGCTCAGTGACCGTCTTTTAGTCCTCCTCGTTACAGTACCAAAAAAAGTTCAGAATATACACTGTACAGACAAAACAATTATTAAGCTCCAGACGAAGCTTTCACCGAGAAGGCGAAACATGTTGAGCAAACTGTCATGAGTAATGTATACCATATATTTACTGTAAACTTCGGCCGACCCTGCTGACTGGCACCCTGAGCATCGAGGTGTCCGCCGGCAGCTTCTGTCTGCTTTGAAGTATATTACATTGGATGTATGCATAATACAACTTGTTCTGTACACAACTGTTCCTATACTATATGAAGGTCTAGCACCTCATGCAAGATTATATCTGATACTGTCGACCGTTTTCTGGTCTCATGTTCAATGTAGATTTCTTTCATCTGCTTGTATCATTAGATGTTTTTAAAATGTTTGTTTAATAAAAAGCAATTTTATGAAAATTTAGTGCCCGAAATCCTTGTCTCCCAACCTTTCCATATCCAAGAAGAGAAGTTATTACGATTATCATTTCCGTTTCAGTGGGCTACAGATAAACTAAAGTATCTAGGGATATAGATAACATCGGACCCTTTAGAATTGTATAGAAAGAATTATCTACCCCTAATAGAAAAGATTAGGACAGATCTTAGAGCATGGCAATTATTAGCATTAACATGGTTCGGTAGATGTAGCGTACTCAAGATGAATGTGCTACCCCGAATCTTGTATATTATGCAAGCAATCCCGATTGAGGTTCCATTAGCATTTTTTCAAACAATAAAGGGTCTATTCCCTTCCTACATATGGGGAAATAAGGCCCCCCGAATCAGGATGCAGACAATGTTTCTCCCTAAAGCTAGAGGGGGCATTGGGGTGCCAGATATTCTAAAATATTACAGAGCTATACATCTAGGTAGGGTGACAGATTGGCACTGTAGTAGAATGTCTAAACGATGGGTGAATGTGGAGATTGAGGAAGCGGGGCAGATGTCCCCTCCAGCTCCCTGGTCAGTGTATGAAGCAAAAAATGAGATTTATAAACATCCGACAGTGGGCGCAACACTAAAAGAGACAAGAAGAATCCAGAGGCATTGGAGGATAGCTCCAGATCCGTCACCAATGATATCACTTGTAGGAAACCCAGACTTTCCTCCAGGATGTGTAAATGGCAGAGTAAGGAAGCTGGCGCAGGAGGGTAGATCACGTATCTATGAGATTTGGAAAAATGGCCCTATACCCTCTAGCGAGGAGATCAGGGAGGCAATAGATGGTCTACTAGAT
Organism: Pelophylax lessonae; assembly: GCF_965119305.1. NCBI lineage: Eukaryota > Metazoa > Chordata > Amphibia > Anura > Ranidae > Pelophylax > Pelophylax lessonae. The sequence continues at coordinate 26,138,144 of NC_138770.1, forward strand.
TATTTTAGTGCCTATCAAATACACCATTTCCTTAAGGCAGTGCAGCAAAAGGGGTATGTACCACGAGAGTTGACGTATTTTGAAAATATGTGCAGAACAGGTGAAAATACTGGCCATTTGATCTCGGTATTTTATGCACAATTAACAGAAGAAATAGAAGAACAGCATCTGCGGTTTATACAAAAATGGGAACAGGAATTAAATGTGTCATGGACCAGAGAACAAGTCAATAAAATCTTAGGACTGGTCCATAAATCCTCAATGGACAGCAAAATTCAAGAAACAGGATACAAAATATTGACTAGATGGTATAGAGTTCCAGCAGTATTGCATAAAATAGATGAAACGATATCGGACAAATGTTGGCGATGTAGAGTAGAAAAAGGAAATATGCTGCATATATTCTGGGAATGCAAAGCGGTTCACCCTTTCTGGGAAAAGGTAGCAGTAGCCATTAAACAAATGACTAGCGTGGAGATACAAAATGACCCTGCGTGTGCCTTGTTACATTTGACAAAGAGCTCAGCGAGGAGTTATAGGAAATCCCTGGTCCTGCGATTACTCAACGCGGCAAAAGCATGCATACCCTTTTTTTGGAAACAGGAGGTGACACCAAGAATCGAGGTTTGGACTGCGAAAGTCAATGAGATTTTTAAAATGCAAGAGCTTTCAGCCGTGCTGGGAAATACGGAGGAACAGGTGAGGAGTAGATGGAGGCCCTGGGTTCAGTATCTGGAGATGAATTAGGCAGAGGGCGTCATGGAGAGGAAGTAGAAATGGTTGGGTCGAGGTGTAACTATATATTATAGGTTAGGAGACAATTATAAAAGGGGGCTAAGGAAAGGTATAGGGGTGCCTTATTGTGGAGATCGAGCGTTCCTTCCCCTTCTAGGAGGTATCAAGGGAGATTCTCCCCTCCCCCTCAGGTTTTTTTTTTTTCCCTCTTCCCTTTTTTATTGTCCCCGGGGTTTGTTTATATTGGGTTATGATTTGTTTGGTGAATTGATGGGAGCTGAGGAAATACAGCTGAGTGACATGACATATTGGTATGTTTTTGAAATTATTGTAGAAGCTAGTTGTGTTGGATGATGTTATGTAATTGTATGGAATATATGTATTAAAATTGAAAAAACCTAATAAAGATATAAATTAAAAAAAAAAAAAAAAAAAAGAATAATTGCTCTCACTCTACTGTGCGGCCAATACCCCCCTTTGCGACAGCGTAATATAAATGACAGGTCCTCTTTAAGGAGACATTAGGGGTCTATTAGACCTCCAATGTCACCTATGGACCCCAGTGAAGCTGATGGAAGTACAGATCAGGATCAACCAGCTTCTTCACTGACCACAGTGACCCGGAAATGATGGCACTGAACCTGGAAGTAATGAAATGCTTGTCTCTTCTGGATTCATTTTCTGGAGAGGAGATCTGAGAACTGATCACCCTCCACTCCATCCACCATGCCGATCCTGGGCCTACAGGAGGGGCAGGCACATGGTTAATGTAGTGAGGCATGGGGATATTTGTATCTTCAGAGGAAGGGTGTGAAATTGTGAATTTCAGGAGAACCCGAATCCGAATCTCATCCCTCATTACAAGAGACTACTAAGGTGAGAAGGTGATTGGTGGGAAAGGTGAAAAATCTCCAGAATGAAGAGAATTTTCCGACCCCATAAGTGGGGAAATGTTCTGCCCCTGAAGGGGTTAATCTAGGTTTCCACACTATATATGTGTGTACCATCATCTGCTGGAGATGAAAGACGTCACAGTGACCATGGAGGAAGAGGACGGACATGACAGGGGGGTTACTGGGTGTAAATAGAAAATAAGATCTTATTACCTCCTCTGCTGCCTCTTCCAGCAACGTTTCTTCTCTACTTCCTCCCAACTCACCTCTCACCCGGAACTTCCTGTGTGTACCTGACATCACTTCCTGTCTTCCATAGAGACTTCCTGTCTGAGTAGAAGTGAGATCACCAACCTTGTGGAGCTCAGAGGAACGCAGCCCAGAGAAACATCTGGTAGTGTGAACACGGCCTTGTGCTGTGTGTATGTACTGTATATTCTTATGGCGCTTTTCCACTGCATGGAACCGTACCAGTTCGGCATGCTTTTGTGCTTTTCCACTGCTGGTACCGCATGGTATAGGGTCGGAACGGTTCGGTACGGTATAGGTTTGCTTTTCCACTGCATGGAACCGAACGGTACGGTACGGCTCTGAAAAAACAGTACCTACTTGATTGTGGTTCCAACAGGTACCAAACTGGTACCATATCCCACAATCCTTTGCATGCAGTCACTACTAGCCACTGATTGGTCAGAGAATCCCACCCACCCCGTTGTTATCCCACCCACTTAACTTAGTACTACTTTAGTGGAAAAGCAAATCTATACCGTACCGTACCGAACCGTTCCGACACTATACCATGCGGTACCAGCATTGGAAAAGCAAACCGGGCCAAGCAGGGCCGAGTAGAGCCGAGCCGGTACGAGCCGGTACTTGCAGTGGAAAAGTGCCATTATAGATGGGTCATCTCCACTCCCACCAAGGGGGAGAGAAATATATTACTGCCTATTACCATCGCACGCTCACCCTTTCCTGGCCAGGCAGGCTGCATGCTCGGATTAACAGTTTGGTATTTATTTCCTGGTTGACCTCACACAGTTGTTTTTGTTTTTTGCTTTAAGGACACCTTTTAAAACATCTACTAGATTCAGAGTCTGGAATGTCATTTTGAGGGACTCAAAATTTGGGGGTGTGAAAGAAAAAAATAATTACCACTCTCCGACCTCCCTATAGCAGTTTTATTGCTACAGGGCGGCCGCGCTGCTCAGAACCACGTATATAAACGTGATCCTGCACTTCCAGGGAGCGTGCGCAAGTGCTGATCGTTCGGTACACAGGCAGAATGGCAATCCGTCTATGTAAACAAGGAAGATTGCCGGGTTTGTCAGTAGGGAAGGCATGGATCCTGTGTTCCTGCAAAGCAGAGGCACTGATCCATGCCTTCCCCTAGTAAATTCACCTCCCCCAATACACAAACACTGGCTAGGCACACATGTAACCCTTTGATTGCCCCTGATGATAACCCCTTCCCACAAGGTGTCATTAGTACAGTGACGGTGCATATTTTTTTTAGCACAGATGACTGTATTGGTGTCACTGGTTCCCACAAAGTGTCAGTTAGGGCCTAATTCAGTGTACGTATGGAGTAGAGCTGCTCACTTCTCCAGAAATAACTCCAGCCTAAACTCATTGCATCCTAATTAGGTAAGTGGCTGGAGTTAAACCTTCAACTAGGTGCTTTAGTGAATTCGGAGTTGGAGTTAACTTAGGCTGAATTTGAGTTTGGAGTTAACCAAATTCCCTTTGTGTTTTTCATAAAAGGAAATTTGTCTATTCTGAATCACTATTACACAGCAATGTCATCTATTATGGTTTATTTTAATTTTAAAGTACAGTGGAACCTTGGTTTACGAGTACCTTTGTTTACGAGCATTTTGAAAGACGAGCAACATTTTTTTTAAAAATCTGTCTTGGTTTACGAGCACTGTCTTGATATACGAGCAGTTTTATCCACTAAAAGCATGCCATCCCCTCTGTTAATGCCCCTGTCACATAACATTATGTGTCCCAGTGCTTCTACTGTATATAAAGATGCCTATATACTGTTTTAGAGTGTTTCCCTGCACTTACTTTGTACGATTCCTGTCCCTCTGTCACTCTCTGCTCTCCGTCCTGTCTGTTCTCCCCGGCGGGAGGGGCCGATCACCCCTCCTGACGTCATCTGAGGAGGAGGGGGAGGAGAGCAACAGAGCAGGGCTGATGAGTCACACAGAGCCAGACAAGCTCTAATACACTATAAATCGGCTGTTATATACAATACAGACACAGGGGCACATAATGTTATCTAACAGAGGATATGGCATACTTATACTGTACAGTTATGTACTTTATATATAATACAGCATATCTTTTTATTTATAACATTAAATGCTTGTGGAACGAATCATCTGAGTTTCAATGCTTTCCTATGGGAAAACTTGCTTTGATATACGAGTGTTTTGGATTACAAGCAAGCTGCTGGAACCAATTATACTCGTAAACCAAGGTTCCACTGTATAGTTATGTATCTTATGTGTTTTAACCTTTAGATTTACTAATAGCAGACTACACAGCTGTCTAATTAGCAATCTTCATTCTTTATTCATCTGAAACTTTCAGGCATATCTGCTTGTTTTCAGCACTTTGGTGTAGTGGGCTAAGCTCATAGCCAAAGATTGCTAGGTCATGAGATCAAGGCCCACCCATGATAACACCCTGTGTGCTCACAGTTGTGTGTCATTATTTTTTTTTGGCCACATAGTAATACATTGGCTACATCACCTAAAATTGCATGTCAATGGCCTTGTATATTCAAGAAACAAACATGCATATGTGCAGGGTGCAATTATGCATTTGCCAAGTTTCAGTATTTATTTACAGCTGTCTAAAATTTAAGGAGGTGATGGCACACTTGGGATTTGAACTCATGCTTAATGGGCCATACACACTAAGATTTTCTTAAGGCTTTTTCCTTTAGATTTACCAAAACCAGATAATATGAGGTCAAACCTAAACACTTTCAATTTGTATGCAATCTGGCAGGCCCTTGCACTACATAGAAAAGGCAAATCTGAAGGCAAAAATGTCTTCAGAAAATCTTATAGTGTGTATGGCCATACATGTTCAATTTTTGTTGTACAATTTTCTGATAGATTAACCACAAACCACATAATGTGATGTCAAAGCTAAACAACACTTTCACTTGTATCCAAATAGGCAGGCCTTTGTACTACATACTTGAAGGTAAATTTCAAGAAAATTGGACAGAAAATTGGATCATGTATGGCCATACACACTATAAGATTTTCTGAAGACTTTTTCCTTCAGATTTACCTTTTCTATGTAGTGCAAGGGCCTGCCAGATTGCATACAAATTGAAAGTGTTTAGGTTTGACCTCATATTATCTGAGAGAGACTTCACATAATGGAAGTCTATGCAAGTCGCTCCGAGGTCGCCCCAAAGTGGTACAGGACCCTTTTTCTAAGTCGGAGTGACTTGTGTCGCTCCTATTAGAATGGGTCCTGTAATACTCAATGGACCGCGACATACCGCGACTTGTCAGGCTGACAAGTCGCGCTAATGTGAATGGGCTCTAAAAATAAATATAGTTTGATTCAATTAGTCCATCAAAAAATTTTAATAAATAAAAATTATTTGAGCTTGAATTGGGTCTAAATAGAATATATATATATATATATATATATATATATATATATATAATGTCATTAGCTTTAGGTAGTTAAGTGGTTAGCACCGCTGCCTTGCAACAGTGTATGTATTTGGGTGTTCGAATCCCTGAACTACCTACAACTGTATGTTGTTATATATGACAAGCAACACTAATACGGCTTCTCCCCAAAAATGAAACATTGTATATGTGTGAAAATAATATATTTTTGGGTTGGTTAGATATAGGAAGTAACAATAATATATTGTTTTTTGCATATATATATATATATATATGCAAAAACCCATATATTATTGTTACTTTCTATATCTAACCAACCCAAAAATATATTAATTTCACACATATACAATGTTTAATTTTTCAGGGAGGAGCCGTATTAGTGTTCCTTTTCATATATATATATATAATATATACACATAGGCAAATCAATAAATAAAACATATATATATATATATATATATATATATATATATATAATTATTTTTTGGGCATAAAAGTATATATATATATATATATATATATATTTATGTATAGATATATATATATATATTTTTTTTGTGATTCATATATATATATATATATATATATATATATATATATATATATATATATAGACATACATAGATATGTGCAAAAAAAATAAAAAAAAATTTATTAGCGCCGTTTTACCGCGAATTTGCGGTGGTATTTGCCGCAAATTCAATAAAACTCCCACTAACGTTTTCAAAAACGTTATTTTCAGCCTAATTTTTGGTTTGGAGCATGCTCACATGGGCTATCTGCCAGAAATTGACTCTGGAGCTATTTTTGCATTTTACACTTTTATTAATAAATCTTTTTTTCTACTTAACATTTTCACACAGTTTAAAAGCAGTTTAGCTCAAAATCATATAACACATCTTTCCCACACATTTTTTATTTTTTTCCTGCCATATTTTGTGATTTTGAAAAAATTAGTCCACCTTTTAGCTGGACTGTTTTTAAGTCCAGTCCTGACATTAGTTGATCTTAATGAATTTGACACTGCTCTTAACGTTTCTGATGGTGTTAGAGTGAATTGCATTTGCACCTAAAAATAGTCAAAATGGAGGTAAAATAGAACAGAATCAGCATTGGAGGTACAATAAATTTGGCCATTTGTAACACTAACAAGTCACATGACACCGGGGAGGGAAAATGGCTAATTGGGCCCAATTTGGACATTTTCACTTAGGGGTGTACTCACTTTTGTTGCCAGCGTTTAGACATTAATAGCTGTGTGTTGAGTTATTTTGAGGAGACAGCAAATATACACTGTTATACAAGCTGTACACTCACTACTTTACATTGTAACAAAGTATAATTTCTTCAGTGTTGTCACATGAAAAGATAGAATAAAATATTTACAAAAATGTGAGAGGTGTACTTACTTTTGTGAGATACTGTATATTTTATCTTGTACCTAGGATCTTCAGGACAGATACCTATATACACAACACATTTTGGTCTGATTTTTCCCCCCTGTGTCCGCCCCAGGTCGGGTTAATTTGTTGGGGGTTGGAAGGAAGGCCGTGTGCTGGAAAACCATGTTTGTATCTATTATGATGTACATAAATACAGATTATGTTCTATGTTTATGAAACACTAATATCAAGTCTGTTAATTTTAAGAGGAAACTGTCTGTACATCTTCATAGTCCTGAAGAAGCCTTGTGTGAAACGCGTTGACTAGTGAACAGACGAAGATAGAGGAATATGATCCGAAGCAAACACAGTGACGTGACTCCCTCCCTAATGGTTAATGCAAACAGAAAACAGAGGTTGTGGGACTTTATATGAGGCCGGTCATCAACTAAGATATACAAAAATAGAATCTGAGCGTAGTCATTTATTATACATACAGTAATTGATACAAATGTTGACATCAGTAACAAATATGATGCAGACATGTATACAAAAAAAGCCATATAGTAAGGAGATTGTTATAATAGTAATAAGATATATTCAGTAATAAAGTACATGGTCGTCACTAAATGTTACATCTAAGTGAAGAGAGGAAATATCTATACCTACACGAACCTTATGATATATACCAACTTATCCTTATATATGTATGATGTACATGAGTGAAATTAGTAGGAGACATTGATCTCCTGTGTACGAGCTGAGCTCAGTTTGGGGCCAGTTTCCTCATTTTATTGAGATCTGGTTTTAGATAAATCAATAAATGTTATTTTAGGATAAATCCATGGAGTTGTCATCTGTCTCATGCTGTGCCCTTAAAGTCCACACATATGACAGTGGTTCCTTGTGAACATCTGTAGGTTCCCATTTCTCTGAACAGATAGGATGTTGGGACTCTCATTAAAAAAAATGACGTGGGGTCCCCTCCCCCCCAGTCTATACCAGGCCCATGCCAAAATGTAAAAAAATAAATTAGTTACATAGTTACATAGTTACATAGTTAGTAAGGTTGAAAAAAGACATCAGTCCATCCAGTTCAACCTATGAATGCGTGTGTGTGTTTGCTTTTAACCGTACATTGTATACCCCTGTATGTTGTGGTCTTTAAGGTGTCCATCTACTAGTTTTTTGAAACTATCGATGCTCCCTGCTGATACGACTGCTTGTGGAAGAGAATTCCACATCCTTACTGCTCTTACAGTGAAGAACCCCTTACGCACTTTAAGGTTAAACCGCCTTTCCTCTAGTTTTAGTGAGTGGCCACGTGTCTTATTGTACCTCCTTTCTCTGAATAGTTTGTTCCTTATGCTCGGGTCACCAGTACAGTATTTGTACATTGATATCATATCCCCCCTCAATCGTCTTTTCTCCAGAGAGAAAAGGTTCAGTGCTTGTAGTCTTTCCTCATAGCTGATGTCCTCCATTCCCCTAATTATTTTTGTTGCCCTTCTCTGGACTTTCTCCAGTTCCAGCACATCCTTCCTGAGGACCGGTGCCCAGAACTGGACAGCATACTCCAGATGTGGCCGGACCAGAGTCTTGTAGAGTGGGAGAATAATCTCTTTATTTCTGGAGTGAATCCCCTTTTTTATACATCCCAGTATTCTGTTGGCTTTGCTTGCGGCGGCTTGGCATTGCATGCCACTGCCAAGCTTGTTGTCTACCAGTACCCCCAAGTCCTTTTCCATCCTAGACTCACCCAGAGGTTCCCCCCTAGTGAGTAGCTTGCTTTCTGGTTTCTGGCACCCAGGTGCATTACTTTACATTTTTCAACATTAAACCTCATCTGCCATGTAGTTGCCCACCCCGTTATTTTGTTCAGGTCCGCTTGCAAGGTTTCCACATCCTGCATAGAAGATATTGGCATGCCTAATTTAGTATCATCTGCAAATACTGAGATTGTACTAGATATCCCCTCCTCTAGATCATTTATGAATAAATTAAACAGGATTGGTCCCAGGACAGAACCCTGGGGGACCCCACTTTCCACACCCGCCCAATCCGAGTACTCCCCATTAATCACCACCCTCTGTACTCTCCCCTGGAGCCAGTTCTCTATCCAGGTACTCACCTTATGGTCCATACCTACCTTCCTTAGTTTGTACAGTAATCGTTTGTGGGGAACGGTGTCAAAGGCCTTTGCAAAGTCCAGATACACCACATCCACAGGCTTACCTTTATCTAGGTGGCAGCTCACTTCATCGTAGAAGGTTAATAGATTGGTTTGGCAATGAATCCATGCTGATTACTACTTATAATACCAGTTTCATTACTAAAGTCTTGTATGTGGTCCCGTAACATCCCCTCCAAAATTTTGCAGACTACTGATGTTAGGCTGACCGGCCTATAGTTACCCGGGATATATCTCGGCCCCTTCTTAAATATTGGTACCACGTTGGCTTTTTTCCAATCAGCTGGCACCATACCCGTCTGTAAACTATCCTTAAAGATCAAGAATAATGGTCTGGCAATCACCTGGCTGAGCTCATTTAGAACCCTCGGGTGCAAGCCATCCGGTCCCGGGGATTTATTTATGTTAAGTTTCTCTAGTTTAGCTCTAAGTCTATCTTCTGTTAACGATGGCGGCACTTTCTGAGGTGTATTATTGGCCTTACAAGCTGGGTTCGTGTAGCCCCCCAATTCTTTTGTGAAGACTGAAGAGAAGAAATTATTTAACACTTCCGCCTTTTCTCTGTCCTCAGTGGCCATATTTCCCTTATCATCTTTTACGGGGCCAATGTGTTCTGGCCTCGCTTTCTTACTGTTTATATACTTAAAGAACTTCTTAGGGTTCTTTTTACTCTCCTCCGCTATATGTCTCTCGTGTTCTTTTTTAGCCGCCCTGATTTCCTCTTTACATTTCTTATTGAACTCTTTGTAATGCTTAAATGCTGCCAATGACCCCTCAGTCTTGTATTTTTTGAAGGCCTTTTCTTTAGCACTAATATACATTTTTATGTTGGAGTTTAGCCATCCAGGGTTTATTTTTGCTCTTTTAAATTTATTTCCCTTTGGAATGCACTGGCCAATCCCCCTGTTTAGTATGCTCTTGAAGCACTCCCATTTTTCCTCCGTGTTCTTTGTTTCCAGGGTTCTATCCCAATTGATATTTTCTAGCAGCGAGCGCAGCTTTGGGAAATTGGCTCTTTTGAAATTCAGTGTCCTTATATTACCCCTCAGCTTCCTATTACTGTAATTAATACTGAAACCAATTGACCTATGGTCACTGTTTCCTAAGTTGTCCCGTATTTCTATATCCATGATCAGGTCTGTATTGTTGGTAATCAGTAGGTCAAGTACCGCATTGTTTCTTGTCGGTGCATTCACCATCTGACCCATAAAATTGTCCTGCAAAACATTTAGGAACTGCCTAGCCTTGGCTGAGTGCGCGGTTCCTTCTGCCCAGTCTATATCTGGATAATTAAAGTCCCCCATTATAATGACATTTCCCATCCTTGCTGCCAATCCTATCTGTAAAAGGAGGGCCGCCTCACCCTCCTCCCTCTGGTTGGGGGGTCTATAGCATACGCCCAATATTAACTTCCCCACCGTGCCATCCCTTTGAAGCTCTACCCATAGGGATTCTGCCTCATCCATAGCTCCATTATTAATATCATCCCTCATATTTACCTGTATGCTGTTCTTAATATACAGACATACCCCTCCCCCTTTTTTACCTTCTCTATCTCTGCGATAAAGGGAATACCCCTGAATGGTCGCCATCCAGTCATGGGAGCTGTCAAACCAAGTCTCAGTTATCCCCACAAAATCTAAGTCCTCCTCAAACATCAGCAGCTCCAGCTCTCCCATCTTGTTGGCCAGGCTTCTGGCATTGGTATACAAGCCTCGTAAATGGCGTGGGGTCCCCCCAAAATCCATACCAGATCTTAACCTGAGCATGCAGTTCGGCAAGTCAGGAAAAGGGGGACAAGCGAGCGCCCCCCTTCTAACCCATACAAGGCCACATGCCCTCACCATGGGGTGGGGGTGGGTGTTTTGTGGCAGTTCTGCCCCCCCCACCCCAAAGCACCTTGTCCCCATGCTGATGGGGACAAGGGCCTCTTTCCCACAACCGTGGCCTGGGGGTCTGCAGACAGGGGGCTCATCATAATCTGAAAGCCCCTTTTAACAAGGGGACCCCAGATCCTGCCCCCCCCCATGTGAATGAGTATCGGGACCATAGTACCTGTACCTATTCACTAAAAAAAGTGTCAAAAAGCAATAAATACAAACACAATTTTTAAAAAATTCTTTATTAAAAAATAAAAGCCAGCCTCCCCCAATGTAGATCCGTCATCAATCACAACGCCCGCCGCACCCAAAAAAATAAATAAAAAAAAAGACGCTCTCGCCATCATGGAGGCCCTCTGCCTACTGCAGGTTCCGCATTTACATTGGTAAGAGGCGGGGCCACCTGTCTACATCACCTTTTTTCAATATTGGCCCCTAAGGGCCTGGTATGGACTGGGGGTCTGGGGAGCACATCATTTTTTTCTATTGCCGGGAAATGCCGGCATTCTTTTCTTTCCATTCATCTGTCAGTGGGGAAGCCCGCTGACAGCTGATGAGTCATGGTTAGTAAGGATGCGGGCGGGCGGCTTCCCGGCTTGCTGATTAACAACCACCTATTTCTTCACACAGAATTAGCATCAGTCGATTGTTTTTTTTTGACTGATCCGAATTCGAATCGTTCTGAAAAGTTGGAATTCATTAGAAAACCAATAAACAAAACAAATTTTAACAGATTTCAACAAAATTCATTACAATTTCATTTGGAGATTTGGATACATCCGAATCTAGGAATAACCAAAAATATGTCGGAATTTGTATTCACACCGAAACGAATTTCATGTGTCTAACACTTAATGGCCACCCGCTAGCAGCTGGGCTCCCAGCCAATGCAAATGGCCGCCGGTGGCAGGGCCCACTCTCCAGGCATGGATCCTCTACATATGTGTGCCATAACACCACCCCGCTGATAGCTGGGGACTCGATGACCACTCGGGATGTCCTGGAAGACTTCTGGATACCAAAGGAAGCTCCTGACATCCGCACAGCTGCCCAGTACCAGACCAGCCGACCAATACTTCCAATAGGTAGGAAAACTTCATACAGAAATGGACCTATAAGTGAGGAGGACAAAAAAGGAATGCAGCCATTGGCTAATTTTGAACATTTATAGGGGGGGCGAGGGCGGGGCTACCCAAAGGTATGCGGCCATGGACAACTGTCAGGAAAGCACATTATGGCCACTAGATTGAACTGACCATTATAGGAAATCCCAATTCGCCATGACTGGGGGAATGCGGGTCACATTTCATCAACACATTTATAACAACCAGATCTGTAAGCGTTTGTGAAATCTTCCTGCACAAAATGTACTCAGCCAATGAAAGGTAAGGACTCCATTTTTATTTTTCTCCTGCTATCAATGTTTAACACTTCATCCATGTCTTTGGTGATCTCTGATCTCCTTATGAAGTGTTTCTTACATGATGAAGATCAGCCATGGAGTATATCTGAGGTGTATATCAGGGTGTGCTTCTTCCCCATATGTCCACCAACATTCATATTGAAGACATTTCCCGCACTCAAGGCACTAATACACCTCCAGGGTTGTGTGGGACCCCTGATGTACAGGAAGACAGGACTTCAGTGCGGAACATTTCCCTCACTCAGGACAGGAAAATGGCTTCTCACCCGTGTGAGATCTCCGATGTCTGCAAAGATGGGACTTCCGTGAAAAACATTTCCAGCAATCAGGACAGGAATACGGCTTCTCAGCAGTGTGCGATCTCTGATGCATGGAAAGATAGGACTTCTGTGAAAAACATTTCCCGCACTCAGGACAGGAATACGGTTTTTCACCAGTGTGCAATCTCTGATGTCTGGAAAGAGTGGACTTATCTGAAAAACATTTCCCACACTCAGGACAGGAATACGGCTTCACACCAGTGTGCAATATCTGATGTCTGGAAAGAGCAGACTTCAATGAAAAACATTTCCCACACTCAGGACAGGAATACGGCTTCTCACCAGTGTGCAATCTCTGATGGTTGGAAAGATCAGACTTCTGTGAAAAGCATTTCCCACACTCAGGACAGGAATACAAGTTCTCACCAGTGTGCAATCTCTGATGTCTGGAAAGAGCGGACTTATCTGAAAAACATTTCCTACACTCAGGACAGGAATACGGCTTCTCACCAGTGTGCAATCTCTGATGTGTGGAAAGATATGACTTCTGTGAAAAACATTTCCCGCACTCAGGACAGGAATACGACTTCACACCAGTGTGCAATTTCTGATGTCTGGAAAGAGCGGACTTATCTAAGAAACATTTCCCACACTCAGGACAGGAATACGGCTTCTCCCCAGTGTGGAATCTCTGATGTCTGGAAAGATATGACTTTTGTGAAAAACATTTCCCACACTCAGGACAGGAATGCGGCTTCTCACCAGTGTGCAATCTCTGATGTTTGGAAAGATCAGACTTTTGTGAAAAGCATTTCCCACACTCAGGACAGGAATACAGCTTCTCACCAGTGCGCAATCTCTGATGTCTGGAAAGAGCGGACTTATCTGAAAAACATTTCCCGCACTCAGGACAGGAATACGGCTTCTCACCAGTGTGCAATCTCTGATGTGTGGAAAGATATGACTTTTGTGAAAAACATTTCCCACACTCAGGACAGGAATGCGGCTTCTCACCAGTGTGCAATCTCTGATGTGTGGAAAGATATGACTTTTGTGAAAAACATTTCCCACACTCAGGACAGGAATGCGGCTTCTCACCAGTGTGAGATCTTTTATGCACATTAAGATTGGATTTAAAACTGAAACACTTCCCACACTCAGTACAGGAGAACCTCTTATCTGGTGGAAGGACAGCACCGTCCCCCACAGTCTGAGGTTCCTCAGGATAAGAGGAATACGATGGTCCGGCACCCTCCCTCACAGTCTGAGGTTCCTCGGGATAAGAGGAATACGATGGTCCGGCACCGTCCCTCACAGTCTGAGGTTCCTCAGGATAAGAGGAATACGATGGTCCGGCACTGTCCCTCACAGTCTGAGGTTCCTCAGGATAAGAGGAATACGATGGTCCATCTACATTGTGTGGTGCCGGATGGACATTTGAGGTAGCCAGGTTTTCTCCTGGACTATACTGTGTGATGTTCTCATCTTCTACTTTACAGTCTGGAGACAAAGTGAGACAATCCTCTGAGGTTTTCCTCATCTCCGGTCCATGTACTAAAATAGAAATAAAAAGATTTACTAGACATCAGCAGATTGGTTCCTAAACCAGGACTCCGCCCACATCAGGCAGCTTTGTCTCTGAGGATCATACAATTCCCCCCTCAAGGTAACTAGTAAATGGGTCCTCTGATCTCCTACCAGTTCATTTCTTTATTCATGGACCTTAGTCAGAGAGTGAGGAAACAACGAGAACTGTCTTTTATAGGAGTGACAGTGATGAGGGGATTATAGGACGAGTGTCCCCCCCCCTCTATCACACATTGCCATCTTCCCAACACAAGAAGTCCTGCACTTCCTTATTTACTCCATGATTTAGTCATGAATAACAGCGGGGCTGAGCCCCACCAGAGGTCAGAGAGTGAGGATGGGGGAGAACAACCAAGATGAAGACTGGACTGATCCTGAAGACCACCATCATTGGGTTACTGACTCCTCCCTCATTATTACTTTCTGTTTAAGGTTCCAAAGTTTGAGAATGTTATCACATTATTATCACCATGTAAAAGTCTGTCCTCCAATCAGATCATCAGATATAAAATGTAATATAAAATTAATAATACATCGGTGCAATCATGTAGTGTAAAGGATGGTGTATAAATATTCACAGAAACATTCACCCAATGGCAGCTTACATTCAGAAAGTTTCTTTCACTAAACACAAAAACAAATAAAATGCAGCCCTAAAGAAAATGAAAATAAAATTTCTTCCCCCAAATCTGTAGACAATAAGTCTTCCTCTTCCTCCACGGTATATATGGGGAGGATATAAAATATGGGCGGAGCCTGCGCAGGGACGTCCCATCTCAGCCATCCCAGGGAAGGGGTATCTGAGTGAAGGATCACATTGTGAAGCTTGTTTAGTCCGCACTGCTCAAGTCCCGGCTTTGTAATTCTATCATCTTGGATTTTAATGTTGAATAAAGCAGATAGACGGAGGGCACTAGAGGGGGTGTCATTTTCTACCCTCCCCCCCCATATATACCGTGGAGGAAGAGGAAGGAGGAGAGGAGTGAGCGATATCCCTAGAGGGGGAAGGGATCTGTGGGACTCGCTGGTAACACAGGAGTCAGATGGGAAGGTGAGTGGAAGTGACCACCAGCACCTTTCTCATCTGCAATTTCTGCACTCGCACTTTATCATTTATATTGGCCCTGACTGATGACACGTGTCACATGACACACATTTCTATCCTCTTATTGGACGATCACATTACTATTTATTCATTTCCTGACACTGTTTAATAGATTTCATATATTTGAATTGTAAGTCTGATTGTTACACGGCGCGGTGATATCGCACAGATTGGATTATTATTTCCCACTTATTGTCTACAGATTTGGGGGAAGAAATTTATTTTTATTTTCATTTGATTTTTTATCAGATATAAAATGTCCAGCTGGTAGGAAATGAGCTTAACAAAGAGAATCCATATTATGTGTATACAGTATCTGACAAAAGTAAGTACACCCCTCACATTTGTGTAAATATTTTATTCTATCTTTTCATGTGACAACACTGAAGAAATTACACTTTGCTACAATGTAAAGTAGTGAGTGTACAGCTTGTATAACAGTGTAAATTTGCTGTCCCCTCAAAATAACTCACCACACAGCCATTAATGTCTAAACCGCTGGCAACAAAAGTGAGTACACCCCTAAGTGACAATGTCCAAATTAGGCTCAATTAGCCATTTTCCCTCCCCGGTGTCATGTGACTCATTAGTGTTACAAGGTCTCAGGTGTGAATGGGGAGCAGGTGTGTTAAATTTGGTGTTATCGCTCTCACTCTCTCATACTAGTCACTGGAAGTTCAACATGAGGGCAAAGAACTCTCTGAGGATCTAAAATAAAAAGAATTGTTGCTCTACAAAAAGATGGCCTAGGCTATAAGAAGATTGCCAAGACCCTGAAACTGAGCTGCAGCACGGTGGCCAAGACCATACAGCAGTTTACCAGGACAGGTTCTACTCAGAACAGGCCTCGCCATGATCGACCAAAGAAGTTGAGTGCACGTGCTCAGCGTCATATCCAGAGGTTGTCTTTGGGAAATAGACGTATGAGTGCTGCCAGCATTGCTGCAGAGGGTGAAGGGGTGGGGGAGGGGTCAGCCTGTCAGTGCTCAGACCATACACCGCACACTGCATCAAATTGGTCTGCATGGCTGTCATCCCAGAAGGAAGCCTCTTCTAAAGATGTACTGTGACATGTGTCACAGTACATCTTTAGAAGAGACTATACATCTTCAGTATGTCACAGTACATGTGAAACCAACATGTACTGTGACATACTGAAGAAGAGCATGATCCCCTTCCTTCGGTGACTGGGCCGCAGGGCAATATTCCAACATGATAACGACATCAAACACACCTCTAAGATGACCACTGGCCTGCTAGAGAAGCTGAGGGTAAAGGTGATGGACTGACCAAGCATGTCTCCAGACCTAAACCCTATTGAGCATCTGTGGGCATCCTCAAATGGAAGATGGAGGAGTGCAAGGTCTCTAACATCCACCAGCTCTGTGATGTCATCATGGAGGAGTGGAAGAGGACTCCAGTGGCAACCTGTGAAGCTCTGGTGAACTCCATGCCCAAGAGGGGAAAATTATAGTGGCCACACAAAATATTGACACTTTGGGCCAAATTTGGACATTGTCACTTAGGGGTGTACTCACTTTTGTTGCCAGCGGTTTAAACATTAATGGCTGTGTGTTGAGTTATTTTGAGGGGACAGCAAATTTACACTGTTATACAAGCTGTACACTCAATACTTTACATTGTAGCAAAGTGTCATTTCTTCAGTGTTGTCACGTGAAAAGATAGAATAAAATATTTCCAAAAATGTGAGAGGTGTACTTACTTTTGTGAGATACTGTAGCAGTCGGTAGAGGGGTTAGAGCAGAAGTCTGTAATACAACATAGAGTATATAGCGCAGGGGTCAGGAGTCATAATATCGGTATTCAGTAACCAGTGGTGGATTACATGTATTTATATCATGTATGTATTTAGTTTTAATGACCCACCTGTGCTGATCTCTGTAGGAGTGTCCTCCTCTATAAATGTCCCCGTTATTCCATCCTCCTCCATAGACTGCTGATCATCCCTCACATACCTCTCTTCTTCTTCTGCTTTTACCTCAAATTCTATATCAATTGGATCTCCACTCTAAATCAAGAAAATTAGAGAGAATATCATCTGTAAAATATAAGCTTTAATATTGTGATATTATGAAAAAAAAAAAAAAGAAAAACACATCCTCTCCAGAAGTCCATGTTCTAGATGCTCCAATCCACCAACCTTGTAACATTGAGGGATGGTGTGACCTTCCTGTGTGGAATCCCGGGAATACAGAGGACGGGGACATCTCTCTGGTGGGTTTCTGTAGCTGGATGACTCCACCATGGTGTCCTGGTACAGATCTTTGTGTTCCTTTAGAAACATTGACTCCTTCATCACCCCATCCTCATCATCCTCCTCTTTTATCTCTTCTTTAACCTCAACTTTAGAATCTCTCAGGTTTCCACTCTGAATATATAATAAAAATGACATCAATGGTAACAATGCAGATAATGTACAGATCCTAATGATACTATCAGTGATTGTTCCTCATCTACCTGATGATGGTGAGGGATGGTGTGACCTTCCTGTGTGGAATCCCGGGAATACAGAGGACGGGGACATCTCTCTGGTGGGTTCCCATTACTGGATCCATCTGTAGGAAACACACACACTGACTGAATACATTGTTTCTATGTGTTTATCAGATGATGGGGGATCTAGGTGGACCCTCCGTACTGCTCTCTCCTTTACAATAAAGTCTCCTCTTACCCGGTGATGTGAGGGGCGGCTGATTCTCCATCATGACGTCCTTGTAGAGATCCTTGTGTCCTTCTAAATACTCCCACTCCTCCATGGAGAAATAGACAGTGACATCCTGACACCTTATAGGAACCTGACACACACAATGATACAGTCACCATCCAGACACATCCCTTGTCTATTACTGGATAATGTCCCAGAATTCCCAGCACCGCTCACCTCTCCTGTCAGCAGATGGACCATCATGGTGGTCAGTTCCAGGATCTTCTGCTCTATGTTCCTCTCAGGTATAGGAGAAAGAGGTGGAGGCACCACGGTGGGGCTCTGAGTCCTGCTCCATCCCCCTGAGATTGGCTCTCCACTAGACTCCTTCACTACAACATAATCCTACAAATCAGGAGAAAGATAAAACGATATCAATCATCTGACATCATCTACATGTCTATAATAAGAACATGGTCTATTGACCAGATTAGATGGTGACCTCCCAGATTCCTCCTCACCTCTCTGGTCAGGTCTGTGTTTTATTAATAGAGGTAAGAGTGATGTCATGAAAAATTGAAAAAAGTGCGCTAATAATAAAGTTGTGCTGCTACCAAGATCCAATGTGTGGAAATGAATGTATGTACTGCTTGACTCAGCTGACTCCTGTGCTCGGGATGCAGGCAGTATTGCATCCCGAGCACAGGAGCCAGCTGAGTCAAGCAGTGCACAAGAAGGAGAAGAAGAGAGGATCCTGCTGCAGCAGAGCTTTAGGAATCCATAGAAAGAACCGCTGAGCGCACAGGATACAAACCAGACTCTCCTCCCCATCCCTCCACTGCCAGGCTTTCTCTACAGCCTCCCTTTTTAAGGATTTCTTGTCTAAATGGATTTTTTTTTGTATGACTAAGTGGATCTGAGCAGGAGAAGGAGAAAAAAGTGCCTAGAAGTAGAGGAGAAGTAGCCGATCGCCTTGTGCTTTCTGGGAATATTGGTCATAAAGGCCCATTGGACACAGGACACTTAGCAGGTGGAATTGCTGTGGATGGTAAATTGAGGACAAGTGCCAGGAGAAACTTTCCCATCATTTCAGTACAGGAAGAAAAGGAACATTTTTGAAATGCTCTCCATTTCTTTACATCTGGTAAGGAGCTGTCTGAACATTTGGTGAGGGGATAATTGATTCACCCTGAGTTTCTTGAGGTGTTATCAGGAGTTTCTCAATAGCGATCATTTATATGCCTGTAACGGGGTTTTGAGGACGCCCCCTAGTGTCTTTGGGGTCCCTAACCCTAGTTAACTCACTATGCCTGACAGGCGGATCCTGAGCCTCCGCTATATGGTAGCTGGGGTACATGTCTGCGGCAGTGCCTCCACCCAGTGGGGCATCCGGGGTAGGGATGTGGGGTCCCACTGGGAAAATACTTGGTGCAATGAGACTGACACAGCCTAACTGGAACTAACTTTATATAGTAAGTAGCAAATGAACCAACATACATAGGAAAATACAATAGAGTAACACAGATAACAATGCAATGTGGATTTTCCTCACCCACCCACTAGCACACCTGCGTCCCACCCCCTTATCTTCACCCTAATGGCCGTTGGTGCACATAGGAGAGTTGGGGCCCTTATAAGTCCTGTTCCACAGAGTCATTGAAGCAGCCTGAGCTGTGCAATGTCCACTCTGGACCTCAGAGTCTTTACTGTGAGTGAGGAGACAGGTGCCCTGTGGTGATACAGGGAGAGGCTTGGCTTACCCTCACAATGCAATTTACCAGATCAGTCCGCTGCAGTCTCCTCTCACTGGATTCACCAGACGTCTGGACTCAGTGTGTGTCTTTGCCAGGGGTCCCTCTCTCAGCTGGTGTGGTCTTGGGTGAAGTAGTTCTCTCAGCAGGGTTCTATCTTTGTGCTGCAGTCTTTCACAGCTAGTCACATGTCCTTTCTCTGGCTGAGCATGTGGTAACTTCTAGAAGTCTTCCATGACCTCCTTCTTCAGAGCTGTGCAGGAAATGCTCCCAGGACATTAATAGGTGATAAAGCCTGAGCAGAAGGATAAGAAGTCATCCAGAGCTGGTCTCTATCTCCCTCAGTCTTCTCATCTCCTCACACACCACTTCCTGGTCACACTGTGATGATGCCACAATCATGTGACTGAAAAGGCCAAGTCCTGTGTTCAATGCTCAATGTTTTATTAACAGCATACTGAGTCCATCTGCCATCTACTGGGCATTTCAGATAATACAGCCTGTGTAAAATCCACAGGGCTACATGCCCTTTTGCATTTTTTATCTGGTAAGAAGCACATTTAGAAGGTGGTGGGGAAACTGTCACCAACTTGTCGTGATCACTTCATCACCAGTTTATTTTCATCACATCATCATCTTTTCGTTGCACAAAGACTGAGTTTGTTCAACAGATATATTGGACAATTTGTGTCATTAGGCTGTTGACTCAGCATATTACCTTCATTGTTTTATATTGTATCTCACCCGGTGGACAATTTACTGAGTTTTGGATATTTTCTTTGGACTTTTATGTGTGGGCACGGTGTTGACTTAGCACATGTTTGAACACTTATCAATTATTGTTTGAATTGTTATCACGTGGTGGATTATATATTGCAATTTTGTATATATAAGAGTGATGTCATGTGACCTCCCAAAATCCTCCTCACCTCTCCGATCAGCAGGTAGATGATCTCCAGGGTGTGGCTTAATAACCTCTCAGTCATGTGACTCTGATCCTCCTCCATCCTCAATGGTGTGGTGGTCATGTGATCTATGCGGGTTTCTCTGTAGACGGATAATGAAGAATTATCTGGATTGCATTGGTTGGACAATATTAGGATAGGGATATAAGGGGTTATAGGCGGGTTGCCCCTAGTGGGAATTGGAACATGTAGATTGGGTTAATTAGGGGGATCTTTTTATAAAGAGTGGTCACAGGTTATCTGAGACCATCAAGACCAATGCAGAGCCCAAAGCCCTTGATTGGACAGGAGGAGGGACAGTCCACTGCCAGAGTGTAGGGGAATAGAGAAGAGTGCCCGTATTGAGGGATCAGAGGATCAGATAAGTAAAAGTGCTTTCACTGGTTCCCTACACCAAAATTACCATGTAACCCTTGAAGTGGGGCTGCCCCCATTATACAAGGGTAAAATGCTCATTTGGGTTTTGGTAATTTTTTGTTTCCCCAGAGATGGGCTTTAAACAAAATTACATTTTCACACACGATAAAATCTGCATGTTATGCTTGTAAAAACAAAGCGCCCCCCCCCACACACACGCACACAATTATGTCAACTCTTAAAACTGTGTGTCCCCATGAAATAGTGTCTAAATTCGCTACCCAACATGGTGCAAAGACAACGCTATAAAAGACGGCCGAACGATTGGCCTTCTTTTGTCCAGGGCTGTCGTGTCTGTTGAAAACTGTCGTGACTGCACACAAATTTTGTCGGCCAACAGCAGCCGACTGCAGAAGTAATGTCATGTGATGGTTAACTTTCCATGTGTTTTTTTTCTTTTCTGAGCATGCCCAGTCTTGCAAATCTGCTGATTGTCGGCCGAATTCTGTACTGACTGGCGAACAATCGGCCGTTCTGGTGTTGGCCAACAAAAATTTTAATGCCTACACGACTGATTCTTTTCGGCCGAAAGTGCGTTGTCGGCTGTCGGAAGCATCATACTAACAAGCCTACAATCGGCCAATCGGTCGTCGGCCGAATATTTACGGCCGACAATCGGTACTTGTGTACGGGGCTTTATACTCCGCGCCTCTGGTGAACCTGTGCCACACCAGTTACCCGGTAAGCCACTCCTCTTACGTCAGGCTCTGCCACGTTACCCCGTGACAAGCGCCTACAGGTCATTCGTTTAGAGAAACCCGGTAATAATGGCCCCAGAATCATTGCTCTCACTCTAGTGTGCGGCCAATACCCCCCTTTGTGACAGCGTAATATAAATGACAGGTCCTCTTTAAGGAGACATTAGGGGTCTATTATACCTCCAACGCCACCTATGGACCCCAGTGAAGCTGATGAAATACAGATCAGGATTAACCAGCTTTTTCACTGACTACAGTGACCAGGGAATGATGGCACTTAACCTGGAAGTGATGAAATGCTCATCTCTTCTGGATTCATTCACCAGAGAGGAGATCTGAGAACTGATCACCCTCCACTCCATCCACCATGCCGATCCTGGTCACATGGTTAATATAGTGAGGCATGGGGATATTTGTATCTTCAGAGGAAGTGTGTGAAAGGGCAAGTTTCAGGAGAACCCAAATCCGAATCTCATCCCTCGTTACAAGAGACTGCTAAGGTGAGAAGATGATTGGTGGGAAAGGTGACAAATCTCCAGAATGAAGAGAATTTTTTGACCCGTAAGTGGAGGAATGTTCTGACCCTGAAGGGGTTACTCTAGGTTTCCACACTATATATGTGTGTATCATCATCTGCTGGAGATAAAAGACGTCACAGTGACTATGGAGGAAGAGGACGGTCATGACGGGGGGGTTGCTGGGTGTAAACAGAAAATAAGATCTTATTACCTTGTCTGCTACCACGTCCAGCAATGTCTCCTCTCTACTTCCTCCCAACTCACCTTTCACCCGAAAACGTCTTTTATACTTGACATCACTTCCTGTGACATCACTTCCTGTCTACAATTGACATTACTTCCTGTCTTCTATAGATACTTTCTGTCTGTGTAGAAGTGAGATCACCACCTTGTGGAGCTCAGAGGAACTGCAGCCCTGAGAAATGTCTCATAGGGTGAACACGGCCTTGTGCTGTGTGTGTATCTACTGTATATCCTTATAGATGGGTCATCTCCACTCCCACCAAGGGGGGAGAAATATATTACTGCCTATTACCATCACACGCTCAACCCCCCCCCCCCCCACCCTTTCCTGGCCAGCCAGGCTGCATGCTCGGATTAACAGTTTGGTATTTATTTCCTGGTTGACCTCACACAGTTGTTTTTTGGTTTCTTTGATTTTACCACTTAAGCCCCGGAAGATTTTACCCCCTTCCTGACCAGGCCCTATTTTGCGATTCGGCACTGCATGACTTTAACGGACAATTGCGCGGTCGTGCAACGCTGTACCTAAACAAATTTAAAGCCCTTTTTTTTCCCACAAACAGAGCTTTCTTTTGATCACCTGTGCGATATTTTGATCATGCGCTATAAACAAAAAAATAGCGACAATTTTGCAAAAATAACAATATTTTTCACATTTTTTATATGAAATTCCCAAAAAAAATGTAAAAATCAAAATTTTTTAACATTTTTGGCCAATTTGTTTTCTGCTACATTTGTTTGGTAAAAAAAATCGCAATAAGCGTATTTTAAATTGGTTTGCGCAAAATTTATTTCGTTTTTCAGAGTATTCAGAGTCTGGAATGTAATTTTGGGGGACTCAAAATTTGGGGGTGTGAAAGAAAAAAGTCTTTACTACTTTCCAACCTCCCTATAGCAGTTTTATTGCTACAGGGCAGCCGTGCTGCTCAGAACCCCATATATAGACGTGATCCTGCACTTCCAGGTAGTGTGCGCAAGTGCGCTCTGCCAGCGGCCCCCTACCACTGTGATTGTACACAGCAGGTCCCGCAGACGCGATGTCCGCCGTCACCCGCTGATCGTTCGGTACACAGGCAGAATGGCAATCCGTCTATGTAAACAAGGCAGATTGCCGTTCTGTTAGTAGGGAAGGCATAGATCCTGTGTTCCTGCAAAGCAGAGGCACTGATCCATGCCTTCCCCTAGTAAAAGCACCTCCCCCAATACACAAACACTGGCTAGGCACACATTTATCCCTTTGATCGCCCCTGATGTTAACCCCTTCCCAGCCAGTGTCATTAGTACAGTGACAGTGCATATTTTTAGCACTGATCACTGTATTGGTGTCACTGGTTCCCACAAAGTGTCAGTTAGTGTCTGATTTGCCCGCCGCAATAAAGTCCCGCTGTAAGTCACCGATCGCCGCTATTACTAGAAAAAAATTCCATAAAAATATCCCATAGTTTATAGATGAGATAACTTTTGCGCAAACCAATTAAAATACGCTTATTGAGATTTATTTTAAACAAAAACCTGTAGTAGAATACATATTGGCATAAATTGATGAAGAAATTAGATTTTTGTACTTTTTTTATTGGATGTTTTATAGCAGAAAGTAAAAAATATTGTTTTCTTTTTTGCTTATAGCGCAAAACTTTGAAACCGCAGAGGAGATCAAATACCCCCAAAACAAATCTCTATTTGTGGGAAAAAAGGACATCAATTTTATTTGGGTACAGCATCGCACGGCCGCGTAACTGTCAGTTAACAAGTTCAGCCCTGGAAGATTTACCCCCCTTCATGACCAGGCCATTTTTTGTGATACGGCACTGCGTTAAGCTAACTAAAAATTGCGCGGTCGCGCGACGCTGTACCCAAATAAAATCAAAGTCCTTTTTTTCCTACAAATAGAGATTTATTTTGGGGGTATTTAATCACCTCTGCGGTTTTTATTTTTGGCGCTATAAACAAAAAATGACGACACCTTTGAAAAAAAAAAATATATATATTTTTTACTTTCTGGAGAGTGGCACCTGTAAAAACAATCAAGCGGCTGAACAGCCCATATGATTGATTTTACAGTGCAGGGAATACAGTGCAGAAAAAGAAGATATGTGAATGATGCCTGTAGCTCCACCCATCATCCAGATATCTTCACTCAAAGTCCATGACGTCATATGAGGTCGTTGGGCAGGAAGTGGCTTATTACAGGAGAATAATGTCCACACACCCCCCTAAGCATCCGCTTATTTGTAGAGACATAAACCATTTGGAGTGCCAGAATCCCAATCTTCTTCTCATTGGCAGAATGTCAAGGATTTTGCAGACACAGGAAATTAACTTTTCAACGTTAGCAAGCATGTTGTGTGAAGGTCCTTCTTCATTATAATGACAATGTGGGGGAGAGAAATTCTCTGCACCTTCCTCCAGTACGGCATCCATATCCTCTCCATTCCCTCCTGTCTCTGCATCCTCTAGGACTGGCATATCGGGATCTGACTCCGGTTGGGAAGCTGGAGCGGGAGAAGAGGCGAGGAGTTTTGGAGCTCTGGACAAAGATGGCCATATTAATACGTAATCTGTCCAAGGAATGGCGACAGAAAATTCTGCTTTGGTCAGGTAGCCCACATGTTGTGTGTCTGAGATAGAGCTAGAACCAGAAACGGACATTGGTGGTAAAGTATGGAATTTATATACAGTCCACTATTTTAGACAGATAAGACAGGGTCACCCTGTACCTCTGACCATTACTCTATTATTCTTTAGGATAGAATCAATATTTTTCATTCCAACTTCCATTGCATTGGAAGAGAGGCAAGGGTTAACGCAAGTTCACAGGCTGTAACTGCAGACAGATATACACCTGAAGAACAAGACCAACACAAAGTTACCATCAGAAGATGCTGCAACCACCCATCCACATCCAATTATCATGATTGAGTATACCCTTTAACCACTTTACCACTAAGTACTGTAATAGTACTGCGGCAAAGTGGCTCGTTCCCGTCTGACGACGTAGACCTACATCCCCAGACTCCTCCCCTGTAGGCGGCGCTCGCGCGCCGCCGGAGGCACGCTCCCGCTGTTTTCATTCACAGCGGGATTCGGGCCAGGGGAGGAGCAGCGGCCATCGCCGCTGCTCTGCCCCGATCGTCGGGGATCTAGTGTGGAGATCTGCCCGCCTGTGTAAACACAAGCGGGCGGATCTCCTCAGTGACAGGGAGTGACAGATCGGAGTGTTCAGCATAGCTGGACATCCGATCTGTCCCGGTCTCACACAGTCACCTCCCCCCCACACGTCAGTAAGCACCAGACATACATTAACCCCTCCCTCTTCAATAAAGTTAACCCCTTCCCTGCCAGTGTCATTTTTACAGTAACAGTGCATATTTATAGCACTGATTACTGCAGTAATGTCACTGGAACCCCCAAAAGTGTCAAAAATGTCAGTCAAGGGTCCGATCTGTCCGCTGCAATGTCGCAGTCCCGCAAAAAAAATCGCAGATCGCCGCCATTACTCGTTAAAAAAAAAAACACCAAAAATGACATAAATCTTTCCCTTTGTTAGTAAACGCAATAACTTTTGCGCAAACCAATCAAAATACGCTTATTGCGATTTTTTTTACCAAACATAGGTAGCAGAAAACAAATTGGCCAAAAATTAAAAAAAAATTTGATTTTTACATTTTTTTGGGGGGAATTTCATATAAAAAAATGTGAAAAATATTGTTATTTTCTCAAAATAAACGCTCTTTTTTTGTTTATAGGTCAAAAAGTAAAAATCGCAAAGGTGATCAAATACCACCAAAAGAAAGCTCTGTTTCTGGGAAAAAAAGGACGTCAATTTCGTTTGGGTACGGCGTTGCACGACCGCGCAATTGTCAGTTAAATTCGCACAGCGCCGAATCGCAAAAAGTGGCCCAGACGTAAGACAGCAAAATGCTCTAGTGGTAAAGTGGTTAAGGACACAGCATCCTCCAATGACAACTCATATGGCTAAGCTCATGAAGGCCACATCAAGCAAATAGGTGACTCATTATCAGGGGTTGTTCTCTCAGAGAATAGGTGCAGGAACTCCCCCTTTCTTTGCCCCTACCCACCTCTGAGCATTATACCTAGGTTACACCCCCTACCCACCTCCGAACACCATTCCTTGGTTCCACCCTCTACCCACCTCCAAGCATCATTCCTTGGTTCCACCCTCTACCCACCTCCTGAGCACCATTCCTTGGTTCCACCCCTACCCACCCCCTGAGCACCATTCCTTGGTTCCACCCTCTACCCACCTCCGAGCACCATTACTTGGTTCCACCCTCTACCACCTCCTGAGCACCATTCTTTGGTTCCACCTCTACCCACCTCCGAGCACCATTCCTTGGTTCCACCCTCTACCCACCTCCGAGCACCATTCTTTGGTTCCACCCACCTCCAAGCAACATTCCTTGGTTCCACCTCTACCCACCTCTGAGCACCATTACTTGGTTCCACCCCTACCCACCTGTGAGCACCATTCCTTGGTTCCTCCCTCTACCCACCTCCGAGCACCATTACTTGGTTCCACCCTCTACCCACCTCCAAGCACCATTACTTGGTTCCACCCTCTACCCACCTCCAAGCACCATTTCTTGGTTTCATCCCCTACCCACCTCCCAGTACTGCCCTTTTTGACAATACTGAACCAGGTATCATTTTGTGGTGCTAAGTAATTTGTATGGGATTTGGTAATGATAACAAGAAAACAGTAAAATAGATTCCCTGCAGCCAGTAACAATAAAGACCCCCACCAGTATCAATAGTTTCCCTAACAACAATGAAGCACCTGTAACTAAATCCCCCCTAGCAACAATAGACTCCTGGCTGCAACAAAAGATGTCCGCACAGCCAGCACCAATAGACTTTCCATCAGCCTGCAACAACAGACCTATCCCTCAACAGTAGATCTCGCCCAGCAACAACTGACCCCTGAAATGTAAGACCCACCCCCAGCAATAGTAGGTCCTCCACCAGCAACAAAAGACCCCCCTGCCAAAATAGATCCCCTCCATCTAGAATAGACCCCCCAGCAGCGAGCAGAAATAGACCCTGCAGCACACTCCAGCACCCCTTGCCATTATATACAGTCAGTGCTAGAGGTGTCCTAACTGCATTCTCCCGCATTGCCGCTGAAAAAAATCTCTGCTTATTATGCTGGAAAACCTCCTCCTGTTCATAAATGCCTAATCTGACATCCTGCAATGCAGGTAGAAGTGTCCCAGTTGGGGTTTGAACTGAGCAACCCAGTGCTGCAAGGTGATGACCACTAAGACATTCTGCTGCTCTGTCCTTCTGTTCAATTTGCACCACTCTTCTGGAATGACCTTCTAGCTTAACCACCATAGGGAAAAAAGGTGAAAGAAAATTCTGCTTTCGTCATGTTGTGTGCCTGAGATAGAGCTAGAACCGGATACAGACATTGGTGGTAAAACTGCTTCCTACTCCGGTACAAGAGACACATTGTCACTCCAAGGCTGAGTATTGAGTGGACCTTTGGCAGAGCCAATCTTCTGCGATTTAGAATTGGCTCCCTTTCTCCTGGTCTCCACCATAGCTATAAGTGAGGGTATTCCCCTGTGGGGTACTCATGGAATAGGGTGCAGGAGATAGGGCGCAGTGTGTCTGAAAGGAGTACACGGAAACCCAGGTGTTGACTGTCCTGCAACAAGTGGTGAAAGGGCACCGGAGTACCTTATTACGGTTCTAGATGGAAGTGGCATTAAAGGGTGTGACCACCTGAGACTGAGCTCTGAATTTTAGCGCAAAGTTTGAAAAGCTTACGCCGTAAGGGGAATACATTCCAGACTTAGTAATGTTTTATAGAGTAATGGTCAAAGTTACAGGGTGACCCTGACTTATCTGTCCTGAATACTGGACTGTATATAAGGTCCATGCTTTAATCGTCATGGTGGACATACCCCCGAAGAGGTCCTCAGGGACTGGGTTCCATAGTTTTGAAGTTCCATAGTGATGAACTACAACCCTGGACCTGTATAGCACCCTGCGGCTAACTCAACACATTACACCAAGTGCCATAGGGAGCACCTCAAATTTGATGTCCCTTTAAAATAACTCAACACACAGCCATTAATGTCTAAACTGCTGGCAACAAAAGTGAGTACAGCCCTAGGTTAAAGTGTCAAAATTGGGCCCAAAGTCAATATTTTGTGTGGCCACCATTATTTCTACCACTGCCTGGTTGCTGCCACACATGCTTGACACCATCTGAACCAAATAGGTTTATCTTGGTCTCATCAGACCACAGGACATGGTTCCATAATCCATGTCCTTAGTCTGCTTGTCTTCAGCAAATGTTTGTGGGCTTTCTTGTGCATCATCTTTAGAAGAGGCTTCCTTCTGGAACGACAGCCATGCAGTCCAATTTGATGCAGTGTGCAGTGTATGGTCTGAGCACTGACAAGCTGACCCCCCACCTCTTCAATCTCTGCAGCAATGCTGGCAGCACTCATACGTCTATTTTCCAAAGACAACCTCTGGATATGACGCTGAGCACCGCACTCAACTTCTTTGGTGGACCATGGCAAGGCCTGTTCTGAGTGGAACCTCTCCTGTTAAACCACTGTATGGTCTTGGCCATTGTACTGCAGCTCAGTTTCAGGGTCTTGGCAATCTTCTTATTGCCCAGGCCATCTTTATGTAGAGCAGCAATCCTTTTTTTCATATTCTCAGAGAGTTCTTTGCCATGAGGTGCCATGTTGATCTTCCAGTGACCAGTATGAGAGAGTGAGAGCGATAACACCAAATTTACCACATCTGCTCCCCATTCACACCTGAGACCTTCTAACACTAATGAGTCACATGACACCAGGGAGGGAAAATGGCTAATTGGGCCCAATTTGGACATTTTCACTTAGGGGTGTACTCACTTTTGTTGCCAGAGGTTTCGACATTAATGGCTGTGTGTTGAGTTATTTTGAGGGGACAGTAAATTTACACTGTTATACAAGCTGTACACTCACTACTTTACATTGTAGCAAAGTGTCATTTCTTCAGTGTGGTCACATGAAAAGATGAAATGAATAAAATATTTACAAACGTGTGAGGGGTGTACTCACTTTTGTGAGATACTGTATACTTTATTTTGTACCTTGGATCATCAGGACAGATACCTGTATATACAACACATTTTGGACGGATTTTTCCCGCCTGTGTCCACCCCAGGTCGGGTTAATTTGTTGGGGGTTGGAAGGAAGGCCGTGTGCTAGTAAGCCATGTTTGTATTTATTATGATGTACATAAATACAGATTATGTTCTATGTTTATGAAACACTAATATCGAGTCTGTTTATTTTAAGAGAAAACTGTCTGTACATCTTCATAGTCCTGAAGAAGCCTTGTGTGAAACGCGTTGACCAGTGAACAGACGAAGATAGAGGAATATGATCCGAAGCAAACACAGTGACGTGCCTCCATCCCTAATGCAAACAGAAAACATGAGGCCGGTCACCAACTAAGATATCCAAAAATGGAATCTGAACGTAGTCATTTATTATACATACAGTAATTGATGCAAATGTTGACATCAGTAACAAATATGATGCAGACATGTATACAAAAAAAGCTGACACAAAGAAATCCATATAGTAAGGAGATTGTTATAATAGTAATAAGATATATTCAGTAATAAAGTACATGGCCGTCACTAAATGTTACATCTAAGTGAAGAGAGGAAATATCTATACCTACACCAACCTTATAATATATACCAACTTATCCTTATATATGTATGATGTACATGAGTGAAATTAGTAGGAGACATTGATCTCCTTTGTACGAGCTGAGCTCAGTTTGGGGCCAGTTTCCTCATTTTATTGAGATCTGGTTGTAGATAAATCAATAAATGTTATTTTAGGATAAATCCATGGAGTTGTCATCTGTCTCATGCTGTGCCCTTAAAGTCCACACATATGACAGTGGTTCCTTGTGAACATCTGTAGGTTCCCATTTCTCTGAACAGATAGGATGTTGGGACTCTCAGGATAGCTCTGGTTTTTCTTCTCCTATCCAAGTTCTCCAAATAAAACATAAAAACACATCCCCTAGACTGGTCATTGGAGACAACGAGCGGAAGAGTGTGTGCACCTGGCTGTGTGAAAATACCCTGCATCTGGCTGTGGAGTAATCAGTGGGAGGCCCGGGCAAACCAATATCCAAGCGGCTCCTGCGGGGGTACCATTACGCAGAAAGCAAACCTTGCTTCAACAAACAGTTCTCTCCTCAGGACAGAAAAGAAGACAAAGGTAGGCGACTGCACCAAACTTTGATAAGATGCTGCAATGCACATCGATCACCCAGAGAGCAGAGTCCTCTCCATAGGTTTTCCTTTTGGTTACTCCCTAGCACCCCCATGGCGTCTGCTCCCTTCTGCTGACCTCAACCCAAACATACTCACGTGTCCCGGACCTCTTCCACAGGGCAATCGATGCATCCGCAGGGCGATCCCGATCCTAGAGGCAGGAACACAACTGCTATATCTGGGTTGGGCACGCTTAGGAGACATGTGCAGAGTGGAAACATTTGTTTTGTTTTGGATAGATTCGTTATGTCACTAATTTCGTTTCATTCTGGAATTTGGAATTCTTTTAGTTTGGTTTTGGAATTTGTATACTTTTGTTTAGTTTTTGTTAACTTTCTTTTCGTTTTTGGTAAAATTTGTTTAGTTTATTAATCTAAAGAATTCAAACTTTTCAGAAGGATCAGAATTCTGATCGGTCGAGAAACGATCGACTTGATTCGAATCCTGTGTGAAGAATAGCTGGTTGTTAAGCAGGGGGCTGGGAAAACGGCCGCCCACATTTTTACCAACCGATGACTCATCAGCTGTCAGCGGGCTTCCCCACTGACAGATGAATGGAAAGAAAAGAATTCCGGCATTGCCCGGCAATAAAAAAATGTTTAAAAAAATGACGTGGGGTCCCCTCCCCCCCAGTCTATACCAGGCCCACGCCAAAATGTTAAAAAATAAATGGCGTGGGGTCCCCCAAAATCCATATCAGACCTTTACCTGAGCATGCAGTTCTGAAGGTCAGGAAAGGGGGGACGAGTAAGACCCCCCTCCTAACCCATACCAGACCATATACCCTTAACATGGGGGGTGGGTTATTTGGGGCACCTCTCCCCTCCACCCCAAAGCACCTTGTCCCCATGTTGATGGGGACAAGGGCCTCTTCCCCCTCAACCGTGGCCTGTGCTTGTGATGGTCTGCAGGCAGGGGTCTTGTCCTAATCTGAAAGCCCCTTTTACCAAAGGACCCCCCCAGATCCCGCCCCCTCCCCCCATGTGAATGAGTATCGGGACCATAGTACCTGTACCAACTCACCAAAAAAGTGTCAAAAAGTAATAAAAACACACACACAATTTTTGAAAAATCCTCTATTATAAAATAAAAACCAGCGTCCCCCGATGTAGATCTGTCATCAATCACAACACCCGCCGCACCCGAAAAAATAAATTAATAAAGATGCTCTCGCCATCATGAAGGCCTACTGCAGGTTCCCCGTTTCACATCTTTTATATAGGTAAGGGGCGGGCCACCTGTCTACATCACCTGGTGCCACCGCCCTTTCTGATGTCAGGGACCCAGAATGCACCGATCCATGAGGCCAGAAGGGGCAGTGCCTCCAGGTGATGTAGACAGGTGACCCCGCCCCTTTCCTATGTATGGAGGAGGAGCCTGCAGTAGGTTTTTTATAAATAAAGGATTTTTCAAAATTTGTGTGTGTTTTTATTACTTTTTGACAATTTTTGGTGAATAGGTACGGGTAATATGTTCCCGATACTCATTCACATGGGGGGGGGGCGGGATCTGGGGGCCCCCTTGGTAAAAGAGGCTTTCATATTATGACAAGCCCCCTGCCTGCACCTGCAGACCCCCACAAGCACAGGCCACGGTTGTAGGGAAGATGCCCTTGTCTCCATCAACATGGGGACAAGGTGCTTTGGGGTGGGGGGTCATAGCTTACCCAAAGCACCCACCCCCCCATGTTGAGGACTTGTGGCCTGGTATGGTCGATCGTTAATTTGTCTGATCCGAATTTGAATCATTCTGAAAAGTTGGAATTTCGTTAGAAAACGAATAAACAAAACAAATTTCAACAAAATTCATTACAATGTCATTTGGAGATTTGGATACATCCGAATCTAGGAATAACCAAAAATTTGTCGGAATTTGTATTCGCACCGAAACGGATATCACGTGTCTAACACTTAATGGCCACCCGCTAACAGCTGGGCTCCCAGCCAATGCAAATGGCCGCAGATGGCAGGGCCCACTCTCCAGGCATGGATCCTATACATATATGTGCCATAACACCACCCAACTGATAGCTGGGGACTCAATGACCATTCGGGACATTCTGGAAGACTTCTGGATACCAAAGGAAGCTCCTGACATCCCGCACAGCTGCCCAGCACCAGACCCGCCCACCAATACTTCCAATAGGTAGGAAAACTTCATACAAAAATGGTCCTATAAGTGAGGAGGAGAAAAAAGGAACGCAGCCATTGGCTTATCCTGAACATTTATGGGGGTGGGGTCTTATGGGGGAGGAATGAGGGCGGGGCTACCCAAACGTATGCTGCCATTGACATCTGTCAGGAAAGCACATTATGGCCACTAGATGGAACTGACCTTTATAGGAAAACCCAATTCATCATGACTGGGGGAATGCGGGTCACATTTCATCAACACATTTATAACAACCAGATCTGTAAGTGTTTGTGAAATCTTCCCGCACAAAATGTACTCAGCCAATGAAAGGTAAGGACTCCATTTTTATTTTTCTCCTGCTATCAATTGCCAACACTTCATCCATGTCTTTGGTGATCTCTGATCTCCTTATGAAGAGTTTCTTACATGATGAAGATCAGCCATGGAGTATATCTGAGGTGTATATCAGGGTGTGCTTCTTCCCCACATGTTCACCAACATTCATATAGAAGACATTTCCCGCACTCAAGGCACTAATACACCTCCAGGGTTGTGTGGGACCCCTGATGTACAGTAAGACAGGACTTCAGCGAGGAACATTTCCCTCACTCAGGACAGGAATACGGCTTCTCCCCGTGTGAGATCTCTGATGTCTGTAAAGAGTGGACTTCTGTGAAAAACATTTCCCGCACTCAGGACAGGAATATGGCTTCTCACCAGTGTGCAATATCTGATGCTTGGAAAGAGTGGACTTCTCTGAAAAACATTTCCCGCACTCGGGACAGGAATATGGCTTCTCACCAGTGTGCGATCTCTGATGCTTGGAAAGATCGGACTTCTCTGAAAAACATTTCCCGCACTCAGGACAGGAATAAGACTTATCGCCAGTGTGAGATCTCTGATGTCTGTAAAGAGTGGACTTCTGTGAAAAACATTTCCCGCACTCAGGACAGGAATACGGCTTCTCACCTGTGTGCAATCTCTGATGCTTGGAAAGATCGGACTTCTCTGAAAAACATTTCCCGCACTCCGGACAGGAATACGGCTTCTCACCAGTGTGCAGTCTCTGATGCTTGGAAAGAGTGGACTTCTCTGAAAAACATTTCCCGCACTCAGGACAGGAATACGGCTTCTCACCAGTGTGTGATCTCTGATGTGTGGAAAGATAGAACTTCTGTGAAAAACATTTCCCACACTCAGGACAAGAATACGGCTTCTTACCTGTGTGCAATCTCTGATGTCTGGAAAGATTGGACTTCACTGAAAAACATTTCCCGCACTCAGGACAGGAATACAGCTTCTCACTGGTGTGAGACCTTTTATGCACATTAAGCTTGTATTTAGAACGGAAACACTTCCCGCACTCAGTACAGGAGAATCTCTTATCTGTTGTAAGGACGGCACCATCCTTCACAGTCTGAGGTTCCTCAGGATAAGAGGCATACGATGGTCCGGTACTGTCCCTCACAGTCTGAGGTTCCTCAGGATAAGAGGAATACGATGGTCTGGCACCGTCCCACACAGTCTGAGGTTCCTCAGGATAAGAGGAATACGATGGTCCGGCACCGTCCCTCACAGTCTGAGGTTCCTCAGGATAAGAGGAATACGATGGTCCATCTACACTGTGTGGTCCCAGATGGACATTTGAGGTAGCCGGGTTTTCTCCTGGACTATACTGTGTGATGTCCTCATCTTCTACTGTACAGTCTGGAGACAAAGTGAGACAATCCTCTGAGGTTTTCCTCATCTCCCGTCCATCTACTAAAATAGAAATACAAAGATTATTACTAGAAATCAGCAGATTGGTTCCCCTAAACCAGGACTCCGCCCACATCAGGCAGCTTTCTCTCTCAATTGCCCCCTCAAGGTAACTAGTAAATGGGTCCTCTGATCTCCTACCAGTTCATTTCTTTATTAATGGAGCTTAGTCAAAGAGGAAGACAAGGAGAACTGTCTTTTATAGGAGTGACAGTGATGAGGGGATTATGTCCCCTCCCCCTCTATCACTCATTGCCATCTTCCCAACACAAGAAGTCCGGCACTTCCTTATTTAGTCCATGATTTAGTCATGAGCGGGGCTGAGCACCACCAGAGGTCAGAGAGTGAGGATGGGGGAGAACAACCAAGATGAAGACTGGACTGATCCTGAAGACCACCATCATTGGGTTACTGACTCCTCCCTCATTATCACTTTCTGTTTAAGGTTCCAAAGTTGGAGGATGTTATCACATTATTATCAATATGTAAAAGTCTGTGCTCCAATCAAATCATCAGATATAAAATGTCCAGCTGGTAGGAAATGGGAGTAACAAAAGAGAATCCATATTATGTGTATATATAGCAGTGGGTAGAGGGGAGAGAGCAGAAGTCAGGAGTATGTAATGTACAACATAGAGTATATAGTGCAGGGGTCAGGAGTATGTAATGTACAATATAAATTATACAGTGCACAGGTCAGGAGTATGTAATGTACAGCATAGAGTATATAGTGCAGGGGTCAGGACTCATAATTTGTGTGTTCAGTAATCAGTTGCAGAGGTCCCACCCCGCTGCCTCCCATCTGCTGAGACTGCACTCAGTGACATGGGTGTGAGACTATACAGACATATCCCTCCACCTGGCACAGCCAGCAAACAACAGAGCAAGTAACCCCGGGAGAATTCTTCTGTCAGAGATCTTGATAGTGCCCCGGGCATGGGGCATAAGACTCAAGGTACATAGGTGCCTAGGTCAAGCAACGTCTATGGTAATTATCAACATTTTACTGCCAGCTGAACCCCAGAATCTTCATAAATCCAGTCTAGAGACATAAATTGCGTCTGCAGCACAGAGATGGAAGTTTATCTGAGAGAAATACAGGAATACAGGACGGGGAACACAGCTCAGGAAAGTGACCAGGGAAATACAGGCTGATATCACCCAGTCCCCGTCCTACTCTGGACCAATCAGTGAGCAGTATGGGTGGAGGGATGTATTTAATGTTAATGACCCACCTGTGCTGATCTCTGTAGGAGTGTCCTCCTCTATAAATGTCCCCGTTATTCCATCCTCCTCCTTAGACTGCTGATCATCCCTCACATACCTCTCTTCTTCTTCTGCTTTAACCTCAAATTCTATATCGATTGGATCTCCACTCTAAACCAAGAAAATGAGAGAGAATATCATCTGTAAAATATAAGCTTTATTATTGTGATATTATATATTAAAAAAAAAACAACATATCCTCTCCAGAAGTCCATGTTCTAGATGCTCCAATCAACCAACCTTGTAACAGTGAGGGATGGTGTGACCTTCCTGTGTGGAATCCCGGAAATACAGAGGACGGGGACATCTCTCTGGTGGGTTCCTGGTATTAGGTGGCTCCATCATATCCTTGTGTCCTTCTGAAAACTCCTCCATCACTCCATACTCCTCATCCTCCTCTTTATACTCTTCTTTAACATCAATATTATCATCCCCGAGGTTTCCACTCTGAATATATAATAAAACATTCATTGTAACAAACATGCTGTGTATAAATCAGAACTACCAATAATTGTCACTCATCTACCTGATGATGGTGGGGGATGGTGTGACCTTCCTGTGTGGAATCCCGGGAATACAGAGGACGGGGACATCTCTCTGGTGGGTTTCTGTAGCTGGATGACTCCACCATGGTGTCCTGGTACAGATCTTTGTGTTCTTTTAGAAACTCTGACTCCTCCATCACCCCATCCTCATCATCCTCCTCTTTTATCTCTTCTTTAACCTCAACTTTAGAATCTCTCAGGTTTCCACTCTGAATATATAATAAAAATGACATCAATGGTAACAATGCAGATAATGTACAGATCCTAATGATACTATCAGTGATTGTTCCTCATCTACCTGATGATGGTGAGGGATGGTGTGACCTTCCTGTGTGGAATCCCGGGAATACAGAGGACGGGGACATCTCTCTGGTGGGTTCCCATTACTGGATCCATCTGTAGGAAACACACACACTGACTGAATACATTGTTTCTATGTGTTTATCAGATGATGGGGGATCTAGGTGGATCCTCCGTACTGCTCTCTCCTTTGCAATAAAGTCTCCTCTTACCCGGTGATGTGAGGGGCGGCTGATTCTCCATCATGATGTCCTTCCCAGCACCGCTCATCTCTCCTGTCAGCTACTCAATGATCTCTCTGGTGACTTCTCAAATCTTCTTTGTATTTCTCTATTCTATCAGGGAGGGAGGTGGAGGCAATGTGATGGTCATATGATCTCCAGGCTTCACAGGAGGAAAACTCTAGATTTGAACACAAATAGTAAAATCAAATGACATTCCCAGAATCCTCCTGACCTCACTGGTCAGGTCTCCTTTTATTTAAACCCCACTTCATGCTGAGGTTTCTGATATTACATACAATGCAAGTCCAACAGCCCTACTTTGACAGTAAGGAGGCCTGGGGTTCAGCCCACATCCTAAGAGCACCAGAAATAAAGAGTCGGATAGAGGGATAGTGGTAGGAGGAGCTGTGAGGTCAGTGTGATGTCATAGAATTCTTTGACTCTGATTGGAGGGACATTGTCATGTCATGGCAGTGGGGGAATTACCAGGGTTGCAGCAGTTGCACTTGCGAAGGGGTCCTGGAGTTCTGCCACTGTAGGGGGGCCCTCTGCTGCTCGGGAGACAGTACACTGGTCATTAACGTGCATTCTCACAGGCACACACAGTCCCCGAACCACCCATCCTCTCTGCCCATCCATTGAGTTCAGTAGGGTATGGAGATACAGTGTTGGGAGACTAAAAGAGAAAATCAGCTGACCTGGGATGTGCCAGTAAAGTGAAGGGGGAGGAGCTCTCCACCGTGTGAGGAGACCCCATGATGGGATAGGAGTTACTGGAGACACAGGAAGAAAGCCAAAGATACACTGAGACATAGCAAGGAGGAGGGACCGAGTGATCTGCAAGGGAGTGACACTGATTCCATCCCTCAATATCAGCACTGCCACTGATTCCTCCCCAACACCACTGCTGCCACTGATCCCCCACACCAGCATCACTGCTGCCCCTGTTCCCCCCCACATACACAAACCAGCACCACTGCTGCCACTTAACACCCACCCCCACACCACCACCACTGATTCCCCCTACCACCACCACTACCACTGACCCCCCCCCAATACCACCACCACTGCTGCCACTAAAGCCCCCCCCCACACACGCACATCAGCACCACTGATGCCACTGAGTCCATCCCCTCCACCACTACTTCCACTCTTCCCATTCCACCCCCCCCCCTCCAACCTCCACCCTTGCCACTGATCCCATGCTCCCCTCACCACTGCCACTCATCCCACCCCCCCAACACCCCCACCACCACCACCACTGCCACCGCTACCACTTATCCCATCCCCTCACCATCACCACTTTTTCCATCCCATCCCCCACCAACCCTGCCACTCATCCCATACCCTCACTATTGCTCCCGCTCATCCAATTATATCCCACTACCGCTTCCAATCATCCCATCCCACCACCACTTATCCCATTCCATCCCCCCCTCCACCACAGTTGCCAATCATCCCATCCCCCCACCACCACCGCTGCCACTGATCTCATCCCCACCCAACCACCACTGCTGCCAATGATCCCATCCCCCACCACTGCCACTCATCCCAGGGGCGTAACTAAAGGGGGTCACAATTGCAAGGGCCCATGTGTTTCCCCTGTACACCTGGATAAGGGGGGGGGGGCATATAGAGGAACAAATCTCCTCCATTTTTCAACTGCAGCTGCTACAAGCCAAGTTTTCCTCCTCTCCCTTCCATAGGCATTCAGTGGCTACAGGAGGAAAATGGAGGGGATTTGTTCCTCTATGTGTCACCCCCGCTGCCCCTCCTATCCAGGTCCTGCTGCCCTCCAACCCCGGGATAAGTGGGAAGGGGACCTGAAGGTTCTAGTTACACCTCTGTGTCATAGGATTCTCTGACCCTGATAGGAGGGACATTGGGAGGAGGAACTGTGTGGTCAGTGTCATGTCATAGGATTCTCTGATCCTGATTGGAGGGACATTGGGAGGAGGAGCTGTGTGGTCAGTGTGGTATCATAGGATTCTCTGACTCTGATTGGAGGGATATTAAAAGGAGTAGCTTTGTGGTCGGTGTCATGTCATAGGATTCGCTGACTCTGATTGGAGGGACATTGAGAGGAAGAGCTGTGGGGGGCGCTGTGCGAGGTCTCTGCACACAAAGAATCATGCGTCCCACCTCTCCTAAAATTAAAGATGAACGCTGTCTTTGTCAGGACACATCATATTCCTGTGATCTCCGTGTACTCCGGAGACTTTATCAATCACATTTTAGGATGAATATCTGAGACTGGGATCATAATAAAAAAAAAAAAAAAAACTGATATTTACTACAAATGACATTTTTTCCTCTTTCTTCTTATTTGAATTCTATTGGAATATGTATGTCTATAATTTTTTATGCTCCAAATACACCCCCCCACACACACACACTAATAAAAGTAGTATAATCAGTTTGTGAGGAGTGAATTGTTGTCAGGGCTGGGCTTCTGCTATTAATAGAAGCTCTCTACTCAGTGCACAGAGGCTGCTCAGCTGTTGGATAATTAGCAGCCATTCATTGTTTCCACAGTGACTCACCTGGTTACCATTACCTGCCTCATTAGTCCAGCCTACAGCCAGCCCCTTTTTGCTTTTTAGACTGCCTTGCTCATTTCCTCCGTGCCTTTGCCTGGTCAACATCTCCAGCGTGTCTGCTGTGTTCCTGTTATGACTTGCCCTGGCTGACGTCTCTTCTGATTTCTGGCTTTTGACACGCTGATTTCTGATCACCCGTTCTGGCTTCCAAACCCTGGCTTCTGTTCTTGACTACGTTTTCTGTCTCTGCCTGGTTTATGGTTCTTGACAGTTGTGCTCTTGCTCCTCATTCCAGCATCCTGATTTTGGCTGTGATGCATTCTTTCTTTCTTTCTTTCTATCTGCAAAGTGACTGATGTGGTCAGTCTCTGGGTGGAGACCAAACCTGATTGAAGCCAGCCAAGCCTGCAGTTTCATGCTCGTGATATTGCGTTTGTAACACGTGCTCCAAGCTCTCTGTTTGTCTGCCCTGCTCTGCTGTTTGGATTCCCTTGTTGAAGACCTTAATTCGGATATCGACTCTCTGAACTCTGCCTGCCTTTTGACTACGGATTTGACCCCGACTATTCTGAACCTTGCCTGCCTTGTAACTGGACTGTCGTTGAACCACTCTGCCTGTCTGCCAAATGCAAGTACCTGGTTGCTGTGCTCAGTTCGTTCCTGCCCTGGTGTGGTGGCCAGGCACCATAGCATTGTGTTTAAGTCCTGGGGGCAACTGAGTACTGGTAGGCCTGCTTGCCTTATGGGAAAGGAGGCTGCTATAGGCGAAGAACACAGAAGCCAGCTATAGTGTCTGAACACCTGCGT
This sequence comes from Pelophylax lessonae, assembly GCF_965119305.1. Classification (NCBI taxonomy): domain Eukaryota; kingdom Metazoa; phylum Chordata; class Amphibia; order Anura; family Ranidae; genus Pelophylax; species Pelophylax lessonae. The sequence goes on from NC_138770.1 coordinate 26,178,427, forward strand.
TAGGGGTAAGCGTGACATTGTTAGTATAGATGTAGTAATTCTATAATAGACTGATGAGGTGAGAAGGTCATTGGTGGAAAAGGTGACACATCACCAATATTAAGGAAATGTTTTAGCCCTGTAAGTGGGGGAATGCTATGATTTTGAAGGGGTTCATCTACGTTTCCACACTATATATGGCTGGGGAGCACACGGCTTTCTATAAGTGGGTTCTTTATTTAAGTGGGCGCAACTTCGGCTCTGCACTTCAGCGAGAATACACAGCAAACTACTTTGAAAAACACCAAACTGACTGCAGGTGACCTTGTTTCCCCATTCCGCTCTCCTTCCTCTCTGTAACATGCGCTTTCTACCAATCCTTCTGATAGTTGTGTCCTCACTCCTTAATCTCTCTTTCCCTCGCCTCTCTTTGCCACCCCACAGCCTGTATATATCACCCTCACTTCTGTCCTCTCCCTATTTCTGCACTCACCAACTCCTGCTAATTCTAAACCCTCATGCTAATAAAACCTCCAGAACCCTGAGGCATGTCCCTTCATATAAATTGCAATCCCATATTACCTCCCTCTCCCTTCTGCTTCTCCCAACCTCTAGAGATTAAACCCCAAACCCTGGGCCTCCATCGGTTAACTGTACCCAAATCCCTCATCACCCCATGCCCTCTGGCAAGAGCAGCAATCGACACAATTTAGTTTCTAACCCTCTTCTTCCCTTTGGAATGGCTGCTCTATCTGTAACAAACTAGATTCTGTCCATGACCTCTTTATCACTAACTACTTGCTGTTACTAAAACCTGGCTTCATGAATCCAACACTGCTGATCCTGCTTCCCTCTCCCATGATGGCCTTCTCTGGACTCACTTCCCCAGACCCTGTGGATGGAAGGGAGGTGGAGTGGGAATGCTTCTAGCCCCACATAGCATCTTTCAGGTACTTCACCCACCTGCCTCTCTGTCACTCTCCTCATTTGAGGCACATTGTATTTAACTACTTTCTTCAGTTTCTTTTAGAAGTGCTGTGATCTATCCGCCACCTGGACCCGTATCAACCTTTCTTCACTGGCTACCCTACTTTCTCTCTTCTGAAATTCCCAAAATCATTCTTGGTGACTTCAACATCACTGTTAAAACTACACTCCTCTCTAATGCTATCCCGACCTTAGCTAAGCCCCCAGTCCTCGACATCATACTCGGGGATAACCCGACTAAGTTGATCTCTGCACTCTACCTGAAGGTCAGGTGTAAAGCTATGGATGCTGTGTCTGACAGGGCCAAAGCCCGATGGGTGGAGGACCTGGGCCCCCTGGATGAAACAGACTGGGACTCTATCCTTGACTTCCCGCGCCTCTCGCCCGCTAGGCTTCCTGATAGATTGACCCAACTCTATATACTGCACAAGGCATATTTAACACCGGCTCGCATTGCACGCTATCGCCCCGACTTTAGTCTGCAATGCCCTAGATGCCATGCACACACAGGCGCCTTCTATCACCTTATCTGGTCCTGCCCATTGGTTCAACCCTTCTGGCTCCAGATTATCAAATTCCTGCATGATCACATGGGCTCCCCACTACAGCTGGACCCAAGGGTATGTCTCCTGGGACTGTTCCCTGACTCTGATATAGATAAATTCCTCTCTACCTTACTACAAGAAACTTTATTCTGCACTCGCAAGTTGATCGCCAGGACGTGGACGAGGCCCCAACCTCCCTCCTTTCAGGCATGGAGAGCAGACGTGAATTCTACCCTGCTGTAAAAAAAGTTGATTTATCGCCACAGGGGTTGCCCTGCCAAATACGAGAAAGTGTGGCAGATGACTGGAAACAGCTTCCACGTGTTCTGACTAGACCTCCTTCCTCCTTGCATTGCTGTGAGTGTCTATCCCAGTGCTGATTTTTACTCTTATTTTTTGTTGTCCCCCCCCTGTGGCGGCCGCACCGCAATGCTCTTGAGCCTTGCTATGTTGCCTGATAAACCTTCTTAAGCGTCGAGTGGTTTGTGATCATCCCCGTTTGCACACGGATAATTTTCTTTTGTACTGTTTGTATTATGGCCTTTAAGTGTTATTCTTCTTTGTGATTTGTAATGCACTGTTGCGATTTTCAATAAACTTTGTTTTAAAAGGAAAACTAACACTCCTGCTACTTCTAAACTTCTCAATCTAACCTCCTCTTTTGACCTGAAGCAATCGATTCATGCTTCTACTCACTCTGATGGCAATACCCTTGACTATGTATTCTCCTACCTATGCACTCTGTGCAACCTCTCCAACAATATTTTTTCTCTCTCTGATCACCACAATATTAGTTTCATAATATCCGAGACTCTCCCCTCCTCTCCCTCCAACCACCTAACAGTTACCCATAGAAACCTTTGCCACCTAACCCTTCTCTTCCCTTCTACTGACCACCTCTATGACAAAATCTCACCCATGTCCTGCCACAATCTAACCACTTCTGTCTGCAATAGATCTCTGTCCTACACCCTGGATGAGCTCACCCCCCTCATTACACACAGATTAGGCCCCAAACACTACAACCTTGGCAAACAGACGACACCATAAGTCTCAAAAAACATCTCTTGAGCTAATTAATAAAAAAAAAAAAACATCTCGAGCGCCTCAGGTGTAAGAATAAAGCCTCGTACACACGCAACGATTATCGGCCGACTTTTGTCCAGAGTGATGTTTTGTTAGTTGGAATGTGCCGAGACTGCACACTAATTTTCTCGCCTAACAAAAATCTACTTCAGAAGTGTTGTCATGTGCTGGTTTACTTTCCTTGTGTTTTTTCTTCTCTGAGCATGCCCAGTCTTGCTCATCAGATTTTTGTCTGGCGAAATCTGTACTGACTGACGGAAAATCGGCAGTTGTGTTGATGGCCAACAAAAATTTTATAGTCTGCACACCAGATTTTTTTCGGCCAAAAAGTCGGAGTCGGTTGTCGTAAGCATCATACTAACAAGCCGAAAATCGGCAGATCGGACGTTGGCCAAAAATTCCCTGCCAATTTCCGACGCGTGTGTACGGGGCTTAAGTCTTCTAAAGACTTCAACCAATATAAATCTGCCCTTCAAAAATACAATTCCTGTCTCCTCACTGCCAAGCAGACCTATTTTATCACTCTTATTAACAACTTATCCCATGCACATCAACCCTTCTCTACCCTTAACGCTACTTTGTCCTCGATTGCCTTTATCCACTAACTGATCCACTGCCCAGGAGATCGTAAATCACTACAAAAATAAGATTGATACAATTTGTGATGAGATCTCTGCTGTACAGATATCACTCCATATTCACAGGCACAATCAACTCTTCCCTTTTTCAACCTTGCTACTATAGATGAGGTTGCTAAACTTTTTTCAACACCCACCTAACCACCTGCCCCCTGGACCCTCTACCGTTGAAACTGACTTTATCCTACGCTCTGTAAACCACATCTTCAATATCTCCCACTCTTCAGGCATCACTCCCATACTTAAAAAGACCTTCATTGGACCCCACCAATCTGAACAACCTACACCCCATCTCCTTGCTCACCTTTCCCTCCAAACTTCCTGAATGTCTAGTCTACAACCAACTGAGCGCCCATTTCACTGACAATAATCTTCGTAATCCCTTTCAATCAGGATTTCATCCTCAACACTCCACAGAAACTGCTCTCCTTAAATTCCCAAATCATCTGCTAATGGCCGAACCCAATGGACACTATTCTGTACTCCTACTTCTGGACCTCTCTGCTGCCTTTGACACAGTAGGCCACCCCCTCTCCTGCTTAAAAAAACTCCAATCCTTTGGTCCCTGTGACTGTACTCTTCACTAGTTCTCATCCTACCTATCCCACCACACCTTCAGCGTCACTTTACTTCCTCCTTTCCCTTTCTCCGTTGGGGTCCCCCTAGGTTCTTTTCTTGGACCACTCCTATTCCTGATCTAAACCTCTTGCCTGGGTGAGCTTATAGCCACCATGGCTTCCAATACCATTTCTATGCTGATGCCACCCAAATCTATGTCTCTACCCCCCATCTTATTCCATCAGTCTCCTCACATATAACTAATTTACTAACAGACATATCAGCCTGGATGTCACATCACTTCCTCAAACTCAATCTATCCAAAACCGAGCTCATAATATTTCCTCCCCCACGTGTCCCTTCCCCTGACTTCTCTGTCAAAATTAATGTCTCAACTATCCACTGGTCCCCACATTTCAGAATGCTAGGTGTAATCCTGGACTCTGAACTATTCTTTCAGCCCCACATCCAATCACTGTACAAAGCTTGCCTCCTCAACATCTCCATAATACTCCCCTTCCTAATCAATGACACCATGAAGCTCCTAGTTCCCTCACTGGTTATCTCTTGCAACTTCCTCCTCATTGGATTACCTTTACTTTGGCTATCTCCCCTTCAGCCCATCAAGAAAGCTGCTGCCAGGGTTATCCACCTTACCAACCACTCAGCATCTGCTACCCCTCTCTGCCAATCCCTCCACTGACTTCCATTCAGTGTCCACCAACCCTCTCTGCCAATCCCTCCACTGGCTTCCATTCAGTGTCCACCACCCCTCTCTGCCAATCCCTCAACCGGGTCTATTTAGTGTCCACCACCCCTCTCTGCCAATCCCTCCACTGGGTCCATTCAGTGTCCTATAAAGCCATCCACAACTCGACTCTCAGTAACATCACTAACCTAGTCTCACAATACCTACCAAACCGTTCTCTCGGTTCCTCCCAAGACCTCCTGCTCTCTAGCTCCCTGATCACCTCTTCCGATGCTTGTCATTAAGAATTCCCCTGAGCTTCTCCCATCTTCTGGAACTCTCTATGCCAAGTTGTCTGTCTACCTCCTACTCTGTCCACTTTTAGACCATCCCTGAAAATCCTTCTCTTCAGAGAAGCCTTTCCTGCCCCACCTAACTGGACTTTTATTTTCTCAATTAGCTCATCTCCCTCAGTAATTGCATTTTGTATCCTTTGACCCTCCCTCTTAGATTGTAAGCTCTAATGAGCATTGTAACAGTACTGTCTGCCCTCACATTGTGCAAACTGTTGGCACAATACAAATCCTGTATAATAGTAATAATAATAATATATGTGTGTATCATCATCTGCTGAAAATAAAATACATCACAGTGACTATGGAGGAAGAGGACGAACATGACGGGGGGAGGGGGTTACTGGGTGTAAATAGAAAGAAAGAACTTACTACCTCCTCTGCTGTCTCTTCCAGCAATGTCTCTTCACTACTTCGTACCTCATGGAACTTCCTGTCTGTAGCTGACATCACTTCCTGTTTTTATCTAACATCACTTCCTGTCTTCCATAGAGACTTCCTGTCTGGATAGTAGTAAGATCCACCTTGTGGAGCTCAGAGGATCTGCAGCCCCGAGAAACGTCTCGTAGTGTAAGGTGACCAGATTTTTAAAATGAAATCCAGGGACATATTTATTTATTTTTTTCTGGCAAATGGTAAACTATTTTATAAGCATATTTTCTTCTAATGATCTATGCGGTGCATGTTGGATGTGTTTATGGAATGATTGCAAGATATATGCCAGAGGCGTAACTAGATTTCTCAGGGCCCGGGTGCAAGAAATCATGAAGGCCCCCCCCATATATAATGTGCAAATAGTGGTGAAACACCCCCCATATATAATCATAATAAAATGTAAAATATGCACATCAATTGTACATTGTATTATGATTATATTTCGGGGGATCTCACCACTATTTGCACATTGCAGCTCTGCGATATTTCCTCCCTTTTGCAGAGAGGGTGACACCATCACTCCTATATTCTAATACATGGGATGATTAGCATCTCTGTTATTATTATTATATGTGGGGGGGTTTCACCATTATTTGCACATTGAAGCTCTGATATTTCTCTAAATGTTTTTGCAGAGGGGGTGACACCATCACTGCTATGTTGCAATACATTGGTGGATTTGCACTGGATATTCATGTATAGGTGTCACCATTGCACTTATAAGTCCATTTGTAGAATATTATAGATAAAGTGTAGGGCAGTGCTGCATTTTTGGCTTTTTATTGTTGCACGTTAGATGAGGGAACCAGCTAACAAGATTCTCTTATTGCTTCTGAGATTTTTTTTAGTTGCATTGTAGATGTTTTACTTGATTTGTTGTGTCCCCTGTGGACAGGTAACCAGTGGCCTTGCATATTGGTGATCAGTGTGCCCCCTGTATGCTTGTGCTACGTGCAGGGTTGAGGAGGATGCTCCGTGCAGGGTTCAGGATTCCGGAGGAGGCTACGTGCTGGGTTCAGGAGGAAGCTATGTGCAGGGTTCAGGAGGAAGCTACTTGCAGGGTTCAGGAGGAGGCTATGTGCAGGATGCAGGTTTCAGGAGGAAGCTACTTGTAGAGTGCAGGGTTCAGGAGGAGGCTATGTGCAGGGTTCAGGAGAAGGCTACGCGCAGGGTTCAGGAGGAGGCTACGTGCAGGGTGCAGGGCTCAGGAGATTGCTCCATGAAGGGTTCAGGGATGCAGGGTTCAGGAGGAGGCTACGTGCAGGGTTCAGGAGGAGGCTGCCTGCAGGGTTCAGGAGGAGGCTGCCTGCAGGGTTCAGGAGGAGGCTGCCTGCAGGGTTCAGGAGGAGGCTATGTGCAGGGTTCAGGAGGAGGCTATGTGCAGGGTTCAGGAGAAGGCTCCATGCAGGGTTCAGGAGGAGGCTACGTGCAGGGTTCAGGAGGAGACTATGTACAGGGTGCAGGGTTCAGGAGCATGCTCCACGCAGGGTTCGGAAGGAGGCTACGTGCAGAGGGCAGGACTATTACCTACTTTTTCCTTCTGTATGTAATGACAGTATACATGTAATTTTCTTGTGTGTGTGTGTGTGTGTGTGTGTGTATGTTTTGTCAGTATACGTGTGAATATTTTTTTCTGTGTGTGGGTGGGTCTGTGTAAGGTCACTCACATGCAGCCTGTATAAAACATATACACCTCACATCACTGACACACCAGAGAGACACTACAGGAGATGGTGAGAGACTGCAGAAATGAATCAGGAGATGGTCAGAGACTGCAGACATGAATCAGGAGATGGTCAGAGACTGCAGACACATTATTACAGGAGATGGCCAGAGACTGCAGACATGGTGCAGGAGATGGCCAGAGACTGCAGACATGGTACAGGAGATGGTCAGAGACTGCAGACATGGTGCAGGAGATGGCCAGAGACTGCAGACATGGTACAGGAGATGGCCAGAGACTGCAGACATGGTACAGGAGATGGTCAGAGACTGCAGACATGGTGCAGGAGATGGCCAGAGACTGCAGACATGGTACAGGAGATCGGCAGAGACTGCAAACATGGTACAGGAGATGGTCAGAGACTGCAGACATGAATCAGGAGATGGTCAGAGACTGCAGACACATTATTAAAGGAGATGGCCAGAGACTGCAGACATGGTGCAGGAGATGGCCAGAGACTGCAGACATGGTACAGGAGATGGTCAGAGACTGCAGACATGGTACAGAGGATGGTCAGAGACTGCAGACATGGTACAGGCGATGGTCAGAGACTGCAGACATGGTACAGGAGATGGTCAGAGACTGCAGACATGGTACAGGAGATGGTCAGAGACTGCAGACATGGTAAAGGAGATAGCCAGAGACTGCAGACATGGTACAGGAGATGGCTAGAGACTGCAGACATGGTACAGGAGATGGCTAGAGACTGCAGACATGGTACAGGAGATGGCTAGAGACTGCAGACATGGTACAGGAGATGGCCAGAGACTGCAGACATATTACAGGAGATGGCTAGAGACTGCAGACATGGTACAGGAGATAGCCAGAGACTGCAGACATGGTACAGGAGATGGCCAGAGACTGCAGACATGGCGCAGAAGATGTCTAGAGACTGCAGACATGGTACAGGAGATGGCCAGAGACTGTAGACATGGTACAGGAGATGGTCAGAGACTGCAGACATGGTACAGGGGATGGTCAGAGACTGTAGACATGGTACAGGAGATGGTCAGAGACTGCAGACATGGTACAGGAGATGGTCAGAGACTGCAGACATAGTACAGGAGATGGTCAGAGACTGTAGACATGGTACAGGAGATGGTCAGAGACTGCAGACATGGTACAGGAGATGGTCAGAGACTGCAGACATGGTACAGGAGATGGTCAGAGACTGCAGACATGGTACAGGAGATGGTCAGAGACTGCAGACATGGTACAGGAGATGGTCAGAGACTGCAGACATGGTACAGGAGATGGTCAGAGACTGCAGACATGGTACAGGAGATGGTCAGAGACTGCAGACATAGTACAGGAGATGGTCAGAGACTGCAGACATGATTTAGGAGATGGCCAGAGATTGCAGACATGGTACAGGAGATGGTCAGAGACTGTGGACATGATTGATTCAAGAGATGGTCAGGGACTGAGTTTACAGCTGAACCCGGTGTAAAAGTGTATGGTATCACAGGGCTGCTCAACTATATTTAAACCAGCTCTGCAAGATCAAGTCAGTAATCCTTCTTTGAAAGTACAACCAAGTGACAGAAGACAGCAGCACATCCAATTTCCAAATAAAAATTATCTTACAAACAGTTAACTGCTCAAGATTAGTGGAGGACAGTAAACAGTTAATGGGTCTCTGAAGCTTCCAGCCTGAACCAGCAGTAAATCCTCCAACAAAACATAAAATCCCCATGCAGCGCACACAGAGCTCCGACTAAATAGCTGAACAGAAGCTGAAATGGTAACGGCCATGTGTCCCTGGTTTTGGAGAATGCTGCTGCAGGGTCTTCTTATCAGTGTATCAGGCAATGTGCGGGTCAGGTTAGGGAGATAAAAAAGGTAAGGAGTGAGGGGAGAGGAGGCTGATGGGTAACCTCACACTGCCTGAACACACAGATATCTGGAAGACACTGCAGCCGACCAGCATTACATGTAACAGTGCTTGCTCTAATTGTAGTCATACCTTCTGCATCTCTCTTCTGGTGCCCTCACTCAGCCCTGCTCCCAGTCAAATGTGGCGGGCTGGAGAGGGGCGGGGGAGGGGTGTTATACTGCCTGCTGACTGGCTGTGGATGGAAGGGAGGAGGAGCTCCACATTTCAGCCCGCCCATCCCCGACATCAGAGCTTCGATTTGACAGCTCTGCTCCACTCACTCTCACTGACACTGTGCTGGATGGATGGTCACACTGCTGAATGCACTGCTAGGCTGTCAGCAATAGGTACACCGCCCCTGAATCCAGGGACAGAATCGGGGACACACGTGGTCCGGGGACAGTGTCCTCATTCCGGGGACGTCTGGTCACCCTACCATATTGGGATTTTTGTGCTTAGCGTACTTACAGTGATTGTAGCCGTATTTGTTCCTCGCAGCAAAACAGTTGAGTTCCCTCGGTGATGTTTTGGTTATTTGCTCTGTCGTGGCATACCTATCTCGCATTTTCTGGATACCTTATTGGCCTTTGCAGGATGCCTTGACTGGCATTTAGAATGGTTATCTTAAACAAAATGTCTTTTGAGTTAATCCTATTTTACTTTGATTTCTTTACATGTGTCACTGAGCTTGCAAAGGCTAAGAATATATCAGATGACCGAAACAGTGGAAATTCCCTATCTCTCAGAATATCAACTCTGTCTGGACAGCTGACCACAAAGCCAATAATATCTTCTAAAAGCCCCTTTGGAACTTTTATTGAGCGTCACCAAGAAATTTCCCTTATGACAGAGAATCACGATCTAGATTGACATAATGCTTACTATAATTAGTTGTTAACTTTGATTGGACAAAAGATGTTAATAACAACCCATTTCTTGTACGTCAGATTGTAATGACAAACCCATTTTTGAGTATATATAAACTCCAGAAACGCTGTAATAAATCAGGTCACTATGATTCAGCCATCTTGAGTCTTGTCTGATCTCATTATATATATATAGCTATATATTGTCTGATTTGGTATCACTGACTAACAGGTAACAGGTATTTTGTACCTGAGGAAAAATTCCACAACAATTTGGCGAGTCAGCCAGGAGAGGTGAAGTCATCTGCGGACGGAGTGAGACATCTGGACTGCATTGGATACACTGAAAATATCTGGCCAGGTAAGCCCATTGTCTGCTTACAATGTTTTTCAGTCCATCCAATGACGTCCAGGTAACTATTTTTGATGTAATACCCTCTTAAAGAACCTAAACCCTTAGTCGGTGTATATATTGCTACTAACATTTGTTGCGAAAGGTGAGGTTGGGTCAACCCTCACCGCTGTGGGTGTCTTGGACACGCAGGAACGTGACCCCAGTTGTGTTCTGGTAAAGCGGTCTCATTTCGGAGTGTCCATTTGAGACGTAGCAAGCATTGAATGTATATGACTGTTTTAGCCTGACATTTCATATACATGTAAAGGTTTCTATCTCTATGTTATAGTATATATGTAAACATATGCATATGGTAATAGGCTGTTTTTAAGTCCACCAGGTCAGGGTACTTGGGAGTTAGCCTGACATTGTGTATCGGCTGTGCAAGGGCCGAAGTCCAGGTCAGGGTACTTGGGAGTTAGCCTGACATTGTGTATCGGCTGTGCAAGGGCCGAAGTCCAGGTCAGGGTACTTGGGAGTTAGCCTGACATTGTGTATCGGCTGTGCAAGGGCCGAAGTCCAGGTCAGGGTACTTGGGAGTTAGCCTGACATTGTGTATCGGCTGTGTGAGGGCCGAAGTCCAGGTCAGGGACTTGGAAGTTAGAAGTTATCGGTTGTGTGAGGGCCGAAGTTCAGGTCAGGGACTTGGAAGTTAGAAGTTATCGGCTGTGTGAGGGCCGAAGTCCAGGTCAGGGACTTGGAAGTTAGAAGTTATCGGTTGTGTGAGGGCCGAAGTCCAGGTCAGGGACTTGGAAGTTAGGAGTTATCGGCTGTGTGAGGGCCGAAGTCCAGGTCAGGGACTTGGAAGTTAGAAGTTATCGGTTGTGTGAGGGCCGAAGTCCAGGTCAGGGACTTGGAAGTTAGAAGTTATCGGCTGTGTGAGGGCCGAAGTCCAGGTCAGGGACTTGGAAGTTAGAAGTAGTTATTCTATTTTTGGATAACAGTGAAATGGGAAACTGGGTTTCCGTAGATACCGACCAGGGGTCAATGAGAAAGGTCATTAGGACCATGGCCATAGAGTGTATGGGTAACAGGGTTACCAGATAAATGGGGCAGACCAGGGAGTTTGCATTCGAAGATTAAAAGCTCTGGGAGCATAGTTTTTGGGCTACACAGCCAATTAAAGTGTTCTGTAGTTGGACAGCTAATAATCCTAGTTGTAGGATAAGATAAGATAGGATATGGCAGATTTTTGTAAAGTGTATGAAACAGATTTGGCAAGAACAAACTTAAAATCAGTTGCAGAATATGGAAGCAGGAGAGTATGAAGCTGTGTCTTTTATATAAAAAGAGGAAGTAGCCGAAGAGGTTCCTTCTCCGTGAGCTCGGAGAAAGAAAAAAAAAAAAAAGATTGTTTCTTTATATGATAAATGAACGGCATATGATATTTTTGGGGTTATTTTCTATTAAATAAAAACCTAAGATGAAAAATAATATGTTGCCTTTTAAACCAGGAATCTTTGTTTAGACATTAAGGGTTACCGCAATTAACATGACCATTGAACCCTATTGGCACTGAGCCAAAAGTTTTTAAAATAGAATAACTTTTTATATAATTATGGTATTTAAGGGGCATCCTCCGTAACCAAAGGGGAACCTCTGATCAGATTTTTTGAAATTTGGGACAAAGTTCCTAGAGGTTTTTTCGTTTGAAAGATAAAAGTACATTACTTCCTGTCATTATGGGTGTATAAAAAGTGACCTACTACAAATAGTGTAAAGACAGGACATTAGAGCAAAGAATTGCAACCACCCCCTCTCCCCCAGAAGATGGACAGTAAATAAGGTATTCAGCTAACCTGTGTCCGCATGTTCCATCAGAAGCGTCCGAGAGGTTTACAGTAGGAATAACAGTAGCAGGGGTGGGAGTAGTTTCCTGCCTGGCTTCAAAGGAAAAGGGAAGTCATTTAAAAAAAAAAAAAAAGAAATGTTTGTGTTGAGTTAAAATTTCAATGTTCAGTTTCAGATGAAGTGCCCATTAATCCAGTATGTAGCACATGTCTCTTGCCAGCTTGACCCAGTGATAAAAGGTGCGGGCCGCAGCCTGCAAAAAGCTGCTGGATAAAACAGGTGCAATGTATTTAAGCCAGTTTACTTCCAGTACAGGAGCAGGCACTAGAGGGGGAGGGAAAAAAAAAAATGTTTGTTAAATACCCCCCATGACTGTTTTGAGCTGATCATGGCAGAATCTGAATCGTTGAGTCCTGCAAAAAAAGGCTCCTCTCTAAAGCCCTGATGAGACCCTTTATGTAGATGGATCATGTTTATAAACAGAGGAGGGTAAGCCTGTAACTGGGTATGCAGTAGTAACAGCAATAAATAAACAAAAGGAATGCAGAGGCATTAAATCTAAAGTTCTAAGCACAAGCAGCTGATGGTTTTGGTAAAGGCCTGTGAATTTTAAAGAGTTAACATTCACATTGACATGATTTTGGTCATATTTTTGAAAGCTTGTAACTTTTTGACCTCAGCCCAAGTTCTCTCGGTAAGCCAATAAAGCATGCAGATATAATAGAGACTGTTCTTAGTCTTCCAGTGTTCCACCAAGGTGGCCATTTATTAAAAAAACCAAGGCACATGCAAGAGAGGACACAGAAGAAGCTGCAGGAAACGCAAGGGCCGACAGAGCAGCGAAGAAGGCTGCACTGGAACAGGTCCCTATCCGGGTACTGACACTCGTAGGAAAGCAACCAACTCCTGTAAGTATGGCAATCTTGATATCATTGCAGAAAAAGCCCCCTCACAGGAGCGTGAGAAGTGGCGGAAGAACAGTGCAACACAGGATGTAACTGGTTGCTGGAGGATGGAGGAGCATTTCTGTCTGATCTCAGGCCCTATACCCGAGGGTGGCAGCCGCAGCTCACGGATCGTGTCATATCTCAAAGACTCTAATGACCACCTTGGTAATGCAACACTGGTTAGCACCAGGTTTTCCTGGAGTAGCTGCAAAATATACTGCTTCTTGTCTTACCTGTGCTAGGTACAATGTTGGTAGAGCTGTAAGCACCCCATAAAAGCACCGCCTAAGTCAGACTGTCCTTTCCAAGGAGTTCAAATAGATTACATTGATTTCCCACAGTCTGGTCCCTATGCACATGTTTTAGTTTGTATAGACATTTTTCAGGATGGCCTGAGGCCTGGCCAGTCTCTAGGGGTAAAGTACAAACCACAGGAAAAAGGCTTTTGCCCCAGGTAATGTGCAGGTATAGAATCCCAGAAACTATGGAAAGTGACAGGGGTACTCACTTTACAGGAAGGGTTCTACAAGAGATCCTATCCGCACTAAATATTGAGAAAGCCTTTTACACTCCATATCATTCACAGAGTAGCGGAAAGGTACAAAAGGTTGTATGAAAAAAAAAAAAAAAAACAAGTTGAGTAAAATAATAGCAGAAACAGGTAGATTGTTTTACGTTTTTTCCTTTGTCAGGAACACTCCCAAGAGAGGTGTGGGTACCTGAAGCAATTGCAAGCCACACACTCAGATCTCACTAGATGTGTTGCAGCGCTTTAAAAGCAATTGACAAAAATGCAAATTAGTGTGTTTTCATCCCTACCAGATCCAAATGAGGATACTAAGTCATAAAGTAAGGCTACTAAGAGTGAAATTGGTTACACCAACATCCCTCAAGGTAGAAGGGATACATGGATTCACGCCAGTCATTGAAAAAAGGTGGTACAATGATTTTCTTTTAATTTTTAATATGTATGGGAATGTTGGGTATAAAAGAGACAGACAACCTAAGGCCCAATGTACTGTTAAGTTTAAATACCAGGTAGCCGGGAAGTCATGGTACTCAGGGTGCTAGATATGTCCACAATTACACCCAGAGTCCCAGACTATACCTGTGCTAGTAAACCCACTTGCATTAGAGGATCTAAATCAGACAGAGTTTTCAAAATCCTATAGAAACATTACCAGTGCACGAAAGGACATGTTAATTCCCCCAAAAGTTGCAGGTTTCAAGAATCCTACAGTGTGTATAGTGTTCTATGGAAATAAAACTGATGTAGGGAGGGTGGACTGTTCACAAGCACTGATAAACATATCCTGCCCACAGCTGACTGCGAACAGCCCATGAAATGAAACTTGCATGCATTACAGAAATGAAACTGTTAAACATAAAATATGAGCCATATTAAATGACAATATGGACATTTCTCACCTAGGAGAAGCCCTCAGATTTCTCTTGTTCAGACAGAGACTGGGGTATTATGCAGAAAAGTTATTAATACCCATTTTCACCCCAGGGTGGTCACATTCAGGGTTGGGAATCTATTGTGTCTGTGGCAATAAGGCCCATAGTTGACTTTCTCAGTGTGTCACAGGAACAGGTACTATAGCCTCTTTATTTCCAATGGTGTCCGCCCATCCTAATGAACACAGTCTTTTGGAGGTTTTGCCTTATCTCCTAAAATAATGAAAGTGGTGTATTTATATTGATGTTTATGATAATTATGATCTCTAGTTATCTGTTGAATTAAAATAATTATGTGTTTGGTTGATAAGGTTACCAAGGCCAAGGAGACAACCTATTTCAACTCTATACCGAAATAAGAAGGGATTGATGATGCTGAGTATGCTGTAATGAGACATCTGTCACCTCAAACCCCCATGTATGAAGTAATCTTGTAACGTTCATGCGTTTTTGTTAATGGATGGATTTTCAGCTGCAGAATTATCACACTCAGCAGTCTTGCAGAGATGATGTTGAATAAACCTATCCAACTCTCAGGACTTCATCACGGTGTACAGCCTGTTATGCAATATACATATACTCAATCAGACATTTAATGGAGGGACAGAACATATGAGAATGTATAGATGAGAGACAGGGTTGTAGGGTGATTACTAGTAGTAGTAAAGGAGAGTTGCAGATGATGGTAATGCAGATAGGTTCTGATGTCTAGTATAATGCAGATGGTAAGAGGACACAGATGGAGTATACTTTAGACAGAGTAACCCAGTGCAAGGACAGTTCAAGGCAGTCCCAAGAGCTAGCAATCTATGCAGATGGTATAGAATAGATAGATAGATAGTCCAGGTAATACTAGCAGATGACAGTAGGAGACCGATTAGTAAGGAATCCCCTGTGGGGTACTCACAACTCAGATAGTTAGTAGCACTAATGTCCAGAGAGCAACAGATGATCCCGTAGCGAGATACGGATCAGCGGCAAGGTTCCGGCGTCAGTTCAGCAAAAAGGGAAGGTCAGCAGCTCCGACTTCACAGGAGAAGATGCGGTGAACATGTGGGTTTGAACGAGCGATGAGTGAGAGAAAGCCGGCGATTGAAGTAGCCGCTCATAGCGGCGCTCGGCAATGATGTCATCGCTCTTAAAGGTGTATGCGTCTCATGTATAAGAAGATGGGACGCAATTTAGTAAAGGAGAAATTATGGAATAAGGGTACCATAGGTACCAGAACATTACAGTACCCCCCCCCCCCTTAAGGCCGGCTCCGGAAGGCCTCTAGAGCTGTTTTTTCTGGATATTTCGAGTGGAAATTGCGAAATTAGCCTAGGGGCATGTATGTCGGAGGTATCCAGCCAGGTGTCATCTTGGGGCCCATAGTTCTTCCATCGTACAAGATACTGGAGTCTTCTTCTATTAAAACGGGAATCCAAAATTTCTTTTATCTCAAATTCCTCTCCACCTTCCACTTGTACAGGAGGTGGAGGTGAGATAGTAGGCCTTATTCCTTGGTTAGGAACATGGGGCTTCAGTAGAGACACGTGGAAGATAGGGTGTATCTTTAGGTCTGCTGGCAATGTGAGTTGCACTGCAGCTTTTCCAATAAGCTTCTCTATTGGGAAAGGTCCCAGAAATAGCGGTCCAAGTTTTTTACTAGGGATTTTTAATCTCAGATTTTTTGTAGCAAGCCAAACAAGATCCCCAATGGTATATTGGGGAGAGGGTTTCCTACGAAGGTCGTAGTACCTCTTTTGTTGGCTATGAGCATGTGATATAGTATTGTTGAGTAATCCCAGAGAATCCTTTATCTGGGCAAGATAATCAGATGCCACCGGATTACTGGATGGCAAGATACGTGGTGGAAGGAGTGTGGGATGAAACCCGTAATTTAGGTAAAATGGACTTTGTTTAGTAGTGCTATGAGTCGCGTTGTTATAGGCGAATTACGCCAGTGGGAGGAGATCTGCCCAATCGTCCTGTAGATACGAAGTATAGCAACGCAGATACTGTTCAATGCACTGGTTAACTCTCTCTGTCTGTCCGTTGGTTTGGGGGTGGTATGCAGAAGTAAGTTTACGCTCTATTCGTAGTATCTGACATAGAGCTAACCAAAACTTTGAGATAAATTGTGAACCACGGTCAGACAGCAGTGTTTTTGGAATACCACGTAACTTAAAGACATGTTTCACAAGTAATTCCGCTGTTTGTTTGGATGAAGGTAGTTTTCGAATAGGAGTAAAATGTGCCATCTTGGTCAGGTGGTCCACTGATACCAAGATGGTGTTAAATCCTTTGGAAGGTGGTAATTCCACTATGAAATCTACGGATACCACTTCCCACGGAACCTGGGGTATCGGTAAACTACAAAGTAGCCCCGATGGTTTCGTGTTGTCGATTTTAGACCTTGCACAGATATCACAAGATGAAACAAACTTTTTTACGGTTGTCTTCATGTCTGGCCACCAAAACTGCCTAGTAAGCAGATTTAAGGTTTTAGTCATACCCATATGTCCTGCCATAGGTACATCATGCGACAATTCCAAGATCTTGGTTCGTATAGTAGGGGGTATGTATAATTTATCGTTGTAATAGAGGAAGCCTTCTGCGTCGGTAGTTAATTGTGGTGGAGGTGAGTCTAGTCCTATGCTGTGCAGAATTTCTTCCTTCAGGGAACGAATGACACCGATAATACGTTCAAGTGGTATTATAGGAACTGAGGGAACCTCGGTAGAATCCTTCTCGGTTAGTCGTGAAAGTGCATCCGCTTTTTTATTTTTGTCTGCAGGTGTATAAGTCACTAAAAAATTAAATCTCAGAAAGAATAACGACCACCGGACCTGTCGGTGGGAAAGAGTTCTATTAGTCTGAAGGTATTGAAGGTTTTTGTGATCAGTATATATCAGAATTGGCAATTGAGTGCCCTCAAGTAGATGTCGCCAATTCTCCAATGCCAGTTTTATGGCTAATAGCTCCTTCTCTCCTACTGGGTAGTTCACCTCAGGGCTGCTTAATGACTTAGAGAAGAAAGCAACTGGGTGAAGAGGTGAGGTGTTTGTTGGTCGTTGTGAGAGAACTGCTCCTACTGCCATATTTGACGCATCTACCTCCAAGATGTATTGAAGGGATGGGTCTGGATGGCATAGTATGGGGGCAGTAGTGAAGTTTGATTTCAGCAGACAGAACGCCTTATCTGCTTCTTTTGACCAATTAAATGGTTTCTTCGTGCTTGTAAGTTGTGTGAGGGGTTTTACAATCGCAGAAAAGTTTTTAATGAATTTCCTATAATAGTTGGAAAATCCTAGGAACCTTTGCAATGCTTTGCGAGTGGTTGGCACAGGCCACTCTAGGATGCAGGATATTTTGCTCATGTCCATTTTGATTCCATTTTTTGATATAATATATCCTAGGAATAGTACCTCCTCTTTATGGAACAAACATTTTTTTGATTTAACATATAAGTTATGTGCAAGTAGTCTTGATAACACAAGTCTCACATGTTTTATGTGCTCAGGTAAGGAATGAGAATAGATAAGTATATCGTCCAAATATACTACAACACAAACGTCAAGCAAGTCTCTGAATATCTCATTTATAAACCGTTGGAAGGCTGCGGGAGCATTACATAGCCCAAAAGGCATTACAAGGTACTCAAACAGTCCATATCTGGTTCTGAATGCCGTCTTCCATTCATCACCTTTACGGATTCGAATTAAATTGTATGCCCCTTTTAGATCCAATTTTGAAAAAAGAGAAGCTCCACGCACCTGTTCGATAAGTTCAGGAATAAGAGGCAAAGGATAACGATCCTTTATTGTAATGGCATTTAATTGTCTGAAATCAATGATAGGCCTAAGGCTAGAATCCTTATTGCGGACAAAGAAGAGTCCAGCAGCAGTTGAGGAAGTAGAAGGTCGGATGAATCCTTTTGCTAAGTTCTCATCCAGGTACTCTTTAAGATGAGAGAGTTCATCCTGTGAGAGAGGATAAACATGTCCGAAGGGGAACTTACTATTAGGGATTAGATCAATGCAACAATCATAGTCCCTATGAGGAGGTAGCATTTGAGCGTTTTTTTCCAGGAAAACCTCCGATAAGTCCTGATAACACTTGGGTATAATGTCATCCGACACTACTGACAGGATCCTATCATGTGTGGGAAGATTACACGTCGTTTCACAATAGTGAGAAGAAAAGGCTAGAGTTCTCGTTTTCCAATCGATAATTGGTTGATGTAAGTGTAACCAGGGAAGTCCCAAAATGATTGGGAAATGTGGTGATGTTAACACATCAAATGTGGTTGTCTCCACATGACACTCTTCAGCGGTTACAAGGAGTGCCTGTGTCTGACTGGTGATAGGACCAGAGGATAGGGGGGTGCCATTAATAAAACTAACGGAGACAGGTTTGGGTTTAGAAACAATAGGTATTTTATTAAGGGAGACAAAACAAATATCAATGTAGTTTCCACAAGATCCTGTGTCGATCATGGCCTGGGTGGTAATCCTAGTTTGGTCCCACTGCAATGTTAAATGAACAAAAAGATAAGGATTAGAAAAGGAAGTTGAGAGTCCGCCTAACAGGACATTTGAACACTCACCCTCTTTTCTGCGGACAAGGGGACAGCCGTTTATCAAATGATTCGGGGATGCGCAGTACATGCAAAGATGTTCGGTTTTCCTCCTGGCACGTTCAGGAAGGGTCAGAGGTGGGCGTATCATTCCTACCTCCATAGGAGTAGGGTCAACAGGCAACATCCAGGAAGGACTGGAAAATGGTGAGCCCATCTTCTCAGCCTTTCTTTCTCGTAGTCGTCTGTCAATATTGATACTGGTCTGTATCAGTTCCTCTAGAGTGCCAGGTAAATCCGCTCGGGCGAGCTCGTCTTTAACGGCCTCAGACAGGCTGAGTCTAAACTGCGTTTTCAGAGATGTGTCGTTCCACCCTGAATCAGGTGACCATCTTTTAAAATTTTCCACGAAATCTTCAACGGGTCTCCTTCCTTGTTTTAAGGCACGTAACTGGGTATCAGCGGTACTTTGCTTATTGGGGTCTTCATATAAGCTAGCAAGTTGTGCTAGGAATAGAGGGTAAGAATTAAGAAGTGGATCATCCTTTTCAAAGAGGGCGTCTGCCCAGGCCCGGGGTTCACCCGTTAAATAAGAGATGGTTGTGCAAACCTTCATTTGCTCAGTAGTGTAGGTTAAAGGTTTTAACAGAAAAAGTAAACGACATGCGTTTTTAAATTCACTAAACTTGCTCCGATCACCAGAAAACACTAGAGGAGGGTTTATCTTAGGCTCACGGGGCTGAGTAGCAGTAAGCTGTGTGAGACGGCCAACCTGCTGTCTCAAGGTCTGATTTTCGTTTTGTACCTCTGCAAGAGCAAGGATCAATGCATCTACTTGCTGTTTTAATTGACGTACATGAGTGGGTAATTCTGCTGAATCCATATTTTTTTTTAAGAATATATCAGATGACCGAAACAGGTCACCAAGAAATTTCCCATATGACAGAGAATCACGATCTAGATTGACATAATGCTTACTATAATTAGTTGTTAACTTTGATTGGACAAAAGATGTTAATAACAACCCATTTCTTGTACGTCAGATTGTAATGACAAACCCATTTTTGAGTATATATAAACTCCAGAAACGCTGTAATAAATCAGGTCACTTACAGTTAGGTAGATAAAAAGCGCTTAAATCAGGATCAGTAAAAAGCATCGACAGGTAGTAGCATGGACAGAAGTTAACCCAACGCATTTCGTCTGCTTAGACATCGTCTGGGGTATGCTGTTGTCAATGGTAATGCAGTTTAAATAGTGAATATGACCCCAAACAGGACAGGCGACAAGTGACACGGTTTACCTGTGAAGGGGAATTCACTTCCTGTATCTTGCCAAGATGGAGCCCAGGCATGTGTTCCAAGCCTCGTTTTCACTACAAGGCTAGTATGTGTATTACAGGGCAAAGAGAATTCACTTCCTGTGTATGGCCAAGATGGCACCCAGGCGCGTGTTCCAAGCCTCATTTTCACTACGAGGCTAGTATGTGTAAACAACAGAAATCCACTCCATACTCCAAGCCTCACTCTGAGTGCGAGGCCTGTATACGATAGTTGGACACTTCCTGTAAGACGAAAATTATGTAAAGACATGTAGAGCCTTGTTGGGTATTACAGAAACAGAGGCTAAATATTGAGGTAGGATCGCGCGATCATGCGCTCGCCACGCCTGGTTTTGAATACAAAACAATCTGGCTAAATATATAAAACATGTAAAAAGATTGCAGCGGTCAGTTCTCAACAGCGACTATTACATAGTGTGAAATTGCAATAGGACAACTGTATCAATGATCCAGAATAATATTCTAATTTAAAATTTATAAAAAAACATGACCAATTATAAAAAAAAATTAAAATAAGATGGGTAGCATATTGACAAGATATACAGGGTAATCAATCTATAAAGAACCAATTCAAAAATTCCATTTTAATCCCAAATATTAAAATAATTCACAATGTGCCAAAGATTGATATACGAAAGAATATTAAACATATTATAAATCCTATATGATTGATATAATACACAGAATAGGTTTATAAATAAATCACATGTACTGTATAAAAATAATGTTAAATATATCCCATATGTGAATCAAGCTTTATTGATAAATAAATGAATATCCCATTCTATATTCATACCAAATGGATAATAGGAACGTAGTTCATAAATCCAGAATGTCTGAAGACGTGAGACTCCTCTGGTACATGCACCACCTCTCCATACCCCACTTTTAAGTACGCAATGGGACCGGAGCATGTATGTAAAACGAAAATGTACTTAAAGTGAAGCAATACCTTTTTTTCACTTCTCAATGCATGTACTACATTCCAATAGTCATTTAGAGGCATAACTGATATAAATAATGCATTGATAACTAAAATAAACATAATACAGTACAGTATTAAAAAAAAAAATTGTAAGCTTACCCCATCTTGATTGTTGTCGCAAGGCCAGAGAAGCTGAGAGAGTTTAATGTAGTAGGAATGATGAAGGCATACAGGTATCTTCTGTTTCACAAGCCAAGTCTTCAAAGGCGAGACGCTTTCTTGCTGGTGAATTGGGTCTACAAGTAGAAGTAGCAATCAGAGTAGGAGCAGCTGGAAATGGACTGGAAGGCATACAGGTATCTTCTGTTTCACAAGTCAAGTCTTCAAAGGCGAGACGCTTTCTTGCTGGAGAATTGGGTGTACTACAAATAGCAATCAGTGTAGGAGCAGGACTTGATGATGATGTCGGAGCTGAAAATGGACTGGCAGGCATACAAGAATTTTCTGTTTCACAAGTCAAGTCTTCAAAGGCGAGACACTGTCTTGCTGGCAAAGTGGGTGTATTACAAAGATCAATCAGAGTAGAAGCAGGGCTTGATGGGGATGTCAGAGGTGAAAATGGACTGTCCGTTGATGATGATCTAGGATCAAAATGACTGTCAGTCAATGTGGATGATGTGCGTGCTGATGGACTTTTAGGAAAGTAACTCTCTATGGAGGTTTGAAGTGTTGCTCTCTTCTTTTCCCTGTAGATTTCTTTGTAGCAGGCATAAGCCCCTGAAATGTTAGCATTGACTTTGGAACTTCTTTCAAAATCCCTATCATGCTTTTCAAAAAGAGCCATGGCGCTATCAAGATGACGAAAAGCTTCAAAGAGAATTTTTGTAGTTAAGCCTTCAGGCTGTTCAATGATCTCAACCTCATCCTGCACATCTTCTTCTCTCTCCTCTTCAAGTTCTAGAAGATCTTCATTGCTGAGGGGCTCAGTGTGGGATGCAAGCAGTTCAGCAACATCTTCTGGCTCCACTTCCAGCTCTAACTGCCTTGCCATCTCTACAATATTTTCAGTAACATTAGCTACATGTTCTTCAAAGCCTTCAGAATCATCAACTAACTGTGGGCATAATTTTTTCCAGGCCCTTTTCATTGTGGTTTCCTTTATGTCATTCCAAGCATCTCTTACAGTTTTAATGCAATCCAAGATGTTAAAACTTTTCCAGAATTTGGATAGAACTTCTTTACCATCACCTTCTTCTTTGTCTATTGCTGCAACACACTTGCTGAATGTTCTTTTCAAGTAGTTCAACTTGAAGGCGGCTATGACACATTGATCCATTGGCTGTAGTAGTGAGGTGGTATTTGGTGGTAGGAATTGCACTCGAATGTTAGGGTTCAGCTCATCTAGCGTTCGAGGGTGTCCAGGGGCATTATCAACAAGCAGCAAAATGTGGAAAGGGACACCGTTGTCCTTGCAATAGGCTTTCACCTCTGGAACAAAGCAGGTGTCAAACCAATCTTCAAAAAGGGTTGCAGTTACCCATGCTTTTTTGTTAGCTCTCCAGTGCACTGGAAGTCTAGTTTTAACGTAGTTCTTCAAAGCTCTCGGATTTTCCCATCGGTAAATTAGCAAAGGCTTTAGCTTTAAGGTACCAGAAGCATTGCCACCTAACAGAAGGGTTATTCTATCTTTAGCTGGCTTGTAGCCTGGCATTGATTTTTCCTGTCTTGCGATGAAGGTTCTTGCAGGCATCTTCTTCCAAAATAGCCCAGTCTCATCCACATTAAAAATTTGATCCATGGAGTAGCCTCCGTCTTCAATAATTTTGGCCAATTCTGTTGGATAGCTTTCTGCAGCCTCAGTATCTGCAGCAGCTGCCTCTCCTTGTATTTTAATGTTATGTAGGTTAGACCTTTTCTTGAACCTATCAAACCATCCACGGCTTGCAAAAAATTCTGCATCCTTTGCTGCCTCACCTTTCTTAGCCTTCAAGTCATTGAATAGGCTTAAGGCTTTACTTTGTATAATTGCCTGGTTTACAGGAACATGACGTGTAGTCTGATTTTCTATCCAAAGTGTTAAGAGTCTCTCCATGTCTGCAACAATGCTATCTCTTTTTCGAATTGTTGTTGCGTTAACGGGTGTAGCACTCTTAATTTCTGCAAGAATTTTTTCTCTGTTTTTCATGATGGTGTTAACTGTAGTCCGAGTGAAGCCTAGCCTTCGGCCTATTTCAGCTTGAGGTACACCTTCATCATACAATTTAATAATTTTAGCCTTCATATCCAAGGTAATAGATTGACGTTTTTTTTTTGTATCTGTCATTATTGATGTACAGTGCTGTACACGAAAAGTACCTGTAACAATCAAAAGAACAGTGGATACAGGTGTTACCAAAAAAAAATACACAGTACAGGTAACGTACGAGTACAGTACATTTGCTCTAATGTTTACAGCAGTGCAATTACCTGTATGTTGGCAGGTTTTTGGGTGAACGGTGGGCAGTCGGCAACCGTGGGATGGCTGGCAGGCAACTCTGAGCTGGCTGTGGGCTGGCAACTATGGGCTGGTGGTAACTCTTGGCCTGGCTGGCGGTAACTCTTGGCCTGGCTGGCGGTAACTCTTGGCTTGGCTGGCGGTAACTCTTGGCTTGGCTGGCGGTAAATCTTGGCTTGGCTGGCGGTAACACTTGGCTTGGATGGCAGTAACTCTTGGCCTGGCTGGCGGTAACTGGGGCCTGGCTGGCGGTAACTCTTGGCCTGGCTGGCGGTAACTCTTGGCCTGGCTGGCGGTAACTCTTGGCTTGGCTGGCGGACACTGGGGCCTGGCTGGCACCAACTGGGGCCTGGCTGGCGGTAACTGGGGCCTGGCTGGCGGTAACTGGGGCCTGGCTGGCGGTAACTGGGGCCTTGCTGGCACCAACTGGGGCCTGGCTGGCGGTAACTGGGGCCTGGCTGGCGGTAACTGGGGCCTTGCTGGCACCAACTGGGGCCTGGCTGGCGGTAACTGGGGCCTGGCTGGCAGTAACTGGGGCCTTGCTGGCACCAATTGGGGCCTGGCTGGCGGTAACTGGGGCCTGGCTGGCGGTAACTGGGGCCTGGCTGGCGGTAACTGTGGCCTGGCTGGCGGTAACTGTGGCCTGGCTGGCGGTAACTGGGCCCTGGCTGGCGGTAACTGGGGCCTGGCTGGCGGTAACTGGGGCCTGGCTGGCGGTAACTGGGGCCTGGCTGGCGGTAACTGGGGCCTGGCTACTCCGGGCAGGAACTTGGCCTCTTCACTCGCAACTCCAGGCTGTGGGATGGCTGGCAGGCAACTCGCGGATGGCTGGGGGTCAACTCCAAGCTGTCTGTGGGCGTATCTCGCAACTCCAGGGTATACTGCGGCTGCGTGGCGAGCTGTCTGTGGGCGTATTCTGGGCAGGAACCTGGCCTCTCGCAACTCCAGGGTATACTGCGGCTGCGCGGCGCGGTAATGTCGGAACGTCCTTACTTGCGAAGCACTTTACGTACACTCTCGGGGCATGTCCGTACTCGCGAGTGTACGTAAAGTGAGTGTACGTAAAACGGGGTATGCCTGTATGTGTATTACAGGGCAAAGAGAATTCACTTCCTGTGTATGGCCAAGATGGCACCCAGGCACGTGTTCCAAGCCTCATTTTCACTACGAGGCTAGTATGTGTAAACAACAGAAATCCACTCCATACTCCAAGCCTCACTCTGAGTGCGAGGCCTGTATACGATAGTTGGACACTTCCTGTAAGACGAAAATTATGTAAAGACATGTAGAGCCTTGTTGGGTATTACAGAAACAGAGGCTAAATATTGAGGTAGGATCGCGCGATCATGCGCTCGCCACGCCTGGTTTTGAATACAAAACAATCTGGCTAAATATATAAAACATGTAAAAAGATTGCAGCGGTCAGTTCTCAACAGCGACTATTACATAGTGTGAAATTGCAATAGGACAACTGTATCAATGATCCAGAATAATATTCTAATTTAAAATTTATAAAAAAACATGACCAATTATAAAAAAAAATTAAAATAAGATGGGTAGCATATTGACAAGATATACAGGGTAATCAATCTATAAAGAACCAATTCAAAAATTCCATTTTAATCCCAAATATTAAAATAATTCACAATGTGCCAAAGATTGATATACGAAAGAATATTAAACATATTATAAATCCTATATGATTGATATAATACACAGAATAGGTTTATAAATAAATCACATGTACTGTATAAAAATAATGTTAAATATATCCCATATGTGAATCAAGCTTTATTGATAAATAAATGAATATCCCATTCTATATTCATACCAAATGGATAATAGGAACGTAGTTCATAAATCCAGAATAGAAAAAATGCAAAAAAAGTTGGACCCGGCGCTACCACTTTAAATCGTGCATGTGCAAATTAGAAAAGTGCATATAGTGCTACAGTGCACCCAATAAAATATAAAATATAAAATATATGTATAGTATATAAAGTGCTACGTGCTATTTATGGGCTGTGCTTAGTGTGCCACATTGTAAACATCATATGTTGTACATATAAAGTGCCGAGTGCTGATAAAGCCAAGAACCACGTGTAGTGATTAAGGAGACAAATAAACAAGCAAAGTTATGGCGTTGGTGGATGCCCCACCAAAAACACCGCTGCTTACCGCACACTCTCGGCCAATGCCTCGACACTTCCTGGTCACTAGAATAAAGGATAAGCCTCCATTGCGTAGCATATGTTATGTCAACCAAAATAACATAGCATCCACTCACAGTTAGGGAGTTCACTTTCAGCTTGAGAGGTGTTCGCCGGACCGCTTCCGCGTTCCACCGGCTCAAACCACCGTTCCCGGAAGTGACGTATTGACGTACACAAACCACTCCCTACGCGTTTCGTCATACGACGTCATCTGGAGCGTGCCATCCATCACTCCTCCCGGTCTTTTTATAGGCTGGGATGCCGCCATCTTGGTGTACCAAGTTTGAGGCCGAACACGGCGGCCATCTTGGTGCACCTATCCCGTAGCCTAATGATCTTTATTCATCATGTGAACTCCCTTCATGCTGTGTTTGCCGTACATATAAAACCATAAACTTTATTAAAACAACAAGTACGACTAAACTTAAATGCCGATTGGTAATTAAAATGGGATGAAAATTATAAAAATATAAAAAAGAGATGTGCTAAAGGTGATGTGTCTGGCTTAATCGGTAGTGAGCCGATGTCCAGTAGTGCCGTGATATAAATAAAAAGAATACTCATTAGATATTTTTATTGAGTGACAATGTGATCTAGTGATGTGTGTGGGTTACACTTAGTAAGTACGTGGGCCGATGTGTCTACGCAGATGGTGCTAGACTATAAAGAAGAAAGTGCCCATACATGTACCAATCTAATCGGTGAGATAGAAATCGTGCTGAAAAAGAATTTTCGTGCTGAAAAAATTCCTTTTTCTGTTGCTTTAACCACTTAAGCCCCGGAGGATTTGGCTGCTAAAGGACCAGGGGTTTTTTTGCGATTTTTTACTGCGTGACTTTAACGGACAATTGCGCGGTCGTGCGACGCTGTACCTAAACAAATTTGACGTCCTTTTTTTCCCACAAACAGAGCTTTCTTTTGGTGGTATTTGATCACCTGTGCGATTTTTTGATCACGCGCTATAAACAAAAAAAGAGCGTAAATTTTGCAAAAATAACAATATTTTTCACATTTTTTTATATGAAATTCCCCAAAAAAAAAAGTAAAAATCAAAATTTTTTAACATTTTTCGGCCAATTTGTTTTATGCTACCTATGTTTGGTAAAAAAAATCGCAAAAAGCGTATTTTGATTGGTTTGCGCAAAAGTTATCGCGTTTACTAACAAAGGGAAAGATTTTTGTCATTTTTGGTGTTTTTTTTTTTAACGCGTAATGGCGGCGATCTGCGATTTTTTTTTCGGTACTGCGACATTGCGGCGGACAGATCGGACCCTTGACTGACATTTTTGACACTTTTGGGGTTACCAGTGACATTACTGCAGTAATCAGTGCTATACATATGCACTGTTACTGCAAAAATGACACTGGCAGGGAAGGGGTTAACTTTATTGGACAGGGAGGGGTTAAGTGTGTCCTAGGGGCGTGCTTCTAACTGTGTAGGGACATTCCTATTGGTGTAAAAGCAAAGATCCACCGTTCTACATAGTAGAACGGACAGATCTTCACTTTTACACAGGGAGAACTGACAGGCAGCTTGTTTACACAAGCTGCTCTGTCTTTCTCCCTTCACAGGAGCGATCGCAGTGTGACTGGCGGACATCGAGTCCGCCGGTCACACGCACTGACTTGCCTGTGAACGAGCCGCGGCGGGCGCGCGCCTCGGCGGGCGCGCGCCCGCCCGCGATAGGCTCGCAAGTCAGTGACAGGCGAGTGACGTACCGATACGTCACTCTGCCTGGCCGGGGCTGACCGCCGCAGTATATAGTCGTGCGGCGGTCGGCAACCGGTTAAAACAAGAACAAAAACAGGTTCTTCCATGAGTCCATCCGCTGAAATGTAGGTCCATGTTTTTGTGAACTTCCAAAAAAATAGTAAAAAAATATTAAAATTAAAATAGATGAATATACCAATCTCTTATACATCCAGGCTTCTCCAGAGGACCCAAATAATGTTATGCGGGAAAAAACATATAGATTATAAATGCTCCAAGGTAGGTAAAAAATATATATATATATTACCTAAAGATATGTGGAAAAATATATATAAAAAATATATATATATAAAAATATATATATAAAATTTAGAAATTGTATCTTTAAAAACAAGTTTCTTTAAAACCAAGGAGCTGTGATACAAGTGAGAGAGGACTGAATTCCTTAAAAACCTAAAAACCTAAAAAACCCAAAAAACCCTCAATGAGGGCCTATAGGGAGGTTAAAAAGGATTAAAGGAGAATCAAAAGGAGAATCAAACCAGGGGGGGCACAAGCCTTAAAAGATTAAAAATCAGTAATAAAACAGTTCAGATCTATGTCAATGTTCAAGCCTTTCGGTTGAAGGGTCTGCATCTGATATATCCACTTCGTTTCGTTCCTTGATACATCTATTTTCTTGTTACTTCCTCTCCAGTTGTTTTTTATTTTATCAATAGCGTAAAATACCATTACGGTGGGGTCTTGGGAATGGTGAAACTTGAAGTGTCGTGACAGACTATGCTTGTCAAACCCTTTTCTGATATTCTTTACGTGCTCCCTGATGCGGACAAATAGGGGTCTGGTGGTGCGGCCTACATACTGTAATTTACAGGGACATTCCACCACATAGGTGACATGAGTGCTTGTACATGTGATGGTTTCCTTTATTTCATATGTTTTTCCTGTACTATGTGCCATAAAGGAAGTTGTTTTTCTTCTCTTTTCCTTAGATGTTCTACATGGGAGACATTTTCCGCACCTAAAGAAGCCCTTTAGGCTGGTTGGAAGGTTTATTTGCTTAGGAGGATCAACAACATTGTGCACCAGCCGGTTCCTAAGGTTTGGTGCTTTTCTATATATGAAAGTTGGTTTTGCAGGGAGGATGTCTCTAAGTGTTGCATCTGCCTGTAGGATAGGCCAATGTTTTCTCACAATTTTCTCTAAGGCCTTATGTTGGGTATTGTATCCCGTTAGAAATGCAAACTCGGTGTTTTTGTTATTCCCGTTACCTTTATTTGGCGCATCCTTGATCAGATCTTCTCTGTTCATTTTCTCTACAATTTTCTTGATGTTAGTTAACTCATTCCTTTTATACCCTTTCTCCACAAACCTGTCAATTAATAATTCTGCTTGTGTTTCGAAGTCTCTAATATCGCTGCAATTCCTTCTGATTCTCATCAGTTGCCCTTTGGGGATGTTTCCCAGCCACTTCGGATGATGGCAGCTGCTTTTAGGAATGTATCCATTTCGATCGGTTTTTTTAAAAAACGTTTTACTGCTTAGTCTTCCATCCTTTTTTGTTAATTCCAGATCCAGAAATGCAATATGTTCATGGTGAAAGGTTCCTGAAAAAGTGATGCCATATATATTCATATTGATTTCATCAAAGAATTCCCGCAGGGATTGCTCACTTCCCTTCCACACAATGATGATATCATCGATATATCGACGGTAATACTTCAGATTATTCCTTGGTATACTGAAAACTTGTTCCTCCTCCCATTTTTGCATAAACACATTTGCTACGCTGGGGGCATACTTAGCCCCCATAGCTACTCCTTTTTTCTGGACAAAGTAATTACCCTTATACCAGAAATAGTTTGATTCCATCGCTGTTTTTAATCCTTCCAGTATATATCCAATCTGCGTCTCCTTCATGTCTGTGTGGGCATGCAGGGCCCAATCTACCGCTTGTAAACCATCTTTTTGTTTGATATTAGTATAGAGGGAGTTTACATCTATTGTGACCAAGATGTCACTTTCCTCTATTTCTAGATCTTTTATTTCTGCTAGCAATTGTTTGCTGTCCCTCAGATAGGACTTTCCTACTGGGACCAAAGGCTGTAGGAACTCGTCCAAATATTCCCCTAGCCTTGAATGCACTGAGTTAATTCCGCTTACGATGGGGCGGCCTGGTGGCTTCTTGTCATCTTTATGTATCTTCGGAATGTAGTAAATAACTGGGGTTTTTGGTTTTTCCAGGCAAATATACCTAGCTTCTTTCTTATTTAAGATTCCCAAGTCTTTTCCTTTTTCCACGTATTTATGTAAAGTTTTTTCAAATCCTTGTTTTGGGTTTCCTTTAAGCTTGATGTAGGTGTCTTTTATATTGAGGAGATTTTCCATCTCCTCTTCATAATCTTTTTTGTTTAGGATTACGAGTCCTCCTCCCTTGTCTGCTGGCCTTATTATTACTCCTTTTCTTTTTTCCAATTTCTTGATAGTATCCCATGTATTTTTCTCTTTTCTGTTTTGAATCCTTAATGCTCTTATGTCTGCTTCCACCATTCGTTTAAATACCTCCAAATTCTCATTCTGAGGATTTTTGGGGTTAAACTTGGAGCGATTCTTTAATAACGTTTGCTTGTATTCTTTATGTATGGGTCTTTGTATCTGCTTTTGTTTCAGAGTGAAATGTTTCTTTATATTTAGCTTTCTGACGTATTTGTTTAGGTCTATGTAGGCCTCGAATTTATCAAAATTTTTTCCTGGCGCATATTTTAAACCTAAATCCAAGACTTTTAACTCCTCCTCTTCAAATTGTGTATCACTCAGATTGTAGATGCCTTTCCCTATTGTTTTCTTCTCCTTTTTCTGTCGTTTCTTTCCTCCTCGTGTTCCTCGTGGTTTTCGTTTCTGTCTCTTTCTTGATGTCGATTTGTGTCCTCCCTGCTTCCACGGTGTTCTCCTTGTTGTCGCTGTTCCATCCACTGCTCTTCTCGAGGTGGTGCTCGGTGCCAGTTCTGTTGCCAATGGCCCCACGGTCTCCGTGGGCCTCCTCTCCCTCGTGGGGGTCTCCCCCTGTTGCCTTGTTGAAAAAAACCCCTTCTGGGGGGAGGTGGTGGTCCTCGGTTGTTATAAGTGGGTTCTGTATAATGTTCCAATGGAGCATATCTGTTATAGGACTCGTACCCATGGTAGTTAACGGGTGTCCTATTTCCATATCCATTGTGATTGTTGATTGGAGTCCTATTATGTGAATTCCAATATCCATTATCATTTCTAGGAGTTCTAAACCCCTGATGCTGTGTATTGGGCCTGGATGTGCCTCTTTGTGGTCTGGCCTCTGTATATCCTCGCGTATTTCCCCTTGGAGTGTCCTCTTGAGCCCCGACTTCCATCCAGGTGTCATCCTCGTCTCGATCTTCACTGGTTTCTCTTGAGGGGGTGCTCACTGGATCTACTTGTGTTGATTGTACACCATATACTTCATCTGATTGCCATCTATAAACTTCATTATTTTTGTAATCCAAAACATCTCTTTTGTACTTCTTTTGTTTTTTTCCTTGTATTAATTTGTCATATTTTTCTATTCCTTCCTGCAAAGCTTTTTCCTTATCCTTATATTCCCTTGTGTCTGCGAATGGTGCTAGTTGCTCTTTCAGAGTGATAATAACCCCTTCCACTTTTTTAAGCTTTAGCTGTCTCCTTTTTATAATCATCAGGAGTAAATCCTTTTCACATTTATTAAAAAATGTGAACCAGTCATCCATATAAAGTGGATCATTAATGTGATCATTGGGTGCAAGGTCCCATCTTAGTCTCCTTGGGGTTATTTTTTCTTTTGTATATTTTTCTAAGGTGGCTATATCCCACCAAACCCTCAGCTGTTTCTCCATATTGTGTCTCAGCTGTTTGAACGAGCTATCCATATCTTGTCTGCTAATGACCACCTCCTGGTCAAAGATAGCCTCCAAATTCACAGTCCTTGAATTCATGTACTAAAAAATCTCCATTGCTGCCGGGGTATGTGATGGGGTTACCATGACAAGTAAATAAAAGGGATTGTATACCAGCGCTATGGAGTTGTACTGAATCAGGCTCAAATGGTGGTGTAAGCTGCCTCCAACCTACCTCTGAGGCAGTAAAATAGAAAAAATGCAAAAAAAGTTGGACCCGGCGCTACCACTTTAAATCGTGCATGTGCAAATTAGAAAAGTGCATATAGTGCTACAGTGCACCCAATAAAATATAAAATATAAAATATATGTATAGTATATAAAGTGCTACGTGCTATTTATGGGCTGTGCTTAGTGTGCCACATTGTAAACATCATATGTTGTACATATAAAGTGCCGAGTGCTGATAAAGCCAAGAACCACGTGTAGTGATTAAGGAGACAAATAAACAAGCAAAGTTATGGCGTTGGTGGATGCCCCACCAAAAACACCGCTGCTTACCGCACACTCTCGGCCAATGCCTCGACACTTCCTGGTCACTAGAATAAAGGATAAGCCTCCATTGCGTAGCATATGTTATGTCAACCAAAATAACGTAGCATCCACTCACAGTTAGGGAGTTCACTTTCAGCTTGAGAGGTGTTCGCCGGACCGCTTCCGCGTTCCACCGGCTCAAACCACCGTTCCCGGAAGTGACGTATTGACGTACACAAACCACGCCCTACGCGTTTCGTCATACAACGTCATCTGGAGCGTGCCATCCATCACTCCTCCCGGTCTTTTTATAGGCTGGGATGCCGCCATCTTGGTGTACCAAGTTTGAGGCCGAACACGGCGGCCATCTTGGTGCACCTATCCCGTAGCCTAATGATCTTTATTCATCATGTGAACTCCCTTCATGCTGTGTTTGCCGTACATATAAAACCATAAACTTTATTAAAACAACAAGTACGACTAAACTTAAATGCCGATTGGTAATTAAAATGGGATGAAAATTATAAAAATATAAAAAAGAGATGTGCTAAAGGTGATGTGTCTGGCTTAATCGGTAGTGAGCCGATGTCCAGTAGTGCCGTGATATAAATAAAAAGAATACTCATTAGATATTTTTATTGAGTGACAATGTGATCTAGTGATGTGTGTGGGTTACACTTAGTAAGTACGTGGGCCGATGTGTCTACGCAGATGGTGCTAGACTATAAAGAAGAAAGTGCCCATACATGTACCAATCTAATCGGTGAGATAGAAATCGTGCTGAAAAAGAATTTTCGTGCTGAAAAAATTCCTTTTTCTGTTGTTTTAAAACAAGAACAAAAACAGGTTCTTCCATGAGTCCATCCGCTGAAATGTAGGTCCATGTTTTTGTGAACTTCCAAAAAAATAGTAAAAAAATATTAAAATTAAAATAGATGAATATACCAATCTCTTATACATCCAGGCTTCTCCAGAGGACCCAAATAATGTTATGCGGGAAAAAACATATAGATTATAAATGCTCCAAGGTAGGTAAAAAATATATATATATATTACCTAAAGATATGTGGAAAAATATATATAAAAAATATATATATATAAAAATATATATATAAAATTTAGAAATTGTATCTTTAAAAACAAGTTTCTTTAAAACCAAGGAGCTGTGATACAAGTGAGAGAGGACTGAATTCCTTAAAAACCTAAAAACCTAAAAAACCCAAAAAACCCTCAATGAGGGCCTATAGGGAGGTTAAAAAGGATTAAAGGAGAATCAAAAGGAGAATCAAACCAGGGGGGGCACAAGCCTTAAAAGATTAAAAATCAGTAATAAAACAGTTCAGATCTATGTCAATGTTCAAGCCTTTCGGTTGAAGGGTCTGCATCTGATATATCCACTTCGTTTCGTTCCTTGATACATCTATTTTCTTGTTACTTCCTCTCCAGTTGTTTTTTATTTTATCAATAGCGTAAAATACCATTACGGTGGGGTCTTGGGAATGGTGAAACTTGAAGTGTCGTGACAGACTATGCTTGTCAAACCCTTTTCTGATATTCTTTACGTGCTCCCTGATGCGGACAAATAGGGGTCTGGTGGTGCGGCCTACATACTGTAATTTACAGGGACATTCCACCACATAGGTGACATGAGTGCTTGTACATGTGATGGTTTCCTTTATTTCATATGTTTTTCCTGTACTATGTGCCATAAAGGAAGTTGTTTTTCTTCTCTTTTCCTTAGATGTTCTACATGGGAGACATTTTCCGCACCTAAAGAAGCCCTTTAGGCTGGTTGGAAGGTTTATTTGCTTAGGAGGATCAACAACATTGTGCACCAGCCGGTTCCTAAGGTTTGGTGCTTTTCTATATATGAAAGTTGGTTTTGCAGGGAGGATGTCTCTAAGTGTTGCATCTGCCTGTAGGATAGGCCAATGTTTTCTCACAATTTTCTCTAAGGCCTTATGTTGGGTATTGTATCCCGTTAGAAATGCAAACTCGTTTTTTTGTTATTCCCGTTACCTTTATTTGGCGCATCCTTGATCAGATCTTCTCTGTTCATTTTCTCTACAATTTTCTTGATGTTAGTTAACTCATTCCTTTTATACCCTTTCTCCACAAACCTGTCAATTAATAATTCTGCTTGTGTTTCGAAGTCTCTAATATCGCTGCAATTCCTTCTGATTCTCATCAGTTGCCCTTTGGGGATGTTTCCCAGCCACTTCGGATGATGGCAGCTGCTTTTAGGAATGTATCCATTTCGATCGGTTTTTTTAAAAAACGTTTTACTGCTTAGTCTTCCATCCTTTTTTGTTAATTCCAGATCCAGAAATGCAATATGTTCATGGTGAAAGGTTCCTGAAAAAGTGATGCCATATATATTCATATTGATTTCATCAAAGAATTCCCGCAGGGATTGCTCACTTCCCTTCCACACAATGATGATATCATCGATATATCGACGGTAATACTTCAGATTATTCCTTGGTATACTGAAAACTTGTTCCTCCTCCCATTTTTGCATAAACACATTTGCTACGCTGGGGGCATACTTAGCCCCCATAGCTACTCCTTTTTTCTGGACAAAGTAATTACCCTTATACCAGAAATAGTTTGATTCCATCGCTGTTTTTAATCCTTCCAGTATATATCCAATCTGCGTCTCCTTCATGTCTGTGTGGGCATGCAGGGCCCAATCTACCGCTTGTAAACCATCTTTTTGTTTGATATTAGTATAGAGGGAGTTTACATCTATTGTGACCAAGATGTCACTTTCCTCTATTTCTAGATCTTTTATTTCTGCTAGCAATTGTTTGCTGTCCCTCAGATAGGACTTTCCTACTGGGACCAAAGGCTGTAGGAACTCGTCCAAATATTCCCCTAGCCTTGAATGCACTGAGTTAATTCCGCTTACGATGGGGCGGCCTGGTGGCTTCTTGTCATCTTTATGTATCTTCGGAATGTAGTAAATAACTGGGGTTTTTGGTTTTTCCAGGCAAATATACCTAGCTTCTTTCTTATTTAAGATTCCCAAGTCTTTTCCTTTTTCCACGTATTTATGTAAAGTTTTTTCAAATCCTTGTTTTGGGTTTCCTTTAAGCTTGATGTAGGTGTCTTTTATATTGAGGAGATTTTCCATCTCCTCTTCATAATCTTTTTTGTTTAGGATTACGAGTCCTCCTCCCTTGTCTGCTGGCCTTATTATTACTCCTTTTCTTTTTTCCAATTTCTTGATAGTATCCCATGTATTTTTCTCTTTTCTGTTTTGAATCCTTAATGCTCTTATGTCTGCTTCCACCATTCGTTTAAATACCTCCAAATTCTCATTCTGAGGATTTTTGGGGTTAAACTTGGAGCGATTCTTTAATAACGTTTGCTTGTATTCTTTATGTATGGGTCTTTGTATCTGCTTTTGTTTCAGAGTGAAATGTTTCTTTATATTTAGCTTTCTGACGTATTTGTTTAGGTCTATGTAGGCCTCGAATTTATCAAAATTTTTTCCTGGCGCATATTTTAAACCTAAATCCAAGACTTTTAACTCCTCCTCTTCAAATTGTGTATCACTCAGATTGTAGATGCCTTTCCCTATTGTTTTCTTCTCCTTTTTCTGTCGTTTCTTTCCTCCTCGTGTTCCTCGTGGTTTTCGTTTCTGTCTCTTTCTTGATGTCGATTTGTGTCCTCCCTGCTTCCACGGTGTTCTCCTTGTTGTCGCTGTTCCATCCACTGCTCTTCTCGAGGTGGTGCTCGGTGCCAGTTCTGTTGCCAATGGCCCCACGGTCTCCGTGGGCCTCCTCTCCCTCGTGGGGGTCTCCCCCTGTTGCCTTGTTGAAAAAAACCCCTTCTGGGGGGAGGTGGTGGTCCTCGGTTGTTATAAGTGGGTTCTGTATAATGTTCCAATGGAGCATATCTGTTATAGGACTCGTACCCATGGTAGTTAACGGGTGTCCTATTTCCATATCCATTGTGATTGTTGATTGGAGTCCTATTATGTGAATTCCAATATCCATTATCATTTCTAGGAGTTCTAAACCCCTGATGCTGTGTATTGGGCCTGGATGTGCCTCTTTGTGGTCTGGCCTCTGTATATCCTCGCGTATTTCCCCTTGGAGTGTCCTCTTGAGCCCCGACTTCCATCCAGGTGTCATCCTCGTCTCGATCTTCACTGGTTTCTCTTGAGGGGGTGCTCACTGGATCTACTTGTGTTGATTGTACACCATATACTTCATCTGATTGCCATCTATAAACTTCATTATTTTTGTAATCCAAAACATCTCTTTTGTACTTCTTTTGTTTTTTTCCTTGTATTAATTTGTCATATTTTTCTATTCCTTCCTGCAAAGCTTTTTCCTTATCCTTATATTCCCTTGTGTCTGCGAATGGTGCTAGTTGCTCTTTCAGAGTGATAATAACCCCTTCCACTTTTTTAAGCTTTAGCTGTCTCCTTTTTATAATCATCAGGAGTAAATCCTTTTCACATTTATTAAAAAATGTGAACCAGTCATCCATATAAAGTGGATCATTAATGTGATCATTGGGTGCAAGGTCCCATCTTAGTCTCCTTGGGGTTATTTTTTCTTTTGTATATTTTTCTAAGGTGGCTATATCCCACCAAACCCTCAGCTGTTTCTCCATATTGTGTCTCAGCTGTTTGAACGAGCTATCCATATCTTGTCTGCTAATGACCACCTCCTGGTCAAAGATAGCCTCCAAATTCACAGTCCTTGAATTCATGTACTAAAAAATCTCCATTGCTGCCGGGGTATGTGATGGGGTTACCATGACAAGTAAATAAAAGGGATTGTATACCAGCGCTATGGAGTTGTACTGAATCAGGCTCAAATGGTGGTGTAAGCTGCCTCCAACCTACCTCTGAGGCAGTAAAATAGAAAAAATGCAAAAAAAGTTGGACCCGGCGCTACCACTTTAAATCGTGCATGTGCAAATTAGAAAAGTGCATATAGTGCTACAGTGCACCCAATAAAATATAAAATATAAAATATATGTATAGTATATAAAGTGCTACGTGCTATTTATGGGCTGTGCTTAGTGTGCCACATTGTAAACATCATATGTTGTACATATAAAGTGCCGAGTGCTGATAAAGCCAAGAACCACGTGTAGTGATTAAGGAGACAAATAAACAAGCAAAGTTATGGCGTTGGTGGATGCCCCACCAAAAACACCGCTGCTTACCGCACACTCTCGGCCAATGCCTCGACACTTCCTGGTCACTAGAATAAAGGATAAGCCTCCATTGCGTAGCATATGTTATGTCAACCAAAATAACGTAGCATCCACTCACAGTTAGGGAGTTCACTTTCAGCTTGAGAGGTGTTCGCCGGACCGCTTCCGCGTTCCACCGGCTCAAACCACCGTTCCCGGAAGTGACGTATTGACGTACACAAACCACGCCCTACGCGTTTCGTCATACAACGTCATCTGGAGCGTGCCATCCATCACTCCTCCCGGTCTTTTTATAGGCTGGGATGCCGCCATCTTGGTGTACCAAGTTTGAGGCCGAACACGGCGGCCATCTTGGTGCACCTATCCCGTAGCCTAATGATCTTTATTCATCATGTGAACTCCCTTCATGCTGTGTTTGCCGTACATATAAAACCATAAACTTTATTAAAACAACAAGTACGACTAAACTTAAATGCCGATTGGTAATTAAAATGGGATGAAAATTATAAAAATATAAAAAAGAGATGTGCTAAAGGTGATGTGTCTGGCTTAATCGGTAGTGAGCCGATGTCCAGTAGTGCCGTGATATAAATAAAAAGAATACTCATTAGATATTTTTATTGAGTGACAATGTGATCTAGTGATGTGTGTGGGTTACACTTAGTAAGTACGTGGGCCGATGTGTCTACGCAGATGGTGCTAGACTATAAAGAAGAAAGTGCCCATACATGTACCAATCTAATCGGTGAGATAGAAATCGTGCTGAAAAAGAATTTTCGTGCTGAAAAAATTCCTTTTTCTGTTGTTTTAAAACAAGAACAAAAACAGGTTCTTCCATGAGTCCATCCGCTGAAATGTAGGTCCATGTTTTTGTGAACTTCCAAAAAAATAGTAAAAAAATATTAAAATTAAAATAGATGAATATACCAATCTCTTATACATCCAGGCTTCTCCAGAGGACCCAAATAATGTTATGCGGGAAAAAACATATAGATTATAAATGCTCCAAGGTAGGTAAAAAATATATATATATATTACCTAAAGATATGTGGAAAAATATATATAAAAAATATATATATATAAAAATATATATATAAAATTTAGAAATTGTATCTTTAAAAACAAGTTTCTTTAAAACCAAGGAGCTGTGATACAAGTGAGAGAGGACTGAATTCCTTAAAAACCTAAAAACCTAAAAAACCCAAAAAACCCTCAATGAGGGCCTATAGGGAGGTTAAAAAGGATTAA
The DNA here is from genome assembly GCF_965119305.1 of Pelophylax lessonae. NCBI lineage: Eukaryota > Metazoa > Chordata > Amphibia > Anura > Ranidae > Pelophylax > Pelophylax lessonae. The sequence goes on from NC_138770.1 coordinate 26,216,844, forward strand.
AGGAGAATCAAAAGGAGAATCAAACCAGGGGGGGCACAAGCCTTAAAAGATTAAAAATCAGTAATAAAACAGTTCAGATCTATGTCAATGTTCAAGCCTTTCGGTTGAAGGGTCTGCATCTGATATATCCACTTCGTTTCGTTCCTTGATACATCTATTTTCTTGTTACTTCCTCTCCAGTTGTTTTTTATTTTATCAATAGCGTAAAATACCATTACGGTGGGGTCTTGGGAATGGTGAAACTTGAAGTGTCGTGACAGACTATGCTTGTCAAACCCTTTTCTGATATTCTTTACGTGCTCCCTGATGCGGACAAATAGGGGTCTGGTGGTGCGGCCTACATACTGTAATTTACAGGGACATTCCACCACATAGGTGACATGAGTGCTTGTACATGTGATGGTTTCCTTTATTTCATATGTTTTTCCTGTACTATGTGCCATAAAGGAAGTTGTTTTTCTTCTCTTTTCCTTAGATGTTCTACATGGGAGACATTTTCCGCACCTAAAGAAGCCCTTTAGGCTGGTTGGAAGGTTTATTTGCTTAGGAGGATCAACAACATTGTGCACCAGCCGGTTCCTAAGGTTTGGTGCTTTTCTATATATGAAAGTTGGTTTTGCAGGGAGGATGTCTCTAAGTGTTGCATCTGCCTGTAGGATAGGCCAATGTTTTCTCACAATTTTCTCTAAGGCCTTATGTTGGGTATTGTATCCCGTTAGAAATGCAAACTCGTTTTTTTGTTATTCCCGTTACCTTTATTTGGCGCATCCTTGATCAGATCTTCTCTGTTCATTTTCTCTACAATTTTCTTGATGTTAGTTAACTCATTCCTTTTATACCCTTTCTCCACAAACCTGTCAATTAATAATTCTGCTTGTGTTTCGAAGTCTCTAATATCGCTGCAATTCCTTCTGATTCTCATCAGTTGCCCTTTGGGGATGTTTCCCAGCCACTTCGGATGATGGCAGCTGCTTTTAGGAATGTATCCATTTCGATCGGTTTTTTTAAAAAACGTTTTACTGCTTAGTCTTCCATCCTTTTTTGTTAATTCCAGATCCAGAAATGCAATATGTTCATGGTGAAAGGTTCCTGAAAAAGTGATGCCATATATATTCATATTGATTTCATCAAAGAATTCCCGCAGGGATTGCTCACTTCCTGGATGTATAAGAGATTGGTATATTCATCTATTTTAATTTTAATATTTTTTTACTATTTTTTTGGAAGTTCACAAAAACATGGACCTACATTTCAGCGGATGGACTCATGGAAGAACCTGTTTTTGTTCTTGTTTTAAAACAACAGAAAAAGGAATTTTTTCAGCACGAAAATTCTTTTTCAGCACGATTTCTATCTCACCGATTAGATTGGTACATGTATGGGCACTTTCTTCTTTATAGTCTAGCACCATCTGCGTAGACACATCGGCCCACGTACTTACTAAGTGTAACCCACACACATCACTAGATCACATTGTCACTCAATAAAAATATCTAATGAGTATTCTTTTTATTTATATCACGGCACTACTGGACATCGGCTCACTACCGATTAAGCCAGACACATCACCTTTAGCACATCTCTTTTTTATATTTTTATAATTTTCATCCCATTTTAATTACCAATCGGCATTTAAGTTTAGTCGTACTTGTTGTTTTAATAAAGTTTATGGTTTTATATGTACGGCAAACACAGCATGAAGGGAGTTCACATGATGAATAAAGATCATTAGGCTACGGGATAGGTGCACCAAGATGGCCGCCGTGTTCGGCCTCAAACTTGGTACACCAAGATGGCGGCATCCCAGCCTATAAAAAGACCGGGAGGAGTGATGGATGGCACGCTCCAGATGACGTCGTATGACGAAACGCGTAGGGCGTGGTTTGTGTACGTCAATACGTCACTTCCGGGAACGGTGGTTTGAGCCGGTGGAACGCGGAAGCGGTCCGGCGAACACCTCTCAAGCTGAAAGTGAACTCCCTAACTGTGAGTGGATGCTACGTTATTTTGGTTGACATAACATATGCTACGCAATGGAGGCTTATCCTTTATTCTAGTGACCAGGAAGTGTCGAGGCATTGGCCGAGAGTGTGCGGTAAGCAGCGGTGTTTTTGGTGGGGCATCCACCAACGCCATAACTTTGCTTGTTTATTTGTCTCCTTAATCACTACACGTGGTTCTTGGCTTTATCAGCACTCGGCACTTTATATGTACAACATATGATGTTTACAATGTGGCACACTAAGCACAGCCCATAAATAGCACGTAGCACTTTATATACTATACATATATTTTATATTTTATATTTTATTGGGTGCACTGTAGCACTATATGCACTTTTCTAATTTGCACATGCACGATTTAAAGTGGTAGCGCCGGGTCCAACTTTTTTTGCATTTTTTCTATTTTACTGCCTCAGAGGTAGGTTGGAGGCAGCTTACACCACCATTTGAGCCTGATTCAGTACAACTCCATAGCGCTGGTATACAATCCCTTTTATAAATCCAGAATGTCTGAAGACGTGAGACTCCTCTGGTACATGCACCACCTCTCCATGGTGGAAAATATTTCTCAATAATGACAAATTCAGTGCCTTTTGGGTCACAGTTATGATATTTTTGCTTAGGAACACTATGATTGATGGAACCTTTGTTAATGTTTGCTATATGCTCATTAACCCTTACAATGAATGAGATATGTGCGCGCCACGCCTCGTTTTAAATACAAAACAATCGGGCTAAATATAGAAAACATGTAAAAAGATTGCAGCGGTCAGTTCTCATAAGGTTATGAAAGAACGAAGGTCTGACAGGGGGATTAATAATATTGGGGGAAATTTTATTATTAATCCCCCTGTCAGACCTTCGTTCTTTCATAACCTTATCGGCTATTACCCCTGTATAAAGTGTAATGTTTGCCAACATAATATTTGGGGCAGAAGTAAGACACAGGAGTTCATATCTTCCGTTACACTTTGACTAAAAACGTTGTTTTTCTGCTGACCTGCCCCTGTGGAAAACAGTATATAGATAGAACTATACGCTCGTTCACTGTAAGGGTTCTTTGATGATTCATCCATCATGGGAGAGTATTCACCTTGAGGTCTACATTCTCTGCATTCATTTGGATTACTGATGGTTTATGTGATTTTCCAAAGAAAATACAAAGGCAACTGGTGAGAAGGACCCCTCGGTGTCCTCCCTGGCCTATTGGGTTTATATATACCAACACATGAGTTGACTCACTAGGCATATACCAAACTGAGTCCACTCACTCCGATAAGCCTCCTTATATATATTGGTGGGGGATGGTGTCACAGCAAATTTTCAGTTATTTACTTCTGGAATACATGTTTGAAGATTTTTCTATATTCACTCCACTCAAAAGGACTTTTTGCCTTTATTCCCTTTTTTTTATTTTTTATTATTATATATTTGTTTGTATATGTATTTTTCACAATGTTATGAATTTTCACCGATTATCATATGTTCATTATCTATGAGCGCTGCACATTTCCATATTTTTTTTAAATTATTTTTATTGCAAAGTATTTTGTTTATACAAAACATAGCCTATTGGGGCATACCCCGACTTAGGTAAATCAACACATAACTACTTATTTACTACTACAAAAAAAAAAAAAAAACATAAAGGCCAGTAACAGATCCAACGCCTTAAGCATGGTCTGAAACTAGCCTGAAGTGCACCTTATTCAGACCTCTTTCAGAAGTAATTCACTTATCCTTCATGACAGAATGAGGTTTCTCTTCCCGCAACCAATCCATACCCAGGTCAACCGCGTCCCCCACCTTCACCTGCTAAGGTTAGAAGCTAGTGTATTAGATCACTTGACTAGTCTTGTTCATCAGTTGCTAGGTTTGAGTTTGTCCATAAGTGCCACACCTTTTCAAATTTGTCTGGGCATCCCCTGGATGTATACATGGCTTTATATAGTGGTGCCACTGAATTGACCAATTTCTTCCAATAGCTCAGGGTTGGAGGATGTTCTGATTTCCATTTAAGGACAATCATCTTCCTTGCGTAGAATACGATAACCCCAACCAGGGTACGTGTTGCTCTAGAAGCTGGTAGTGTGTCCACCAACCAAAATCATCAGGTACTGACAAATCATTTGAAACATTCAGGAGGTGAAAAGACAATAGTAGCAGTATTTCTATCATATGGATCAAATATAACAGGAAGCTGCCAGCCATTAATCCTGGTAAAAGGGCAGATATTATTAAAATGATAAGAATTCCACATCACAAACATATCTCCGCAGTGAATACCAGGGCCCCGGCTGGCTGCTATACATTTGTGCGATGGAGTTCTCCTTGCACTGCCATAGATCCGGACCGGCACCACCGATAGGGATGATCAGGCTACAAGTAGCGTGCAGTCTCCATTTAATGGAAGGTTTCCACAATTACAGGATTTCCCCAATGCCAGTTAAAGCAATGTTCGCTGCGCATAGCGATTACCGGTAAAAACACTGGGAGACATAATGGCAATTTAACTAAAAATACATCCTAAAGAAATGTCTACATAAAAAATAATAAAATTTCCACAACACTCCACTATCTCTAAGTGGATTTGTCAGGTCATTTTTCAAGCTTATGGCTTGAAAGGTAAGGCTAGCCTTTTAATCTAAAGGCTCACTCTACCAGAAGGGTAAGAACTTCATGGGCTGTGCATCATCAGGTATCTTTTGCCCAGATCTGCAAAGCTGTTACCTGGTCTTCAGTTCATACATTCACAAAATTTTACCAAGTGGATGTTACGGCCCGTGAAAGGGGCTCAATTTGGTAGTAGCGTGCTACAAGCAGCTGTAAAAGTCCTATTTTTCTTTGCCCAGGGGCAAGTATGGGGTTCTGTGTCCCCTCCACTCATGGGCATTGCTTTAGGACATCCCAGATAGTCATTATTACCTGCTCTGTGTCCCGTGATGTACGATAAAGAAAATAGGATTTTTCCTACAGCTTACCTGTAAAATCCTTTTCTTGGAGTACATCACGGGACACAGAGGTCCCTCCCATCTTTTCTGGGATCTTCATTGCTTGCTTCAAAAACTTAGGTTCTTCCTGTATGGGAGGGGTTATATGGGAGGAACTTCCTGTCTTTTGGCTGTCTATTGGTTGCCAGTGTCCAATTACCTGAAGGTAGTGTATAACCCAGATAATCATTATTACTGGCTCTGTGCACCGTGATGTACTCCTAGGAAAGGATTTTACAAGTAAGTTGAAGGAAAAATCCTATTTTTTTTTTAATTTTCGGTCTCTTAATTTATAGTGCAAAAAATAAATAAAAAGCCCAGTGGTGATTAAATACCAACAAAAGAAATCTCTATTTGTTTGGGAAAAAATAACAATATTTTTATATGGGTACAGTGCTGCATGACTGAGTAAATGTCATTCAAAGTGTGAGAGCGCTGAAAGCTGAAATTTGGTCTGGGGAGGAGGGGGGTATAAGTGGCCAGTAGGCAAGTTGTTAAATTTGTGTACAATACAATACACAACGTGTTACATTATTATAGCATAGTATTGTAGAAATGATCACACCATAGAAAGGGTTAATATATGCTAGATGGGATCACTCTGCTGTGGTCACATTCTAAACATTAGAGCTCCCCCTAGCTGCAGCCTGGTAATAACATTGCTAGGAGGTCTATTCTCTGCTACATATCTTTATATAAGTTTCCGGACATTTAGAAGTTTACTCATAAAAAATCTGCACAGTAATTCGCCCAGTAAAAACGCTTGTACATTCCTTCTGTGTTAATGGGGGTTGAACAAAATAAATGTTAGGCTATCTGCTGTGCTGGCCCAATGTATGACATTGATTTAAAATTGAAAATGTTGCCTTCAGCCACTAGATGGCATTCATTTTTATTATACTTGGTGCCATCTATTGGACAAATGTGGTATCTTCTGTTATAAATCAATGGTGGGTTTAATATTGTTGGTTTGGATCATTTATGTTCTCTGATTTCTACTGTACTCATGTAACCATAAAGGAAATGAAAGGAACTATTTATAAAGAAAATCTGGAAGAATGTGACATGCATTTGCCCACCAAATATGACTGCTATATTCAAGGTAATACAGTGATTTCCTATGATCGTCAGATCCATCTAGTGCCCATAATAACTGAAAATTGACTTGAACACCAAAATTAACAGAAGATAAGGCAGCCGGTTCAACACAATAATGAGACAGAAAGGTGTTGATAGACGACCAAGAAGCTGCCCTGCAGATCACTTCAGGAGTGACGTGCCTAAAGACTGCCCATGACGTAGAGACGCTTCGGATTAAATGTGCCGTTACCACCTCCAGAGGAGCCTAGCCCTTTGCTCTGTACGCCCACTGAATAGCCTGGATAATCCATGCAGCCACCACTCTAGATGAAGCACGCATTCCTTTTTTCTTCCCATGAAGAAGGACGAAAAGAAAATCTGACTGACGAAAGGAAGAAGTGGCCGCCAGATATTGTTTCAGGGTATCACCTACATCAAGAGGATGGACCAAAGAATCTTCACCAGACCTGAAGGTGGGAAGGACAATGTCTAGGTTCTCGTGAAAAACAGAAGTAACCTTGTAATTTGACCCCAGCATAGGGATTAAGACCACTCTATCCAGAAAAAAGGTTAAGAAAGGCTCTTTTGAACCCAGGTTCTGGATCACGGAGACCCTCTTAGTGGAGGTAATAGCCACCAAAAACACTGTCTTGAGAGTGAGCTCTTTGATTGATAAAGAAGCCGTACTGAGTGATGAGAAGAAGTCCAGAACTAGAGGAAGGTCCCATTTGGGGAATCTTGGTTTCCTTTGAGGCCGAAGCCTAATTGTGCCCTTGAAGAACTGCCGGACCAGCAGGTGCTTGGCCCACGATGCTCCCATGAATGCTGAAATTGCGGAGACTTGTACTCGGAGCGAGCTGACCGTCAAAGACAGATCTATGCCAGACTGCAAGAACTCCAAAATGTCCTGGACTGTAGGGGCTTCTCCTGAACTGGACCTAGGAGCTTGATGGCTCGAGAACTTGGACCATATTCTCTCATAGACCCTATTAGTGCTACTCCTTCTGGCATTCAGAAGTGTGGGAATCACCTCTACTGCACATTCCAGGGCCTCCAACCTCCCCCTCTCAGGAACCAAACCTTGAGATGCAGATGTGTCGGTCATGGATGCAGTGTAGGACCTTGAGACAGTAGCATCAGCCTGAGAGGCAGAGAGATTGGATCCCGGTAACTGAGAAGTGTCAACAGAGGGAACCAGGGCCTGTACGGGATTATTGCTAGGATCTCCACTGCTTCCATTCTCAGTCTACAGAGGAACTGGAGAATTATTGGGACTGGTGGGAAGGCATTGGCTCTGTGAAATTTCCAGCGGTCTGTGAGAGCATCCACTCCGAAGGCCCGAGGATCTCGGAATCTTGCGTAATATTTTAAAAGCTTCTTGTTGTGAGGGGCTGCAAAGAGGTCTACCTCTGGACAGAACCCTAGAGATAGGACCTGTGACGGTATCACTGTATCTCACCGCCTTGTAATTCCTTAATCCCCAATAGTTGAAGAATCCCCAATTCGCTAAATAAGAAATCGCTGGTATCGCTGAATAATTCCACACAGTAGCCAAAGCTGAAAGCTGGAATATCTCTTTTACTGGAGCAACACAGGCATTTTAAACTACAATTTCCTTTATCCCCTGCCCCCATGCAAGGGAGACACCCACAACAAATACACATTAACCAATAACACAAAGGTTACAATCCACATAAAAGTCCCCCCCTCTGTCTGTGAGGTAATTATAGTAAACAATGGTTAACATAATTATCACAGGCAGGGAAAAATGCAGTTTTACCCACATGCTGTAACTTTAAAACTATACATCCAATCTTTACACAATTACATATTCACAATCAATCAGGGGGACAACATATTAAAAAATAGCACAAATTAGTCCAGCGGTTCTAAAGTTAGTACCAGTCTCTTTGGCCTGGCTGGACTCATTGTTTGTCTGCCCAAAACTGGTTCTACACAGTCTTTTGTCCTGGACACAATTGAGAAGTGATCCACTCATCTCCCAAGGACAGAAGCATGCACGACTCCATTAGCCACATGGTAGCAAAATACAGCAAAATACATGAAACTATATAACTATGCAGCTATTGCATGAAACAGGTATATTCAACATATCCCCAGAGAGCTTAGATCTGAGCGCACATTATTACTGAATGGCAGATCACATGGTAAGAGGCTGACAAGTAGTCCTCTCCAGGTATTCGTGGCAACTCAAAAGAGGGGAATTTGTCACAGACATATGAACGAATACTCCATGTGGTCTTTCAAGCAGGGAGAGGAAACATGCGAACAGACATAGAAGGGCATCCTTCACAGGACCCACTTGAAGACTTCCTGACGGAGAGACCACTTGTTATTGTCGAGTCTGATCCGAGAGAGAAAGTCCGCTTCCACGTTTTGTGTTCCCGAAACATAGGCTGCCGAGAGATTAGACAGGTTCTTTTGTGCCCAGGACATAATTGGCTCCGTCTCCTGGAGCAATGACAGGCTGCGATTTCCTCCCTGCCTTTTCACATAGGCCACCGCCTTTGTATTGTCCCTTCTGAGCATCACTGAGGCCCCTTGAGTCAGATGGGGAAAGGCCTGCAGTGCCTTGAAGGCAGCCCGAAGCTCCAGAACTTTGGAGACTACTCCGCGGGAGGGAAAAAACCATCTGCCCTGCGCCACTTCTGACAGGCAGTAGGCTCCCCACCCGGTACTGCTGGCATCCGAGGTCACTGTGACCCATGAGACGGGGGCTATGGAATGACAATTGAGGAGATTCTCCCGTAGCAACCACCAGGGAAGGCCCCCTGTTCATGGTTGAGGTTAGGTATATGTGTTGGGACATGTTCTCTGATGTCCACTGCTGGAGAAGACCCCTCTGGAAAGGTCGCAACCTCCATAACGCCCATTTCACCTTGGGAGCTGTAGCTACCAGAGTCCCAATTATCCTCAGGCACTGCCGAGCAGTGAGACGTGGGAAAGCGAGAGCAAGAGCCACCCTGTCCCGAACCACTGGAATTTTCTCCTCCGGCAAGGAGACGGTGCATTCCACTGTGTTGAAGAGTGCCCCTAGGAACACAAGAGATTGTGTGGGTACCAGGTGACTCTTCCCGAAGTTCAGGATCCATCTGAATTCCTGGAGACCTGAGATCACTTGATCTAAGTGTTCAAGAAGCTGAGACCTGTCCTGAGACAGGAGAAGCAAGTCGTCCAGATAGTGATGTAATCGGATGCCCCTGACCCTAATTAAGGGCCACCACTGCCAAAAAGACTTTTGAAAACGTACGAGGCGACATTGAAAGCCCAAAGGGGAGACAGGTGAACTGCAGGTGGGCTCGTCCGATGGCGAAGCGGAGAAACTGCTGGAACTCCTTTGCCACTGGAACATAAAACTAGGCATTTTTCAGATCTATAGATGCTAGCCAATCTCCTGGCTGGACTGAATGCTGGATCGTGATCAGAAATTCCATTTTGAATTTTTCTCTGCGTATGGACCTGTTGAGGTGTATTAAGGTCTATTACGGGCCTCCAATGGCGGTCTTTTTCCGAACCATGAAGAGGGGTGAATAAACTCGTTGTCCCCTTTCCAATTCTGGGACTGGAACTACAGGCTCCTTGGCCACCAGAGAATCTACGTAAGAAAGGAGAATCTGTTTTTTTTTCTGCAGAAGAAGGAAGAGACGTGGGAATGAATCTGAGCCTGGGGGTGCTGCTGAAGGTCCAGGAGTGTCCCTGAGAGACCCAGGGGTCCTGAATCAAGGCCGCCCAGACATTCCATAAGCGGAGCAAATGAGCTCCCACTCAAAATGCCTGGGCGGGCCCAATCTCAAAAAGATTTAGTAGCCTCCCAATCACCAGACAAATTTCCTTTGGGGGCCTTCTGAAAAGAGGACTGCCTGGACTTCCATCCTCTTCCGAAGCTTTTGCAGGGTTTGTAGCTACGCGCCTCACTGACCCGTGTTTTGCTTCCTTGGAGGGGCCCGCTTCTGGGCACCTAAGCGTCTGTCCTGGGGAAGGAAGCCAGACCTACCGCCAGTGGCCCAGGTTATGGCTGCGTCCAGTTTGTTCCCGAAGAGGGAAGAACCATCAAAGGGGATCCGGCACCATACCTGCTTGGATGCAGCGTCAGCCACCCAGGGTCGGAGCCAAAGGGAACGCTTAGCGGTGACGGAAGACAACATAACCCGGGCCAGGAGGCGGATGTCAATGGATGCCTACCCCATAAATCCCGCAGCCATCCTCAGCTCCTGAATCGGGGAGCATCTTGTTGCTTCCTCTGAGACCCCCCTGAGGGTCTCATCGAGGCCGTCGATCCAGACCTCCATAGCTTTTGACACCATAGCCAGAGCTAAGGCTGGCTTGCAGGCCATGCCCACTATAAGATAGGCCCGTCTGAGGTCAGAATCAAGTCTTCTTTCCAAGGAGTCTTTGAAGGACACCGTGTCTTCTAGAGGGAGGGTCACGTGTTTGACGAGCCTCATCACCGCTGCATCCACCAAAGGTGGGGACTCCAAATGTTTAACCTCTTCCAGCTTGAATGGATACAGTTTTGACATCTTGGAGAGCATGGAGTTCTTCCTTTCCACCTTGCTCCACTCTTCGGTGATGATCTCACTCAACTCCCCCAAGAGTGGAAAGTTCAAACTTTCCTTACTCAGCTGTTTGAAAAAAAAATTCTGTTTAGGAGGAGAGGCCGCTGGTTCCTCCCAGTCAAGAGCTTCCCTTACGAATTTCACCAAGGGGGAAACAAGACCAAAATCAAACCCTAGACAAGGGTCGTCCATCTCAGAGTCAGAATCTGAAAGTAAGATGGAAGGGCGTCTAGGCTGAGACGACTTGAATATGGGGGTCCCCCTTAAAACACTGGAGCATGAAGGCCCTCATTCGCACTAAACTGGAAGCGGTGTAGTGGCCTGCTTCCAGCTCATCATCCAGGATAATGTCGATCTCGTTCTCCTCCCCCCATCCACGGAAAACACCAGGGATCCCAGAAAGGTTTAAAGCATGCTCTTCTTGCTCCTCCTCATCCCCCCCCCCCCGGCAACATCCTCCTCTGACACCTCTTCAGACTCCTACTGTTGACTTGTCTCAGATGGAGTAGCACCCACTGGGAATTCATCCAACATTGTGACTTCCTCATCTTCCTGCTCCTGCTCCTCAACGGCTTGATCAATGACACGACGCAATGCACGCTCCAGAAAGAAGGCGTAAGGTACGATGTCACTGATGGCGACCCTGGCTGTGACTGACCAGTTTGGTGATCTCATCAAATGGCCGCAGAAGTCTGCATGCATTGCACATGAGCAGCCACTGGCGAGGTGAAAAAAACCCAAGCTCCCCAGAACCTGTCCTGCCGCAGAGTTTGTACAGGTAGTCGTTAACTGCAAGTTTCTGCTGGAGCAGCCTATCAAGCATATCCAACATTGGGTTCCATCGCGTCGGGCAGTCACAAATAAGATGCCTGATGGGCAGGTTGTGTCTCCGCTGAATGTCAGCAAAAAGAGCCATGGCTATGTAAGATCTTCTGAAATGGCCCGAGATTTTCCTGGCCTGCCGCAAGACGTCCTGGACCCCAGGGTATTTGGCAACGAATCGCTGCACCACCAAGTTCAGGACGTGTGCCATGCATGGCACGTGTGTTGTTTTGCCCTGTTTCAGCGTGCTCAGCAGATTGGCACCGTTGTCACACACCATGTTACCAACTGTCAAATTGTGCGGTTCCAGCCACTGATCTGCCTGTGAATGCAAAGCTGAAAGGAGTGCAGGACCAGTGTGGCTCTTGGATTCCAGGCACAACAGACACAGCACAGCATGGCAAAGTCTCACCTGGCATGTGGAATAGGTTCTGAGGATCTTGGGCGGCGTCGCGGAAGAGACAGTAGCAGCGGAAAAGGAGGAGTCAGCCGAGGAGGAGAGGGAGGATGAAGTCGGAGGAGGAGAAGAAGAGGCAGGCCTGCATGCAATGTAAAACCAAATCTACACGGGTGCCATGGTTTACATGCTTGACGGCCGTCAGAAGGTTCACCCAGTGGGCAGTAAAAGTGATATACCTTCCCTGCCGTGTTTGCTAGACCATGTGTCTGTGGTCAGATGTATCTTGGCACCAACACTGTGTGCCAGAGATATATTCACTTGCCGCTGAACATGGCCATACAGCTCTGGAATACCCTTCTGCGAGAAATATTTCCTGCCTGGGACCTTCCATTGTGGTGTTCCAATGGCCACAAGTTTGCGAAGGGCCTCCGAGTCCACCAGTTGATATGGCAGTAGTTAGCGGGCTATAAGTTCCAACAAGCCAGTAGTCAAACATTGGGCAAGAGGGTTATCCGGCGTCTTCATTTTTTTCCGCTCCAACATTTGGGCCACAGAAGCCTGCCCTTTTTCAGAACAACGTGACGACGGCATCATGGAAGGTGGAGTGGAGGACAAATGTGAGGAGAGAGGAGAAGGAGAAGAGGTTGGACAGTGAGAGCCTGGAGTGTGGCTTTGTGGGTTCTGACGGTATTGCTCCCACTGGGCTCGGTGATGGGAGTTCAGGTGCCTTCTTAAGGCATTGTCCCTAGGTGAGTGTTGGGCTTACCGCGACTGTTGCATTGACTGCAAAGGCTGCAGATGGCAACACTGTTGTCAGCAACGGACACATTAAAAAAAGCCCACACTGTGGAGCCATGTGTTGGCGTCCTGAGAGCGCCAGATGTGACTGTACATGGTTGATGGCTCGCTCCTGATACATTTGCAGTCTGCTTTGTACCTCTTGTGCAATGCATGTTCTGCCTGCCTCTCCTCCCTATCTGCCGGTCCGTCTCTCCCTCTGAACTCCCCTCCTCTTCTTCTCTTGTGGCCACCCATGTGACGTCCATAGACATGTCATCATCCACGTCACCTTCCCCACCACTAACAATTGAGATCTCGGAGTAGGCAGCAACAGCGGGGACCAACCTCCTTGGGCTGATCTGGGTACTGTCGTCAGACTGCTGAGTGGCGGCTGTTGCTACCTCCTCTTCCTGATCCGATGCCAACAATGGCTGTGCATCGCAAATGTCTTCTTCTCTTGTGGCCACCCATGTGACGTCCATAGACATGTCTTTATCCACGTCACCTTCCCCACCACTAACAATCGATATCTCGGAGTAGGCAGCAACAGCAGGGACTAACCTCCTTGGGCTGATCTGGGTACTATCGTCAGACTGCTGAGTGGCGGCTGTTGCTACCTCCTCTTCCTGATCTGATGCCAACAATGGCTGCACATCGCAAATGTCTTGTGATGGATCGAAAAATAATTCCAGAGACTCAACGGAGGGTATGTGGTGGTGGTGGTGTTTTTGGGGGTGCAAACAGCAGAGAGTGAAGAGGGTGCAGATAGAGAGGATGAGGAGGGTGCAGAAGAGTAAGGCTGAGTGAGCCACTCAACCAAGTCTGGTGCGTCCTTTGACGTAATCGAACGCACCTTCTGCAACTTCACACTTTGGCTCCGGCCTACCTGCCCTACCCCTACCACCCCTGCGTAAGTGTCTGCCTCTTCCTCTGCCTGTCATGTTTTTAAACTACCCTGTGACAAAAGTCTCTAGAGAATCACAGTATATCTGAAAAAAGGTATATAACACCCTGCTTCAATCTGTGGTATTGGGGGGCCACAGGTTTATCACACCAGTTCTACAAATAATTGGCCAGTAACTGTTGTCACTGTGTGTAGCAGTTAACACAGCAAAAGAGGACAAATTTTTGCAGGACTAAAATACACTCTTTGAAAAGTATACTGTTAAATAACACCCCACTTCAATATGTGGTATTGGGGGGGCCACTGGTTTATCACACCAGTTGTTCAAAAAATTGGCCAGTGAGTTTGGCACTGTGTGTAGCAGAGTTAACACAGCAAAAGAGGCAATATTGTTGCAGGACACAAATACACTTGTAAAAGTATACTCAGATAACACCCCACTTCAATATGTGGTATTGGGGGGCCACTGGTCTATCACACCAGTTATAATACATTAAAAGTGCTTTCGTCACTGTTTGTAGTATTGCTGGAGCAACGCTCAGTCACCACACCAGTCACCACACCAGTCACAATGCTGCACAGTGCACAATACAAATCCACTATAATATGCTTTCTATATTACAAAGTATATTATACCGTGGATTACACCCCTATATAGTGCACTGCACACCAATACCAAATAAATTGCAGCCCTTTAAATGACTTTTGTGGACATTAACAGAGCGATTTGTGTCCCTGCCGATCTCTAACTGTCCCTAAAGCACAGACTGGATACCTGTCCCTAAACTCAAAAGAGACTGTAGTAGACCTATACCGAAATACCAGCCCTGAAAAGGACTTTTGTGGATCTTAACAGAGCTATTTGTGTCTGGCAATCTCCCCCTCATGAACACAGCAGACCTCTCCCTATGCTGACAAAAAGCAGAATGTGAAATGGCCGACAGCTCAGGTCTATTTATAAGGTAGGGGGCATGTCCATGTGCTGAAATGTTTCAATTGGCTGTCCCGTTCCACCTGATGGCTGTGTAATGGGTCAAAGTTCTCCCCAATGTAAACGAATAAGGCCGCCGCGAACAACGCCATGTGTTCGCAAAATTGGCGGGTAGCAAACAAGCAAATTTCGCCGCGAACCGACCGCCGGGCGAACCACAAGGCCATCTCTATTGTCCATCATGATGTCCTTGTAGAGATTATTGTGTCCTTCTAAATACTCCCACTCCTCCATGGAGAAATAGACAGTGACATCCTGACACCTTATAGGAACCTGACACACACAATGATACAGTCACCATCCAGACACATCCCTTGTCTGTTACTGGATAATGTCCCAGAATTCCCAGCACCGCTCACCTCTCCTGTCAGCAGCTCCATCATCTTCTTGGTGACTTCTAGAATCTTCTGCATGTTGTGTCTCTCAGGTTTTAGGGAATCACATGGAGGCACTGTGATGGTCATATGATCTCCTGACTTCAGTGGAGGAAATCTCTGTATTGAAGAACCCATAAGAATATCATGTTAGAGTCCCAGAATCCTCCTCACCTCTCCGGTCAGGTCTGTGTTTTACTAATAGAGATAAGAGTGATGTCATGTGAACTCCGTGAATCCTCCTCACCTCTCCAGTCAGGTCTGTATTTTATTAATAGAGATAAGAGTGATTTCATGTGACCTCCCAGAATCCTCCTCACCTCTCCGGTCAGCAGGTAGATGATCTCAAGGGTGAGGTTTAGTATCTTCTCAGTCATGTGACTTCGGTCCTCCTCCATCCTCATTGGTGCCATCATTTGATCTATACAGGTCTCCTTGTAGATAGATCATTTTGGGAAATGAAAGTAAGAATTATTTGGATGGTATTGGTCACAATAATAGGATGGGGATTTGAGGTGGGTAATAGGAGGGTTGCTGGACATTTAAGAACTACTCTCCCCATGAGAATACATTTAATCTGGACTGTTTCAGGTTTGTTACATCTTGGAGGACCTTGGACCCTCTTAGCCTGCCAGATCAGAATTTCCCTTTTCTCTGTTGGATTTGTTTGGTTTCTGAGCTGGTTTGCAGATGAAACAGAACTCCCCTAAAGGCCCGTACACACGTACCGATCGTCGGCGGACGAAAGATCTGCCGATTGTATGCATGTTAGTATGGTGCCTCCGACAGATGTCTGCGCACAATCCGCGGACAAAAGTCTTTCTTGCAAACATGAAAATTTTTGTCTGCAGACACCAGAACGGACGATTGTCTGCCTGTCAGTACAGAATTCGGCCGACAGACCGCAGATTTGCAAGACTGGGCATGCTCAGAAAATAAAAAACACAGGGAAAGTTAACCATTACATGACATCACTTCTGCAGTCAGCTGAAGTCTGCAGACAAAATTCTTGTGCTGTCCTTGTGCTGTCTTTGCACTTTTCAACAGACACCGACATCCCGGGGAGAAAAGACGAACATTTGTATGCCGACGATCGGTACGTGTGTACGGGGCTTAAGAACAAGTGCTCACCAACGAATGAAGGAATTCCCTTCTTCATCTTACATAATATTCCAGAACAAATCACATGACCAGTGGGACAATAAGATGGTTAAGATTGCCAGTTCTGTAATGTCTGAAAAATAAGTGCAGGTGGGGTGGAAGGACAATCATAGACCCCCCCCCCTGTCTGTCCCTCAGAGTCCCCTGAGCCCTCCAGCCCCTATTCCCTCAGATCCCTGAAGCCTGACTACCCTCTCAAGGTTCTCAGCGTCCCTCAGATACATTACCCTTTCAGAGGCCCCTAAAGTCTTCCAGCTTCACTAAACCCTCACATCCCCTCAGCTCCTATACTTCCCTCAGAGCCCTCAGTATTTTCCTCCCTCCGACACCAATGATGGAACATATTCTTCATGGCAGGCCGGGGAATGTTTTCTTCCTCCTGACCAGCAATGTAAGGGGCTCTATGCTCCATACTCCTGACCCCTGAACTCCATCATTGTGTTGGCTGCATATTGTAACGATTGCCCATTGGCTGCCTGTGTTGTGTAATAATTGCCCTTTGTAGGCCATGTATGGTCAGGATTAGAGATGGGCTCGGGCGTATACGAGTTCACACTTACCCGATCCAACCAGGGAGCCGACACTGCAGTCTGCAGGCAGTGAGACATTTACTGATCTGTGCACATGCGGATCGGGAAATCTCTCACTGGCTGTGATTAGCGGAGTGCAGTGTCGGCTTCCTGGCGGGATCGGCATGTGCGAACTCAAACACGCCCGAGCCCATCTCTAGTCAGGATGGTCATTGTCTTGTCTATTTATTGTCAGTGCTGTTTGTTTAGAGGAACATATTACCAGAATAGATCTTCAAAATGAAGAGAATGTTCCGGCCCTAAAAGTGGGGAAATGTTCTAACCCTGAAGGGGTTAATCTAGGTTTCCACACTATATATGTGTGTATCATCATCTGCTGGAGATAAAAGACATCACAGTGACTATGGAGGAAGAGGACGGACATGACGGGGGGGTTACTGGGTGTAAATAGAAAATAAGCTCTTATTACCTCCTCTGCTGACACTTCCATCAACGTCTCCTCTCAACTTCCTCCCGTCTCACCTCTCACCCAGAACTTCCTGTCTGTACCTGACATCACTTCCTGTCTGTATTCCATAGAGACTTCCTGTCTGGGTAGAAGTGAGATCACCACCTTGTGGAGCTCAGAGGAACTGCAGCCCTGAGAACCATCTGGTAGTGTGAACACGGCCTTGTGCTGTGTGTGTATGTACTGTATATCCTTCCCCTTTCTCTCCTCCCTGAGTGTGTATGAAGAGGCGGAGCTCCTGCTGGAACAGCGGTCGGAGGAGGAAGCCGAGTCTAGGAGGGAGACTGACAGAAAGTGCAGCAGACTTGCAGGAGTGAGCGAGGAGGATCCAGTTCCTTTACCATCGGAGGTGAGGAAAGTGTGAAGGATGTTTGTGACTCTGGTAGCTGAAAAGCTGGGAGTCATATTGCTCTGGTGAGTGGGGCGCCCTACTAAGGGGGCGCCCTCACCATCACATGTGTAAGAGGTGGAAGAAGGCGTGGCTACACTACAGCTGGCACAGTTTGGAGCACGGAGAACTTTCACACCTTATCAACTTTTCATTCATTTGTGGATTTAATTTAGCAAAATAAATTAATTGAAGTAGTTACAAAGTGGAAGCAGTGGACTTGCAGAGAACACTATATTGAGCACAAATTATTGTATGATTACATGAATTTTCACAGGTTTTTAGTTTATTTAATATAGCAGCAACTATTATGATATGAATGAAGTAGGTGTGAAGTGGAAGCAGTAGATCTGTAGAGAATATTATTTTGAGCACCTAACACTTTATAGATGGATGTATCCACATATTGTAGTGTGTATGTACTGTATACTGATCAGCCATAACAATATGACCACTGACAGGTGAAGTGAATAATATAGATTATCTCATTACAATGTCATCTGGAAGTGGGTGGGGTATATTTGGCAGCAAGTAAACATGTTTTCCCTGAAGTTGTTGTTTTTTTAAAGCAAAGAAATGGGCATTGCAGTTTGTTGTGTATGGGGCTGCAAGGGATGTGGGCGAAGAGATGGCACCAGGATGCATTATGGGAAGAAGACAAGCCGACGGAGGCAGTGTGATGCTTTGTCTGGTGGATGGGTATAATGTTCTGGTGGGTGGTCATAATGTTCTGGTGGGTGGGTATAATGTTTGGGTGGGTGGTATAATGTTCGGGTGGGTGGGTATAATGTTCGGGTGGGTGGGTATAATGTTCGGGTGGGTGGGTATAATGTTCTGGTGGGTGGGTATAATGTTCGGGTGGGTGGGTATAATGTTCTGGTGGGTGGGTATAATGTTCTGGTGGGTGGGTATAATGTTCGGGTGGGTGGGTATAATGTTCTGGTGAGCAGTAAATGAACACACAACTTAGTAAGCTAAATAAAATGAAATAAAGGAAAAAATAATTCCACCACCATTTTATTCTCAGCAGAGGAAATAGATACTAATAGGCTGCAGGAGATCTGCTTCATTTCAACCCCCTCCTTTTTTCTTATCAGATCTCCTGCAACCTATTAGCATCCATTTTCCTATCTATGTCTCAGCAGATCTCCTGCAGCCTATTAGCACCCATTTCCCCTTCTATATCTCAGCAGATCTCCTGCAGCCTATTAGCACCCATTTCCCTATTAGAGAATAAAATGGCGGTAGTTCCAATGTTTTATGTCAGACGATATTAGCGCAATGGATTAGGAAACAGAAAATGTCAGTAAAAAACCCAGTGCAGGTAATTTTGGGGCCACAGACACAATCTATCCCCCAATTCATAGATTCCTAGAGAAGAGTTTGTTGTGAAAGTGAAGTTGGGTACAAGTCAATGAAACCCCCGACACTCCCAGCTGAGAACAATGAAGGAGATTACTATTCCAATCCTCCAACCAGTTTTCTGGCTGGGAAGGTCTGGGAGTCAATATTTCCCCAGCTGACTAGGAACAATGAAGGAGTTTACTATTCAAATCCTCAACAACTCGTTTTCCCACTCGCTATTTCCACAGCTGGCAGAGACAAGACTTCTTATAGAGTGTCAGCTTCTTGCATCGTCCAGCATCGGGAAATCGGTGATAAATACAATGACCCCTCCCCTTATATCCATAAATCCCGCCCTCTTATCACCAAAGTAAAAGATGTGACAACATCTGTGATAAATTGACGCGTTTCACCTCATCAGTATCCTGTGATCAACCATAAAGTGACATCACAGTCCATCCAACGTCTCCTTCATACTTCAATAAATTATATCTCCACCAATAAATGTCTCCAAACCCTCCAGAGCTTCCTCCTCCATATCTCAGTATATGCTCCAGCAAACCATGTGTAGTGGACTACAAAACACCTCCTTCCCCAAACACCAATTGTGTGCTTTCTTGGTGCTCGCACTCAGATTGTGCGCTCAATAGACCTCCATCACTCTCCTAATAAGAGGCTCCAAAATAGCTTTGAAGGAACCCTGACTGAGAAAGGCTGGACTAGGCAGTAATATATTTCTATCCCCCTTGGAGGGAGTGGAGATGACCCATCTATAAGGATATACAGTACATACACACACAGCACAAGGCCGTGTTCACACTACCAGACGGTTCTCAGTGCTGCAGTTCCTCTGAGCTCCACAAGATGGTGATCTCACTTCTACCCAGACAGGAAGTCTCTATGGAAGAAAGACAGGAAGTGATGTCAGTACAGACAGGAAGTTATGTCAGATACAGACAGGAAGTTTCTGGTGAGAGGTGAGTCGTTAGGAAGTAGAGAGGAGACGTTGCTGGAAGTAGTAGCAGAGGAGGTAATAAGATCTTCTTTTCTATTTACACCCAGTAACCCCCCCCCCCCGTCATGTCCGTCCTCTTCCTCTATAGTCACTGTGACTCTTTTATCTCCAGCAGATGATGATACACACATATATAGTGTGGAAACCTAGATTAACCTCGTATGTTGCAATAAGGGAATCTAAAATCTGCATTTTTATATCATATTACCAGTTATTGATGGTTATAAATAAAGTTTTGTATGAATTTAGTGATATATGATGATATAGAAGATGCAATTCTGGGCTATAAATGA